>NC_059395.1:10028288-10653288 GCF_905220565.1 Melitaea cinxia | reverse complement strand
TCCAGATTCGAGACATTTAACAACATTTATAACATCAAATGGTCTTTATAGATACAAAAGACTTATGTTCGGGGTAACATGTGCTCCAGAATTATTCCAAAAAATTGTAGAGAAAATGCTAATAAAATGTGAAGGAGTTATAAACTTTATAGATGACATTTTGATTTGGGGAAGCACAGAAGAAGAACATGATTTGAGACTAACTAGAGTGAAAGACATACTTAAAGAAAATAATGTTTTGCTAAACCAGGACAAGTGTATTTACAAAGTTGAAAAAATAAATTTCTTGGGACATGAACTTACATCAAAAGGAGTGAAGCCACTGCCAAAATACATCAAAAGTATATCTGAATTTAGAGTACCAAAAACGATTGAAGAGTTGCAAAGCTTTTTAGGACTAGTAAACTACATAAATAAATGGATCCCTAATTTGGCAATGATGACGGAACCAATAAAAGAAATACTAAGAAAGAAATTAGGCAAAAAGGCAAATATCGAAGAATACTGGACTTACAAACAAAATGAAGCATTTACAAAACTGAAAGACGCATTATCGGGAATACAAAATTTGGGATATTATGATGTTAATGACAAGACACAAGTAATAGCTGACGCAAGCCCAGTAGGACTAGGAGCAGTCCTGGTTCAGATTAATAACAATGGACCTAGAATTATTGCATACGGAAATCGAACGCTTAGCCAATGTGAAAGGAAATATAGCCAAACGGAAAAAGAAGCTCTTGCTCTTGTGTGGGCTATAGAGCATTTTAATACATTTCTTTTTGGCAAAGAATTTGATTTGATAACGGATCACAAGCCACTTGAATTTATATTCAGTCCGAGATCAAAACCATGCGCTCGTGTTGAGAGGTGGGTTTTGCGCCTTCAAGCATACCGATATAATGTGAAATACAAACCGGGAAGGACCAATATTGCGGACCCATTATCGCGACTATGTCAGCACTCGGATCATTCAAACGGGACATCACCTGAAAACTACATTCTTCAAATAGTTGAACTATCAAGACCTCAGGCAATTTCAATGCAAGAAATAATTAAAGAATCGGAAGCTGATAACGAAATCTCAAGAGTAAGAAATGGAATTTTTAATAACCAGTGGGATGAAAGTGTAAAATGCTACAAAATATTTTCGGAAGAATTATGCTTTTACGAAAATATTCTATTAAGAGGGAACAAAATAGTCATACCACAGAATCTTAGGAAACAAGTTTTGCATGCAGCTCACGAAGGCCACCCAAGAATCGTGGCCATGAAAGGTCGCTTGCGGTCTAAAGTTTGGTGGCCTAGAATAGACAAAGACGTCGAGGTGATGGTGAAATCGTGCAAAAGTTGTATCCTCGTTAGCTTACCGAATCTTCCAGCACCTATGAAACGTAGGGAGCTTCCGTATGAACCCTGGATAGACATCGCGATTGACCTGTTAGGTCCATTACCAAATAACGATTACATTTTAGTGATCATTGACTACTACAGTCGATATAAAGAAGTAAAAATCACCAGGACCATAACAAGTTCACAAATTATTAAAATCCTGAAGGAACTCTTTAGCCGACTGGGCTATCCACAATCAATCACTGCAGATAATGGCCGGCAGTTTGTGAGTGAGGAATTTAAAACTTTTTGTGAAGATTGCAACATTAAACTTTTTAGTACTGTCCCATATTGGCCGCAAATGAATGGGGAAGTTGAGCGCCAAAATAGAGACATATTAAAGCGCCTCAGAATAAGTGTAAGTGAAAAAAGAGATATGAGAGAAACATTATATGAGTATCTTATGATGTATAACTCTACTCCTCACTCAGTAACAGGAAAGACTCCTTCAGAACTTTTCTTTAAAAGAAGGAATAGAGATAAGATTCCGATGCTACAAGACATTGACAAAAAAGATGATTCGGAAGTAAGAGATCGGGATAAGTTGGAAAAAGAATACGGAGATAGGAAAAGAAGAGCAGAACATCCCGAATTGATAGAAGGGGATAAGGTGTATGTTAAAGAACTAGATAGGACAAACAAACTTGCAAGTACATTTAACCCTACGCCTCATGTAGTCGAAAAAACTACACGTGGTGATGTTACGGTAAGAAATGAAGAAACTGGACAAATACTACGAAGGAACGTGATACATTTAAAGCGAGTAGAAGGAGAATGGAAATCTATTCAAGACGATAATTTAAATGAAGATACAACAAACATTAATGAATGAAACAATCTGATTGGAAATCATTAATTTGTAATTAAAATAAAAAAATATAAGATGCTTATTTACAATTTTGTGTATTTAATGTTTATAACAATATAACATGTTTATACATTTGAGTTGAACAGAGCAATCAATTAAAACTTGTTAAAAAGGAAGGGATGTAGTGTTTGTATCTATATAATAGATGCAATACACTGTCTCACGTACCACACGGGAGGGGGCAGCTGTCAACGTGGGGTAGTCAAGTGACGAACGCGGTACGGAACGGACGTGCGCCTGCGCTCCAGTGTGGTAGTAGTGAGCCAGTGCTTGCCTAAATCTAAAGTCGGGGCCGACGGGTCCTACATATATGATTGATGATTGATATTTTAACATTTAACATTTTATTTTTTTAAATAAAAATACATAAATAGAACCTTGTTACAAACACGGTATTGTTAAAACGCCAATTATCCCGATCTTTCTTCGTATTTTTCTTAAAGCTGGAAATACTTATACTAAAATACCGAGAAAATTTCCCTTTCAAGATTGACATTTATAAGTGACTAGCTGTGCCCGCGGCTTAGCCCGCGTTGAAATTAGTGTGTCACAAAGTTTTCCCAGCAAACTTCCAGTGAAACTCTCATCAAAAATGGCTTAGCCGTTCCATAAACCTTCCTCTTGCCAATGGTGGAGCCCTCTCCCCAATGGTGAAACCGCATGAAAATCTGTTCAGTAAATTTTGAGCGAATCGATCACATACACTTTTGGGGACTTTGTTTATACACTTACTGTTGCCCGCGACTACGTCCTCGTGGTTATGAAGATATGCATTACTATTAAGATGTTTAACGCAAATTATTTTTTTATTTCAGTCACTTGAAATGCTTATCAAACTGAGTAACTTGTTAAAAGGCACAATTTAGTATAATTTAATAGTCATTTTTATAAAACCTCTCTATACACCACATTTTTGGTTTTATTTTCAGGCTGTATATGTTTCATAAAAACTACCAACCCCAATTAAACCCCCTTAGCGATGGAATATCGTAAAATCCGTTCTTAGCGGACGTCTGCTAACTATAATCTACCTCCCTGCCAAACTTTATATTTGTCCAACCCGGATGGATAGACCATCCAGCGGTTTTTGAGTTCTCGTGATGAGTGAGTCAGTGACCTTTCTCTTTTATATATATAGATTACGATGCATTATTTGGACACCTCCTCATCAACTGTAGAGCATACATTTTAAATTTCAAGTCTCTTACTTCAAAAACATAAGACTTTCATACAAACTTCCAACTCCCGTTTTATCCCTTTAAGGGTTGAGTTTCATAAAATCAGCTCTTAACGGATGTTTTCAAGTTGGTAGCTGTTTTAGTTTCGGAGATTTCGTGATGAGGGAGTCAACCTACCATCCCCCGTTTTAACCCCAAAAAGGAGTTGGTTTCTAAAGATACATTATTTGGACACCTTCTCACCATCTAAAGAGCGTAAATTTTAAATTTCAAGTCTCTTACTTCAAAAACATAGGACTTTCACACAAACTTCCAACCCGCATTTTACCCCCTTAGGGGTCGAATTTCGTAAAATCCGTTCTAAGCGGATGTCTACGCTCTATAAGGAGCCTTCCTGCCAAATTTCAAGTTTGTAGGTGTTATAGTTTCGGAGATTTCGTGATGAGTGAGTCAACCTACCATCCCCCGTTTTAACCCCAAAAGGGAGTTGATTTCTAAAGACACATTATTTGGACACCTTCTCATCATCTATAAGGCATACATTTTAAATTTCAAGTCTCTTACTTCAAAAACATGGGACTTTCATACAAACTTTCAACCCCCGTTTTACCCCCTTAGGGATCAAGTTTCGTAAAATTCATTCTTAACGGATGTTGACGCCTTATAAGGAGCCTACCTGCCAAATTTTAAGCTTATAGATGTTATAGTTTCGGAAATTTCGTGATGAGTGAGTCAATCTACTATCCCCCGTTTTAATCCCAAAAGGGAGTTAATTTCTAAAGATACATTATTTGGACACCTTTTCACCATCTATAGAGCTTACATTTTAAATTTCAAGTCTCTTACTTCAAAAACATAGGACTTTCATACAAATTTCCAACCCCCGTTTTACCCCCTTAGGGGTCGAATTTCGTAAAATCCGTTCTTAGCGGATGCCTACGTCTTATAAGGAGCCTACCTGCCAAATTTCAAGTTTGTAGGTGTTATGGTTTCGGAGATTTCGTGATGAGTGAGTGACCTTTCGCTTTTATATATATTAATATAGATATATAGATTATAGATTTACAATGTATTATCATGGATAGTAATTTTATTCAACTGTGTCGGGGGAAATAGAATGCATGATAGTGAACGTGTTGTTTTGCATTTGCCTCGCAGCAACGTTGAATCTTGAAAGCATATTCAGATATTGAATATAAATGCAAAATCATATGTGATTCGTTTAAGGTTTCGTGTGAAAGGTGTGGTTCCATAATGGTGGGTGGAATTCAAAGTGACTAGCTTTTTGGCCTGTTTCTGTTTAATATTTGGAATATTTTACCAGCCGGCTTACACACATAATAATATTCGTAATTTTGTTCAATTTTCGAACACATACAGCTATATTTAAATATAATAATAGATTACAAAAAAACAAAAAATAAAAACAAACTTCCTGTCCAAATAAATTTACTTGTTAAAGCGCGTGTAAATATTAGGTATTTGATGTTTTCTACAATACATGCAATAAAATTGTAAATTTTACGTACTCAATAATAATAATAATAATACTTATTTTTATATGAGTTTTTGATGTATATTTTATATTTTGTAGATGGCGCTGATGATGTTTTTTTGTTCAGGGTTTAGTCCCTTTAATCGGAAAATAAGTCATATTTACGAAAGTAAACTTATGTGCAGTTGCTGTCGCAGCTTATCTATAATATAAAAATGAGTCGCTGAATGTGTTGCTAAGCGCAAAACTCGAGAACGGTTGGACCGATTTCGCTAATTCTTTTTTTAAAATATTCCTTGAAGTACGAGGATGGTTCTTACGGAGAGAAAAATTCAAAAAAAAAAATTTAAAATTTCCTGAAAAAGTCTAAAAACAACACTTTTCTATACTCCAATAAAAAAGATTTGTGATAATAGTTAAAAGTCAATTTGAACTTTAATACCATACGATAAAGTTTGTGTTAGGCGATACGAAGTTTGCCGGGTCAGCTAGTATGTAATACAATTGATCTTAATTTGCCACGCAGAACGGCATATACGTGAGTGCGTGTTCTTGTAAAAAGGACCATAGATTGATACTTGCAAGTAGCAAATGACATTTTGTCGAAGTGATAAGAATTCTCTTTAAAGAGAAGTAGTTAAAATATTTGCCTTAAAAGAAGAACTTTGTTACAATTCACATATTTGAAATGTACATATCACTGAAAGCTAAAATGATTTGAGAGGTCGACGTATATGTGATTTTAAAAACGTACATAGATTTATCTTAATTTGAAGATTTAATTTGTAATACAATTAGCGGTATACTTGTTAATAGTTAATTGTTATTAATATTCGTTAATTACTTAAGAGATATATTCTAGCCCGATCCGACCCTTGCATGCAAATATTTTGCGGGTTCGATCATAATAAGTACGCCACATCTTTTTTTCCAAACAAGCACTTGCTACTTTCATTGTTGTCCTTCAACTTTGTTTCTTGTTATCTTGAGTACTGCTTTCAATACCAACTTTCAGCCTCAACTTATTTGATAGGCGTGATTAAAATTACAAGAAGTTGAGAAAGTCTGTAGGTCACACTTCTTTAGGACGTCACTTCCATGCCATTGTGTACGAACTGATCATTGCAATGCATTTGTTATCGTGTGGTGTTCTACGAAATCAAAACAAATATATATATATAGGTATATATATATATATATATACGGCTGTACTTTATTCTTTGTAAATTATTTGTTTATTAAACTTTATTACAAATAACTTAAAATAGCGTATTATGCAAAAGGCGGACTTAAATCCTTACAGCTTTACCTACCAGTCAATCTTAAGACACAAAATAAAAAAATAAAATAAAAAATACTGTTCAAAAATTCATTTCTAAGGATTCATATGCCTGGCAATACAAATGAAATAAAATATCCTTTTAATTAAGTTTTCGTTATAAAACTATTATATTTCTATGACATTCATTGGAATCAAATGATGTCAAGGACGAATTTGTTCAAAAAGAAATACTTGTGATGAATAACGTATTTATTTGGGTAAGAATTTATATCATGTCTTTAAAACCACCTTCGCAAATAATGCATAATTTCAGAACAAACTTGATTACCTTAAAAAAGGTTATAATGAGTTAACTTTTAAAGATAGACGACATATGCTGTCTCGTTTTTTTAAACTTTTAATGGCGATCAGATTTCGTCATGTGTACATGATTTTTGCGTAACTTTAACAGTTTACGCTGCGCACGCAACGGAAGCTTTCAAAAAAGTTTTGTTTTTTATTTTCGTAACGTTTCTTATTAATGCCCAGCAATTATTACTCATAGTGTTATGTTATATAGCTTAGCATTCTTAGGTAAATGGACTAAATAACACAAAAATAATTTGGAAACTCGAAAATAATAGTTCCTAAGATTTGCGCTTTGAATCAAACAAACAAATTCTTAAGCTTTATAGTAATAATATAGATAAATCATATGTCATCATTTGAGTCATTACGTTGTTTTATTATAATGTATTAGATATAGTTTATCTAATACTAATCGAGCAATGTATCTATATATTTACTTTGAATCTCGGAAATGCCATCAACGATTTTCATAAAATTTAACATGCAAGGGTTTCAGGGGTGATAAATCGATCTAGATGTGATTTATTTTTAGTAAATGTCATTTTATCAGGGTTTTCAGGCAATGAAAAACTTCTACAATGTTATTAGAATACGAAAACAAATTTTGCCATAATCTTCAAAGTTATAAAAGCTCAGGGGGCAAATCGGGCGATCCGGTGACGAGAAGACCCCGGGTCGAGCCCAGATACCTCCAGTCCGTTTTTTCCTTTTTTTTAAGTTCTTCTTGTGTAAGAAATACTATAATTGGGAATCCTTTAATTCATATCTAAGTATATATATTTATAAGTTTCAATATTTTTATTATTATGTCGTTAAGATTGAAAAATATTATGTATTTTTCATCAGTATGTAATTCGACTTTAAATATAATTTCCAAAACACAAGATTTCCCAAAAAAATACCGAAATATTAATAAACATACATGTTATTGACTTAATAAAATAGAACGAATGATTCTCCATTAGATCCCTACTAACAATTTTTTTTGTGTATCACAAAGGTTTTATATATTCTTTATTTCTTCTTACATTATTCTACATATATGCCATTTATATTGAGCATTATTGTGAAAGCAAATTTTTTCTAAAAAGAAAACATTGACGCATAACACGCAAAAATCTTACAACTGAATTTCGTATAAAGATAAAACACTGCTGATAGTTTATTTTTGTTCCCATAAATAATTAATATAGGCTTGTAAAGTGTACAGTATGTGGTGCGTGATTCCATCGCTACTGGAGCGTCAAAGTGAGCCATCAACATACTTACATGTTAGATTTAATTAGTGCTAACGAACTGGGCGTATAAACACAACTTAGTCACGCAGAAACAAGTACTTTGAAGTGACTCGTTAAGGTAAGCGGGTTCGTTTTTCTGTCCATTCACAAAATATAATTAATATAATCCATTATAATTCATATTGTAACTGTAAGAACATACTAGTTGCTCTTAAATATTAAACAAATTTATTCTAGTTGGATTCACTTTTATTAGGTCATGTATTTTTTGATGAAGGATAGCCTTATCAAATGTATTCGCATTTATAAATTATTCATAAATTCAAATTATATGAGTTTAAACATTATTAACGTTAACGTTGTTAATCTCCAAACTCTCCTTTTGAGGTTTACCCGTTGCGGTAAATCCCCTCTTTGATTTATATTTTAATTCGATTTATAGCAGTGAAGACATTAAGAATTAAAGAAATATAAAACATGGACTGCAATACAATAATACAGGACAATTATAAAACGGTATTAATGAACGTATAGGTTAAAGTTATAGACTAGAACTCAGTGATGTATTGAATTGTTCGAGTTAACTATGCAAATCAATTGCTGTGTAAAATTTGTATTAAATAAACGGGTACTGCGTGTTTTAAAATTTTATTAAAATAATTTTGATGTTTTTAAATAGTTATATGCTAACAATGAAAATTCGTAGTTACATATTTTATATTTTTTAAAACTTTGTAAAAATGTTTAAAGCTGTTTTAGTTTTTGGTAGAAACTTTACATTTAAATTAAATAAATTAAATTTCATGTTAGTGTGTGTTACTACGTGTTTTATAATTAAACTTCTTACTTGATTAAATTGAAATAATATTTTAATATAACGTTGAATATACGGTAGCCGCAGCTGATAGAATTGATAGATAAATATTACGTAATTACGTAATCTCGTGGTGGAAATTTCAAACAATCAATTAAAACAAATTATTATAAGAAGTAGACGCGTGACTATCCGTGATATCGTGATCCCGAGGGAGTATTATCTAATTGTATGAAATTGCACGGTGGCCAATTAACAGATCTATTTCTTGAAATTATTCGCTCGTCAAATGTTCGTTTCAGGAAATTAATTTTATCGCGCAATGCATGACAAGTGGCGCCATCCTGCTGAAATCACATGTCGGCACTTTAAACCTTTCAACTGAGTATGAAAAAAATTCGTTAACGTGTTTTTGTGACCGTAAATATAAAATATTTATCATTTTTTATAACGTTTCACCGAATGTTTATAATGTTTCAACAATGGTTAACTAAGGATTATTATCAATCAATCTAATATATTTTTTTTTAAATAAAGCGTTTTTATTAAATATAAAAACGCTAACGCTAAGTGTAAGCGTAAGCGTTTTTATATTTAATGACATTCCGAATCAATAGCATTATTGCGTCAGGTTCATTCGGCAATCGGTCAGTGCAAATGACTTGACACAAGTTTGATTGTTGTACTTTAGATTTTATCCAACGCTACGCTATATCATTATTTATTTTTCGTGCATGCCGATTCGCCTAACAGGGTGCGTTTTTTTTTATAGTTTACGATAAAGTATTTTTCAAAAAGGCATAAAGTTTTTAGAATTATTCTTAATATCCATTATTGACATCCTAAAATATTAACTTTTTCAGGCTAAAGCACGTATTGCAAAATAAAATTGAACAGTTTCATAATGATCCTCCACCGTTAGTATACTTGAAATGATTTGCCAAAATGAACAAAAAAATCAAAACAACTGCTGCCATTTTAGTCATCATAGAATTAATTGAGGAAACCCCTTAACATATTCACGTGTCGAAGTATGTATAAGGATACATACTTCGAGAAAAAAGAAAAGCGATACGTTGAAGTACAAATGTTTTACTGTAAATTAAAAAAATTCTTTTTTTAATTTTTTACTAAAATAATTCATAGCATTATAAATATCAGAGTGACATTATCAAAATAATCATGTAAATTTATCGGATTAACAATAATAACGTAAATAACTGAATTTAATAGTAAGCCAGGAATGAGAAAGTGTTATAAGTCCACGCTACTCATACAAAAGTGACACAGTGACCCGCAGGCCGTAGTGACATTTGCATGTTATTACCTAGCAACACCTTGGCGGTTAACTTGCGGCGTCTCCTGTGAAACAAATATGTTTAGGTATATCCAGCGCAAGGTCGCTTAATATATTACCCACTTCCCTCTAAAAGGGGTGTAATTTTCCCTTTGTATTACATTTTGTTAACAAAATTACATGCCTTAAATACCTTAAGTAATATACAATATATTAAATTGATGCTTTAAAACATTTTCTCACTAATAGTACTATCTACGTACCTATTTTTGATTGTATTTGTAAAATAAAATAGGTCAGTTCTGTTACCTTTCCCCATGTGACTCTAAAAGTTTCTACACTTCTCTGTTGTACTTTTATCTTACTGAGCAATCGTTAGCTTTTTCGAAACGATATTTTCAAAGTGACAGATATTTATGGTTGTACTGTGATACTTCTTGAACCTGAACGTGAAACGTTTTATTTTCTTTTTCAATACTTATTTTAGATACAATTCAAAGAAAACAAATAGAGAATGTATTTCGACTAAATATGTTAAAAATTTGGTAAATGTATTTTATAAATAGAATTAAGCTATTAGATAAACTAAAGTTATTAGGTATTTAGGTTTAGGTTATGTTGAGAGTTTAGTGAATTTATAAACATTATTTCTCAGAAACAAAAATGTGTATGTGTATGATTCATTCTTTTGAGTTAATATGGACATATTATTCTTTATTTCAGATGTTTGACCTTTGCTAGCATGAGCATAATAGGGTGGAAGAGGGTGCACTAGCATCGCCCTGTCAGGAAAGAAAATATTTTTTTTTAAATATAAACTGATGGCGTGTTATAAATTAAATACGCTTTTCTACTTTTTTCATGTACACTATGTGAAATTATATAATAGTTCACAAATATATATGTGTGGTAGTTTTATAGTTGTTAATAGTATATTATGTAGGTGCAGATCCATTTCCTTGAATAAAATCTGGCTACATCCATGCATATTACAAAACAAAATGGCAAATAAAAAAGAGCAAACTTTTATTATAAAGTATAAGGAGCTTCTGAAAAACAAATCTCGTTAAATTTAAATAAATTAAAATTTTCTTGAGATTGTTTTAAGTTATCGTTTATTTTTCTTTTGATTTAACGGGATTGGCCTTAGTTTTCATTCGTAAAACTATATATAATCCATATTATGGTGCATAAAAAGGTTACCAACTTTTTTTTATATAAAAAGATAAACTCAGTAATTAGTCGGTCCTCACCCGCAGAAATAACTAACGCGTCTTCGCGTCATCTGGCTTCTTGCCAACTCTCTGAAATACATTGTGACAATCACTGTTAAATTGTTGTAGTTCTATTCCAACCGAAACACATTCAGCAAGAGCTATTGAATACGAAATTTTATGTTTATTTTTAAAACTACATAATAATAATAGGAAGGAAGTTTCAATTTCAAATTTTAGTTACGTAAAGCGTTATGACGCCGCGTTAGCGACACGGTCACAGCTTTGCTTTGCTTTGCGCTGGCGGTTGCGGGTTCGATCCCCGCACATGACAAACATTTGTATTGGCCATATAGGTGTTTGCCGTGGTCTGGGTCTTTGTGCAGTCCTTGTGGGTCTCCCCACAGTGCTTCGGAGAGCACGTTAAGCCGTCGGTCCCGGTTGTTATCATGTACACCTGAGAGCGATCGTTACTTATAGTAGGGAATATATCCGCCAACCCGCATTGGAGCAGCGTCGTGGATTAAGCTCTGATCCTTCTCCGACATGCGGAAAAAGGCCTATGCCCAGTAGTGGAGTATTACAGGCTGAAGCGTGAAGCGTTATAAGCTAAGCGTTATAAGATTTGAAGAGTTTTATATATTATTTATAATATTGTATAAGGTAAATATTATTGTATAAGGTACCCAAATATTGTCTTATCAAAAGTTAAGACAATATTTGGCCTTGCTACTTAAAATTCGTAAGCGATATATCGTTAGAATGTAGGAAAGCTGTATAAGGAATTTCGGATCTTGTTATAGATGTTTACGGATATGAATTATATTCTACCGGTTTCGGACACGGTTACGGATATAAACATATTTCGAATTATCCGTTAATTATTCATATACCTTATCATATTGTATAAAAAAGCTCTATCTTTATCCAATATAGATTTTTATTTTGCTTATCCGATATTTTCATACTCTAACAAATAAACAAAATTGGAGTGTCTGTTGGTAATATTAAAATAACCGCTTTTTACTAAATGCATATGGATGTATACACGATACATATACCAAAATAACATTTTTTACAATTTTTCTCTGTTCGTCTGTCTGTTCGTTTGTTCCGGTTAATCTCTAAAACGGTTGTGCCGATTTTGAAGGAACTTTCACTGGCGAATAGCTGATTTAATAAGAAGTAACTTAGGCTAATTTTATTTTAGTAATTTATTTATTTTAGGTATAGCTCTGCGAACTGAATAATAAGTGTAATTAATATACTGACGAAGTCGCGGGAGCAGCTAAGTACTCCATAACATTTCTATTAGAGAGTCGATATTCACGTTGAGCTATGTGTATTAAATTTAAATGAACATCGTTATTAACGGTTACGCTGACATATGAGCAGCTATTGAAACCATAATTACTCGAAACCATAATTTCCTATTAAAATGAGAATTGAAATATAATGAAGTTAATCTATTTTGTAATGAATTATGTGCTAATAAACGTGGGTTTGATCAGTTGTACGTATTCCCGTGTTATGTAAATGTTACCGGTACGAACACTTTTACCTATAACACTTTTATTATTTGCACTTTTCATGATTAAAGCAGAAGATATATTGCTACATTGCAATAGCACGGTGAAATGTCAAGTTGTTTTAATAATTGTATATTATTTGCAGCTACTTTGTTTCGTGTTATACTGTATTTTTCCAGCCTTGACCGGTCTCACAATCTGTTTATTAGTTCCATTTAGATTAGCTTATTAGTTACGTGCACGACTTTGAAACTTCGGAAGTTGTTAATTTAACATTCCCACCCTACCGCTATAGACTTAATAATACCGAGCAAAATGTTAAAGAGTAGAAAACTTACGACAAAGTTTTAGGATCGATCAAAACTTTAAGGACAAGGGCTAATGCAGCATTACACAAATTTGATTCGCCTCGAGCTAGATCGCACTAGTTTCCAACTAAGAAGCATATACATGTTCAAAATAAATCTCTTTCAGAGTGAGTTTCGTTCGAGCACATTTGTCGAGTTGTAAAGCTCTCTACATCGTGCATCGTTTGTAACATTATGTTTCCAGTTACATATTAAATATACATGTAGAAATGTTGTTTATTAAATATTACCTATTGATATCATTTGCAAAAAATAATCAATACAATTTTAGATGGCTATCATCTGATTTATAAATTCAAAACTGAAAACCTGTCTAGTGCCTTAACCACTGTTTCTTTGATTGATTTTTTTTAATATGGCTTATAATTGGTTATTGGTTGAATCGTGTAGTAAACGTGGTTTAATTTAATACCTCTCAATTATATTATTTCTACATATGTTTAACGTTTACCTGCCTAAGTGTTTCACCAGCTTGATTATTTAAAATATTTACTCAATTAATTGATTTTTGAATTGTCACGTGGAACTTTTGCATGGATAATTAATTGTGTTTGCTCGCAAACGAAAAAAAAAATCGACTTCAATTACGTCGAGTAACACAACGCAGGTAGACAAAAAATAGTCAAGTAAATACGCCTTATTACGATTAAATTTAAATGGCAACAAATAGCAAACACCACCTTTCGATTAAAAAAATACGTTCGAATTGATAACCTCCTACTTTTTGAACTTGGTTCAAAAGATAACTTGCTTAAATGAATAACAATGAACACACTCGTAATGTATAACAGGAATATTAGTCAACTTTATGTTAACAGTAAAGATTTCTGATCTGAAGACTTTACTACGAAAAGCCTTTTCTAATACAATATTTTCACAATTATTTTTTACTTTTAAATAAAGTAGTTTTTGTTTAAAACTTATATTGCCTTTTCCGTCTGTATGAACGAAATTGGTATACTAAATTTATTTCCAGTAATGGTCCTACATTAACGAAACTGAATGTAAGCCAACCATAGAATGTCAAAACACGAAAGTATATTTATTGCTAACTAGCGGACCCGGCAGACGTTGTCGTGCCCGGAAAACAGCTACCAAATTTGATAGCTTACATACCGATAGCAGCGGTAAACCTAATGAGTCCAATTGAGATAAAAACTAACATAGCTTCCAAGCTAGACAAAATTACAGATTCTTACAAAATTTGATAAAAATTGGTTCAGTAGTTTCGGAGTTACATACCGATAGCAGCGCCACCTACCATATCCGATTGAGATAAAAACTACCCCATCTCCCAAGTTGGACAAAATTATAGATGAGTACAAAATTTGATAAAAATTGGTTCAGTAGTTTCGGAGTTACATACCGATAGCAGCGCACCTACCAGATCCGATTGAGATAAAAACTACCCTATCTCCCAAGTTGGACCAAATTACAATATGCTCAAGTAATTTGATAAAAAATGGTTCAGTAGTTCCGGAGTTACATACATTTAAAATTTATATTGTTAACGCCCACCCCCGTAATCCTTATTGGGCATGAGTTATCCCAAAATCCGCTCATTGATCATTTCTACATCACATAGGCTATTCGTACCAAATTTGGTAGTGAAAATAGTTTAAAAACGGGAATTTTCCATTGTTAACGCCCCCGCAACAATATAATAGTTAATGTGAAATAGCTAGTTAATACCATTTTTACTGTATGTAAATTAAATTAAAATGCGGTCTACGAATAAGATCAATTTAATCATTAATAACTTACATAAAAAGCTCCCTAATATATTATTTAACATGAACTTTATTGATTAGCAATAAAGTTCATGTTAAATAATATATTATTCACTCTACATTTTAGTTAGAAAACGTTTGTATGGGAAAAAGAAGAGGGCTGTTTTTAGGGTTTTTACGGAAATTATTCGAATTTTTCACGCCGTAAAAACCATCCTTGGACTTCAACGAACATTTTAAAAAAAGAATTGGTAAAATTTGTCCAGGCGTTGTTGAGTTATGCGCTTACGAACACATTTTACGATTCATTTTTATATATAAGACTAGCTGTGCTCGCTACTTCGTCCGCGTGGAATAGTGTTCAACGTCATTATTTAAATTGGCATAACTTTTTTATTTTTAAGCCGATTGACATAAAAAAAACCCTAAATTTTAAACTAAGCTTGCCACAATATATACAGAAAAGCCACATCTAAATCGGATAAGCCGCTTCTGAGATTAGCGTGCACAAACGCACAGACAAACAGACAAACAGACAAAAATTCTGTCAATTATTGTTTTGGGTGCTATTTGCGTTGATAAAGGTCCCAATAATATTTTTTCTCATATAATTTAAATGTACAGAGACAGCGACCCATTACATACGATATACGATACGAGTATGTATTGATAGAGTTGAGTGGTGATATTGTGAAATTTTATGATACAGGACTATCATTGTTTTACAATGTTTCAAAAGGACTAAAATGTCCTTAGTATTTATTATAGTATATTTATAATATTTTTGTATTTACACAAGCAAATTATACGCGGTTGTTTTATATTTCTGTATATTAAAAATAACACAATAAAATCAATGGCAGCAATAACTAACAAACCTTTTACTTCAACGTAGATTATAGATATAATAGTTAAATAAATAAATTTGGTACATACATTTTAATAATATAAAATATATAACCTATCTTATTAATATTGTTTTTCTTTTTCTTTTTCATAGCTAGATTTTACCTTTTAGTTTTATTATATGCCAGTTACAACTAGGACGGATTATGCTGTGTCGAACCCTAAGGCATTACGTTAGTTTTTTAGACTTTGCCTTTGTAAATTTTATCATACGCCATGTTATAACTACAGTGGATAACGCTGTATAGAGAACCCCCAAGCATTACAAGTATCGGGACCTCCCCCGTTTTCCTACCTTATTTACTTTAACCTAATTTTATTTATGTACGCTCGTTTTTTTGTAATATTTGTATAAACTGTTTTACAAAGTAAATTATAAAGCAAAAAAAAAAAAACTAAATTCATATTGAAATTTTTAATCACGCTGATTTCGTTTATATATTTTTTTCGAATTTGATGAAAATATTTGTAGTAGTATAAAAATATTAATTATGAAGTTATTGTTTGAAATAACTTACTTAAATTAAAAAAAATAATGCATTTCGTTTATAATGCAATAAATTAGATTTAGACAAAAATTACTTTAAAATATTTAATCATTCAACATTTCAAGATTTATCACCATACCTTACCTACTTCCTGCTGATTTTTTCCAGCAGTTGGCCTGTTAACTTTTGGGTGTTTATTTGTATTCGTGTTTTATCTTTCGGCTTATAACAATATCATATTAAATTTGTATTCTAAAACGTGTTTCTGAAAATAGCTTACAATTATGTAATACTGTAGAAATCTGCGACGGCTGTTGCCCTATTTAGCAAACCAATGCTTTAATATTCACTGGTCGAGATCGACGCAGGAAGAGTTATAGTGGACAAAAATATGGATAACAGTCTTTTTTTCTATTTTTTTTTAGATGTGCGATAACCAAACGAGACGTACGTGCTAAGAATTCATAACAAAATCTTTGAATGCCTTGTATTTATATATATTAATATTTTCATCCCTATTTCTTTTTGTCAAGTCATAGCTTAACTAAATCTATTCAACTTTTTGACTTTTTTTTAAATACTGTGTATAACGGTGGTCCCCAACCTTTTTTTGGTCAGAACCACTTTTATATAATTCTTATTAGCAGGGATCTCTATGTAGGTATACTAAAAACAAACTGTAATAATCAAACTAAAACTTTAATTTAAAACTCAATAAGAACTTACCTTGCAGTTGCATATTCAGTTTATTTAAGTGTGTGAAAATATCCACAAAGTAAGCCAAATCTATCTGACATGCTTGATTAGCAAATCATTAGTTTTTTTTTGTCAGCCAGAAAAATCTCGACATCTGTTCTCAGTTGATATAATCTTCCCAACACTTACCTTTCGATAGCCATCGAACTTCTGTGTGAAAGAGAAATGCCTCATGATTCATTAAACTGTCCATTACAATGCACAATTTAAAAAAAAAAGCGTGTATTTAAGCAGCTGCTTTTGAAAACATTTCCAGCTTTTATGGTAAAGTGTACCATTAAGGTATTAAGGAAGAGTCTTAGAAATTAACGCCTGGTGATGTACTCGTTTCATACAGTGCGTTGTTATACCTTAGGATTTTTTTGTTTATTACCGTCAGAACGTGATCCTAACGTGGCCGGAGTACCATATATGCAGAGGGCAACGAGTTTATCCCACATAATATTGTTTCTCACAATATTCCGATAGTTCATGACGTCGATACCTTTTGATGTGTTACCAATTCCCGTGAAACACACCCGCGCTATTCTCACTCACTGCATGGCAACCAATGGCTCACTGCCCGTTAAATTTAAAATCACTCGCAGAAAATATTTTGGCTTCTTAAGATCAATGGTGGTCCGCGTACCACTTGTTAGGTACCATTGTTGTATGAGGATTTACGTAAAAAAAATACGCATAAAATAGGGAAATTTCAAAAAAAGTAACGATTGTTTCAACTTCACGTATTTGACCGTTAGCGGAACTGGACAACGTCTCTCATGTCAGTTCGTAGTCAATACTTTTGAGAAACCATTAACAGCTGAGAGCGATCATTTTTATTTTTAACTTACTTGAAAAAAGGAGAAGGTTAGTTAATTCGACCGTATATATATATATATATATATATTTATGAACCGATTTTGATAATTCCTTTTTGTTGGAAAGGAAATATCCTAAGTGTGGTACCATGATAAGGAAACCAGGATCTGATGATGGGATCCCAGAGAAATCGAGGGAAACCCTCGAAAATCCGTATAATTTTTTACGGAGTGTACCGATTTTGATGATTTTTAATTTAAGCGAAAGCCGATGTTTATCATGTGGTCACATTTAAATTTCATCGAGATCTGATTACAACTTTTGGAGTAATCTCTGATAAGGCGTATTTAGTTGACAATTTTTACTACCTACGTTGTATAACTTGTCGATGTAATTGAAATCGGTTTTTTTTTCGTTTGCCAGCAAACGCAATTATAAAAATGTACATTTTCAGGCAGTTTTCCGTAATCAAGTGCCCTTAAAACGAAAATAAATCTGTAATTTATTGTAATGGTGGAGAATGTTCATATTAGTTTACCTTCTTGAATGTTGACGTCACTATAAAAAATCATATTTCCATAGAAATTTTAGAGGTTGAAGTATTCAAAAGAAAAGTATATTTTCAGACTTTAATTATTAAAATAGTCGTGTATCAAGAAAACATTACGTTTTGGACTAAATTGTTTATATTGAATAATCTCCTGAGTATTCCCCTTAATAGCTTATACCTTTCCACGGAAAGCAGTCGAACATATTAAGGAACATTTAACGGATTTTACCCCTTCGCATTAAAGTAAATTATTATAAGTCAGTTTCAGATTAAAGTAGTCCCTAGTAGGTGATATTCCAAAAAAAAATCGCTGAAAAAAATGAAAGAATCTCTGTATTCATTTGCGTACAAAGCAATGAAATAAGCGTAGTTTCTTAAACAACGTTGGTAGCATTGAATGTCAAGTTGGTACTCCTGACAAATGTTTTTTGTTGTCGGGTTATATTTTTAGCGAGCCTCGGGGAATTGAGGAGTGACGGTATAGCGGGTCAACACTCGGCAACACTGACTTCTGAATATCAATAAAGAGGTGAAAAAGATGAGTGTCGCTTCGGGCTTCGTGCTTTGTACTATTTACCACAATTCTTGTGTATAAAATGTTAGATTGTAACAATTGGCACTTAACTTGTTTGATTTGACATTGACATTTGAATTTAAGGCCAAGAGATTTTATGTACATAATAGCCTTCAACTGCACTATTTCTTCATTCATCATCTTCTTCATCTGTACAAATAGAACTGTACTCGTGTAAACGCGTGTAACTTCCGAACGACTGTACCAAAAAATCAATTATTTTTTGCTTATTATTATCAGGACAAGGTTTGCATAAAATAAGTTAAAAAAGACCGAATTTAATGGTCACAAAAACGTATGGCGGTATTAATTTTGACGGGTAAGATTTATAATTTACTTTATTTGTGGATAATCTTTTTATTATTTTTTTTAAATTTTAATTTATTTATCAAATAAACAATATTGTACATATTTAATATAAATAGCATTAAAAATTATAATTATAATTTTAATTTAATTATAATTTTTATTATAATAAGTAATTTCTAAATATTTATAATATCAAAGACCTAACGTAGCTTGAACATTGCATATAACGTAAAAGTTAGAAATTATTTCGATAATTTACCCCACCATGTTATTGACTCCGTGCTCGGTACTTTATTCCCACTTATGCGAGTGACGTGGCTTTTACAAGATGACTCTCTTATTCCTCTCGACCTAAGCAGTTTGCAACTAATAATTAAATATAAATTAAATAATAATATACAAGCTTCACTGTCTTAAACCTTCGTTAGATAATTTCTAAATTATGCGTTAAATAAATGAAAAATAATGATTAATTAGATAACTTTTATTTCGTCATTACCATCACCTTGGAACTTAAAAAGCCGACCGGTGGCGGGATAACCATCCAACTGCTGGCTTTGAAATACACAGGCCGAAGACGGGCTGCAGCGTCATCGGTGCGACAAAGCCCGCCTGCCCACCATGGTGACTATAGACAAAACACAAGAGTTCGCGCAAGTTTTGGCGCGAACTTGGGGAGTCCTATGTCCAGCAGTGGACTGTGATGGGCTGAAGTGACCAGTTAGATCAGATCAGATCAGATCAGAATATGGGCTGAAGTGATGATGATGAACAAAAATGTATGTAAAAAAAAAAGCGTAACTGAGAAAGCGTTTAATTAATAATATTGTAAACGTTATTTAAGTTAAAAATTTCCTTTAAAACTGAGAAATATTACCAAGTAAATGTCAACTGAAATTCGTATCGAAGCAGAATTACATGGAAGCATACAAGTTTGGTACAATTTCGAGAGATAAACGCTTGCCCGAGACGTTGTGGCCCGCTTTCAATAACCCATTCGTACAACAAACTATCTACGATCTTGATCGTCCCAAGGTCCGCAATAGAAACGACGAGCTTTAACGTGTTGGCAACTGAGATTACAAACGCTTAAGATTATCTGCTGGTATAATGTCGAAAGTTTTATTAAATGTTACATACACATTATGATCTAATTTCGTTCTATCTAATTTAGTTTTACAAGTTTTACGATCATTTCCTCAGTAAATTTGTTATTTAATGCAAAATGGTATTTTTACACCGCACTGAAATGACAGGAAAGCAGACAAAATGAGTTGTAGGTGTCTTTATGAGAGAAACGGGAGCCAAAATAACTATATTTAGAATTTTTATTTATTTGTTTTGTTCCAGAATTACAAAAATTTTGCTGCGTGAAATTGAATTGAATTTCCATAGTAGTGATTCTGGACTTCTAAGTAAAAAGTATAATAAATTTGTTGTAGCTTCGTATGTTTTATTCTTACCTATGTATTCGTTTAAAATTGGAATTATTACTCCATAAATATTTATTTGTAGTCGTTTGTACATATGATATGAGTCAATCAGACAAAGTAGTTAGTTTAAAATAGTTTTCATATTGTTATTTTAAGTACATTTCGTTAAAAATGTTAGTACATATTGCCGACGATCCCAAATGATGTCGATTTTAAAACAGGGTTGGAAGAATTTTATGTTTATTTAAACCATATTATTTTGCTTTTTTTGTTATTGATTGTTGAAGGTCATAAGGCTGTAATTTATTACGATTCAATTACTTGGGTTTTCTTCCTACAATTATTAATTCCCAAAGTTGTCTAGTAATTTTTTATTCGTAATCTTGTAGCCGGACAGCAAAAACTTATGAGTTTCTGTTTTAAGATTATCAGGAACTTCATTTTACAAGATAAATCATACCGAAATACATGTATACATGTGTAATATCAAATACCTATGATGTTTTATGATGTATCCATGGTATAACTATATAGTATAATAAGTAAATAAATAAATGAATAATAATTTCAAAAATAAATAAATAGTAAATGTAATGTAACGGCGTTTGGTGTTTGTAAAAATAGTGATGTAGTTACAATAAAAATTGCGTATAATTATAATCATTATGTTTACCATAGCTACAAACAAATAAATATACATTTTCTTTTATAGTATTACACAGACTAGTCTCCACAGGATTGAGTATGCAAATATACCTAGTACGACTGAATCGCACTAAGTGGATTAAGTTGTAGTAAAGTACGTCATTTTACTAATACGCAGTGTAAAACTTAGTTAACATAATTACATATACATTACTTAGCTTTATATGGAATGTTAGATTTATTTAAACAAATGATGAATTCTAAAAATGAATGAATTCGGTCACACGCCGACACGGTCAGTCGGAGACGCGGGTTCGAATCCCGCTGGAGCGGTCAATTTTTGATATGATATTCAAAAAATGTTTAGAATTCCTAATGTGTGGGTACACAAAAATAAAATCGTACATATTAAATGATGAATTGATTCGTCATTAATAGTAGGCGTCGTTTTCATGTAAGATCTGTTAAATGTTTTACTCATTAAATTAATTACATTATTTCCATAAAAATTTAATGTTTTAAAATATTTTTTATGAAAACGTTGTTGTAACAACAAAGAACATAACAAAGTATTAAACAATTTAGATCAGTCGCTCGGATGTTATGCTTGTAAGTGTGATACATTTTTATTTATTTAGATAAGGTAAATATCAAATTTAGACATAGAAAAGCTATATGAATTAAGTAAATTTAAAATCCTTTGTCAATTTTTGTGTTGAAAACTTCTTAAACCGCGTTGGGCGCTTTTTGTCAGGAGAAAATCTTATGGGTTCGCGTACCCAAATGCTCATGAGTAGCGCATCCGTAGCGGCAGTGTGCTGTACGGGTTAGACGCTTTTTGGATGGGTGAAATTTAGTGCGTTCCCGTCACCGACATGCTTATAGCAGTATATCTGTAGCTATACAGCTGACGTACTGTGCAAAATTAGTGCTGTGTATATCTCATAAGTGAAATTAATTGGATTAAGTGAAAAGTTCAATGTGTATATACTGTGTATTTTTGTGTGATTATTATTTGAATTGTTTAGTTGTAAATCATTATGAAATTTCTAAGTTTTCACTTCTATCGCCAGCCTCTATAATTGCCATTTTTTTTTATTAAAGTTACTTATTGGTAGGTTAAAAAATTTCAGTAACTTTAATATAGTCGAAGTCTGGCGCTGACAAAATTAAATGTAAAGCACGTACCTATGCATCAATAATAATTTGCATATAAATAGTTTCAGTCTTTAGAATGGAAATTGTCGAATGATGTCGCTATCACTATCAAAATTGGTAACGGACATTTTTTAATTAAAAATGGCAAAAGGGATGATAGGAAAATACAGTTCCGAGAAAATTTCAATGATATTTGTCGTGATATTCTTTAAAATATCCTTATAAGCTATCTTCTTACTTAAATATTTAAATTATCATAACCTATAGTACTTCTAATAAGTATCAATATTTATACAATGATGTAACACTTATCAGATGTGTGTACATGTATGTAATAAAGGGGCGTTTTTTCTTGTTATAATAAACTGATATTGAAGTCATAACGAAACATGAGCCTAATCTTTTATATATCCAATCGATCACTATTACTTAACTAAGTCATTTTTATAGACAATATATGCCCCTCAGTTGTCAGATTCATAGTGATGGGGACAAGAAATAAAATAGAATTTTCACGCAATTGATTTATTTTAGCGATACATCATCATTTAAAAATACGATATTCGTCGATATTGACGATTTTTAAACATTTTCTAAACCAACGACTAAATTAAAACACAATCTACTTATAGGTAGCGATGCTTTCTAGTGGGGTCACTTAGGAATTTTAAATATTTTTACAGTTTAACAGTTGTAGCTAAACTTGATGTCTCGAATTTAGGTCAAAGTAAAAAAAAAATAGTATTTTTATTTTATTTTAATTATGACTTTTCATAAAAAAATATACTCCGCAGGTTTATGAGCATATCATATGCAGGTCATGCTTAGTTTTCATTGGTACGAAGAACAGGTTATATTACTCTTTAATGGAACCTCATCTTGAAAATGTACTAATAGATACAAACACTGACGCTCAGATATGACATGATATATGGTGATAGTGTTAGAATACTAAGACGTAAAATTTGTTTCAGGCCTCGTACTGGACTGGTAGGAGCATTTCAGAGGCTTTCGCGACCTCTTCTGTGACTAGCCAGGCTTCGAGCACAAGGCACGGGTGGCGGATTGTAAGAATAATTAATACCTCATTACAGCAATTATTTTATATCACTTTATAGTCTCAGTTTAGATTAGTTCAAGGATACCAGAGCCCAATAAACTATTTCTGATGAAATCATAATGTTTCCCGTTATTGCTAACAAAGTTAAAGCATAATGATTATAAAAAGTATTTTACACTATATTGGCTGCAAAATAAATTACTTTAATTTAGTTTTTTACACTTTAGTTATCCCTGGACAGGTTTCTCTGTCTATTATTCTCAGCAAATCCTTTCATTTGATACTCATAATGTAGGAAAACATATAAACTTAGTCCGCCATCTTAGAAGTCTGTTATATTTGATTTAAAGTAAAATTACTTTGTTTTTCGAGTTACTCAGCTCTCAGTATGCCTTTTTATTTAATACTCATTTTGTCGGAAAGCATAAAAAAATTAGTTCGCCATCTTTACAAGTCCGCCATATAGGATTTGGAATAAATTCATTTTTTTTGGTGAGTTATTCTACTCAAGCCCTATTATTTGGTAGCAATATTGTAGGAGTGCATTAAAAACAACTAGTCGCCAGCTTTAAAAGTCTACCATATTGGATTTATAGTGACGTCACTTCATGTCATCAGTTATTTTCAACAAGCCCTTTCAGTTGGATCAATGGTGTGCATTAAAAATAACTACTTCACCATTTTGGCTGTGGGCGCCATGTGGGATTTAGAGTTACGACACATAGATAAACAACTAAGGTTTAACTCTATCTACATAGAAATAATACATATATGAATAAACACAAATATATATTACACTCAGACTCAGACGGGAATCGAACCCACAATCCCCGAAGCAGAAATCAGGGCCATTACAAACTGCGCCGACAGGCTAGTCAAGATTAGAACATTATATATTAATTTGTATAAATATGGAACTAAAAGTAGCAGTAAAGCACGAATTAGATTTTTATGGAGGTTTTTATTATTTTGATTGTACCTGTTGCGCTGGCGGTTGCGGGTTTGATCCCCGCACATGACAAACATTTATATTGGCCATACAGGTGTTTGCCGTGGTCTGGGTGTTTGTGCAGTCCTTGTGGGTCTGCCCACCGTGCCTCGGAGTGAACGTTAAGCCGTCGGTCCCGGTTGTTATTATGTACACCTGATAGCGATCGTTACTCATAGTAGGGAATAAATCCGCCAACCCGCATTGGAGCAGCGTGGTAACTCGTGGTAGCGCGTAAGCTCTGATCCTTCTCCTGCATGGGGAAAGAGGCCTATACCCAGTAGTGGAATATTATAGGCTGCAAGCTTAAGCGTTTTATTATTTGTACTAGTGTAATACTTTTCGTGCCTGTCATTTGGACATTCTGTACATACAAATATACATACTTAGATACGTTCCTAAAATCTTCTTAAGACTATTTATCAAGATGTAAATAGATCAGAGAAATTCTACAACAGGTATAAATTGGTATACTTAATGAAGAAAAACGTTTAACTTATTTTTCTGTGGGCATTGATGGGTTAAAAAAAAACTTGTGACTTGATTTGTTATAACAAGATGCCTACATTTTTAAGACTTGTGTTGTTCTTTTTATAAGCGTATGTCAGTTGTAATTTTCTATTGTTCCTATTAATGAGATGTCTGTATTGCAGAGGCGTGGGGGGCGGCGCGTGGCGGCGGCGCGGGCGCGGGCGGCGCCATGACGCGGCGCCCGCCACCATGACGCTGCCGCCGCCCGCGCGCCCCGCGCACTACCCCGCCGCGCATCGCGCAATGCGCTATTACCGCATCTGGATCTACGCGTGCAACGGGGCACTGCTGCTAGGGGCGCTCGCGTTTTGTGCAGCAGCGGGCCGCGCGCTCGCAGATTATCGTCGCGCACTAGTGCCGGGACTAGGCGCTGCACAGCCTGGTTTTCTTTACGGATACGCAGCGTTACCCGCGCAAGCTGGCCTTCTGCAACTTTTGGGTTGCTTGGCTGCTCTGCGACTTTCAGAACGTATGCTGAACGCCTACTGGCTTGCCCTGCTAGCACTCCTCGTTGGGGACGTTGCGATTGGTGTTTACTGGGCATTTAGATTTGAAAGAGTTTGCCGTGAGTTACGACCTCAACTACGCATCCGGCTTGCAAGGGACTACGACTTAGACGCAGACTTTGCAGAAGCTTGGGACCGATTACAAAGAGAACAACGTTGTTGCGGAGTTACAGGTCCGGCAGACTTTACAGCATTTAATCGAACCACATTACCGCCTAGTTGCTGTCGAATACCCGCTCATACTCCCGCTGTTACTCCGGCCACATTAGCTACCACCTCTGTCACGTCGACTGTACCATTCACACCGGTGCACTGTGTGCCACACACAGCCGCTTGTGCTGAACGATTGCTTTCTTGGTTACGAAGAACTACGGATGCGTTATTTGTTTTAGGATATTGCGTTATAGCATTTTTAAAATTGTGCTTCCTTGGAATATTGCGCTACGAAATAAAAGAGATGATACAAAAAATCAGAATATTACGCAGTGAGCTCGGTGCGGGTGAGTTTTTAGAAGGAAGTCCGATGCATGGAGGACCTTTATCTCAGACCGTTGTAGTTAACGCTGTGAATGCAAATGGAGGTGTTCGCACTCACGGCGGTAGTCCAGAGCGAGCGGGAGAAAGGGAAGCCCTTCTCGGACGGGCATCGGAACCGTGTTCCCGACGAAGTCTACATGATGAGCCACTTGGGCCAAAAACAGTCAATGGAAACAATAATTGCGAGATGCGTGAGTTAGCGCGAGGAGAATACCGACCCCTGGCAGCTGATAGTGCAGCGACTCGAATCTGACTAAGATGTTACTTGGAGCGGTTGTTCGGGCGTCGATGGCGCTCATTTCCGGCAGATGGCTTTGAGGTTGAGCCCCCGATGACGCGCGGTGTGCCAGTGTGCGTGCGCCGATCGGGGGCTCGCGTGCGCCTCGACCACCGCCGTCACACACGCTCCGAATTCGAGCTTTAAGTGTGCGATCGTCAACCGATGCCGGCACAGCCGCTTCTACCGCGGTGTAGTTATCACCGCAGTCAATTGAATTAACTGTTCGTGTGACTAAGTGTATTTTATGTTTATAATATCATAGTATGTACATCAGTCCCAGTTATGTATGAAAAGTAAATGACATTACATGTTGTTACTTTAGAAGAATTGTGATCTGTGTGAACTATAAATTATTATTAAGTGGCAACGAGAATTTTAGAAATGGGATAAACCGATTCCACGAGCAAAGCTTGTGTTTAGTTCCTATGCTTGGCAGTTGAAAAATGTTATTATTTGAGTTTTAGTAATTATATATATATATATATATATATATATATTTGAATACTTATCGTAAAGTAATAGATGAGTGAGACGATACGCGTTTAGCAGTAAAAGGGCGGTAGTGTATGTTATTTGAGAGAGGTACGTATCGTTATACCCAAAATCGTAATTTGTACCAAAAACAAATATTAAATATTTATTGTATTATTTTAGGTATAAGTCAGCTTTTGATTGTATACCAATAATATATTTCAATTATGTGTACTTTAGCTAAGGTTTTACCAAATTATCTTTTATCAATTTAATTAATTAATGTTATTTAGATTTTATTCATTGTTTTCGTCTGATCATTAGTTGGTTCCTCCCCAGTAAAAAGCATTTGAATTTGATTAGGCTTTGTTAGCTACGTTAGACTTCTATAGAAATTACAACACCGTTGGGAGTTCATTGCGTTTCCTTATATATAATAGTTTAGTCGAACCAACTATTGATCCGAAATTTATTCCTTAATATCATTATAATAATATAATATCAATGATTGTAAATAATAGATCAAATATGTAATACGTGTAGTATGCGAGTTGTGCATGGAAAAGTTGACAAAATAGTACTGATATGAGCTTAAACGACGTAGTGCCTAAGTATAAAAGCTTATAAATAAACAGATTAAATTGAATAACATTTCTAGTAACAATTTTCAGTTCTCTCATTTTTTTAATAAGCAAAAATTTATAGTGCGATTTGGTTTTTATTTTGTTTTATCAGGTCATGGGAGCATTTACGTATTAAATGGCTGTGTAAATAGGTATAACCTATTTCTCCTTAATAATAAATAATTAAATCTTCTTGTTCGAAATCGTTAACTATAATTGGGTTGTTTCCCTTAAAACAATTATTTGTTCGATGAACGATAATTGTTTATTTTATCATTTATAAACTTGAAATCTCGTTTTCTTTTCAAGTATTTTTACAGTCCGTGTATTATACATTTTTATATGAATAATTATTACAATTTACATAGACGGAAACAATCCAGTTAAGAAATTGTAAATGCAAAATAGAAAGCGGACAAAAATGTTGGTTAAAAATGCGGATTTTAAGTAAGTATTTATTAAAAAGGCAGATGTTTAATGTTGTTTAAATTTATAGTAATAGTATTTGCTACGCAGTGCCATGAGTTAGAGAGAAGCGATAATTTACAAATAGCTATACACATACTTGGATAGAAAGAACTAGCATGACTCTAAACACATGTTAACATAAAATTTTGAATTTGTACGATTTTATTTTTGTGTTACCCACACATTAGGAAATTCTAAACAATTTTTAATATTATATCAAAAATCGACCGTTCCAGCGGGGATCGAACCTTCATCTCTGACTGACCGTGTCGGTGTTCTAGCCAATTAAGCTATGGAACGATGTACCCGCTGTCAACGATTTTCATTGTAATATGAAACTTTGAATAGTTACGAGTTTCTGTAAAGAGCTCACTATAGACGGCGCCACGGTCACTTAGACCGAATATAAAATCATCATATCAAAAATTTCTATCTAGCGGGTACATCGTTCCATAACTTAATTGGCTAAAGCACCGACACGATCAGTCAGAGATGCAGGTTCGATCCCCGCTGGAAGAGTCGATTTTTGTTATGATATTAAAAAAATCTATAAAATTAAGAATTTGTAAAAGAAAAGAACCAAAAATAAATACAACGTAGTTAAGTATTACATCGCTGACCTAGCTCTAACGACGTGCATGACTAGTTCTTTCGCCTGAAATTGTCCCGTGCGTTGTACCCGTTCCGCAGCCCTACACATACATTTGTACTATTATGATGTAACTTTTTAGAATGTATTGTAATGACTATTAAAATTAATGTTTACGTTCGCTTAGAGTAGGGATAATATTTTGTGAATTTATGCAGAAAGATAGTTTTTTAATATTGTTGTCACTGAATGTACCAATCTTAATAAAATTTGTACCAATATTCGGAAAGTTGGATAATTTGTAGCTAGGATCAAATCTAAATCCTGCATCTCTTCCAAATGGTAAAATACATGTGCCTTGGCTTATAAAATTCTATTACCGATTATGTGTTTGTAAAAAATATACGAAAAATACAAAGTAAAATAAATATTTGAACTTCATCGTTGACGTCTCTAACAATAAACACTTTCCACACCTTTTATATAAAAATAAGAAAACATTTTTAATATTTAGTGGAACTATCGAGCTGAATAATTCTTAATTTACCGTCAGTCTTGTTTAAGCACCTACTGACAATCAAAAACAATGTTTTTGTTCGATATAAAACTGTTTTAGTAATTGATTTTTTTTAATGAATTACACAAAGGATTTTTTTTTTGCAATTCAACAGCCCTGTGAGTTTTAGAATGTTTTTGATGTTTAAAATCGTAAATAAATGTGTGTTTCAAGGATTTATACGAGTAGTCTTGTTACAACTTTCCGAAGGTACGCACTAGGCGACTGAGAGCTAATATTATCATAATAAATGCATTAAATAAAATATTTGTTAAAACGTTGTATTATTTCTGAAGCCCCGCAAGTTTGTAATGTGATTTACGCATTTATTTATATTGTCACAAAGCCTTACGCATGTCTTTAATCCTTCACTCCTCTTCTATACATCTATACGATTAAATAAAATGGGAGTTTCTGTTTGTAATATTAAAATAAACCCTTTTTACTAAATGCTTATGTATATATACATGGTACATGTACCAAAATAACATTTTTTATAATTTTTGTCTGTCTGTTTGTTCGGGATATTCACTGAAACGGCTGGACCGATTTTCACTGGCAGATAGCTGATGTAATGAGGAATAACTTAGACTACTTTTATTTTTGATTTTGTTTTTATAACTGCGAACTGAACAATAACTATTTTGTTAATACCATGCTAACGAAGTCGCGGGCACAGCTATCTTCTATATAATACGTTAAACAAAAACTTTGTACCACTTTTTGCGAAAATTGCGCGGATGGAGGAGTATGAAATTTGGCTAGTTTATGTAGAGAAGGAGTGCAGAATGCTTATATCTTTTTTTTTTAAATTATGCATAAAAATACATTAAATCAATAAAAATATCAATGCACTCACTGCCATGTATTTGACACACACGCATAAGTAAGGTCTGTTTTTTTGGAATTGTCCTAATTGGTAAACAAATATGGCGTACTTATGACCACAGACAATTAGAGTATAGTGTAGCTTAGTGAAGTGACACAAAGAGCAAATGAATGAACAATATCAATAAGCCATAGACAAAGTAAAATTAATTTTACATCGAAATATTTAATGATACCATGTTGCTGAAATTATTTCAAAAACTAATAATATATTAAATAATTTTGTTAATAATTAGTAAAGGTACAGAATTACGAAAAAAAATATTAATCGAGCATCGAGCATAAAAGGCAACAAAGGGGACTGTCCATTTTGGCCCAAGGTGAACAGAATTCATACAAAAAAACAAATATACCAATAATTTTCATAAATTAAATCATGTTTATTCGTGAATTGCAGTTTTATCAATATAAACTGATGAAAAGTTTATTTAATAAGTATTTTAATTCATTAATTATATACTTCTAGTTTATTTTCGGTTGGTGATTTGATTACAACACGTTGCCAGTCTTAAACAAACAATTATTATTAACGAACAATTGATTTTAAAATATTTTTAAATCAATTATTTGTTAAAATCGATTAAAAGTATTGTTAAATCGAATTAATAAGAAAAAAGTCTAAAAAAGTCTATAAAAGTGTATTTAGTAAAAAAACATTTAACTTTGGTGAAAAATAAACTATTTTAGAAACATTGTTATTGACTAAATAAAAAGCAAGCAATTAATTATATTACATTCGATTATCGATTTAATCGATTTATTTGTTTATTGATAATATTATTTATTATGGCAACCCTAAACTACAGACTTTTGTTTCATACATTCATTTGACTTCGATGTTGCTTTCATGGTGATATAGCAACCTACTGTAAGGTTTTCCGTCAACCGAGAATTCATCACTACTGCGACGTAAAATACACAGTAGGCATATTCATAAGTAGGAAAATATATTTTGTATTTATTTTATATGTAAACAATAAAGGTCAGGCAGAGAAGCCATAAAAAAATATTATTGCAACTGCATGGTTGGTCGACGGACAGTAGGTTGTTGTGGCCATGTCATGAAATTATTTGGTTTTTGGGCTGAAAAAGGTTTCAAGATTTTATAAATCTACCTGCCTAGTTTTTAGATAACATTCTGTTAACGTACGAATCCGATTAGTAAAACAAAAATAACAAAACAATGATTTTTTATTTCAGAAACCTTCTTGTAATTATCCACAAAAAAACAAAAAATGAAACACCTGGATACAAAACTATATCATTTTTCTAATTCATACTTGTTAGTACTACTAACTTAATATATAATTATTATTCTCAGTGACTGTCCACTCGGGGTCGAAACCCCCATACAAAGTGGACAGTCCCCTATATATTTCGTTTATGTGGTATGGTCGGTAAAAAAAGCCAAAAATAAAATTTACAACAAAATAAAGGGGCCGCCTGTGTCTAAAAAAAGTCGACCCTATTAATATTATTGTCACATTATTTGTATTTACTATGAATAAAAAACCTTGCGCCGGCGGCACACTCTCTCTAACATCTAAAAAAAGGACTAATAACATTGTACTCCACGAAGCTCTCATTGGGTAATCTTAAGTCTCATCCTAAAGTCTCAAAATTTTTTCCTGTGAACTACAGTAAACGTTCATGCCGTTGCTATGTGGTATACTTTAATATTATATGGGATAGCATTAAAAATGTTCAGGATGAAATTGATATTCAGAAATATTCATAATATAAAATAAAACCTTTACAATGAACACTTTACCATAAATGATTGACATTTGCAATATTTTGTAAGCATTTTTTTGTGCGCTTAACATAAAAAAAGAAGAAAAAAAAAAAAACAATTAATAACAAAATACAAATAAATAACAAATCGCTTTACTGTAATATTATTTAACAAGTTATAATTCGTGAAATTTTAAAATATAGTTAAAGAATATGGCCTATTTTATCGCTCATGCTGTTCATTCACTTATACTCATTCACTTCTAAAAATATTATGACCACATCCCTATTTGCCTTATAAAAAAAAGATATTGAAATGTCATATTCGAAAATATTAGTTATCTGTGCTCTCGGAATTCGTATTTTGTAGTTTTTATGTGTTTAAAATGATAAATTGATATTTGTTTTTAGTGAAATAAATAGTAAATGGAGTTTTACAAATGTCCGTAAGCTAATATGTTGTGAAAGTGAGTGATAAATGCGGAAAAAACGTGAATTACGATTGACAGCGGTTTGTTTACCAATTAGGACTCTTCCAAAAAAACAAGATTTATATATACACTTTTTTTTATTATTATAGAGGTATAGTTTTTGACAACAGAAACGTAATAAAGTTTATTTATTTATTACTTTATTGTACAATCAAAAGTAAAATGCAAAGGTGGTCTTATGACTGGTAGTGATTTCTTACAATCAACCCGTTTATAAAGGTAACATTTGTAACAAATAACAGGCACACGGTGCACTTTATTATCTACATAATATAAGATTCATATATACATCATATGCAATACACCAAAACTATATTCACATATACATAAACGTACACATATACAAAGGGGTTGTTTCATTTTTGGCCAGGTCTTTGTACAGTATTCGAAAAAATAGTATAAAATCATAGAAATTAAAATAAAATATGCATTTAAGTAGTTTTACAGTTTAATTAATTTAGAGGTAGTTTATAAAATTGATAATTGGGTACATACGTAGAATGATAACTCTCGAAGTGCATCCACGCCATCTACCTATGTATTTTTGTTATCTATGTTAGATGAAATGTCACTATTTAAATAAATAAGACATTGAAATATCCGTCTCAGCCCCTTTTCACAACCCATTACTAGACACAGGTCTCCTCAGAATCGACTTGTTGTTGGATGCGTAGGTACCAATTGTTTTAGTTATTTATAATTATGTAAAATGTCATCATGACATTTGTGTACATGTCATTGTCAAAAAGGATGCCAAGTGGTTGCAATTTTAATTCTTAATGAGATGGGGTCTGCCTTCAAGTGTCAAGCGGGTTGGTTTGTTCTAGCAAACGTTGTTTCTTTCTTGGCATTTTCTTGTGTATACAGTTTGGTTTTTGGTTGTTTAGATTTACGTATATATTTTGTGTTGTCGCGGTATATTGGTGAGTGTTTATTTTTTGTTTCGTATGTTCTTTTTTTTCTTTTTAAATCATGGAGGATAACGACCCTCCTGATCCACCGGCTCCGCCAGACAAAAATGCCTCTGATTTTTGTTTTACCCCAATCCTGTCCGCTCCACTATCATCTTTTATAGCAGTTGAAAACGCAGTAGGCAAAAAACGCCCTCTTGAGTCTGTCAAAGATACAATACCAAATAAGCAGGCTAAGCAAAGTGATTACAGAATCCGCTATTCCAACATGGACAAGCCTCCTTATTTAGTGCATGTGTCTCGCAATGAAAGTGACCCAGCAGCTAACACTACTTTAAACCCTATAAAATTTGGTCAATTCCTAAAAACCCATAGCTTCCCAGGTATAGCAAATGATGGCTTAAAACGAGTGGGCCGTTACAGAGTCTCTGTAACCTTCAATACCCCTCAAGATGCCAATTCATTTATGTCCCATCCCTTAGCATTACAAAACGGATACAAGACTTCCATCCCCACCTACAACATCACTCGAATGGGTGTCGTAAGAGAAATTCCCGTAGACTGGTCCATAGAAGAGATTGCAGAGAATCTGGAAGTCCCACAAGGATGTGGTAAAATTATAAAAGTGCGTAGGATCAACAGAAAGGTAATTAATAATGGCATTCCGGAGTGGCAACCAACACAATCTGTGATTCTTACTTTTGACGGACAGACCCTACCTACCCGAGTTCTCTGCTTCTATATGGCTCTAAAAGTTGAACTTTATAAATACCCAACTATCCAGTGTTTTAATTGCTGTAGATTTGGACATACAAAAACCCAGTGTAGGTCAAAACCAAGGTGTTATAAATGTACCAAAAACCACACAGGGGAGGGATGCCCGAGCACAGTAGATGACCCCATTTGTCTTTATTGTTCAGGAGGACACACTGCTATAAGTAAGAGTTGTCCTGAATACATAAGACAATCAAATATTAAACTGATAATGGCAGAGAAAAATATTTCTTATGAGGAAGCATCCAAGACTATCCCTCCATCATATAGATCATATGCAGATATCGCAAAGTCTACAAATAGTTCCTCCCCTTTAAATATAAACCCACCTCATAGAACCCCCTCAATCCCTATAACTTCATTTAAGAAAACTGTTTTTGCCACCCGTAAACAACGCCCTGGTGTATCACCGGGCTATGATAAACAAGCGCACCAAGATATCTTAAACGAATTTAATATGCCTGAACCACAAAATGGATGTGCATTAAATAATACTCCTACAATAGATACTGAATCTTCTAATATTAATAACCTACTTCTAACATTATTAGTAGATATTATTAGTAAAAATGAACTTACAATAACAGACCACGTAGCAACCAAACTCATCTCAATTCTAAATAGTTACAATGGACCCACTCAAGTTTCTTCAGTGGAACGCTAGGAGCATCCAGAACAAAAAACACGAAATTATCCACCTCACAAATAATCTCAGCCCCGCCATTATATGCATTACAGAAACTTGGTTGAGACCTGATCATCGCTTCTTCCTTCAGGGTTTTTCATCATATCGTGATGATCGATTAGATGGTTATAGGGGATCGATGATCCTTGTTAATAATAAATTCACACCCACTCATCTTATCATCCCTGGTCACAATAGCAATGACATAAATATTGTTGGTATAAAAATAAAAGATATAAGTATTCTTTCTATATACCTCCCCCACCCAAACTCTTCTATTCTTCCTTTTTTACGCGATGTCTTTTTGCTCTTTCCTCCTCCGCTATTAATCCTAGGAGACTTCAATTGTCATAATAGTATGTGGGGATCAGACACAAATGACTCCTTTGGCAGTGAACTAGGAGAATTGCTCGAGGAGTTAGGTCTCTGTATCCTTAATGATGGCCGACCTACAAGAATGACTCCTCCTGGACAAAGGAAGAGTTGTGTAGATCTAACAATATGTTCAAACGATTTAGCAACTCTTTTACAGTGGAACATTCTAGATAGTACATTTGGTAGTGATCACTATCCTATTATTACTTGTTATCCGTTAAGATGTTACCCCCAACTTCCACTTCCACCCCTACTAAAATATAGGATGTCTGGCGCCAACTGGGACAAGTATAAAAAACTGTTGGAAAATAAAGTTCAATCATTACCTCAAATCACTCCAGAAAATCTTAATGTGTGCTACAAGGAGTTTTGTAAGGCTGTTTCAGATTCAGCTGATTTAAATATTCCCTTGAAAAACTCAGCAACCGGTAAAATACCATCTCCCCCCTGGTGGGATAAGGAGTGCACAGAGATGATAAAATCTAGGAAAAATGCAGAAAAGGATTATAAACAAAATATGACAGATAGCAATTTAATAAACTATCAGAGAATTGCTGCCAAGACAAGACGTGTTTTCCGAAGGAAAAAGACCCGCCGTTGGCGTCAATTCTGTGCATCTCTCTCACCAGATACCAGCTCCAGTATAGTTTGGAATCAAATAAATAGATTTAGGCACGGTCTCTCTTATCGAAATTCACCTGGCATTTCTGAAATTGTAGCAGGAAACCTTTTTGATAAAATAGCTCCTCCATTTGCTCCAAATCTTGATGATCTCTCTCACACAGATCATACCTTTTTAACATCATCGCATGCCATAGATCACCCTTTCACTATGTTTGAGCTCCAATCTATCCTCTCTCGTGTCAAAGATTCAGCTCCGGGAGTTGACGGTTTCCCTTACTTTTCCTGATAAATGCCGGCAAAATTGTTTTAAAATATTTTCTAAATTTAATTAATGCTTTTTTTGATTTTAATTACATTCCTAATGATTGGAAAACTCAAATAATAATCCCTATTTTAAAACACGGAAAACCACCTGAGATAAGTGATAGTTACCGCCCCATTGCTCTATCGTCTACCTTTTCCAAAATATTTGAGCATCTTTTAAAAAACCGTCTGGAATGGTTTGTAGAAAAAAACAGTTTACTTTCTTCCTCCCAGTTTGGTTTTCGAAAAGGTCTATGTACTACAGACAGTTTAGGCATTTTTGTTACTGACCTCAGAATAGCTTTCTCCAGGAATGAATATGTGTTGGCTGCGTTTCTTGACATTACGGCTGCATACGACAACGTGATTCTTTCTGTACTCAGGTACAAGCTACAACAGCTGAGTATCCCAGAAAAGATAGTACGGGTACTATGCAGTATTTTAATGTGTAGAGAGGTCATGCTACGGGTCCCGGGTCAGAACCTCGGTACACGCCTTGTATGGAAAGGCCTTCCTCAGGGATGTGTACTCAGTCCTATCCTGTATAATCTTTATACTTCTTCTCTCCATCTCTCACTTAACCCTGACTGCCAAATACTACAATATGCAGATGATCTAGTTTTATACATTTCTTCGACCTCAATCTCCCAAGCTTCATCGTCATTACAAATTTCCCTCGACTCACTATCACTCTGGCTGGAAGAGAGGGGCCTTCAGTTGTCGGCTTCAAAGAGTAACGTTGTAACATTCAGCAGGAAGAAAAATATACCTCTAGTAAGTCTGAAGATTGAAGGTCAATCTATCCCAGTTTGTGATTCGGTAAAATTTTTGGGCTTAATTTTAGATTCTAAACTAACTGGGACCAAACACATAGAGCACATAATTAAAAAATCAGAACGTAACTTAAACATAATAAAGGCGCTATCTGGAGTCTCCTGGGGTTCTCACCCATTTACTCAAAAAATTTTATATCATGCCATAGTCAGAAGTGCCCTGGACTACGGCACCTTCCTCCTAAAACCATCAAATAAATCCTCTCTTAGAGCTTTAGACTCCTTACAGTCTAGGGCACTTCGTTGTGTCCTCGGGTGTATGAGATCTACCCCCATTAATGCACTGCAAGTAGAGTGCGGTGAACCACCCCTCTTTATCCGCTTTCAGTTTTTATCTGATCGTTTTTTAATCCGTGTAAATGCTCGCTCCGATCATCCACTTAAGAAGAAACTTGAGTGTCTATACAACCTCTGCCTTACCTCTTCCTATTGGCATCATAAACAGACTCCACTTTTAATTAATAGTTTTAAAAAACTGCGCTACGTAGAACAGGACTCTCCTATCCAAACATTTCCGAAACTGTGTTGGCATGAATTTCCGTATGAGGTGATAACATATTCAGCTAACGTGTTAGTCAACCTTGGTTTCGCCAAAGAATCCCCCCATAATAACATCCTTTTTACTTCAGAGGTAGCCACTAGATGGAATAACAGCCACTTATTCTTTACTGATGCATCCAAATTGACAGAATTAGGAAAAACAGGTGTAGCTGTCTATTACCAAAATTCGAAAATTGCCCTACAATTTCAATGTCCTCCCCATTCATCTGTATTTACTGGTGAGTGTGTGGGTATATTAGAGGCTTGCCTATTTATAGAGAGCCATAATATATCTAGCGCTGTCATCTTTTCTGACTCAAAAAGTGCCCTGGAATCCATTATTATCAACCCTATTTATAATAAATTAAACAGTGATATCATCTTAAATATTAGAAACTCTCTACTCAAAAGTTCAAGTAAAGGCCTAAACATTACTTTAGTTTGGATCCCAGGACACTCAGGCATTAGAGGTAATGAGGTAGCGGATTCTCTTGCGAAGCAGGCTACTTTCCAGCAGGTGGACAATAAATACTATAGGTATCAAACTTACGACATCCTCAATCTTCCTCAGAGACAAGCATACCAATCTTGGCAGAACGACTGGGATAAGACCAACAAATTAAAAGGAAGGTTTTATGCCTCATTCCAACCCATCATTCCAAGAAAACCATGGTTTTCAAAGTTCAAAAAATTGAATAAAAAATCTGTCTCTATTTTATGTAGAATTCGTTTAGGCCATTGCTGTACCCCAGTCTTTCTAAATAAAATTAGAATAAGAGACTCCTCTCTGTGCGAGTGTGGTTTTGAAGAGGGGTCCCTCGACCATATTTTCTTCGCCTGTCGTAACAACTCATTCACTATATACAATCTTCTTCCTGAATTGAACATCCCTCTTCCTATGAATTTTTCCTCTCTACTAAACTTTTACAACAACCCCGAATTGGTATTTCTCCTATCCAAATTTATTAACATTAATGACATTAAATTATAATTTTTATGAATTTGAGGCAAAGACTGTATGCTATTTATTGCAATAAATAATTATATTACATGGTTAGATATTAATAATTATATTACTTTTTGTAGAGTAGAATTATGTTTAGACCCTACCCTAGATGTATAACTCCCTGATAATTACTAAAATATTTGTTATGTTTGTCTGCAGGTAACAAAACCCAAACAATTGTTCTTTCTTGCATCAAAAGCTAGTTTCCTCCGTAATTTACATAATCTCATACTTGACACTGGCAGAATGTTGCACAACGAACAGTTGCGACGCTGACTTGCCATAAATTAAAGAAGAAGAAGAAGAATTCTTAAAATAAAAACTACCTCGTAAAAAAGGCCTTTTAATGAGAAATAATGAAGAAATAATTACTATTTCATGAACCTGAACATTTTAAAATACTGTACAAATACCTAGCCCAGGCTCCATATAAATTTGAAACAACCCCTTTACATAAAAATATACAAGTTCAAACTTTTTACTTAAAATCGATCACTGGGCGACCACTAGTTATTATTAAATCACTCACAGATTATTATTAGTTCGTATAATCATAATCTGTATTTAATAAAAAAAAACATGTTTTTTCTTTTAAAAATAGATCATACAAAAGACAACTAAAATAATCTTGAATTAAGATGAAGGTTCATCTCATTTCCAAACTAAGCCAGGAATGTTTTCAGTTGTGGTATTTTTTAATTCTATGAATTGAAGAAACAAATAATGAAACTACAATAAGGATGTTGTATAAGTACACTACAGTACCGATACTTATCTAATATTGTGTGTACTATAAGCCCGTCTATTCACATAAACATACACCAGACCCCAATTTACAGGTTATTAAAACACTGATTTTTTAATTCCCTGTTTATTGTCAACTTCCTGAAACGATTATATATTTATGAGTAAAGTTGTTGAGTGCTTTATTCCACTAATACATATTATTATTTAGGAGTACATAAGAGAGACACAGTTTTTATGGGCTATACCGAAGTATGTCGTTATCTGGGCGTTTAAGTTTGTGTTTTGTGTTTCCGGACTTCGGGGAAACAGAATTCTTAGTCCTGGGCTGACTTCTTGTTAGGACCATGAAATAGAAGATTCTCTCTATATATTAGTTTATAGTAACGATGGAATAAAATAAATTTACTCTACTATTTTGGCGATTGTTTGCAATAGTTTAGCCGTAATATTTTTATGATTACACGAAATATTATAATATTAGCATGAATTAGACCAGAGTAGAAAATTTTTCGTCTTCTTTAGAAGGACCGGACCAGGCATACCTGATCAGGACTGGAGATGAGATGAGGTTTCCTGATCGGATTCAGATCAGGAAATCTCATCACATCCTGATCAGCCGGTTCGATCCGATCCTTTTAAAAAACACCAATGAATATTCTTGAAAAAATTGTTTAACAAAAAAAGCGAATTGATATTATAAATATGTTACTTATCATAATTCTTATGATATTTATTTCCGTTTATTTTTTCCAATGTACTATTTATTTATGTTTTTACTTTAAATATTAATTCTTTTTATTTATTTTTATGTCATTAATTAATTATTATTATTAATTATTTTTTTTATTAATTTCTAATAATTAACTATTAATTAACTACTTCCTACTACTTACGACTGCTCCACTGTGTAGAAATGGACTCCCTGCTAGACTGTCCTGATAACTGTATATATACTAAGTGCGCTTAAAAACATTAATAGCGCGATTCAGGCTCAGTTCGCGTAATTTCTTTCAGGCTATCCTGATCTGGACCGGACCGGGTCCTGATCCAGTAAGTCTTACCATACTTGATTATATTTTACATCAGGCTATTCTGATCTGGACCGGACCGGGTCCTGATCAGTATGCCTTACCATACTTGATAATATTTTACATCAGGCTATCCTTGTCTGGACCAGACCTGGATCTGATAGAGCTTGCCGGATCTGGCATGCCTCATTCTATCCTGATCCGGTCCAGATACATGATCTGGTTGAACCTGACCTTTTTTCTAGTCGGGGACTTACACATGAAATCACATGAAAGTTTCGTAAGAATGCAGCACGTGCAATAGAAATAAAAAAAAAATAGAAGTTTACTATGCTTTCTAGATTGAATATTAACAGATCATATCCAAGAGACCACCTATTAGTGACCACAATTTAACAATTATTTTTTGTCGAATTGATAAGTTCAACCAGAAGATATTTTATGATAAATTATCATCACATGTGCTGTAGAAGTATAAATGCAATCAAATGAATGCAACATTAACAATAAATAATAATTGTAATTTGTGATCAAAGAATTGCTAATATTTGAACATATAAAACATAAATCTTCGACCATACCGTGCGTGATCATCAGTCAATGTCATATGCAGTTGTGTTAATAAATTAATGTGAAAATATTGATGAATATTTGATGCTTGTGTTGAAAAGCTATTAAGTAAATATATTTTCAGCTTATCATGATTATTCGAAGATTTACCTAAAAATTTATAAATAAAAATTATACTCATTTTTTAGCTAGCCATAGAGTGTGCTTTTGGCAAAACGTGATGATCAGCGCTGAAATACTATCTATCGTAAAGTTATCTACACTAATATTATAAAGAGGTAAGTTTCTAACTTTGTTTGTTTGTAGGGGGTAATCTTCGCAAATACTGATCCGATCACGAAAATTCTTTCACTAACAGAAAGCTACACTATTCAGGAGTGACATAGGCTATATTTTATTGTGACTGAACAAAAAATTCAATGAAAAGTTTTTTATATAACATTCTCGTGTCACAATATTAGTTACAATACTCCTCGGAAACGGCAGGACTGTTTTTTATGAAATTTTGTATGCACATCGGGTAGGTCTAAGAATCGGCCAACATTTATTTTTCATACAGCTATTGGCTATTTGGCAAAACAACGTTTGCGGGGTCAGCTAGTCCTAGATAAATATAAAATAAATAAATAAATGCCTCACGAACTCACTACGATAGACTACGAGTCGAATTTACGACTGTGTCGGGGATCAGAAAATATACGCAATACATAAGCACTAACACCCAGAGTACTGAACACATGTATAATTATTAGAGTCGTTAAATACTATAATATACGCCTGATATTGGGGTATGTTTATGTCTACAAGAACGCAAGAACCAAGTCGGTTATGCAGAAACATGAACATCACGCAACATTAGAATGCACCTTAATTTTTTTTTTTTCAATTTTATAAATACTGCGTTTCGAGTACTATATTACATTTTAATTTCCCACATACCTATTATTTTAATTTTTAGTAAGTATAATATTTAACGTCCAATGTTGAAAATAAATGTATATTTACAATTTAAATTAATCTTTGTAAAATAACCATGTATGTAATGTCCTCATCGTGTAGATTTCAATCTTGCAAATAAATCTGTACTGTAGAAACAGTCTCTAGATTTACTGATGTTTAGAGAACTAGCTAGTTACTAATCAACGCTAAAGCCATGGAAACAACGAAACAACCGCACTAGCAGCAGATGCTAAATAGAAAATAGCCGTTAGCTTAAACTAGTGTACTGTGTCACCGAAATTAGTTTTGTTTTATTAAAGGTTTTAAAATAGTAACTCAAAGTACAAACAAATTAAATTTATTTGGAGTTTAAATGGAAGCATTACTTACACGTTAATTCTAAGAAACAGTTGTAAAATTTTAGAAGTAAAACTTCTTTAAGCACGCTTGACTTGGGGAGTAATTTGGTGAATGCGTGACGAGAGCGTTATGAAAAGTGTGATCGGGCGAGGCGACCGGAAGTTGTGAGGGAAATATAAGTGTAGATAGAAAATTTTACTTCAGTCATGTGTCTAAAGCACACTCGTTTTTTTGTGGAAATGTCAATAAAATGATTTAATGACACATCCACACTGTATATTATAATTAAAAAAAACTGATTTTATTTATGTTATGTATTATGGATATTTCTTAAAACTAAAAAAACGAACTACATGATAAATCAAAAGAACTCAAAATTTTTTTTTGCATTAAACAATTGTAGTGGGAGTTCAATTCATGTTATTGTAAGATTATTAGCATTTTTTTATAAACTTAACAATATTAATTAAGAAGAAAATACAATTAAAACGTGTGTCATCATTATCTAATGACATTTCTAAACATAATGCACATATTAATATTTTATTAAATTTCAATAATTGGATATTAACGAAAATTTATTTAGTATTTATTTATTACAAGAAGTGAGATTTTAATAAAATAATTTCATAAGAACATAGGGAAACATAGTTTATCGACAAAAACTAATTTACTCGCAACATTTTGACGAACCTAATAAAACCGCGTCCAATCCGTTAAAACGTTTCCTCTATAGTGCGAGCCAAAATTAATAGTAACATCAAATGTGCTCAAAATATAGCCTTACTTTTTCAAGTAAAATATAATTTACACTATGTCAAACAGAAAACTCTTAACTTACCTGAAGACGTTCTTCAGTTAGTCTATACGTCTTGTCTACATTAGATCCACCAATGACGAGTACATCTCCGGAGGTATCATTCGTTATCACATTCCCACTGCAACTGCTTCCTCTGGCACGACATGTGGTATGAAACTGTCTTGAAAAATTCGTCGTACATTTTCTCGATTTCTTTGAAGAGCCGTTATTAAGAGGGTTCTCTAAATTGTTGGCATTCCTCAGATTTTGAAATTGGACGGCAATATCGGCGCCGACTTTTGCGTTGTTCTTTATAAGGGCGATGTCTGAGCGTCGTTAAGGAAAGGAATTGTGGCAATTAGATTTACTGGTATCATTTTAGGGCCATTACGTTGTTACACGTTTAATGTACTACCTCCGATGAACGGGTCAAGGCAGTTAACTATTTAATAGTCTTGGTAATTATTTGGTAATGAAATCTGAATTATTTGTGTTCTATAATTACATAAACATAGCAACATTGGTAAACAAATATTATTTTGATATCTAATAAGTTATACTTAGTTACATGACTGTAATGTAAGCAACTTCTCAACTTAATTTCTTTTTAAGTTAACTAATTTAAATATAGATTGATGTTTATCAGTAAAGGATACTGGCAGCGAGCGAGGCGCCACCCGTAGCTGCAGACACTGCGGCTAGTAGGAATGGGGTCACTTCCTTACCCCGAATTCCTTGCTCATTTGCTTCAACCAGGGCTCTCTTAATGACTGCTTCGATTAAATCGCCTATTTTGTAACAAAATTATTGTATTAAGGTAAATTGTCAAATGGTTTTATTAATGTACAACAGCTACATTAAATACTTTTTAGTTTTTGATACCTTTCCTTAGATATAAATAATTAAAACAATTTAAAAGTACGTAATATCTTTTTGGAAATAGTTCCCGAATAAAAAGAATATAAATTTGTATGTTTAAGACATCAAAACGAACAAAGTAAGTGTAATAGAATCTAATTCACGAAATAGACACATAATAAAGTTATCCTATTAATCTGGTTCTTGCAGAACAAACGCCTTATCTCTACTAGCTTATAATGAGAGATTCAAAGGAAGATAAATTCGTTAGTGATGTCATATGAAGACTCGATAAGCAGTTTCGCTTTTATTTTTCCCTTAATCCGTTTATTATCTCAATAGTTGGATTTGCGGAAAATTTATTTCAAAGACTACTCCTAAATGTCATATCATTATACCCTAACCTTTCAACAAAAACCCCCACATAAAGGTTACGATAGTCGTAAGAACGATATTGGTCTATGCAATAGGCAAAAGAACCTACAAAATGTATGCAAATGGCCTACTGGTTCGCTCAGGTGACATTACAGGAAAATTTTAACACCTTTTCTATTTTATTTAGGAACTATTTGATTTTATCTACAACTATGTATTATTTATTATTTTTTATACTTCATTGTACACCAAAAATATATTACAAACAAAGCATGTATTTTTAGAAAGAAAATATTTATTATATTTTTATTTGAGTTATGGAGCTTTGCAGTAAACTGCTTTTGAAGTAACAATTCTTAATAAGAAATGACTCATATACCTACTGTTAACGACTTTTAATTTTTAAATGTTTAAATTAAAAGGAGTAAAGTAATCACGCGATATTTTAATAAAAATAATATGAGTACGTTCTAAAATGTTTTACTTTTTTATCATAAAACTAAACATTTTCAGTTACTTAGTTGTTTCGATTTCCTTGAGAATGAAACATTTTGAGAGTATTCTTATTCCTGAGTAAAGATAAATGTTGCTGACGTTGGTAAAATAAAGCAGTTGTCGACGTGATACTAAAAAGTTACGCGTAAGAATTCGTGACATGGGTTTGTGTGAATTGGTGACAATAAAGAAACAACTTCAGCAATAACAACAGTTGGTTGTAGCGTGCATATACAATGACTTAAGTATACTATATACTTTATTATGGAGCATTACAAAATGGTTCCGAATGTTAAAATATAATAAAAATATGAATTAAAAAGAATACAATAAACTGTGACAATAAATAGTAAGTGCAATGAATCAAAATTTTAGGACTTTGAAAATGAATTGGGTTCTTAAGGTATTCTCTCACCGTCCATAGCATGTTCTTTTGGCAGTGGAACAGCGACAAGGATCCCAGAAGAGAGTTGGAGACGATGTGCAGTCAGCAACATTTGGGCAGCTTGCGTCGAATTTTGGACACAATATGGCGCCTTATATCCTGAACGTGTTGTGTAAAACGCTGGGAACTCTTCCGATTCACCGAAAGAACAGACAGTTACACCTTGGGTTTCCTAGTTGAAGAAAAGTAATCATTTTAAAGAAATATAGTAAAATTAAAAATGTATATCAACTATCTTAATGGAATTTTAGTCGTACATTAGATGAACAAACAAATGAGTCAACATTTCTCATTAGACCTATAATGTATTTGAGTCTTTTTCTATAACATTGGCTTGAATATGGAATGTCACACTGCAAGGCAAAAGACTATTTTTTTTTTTACAAAAAATAAGTTGGACCGCAATCCGCCATGCGTCTCAAACTCGTGTTGATGTATACGCACCATTTTTTGATTTTCTTTCGAAACTTTAGTTTTTACGAAACAAATTTTTAGAGAAAATTAAAAGACGTTAATCCGGAAGAAAGAATCAACGTCTGGTATCGGCACCGACTTTTATATTCGGGGCAATATCGACTGAGGCATACCTATATTTATTAATACATTCTATTTCAGCGAACATACGCAAAGAACAATAAATTTACATCTGAAACGTTTCATATTATATTTTATTTTGACTTCCTCTTGTCAAAAGATAAAAATATATTTATTGCATGAAAATCATTCCATATGGAGGTATAATAGATTATGATAGTAGCACCAGCAGTAAGTATGTGTTTTACATAACATTTTAGGTTGTTTTAAATAGCTATACCTGCCTAGCCGCTAGTGATACATACACTTTTAATAATCTCTCACACTCAATATCTAAGAATTTCATCCACAATACACATAAACATGCTATAAAACACATCGGCTTATACAAACAGTTGACACGCCAAAGCGTTGTTGTTTTCATAATTCATACCAAGTATTCCAGAGTCCTTCCTATATCAAGTATGGACTTGACCCCGCTGCAAACGACTAAGGTTTTGCTCCGTCCTAGTTCCGTAAGGTCAGCTGACACATCCAAAGTGTCCTCGCCTTCACGATGAACTCCACCTTTCATAAATCATAGTGAGTATAATGTGAAACCTTAGAAGTATGTCTTGAAATTGAGATAAAGATATCCATTTTTCGTGCTTATTGTTTTAAGTGCATTTGATTTATGATAGTATGAGTTATGTTACTAAAAATAAATAAAATTACATACTTTTAAGATATTCATAAAATTAGCAAATGTAAACGTGAAATATCTTTAATTTTTTCAAATATGAAATAAATTTCTTTGACTATTTTACGTTTTAATTGTACAATGATTAATTAGATAGTGCTCTATGGAATATGTTTACTAATAAATTATCCTTTATATGTTTATAGCAGTAACTAAAAAAATTATGTAACTATTTCGAATGAAACCTCGACGATGGTCCGTGTACCTAAACTAAAGTATCAAAATCTACTAAAAATAGGTACTAACTTTAGCAGAATTATGCCTCTCAGCTTAAGGTACCGCATGGTTCAGTTAGTTAAGAACTAATATTAGTCTTATAGTACGAGTATATATCTTGTGTGAACTGAAAAAATGAGAATTATGTTCACAAGTATTTAAAGCGTCAATCTCGAAATCATTCAACGAAACAATTTAAGATTTTGTATGGACCTTAAATTATTTGCAATGAACGAGATTTGTGGTATGAAATAGCCGATGCTGTGGAATTTGTTATTAATTTCATCAACCATTCACCGCGCGATCGCTTTAATTGAATGTGATACTTGCCAGCGAATTCGTCCGAAAATTCAGTCATGCCGCTACATAACTATGCGGGTAATTAAGCACATATCGAATACATTAATAATTCTTTATGTGTTATATAAAGATTGTCTGCTTCTGAATATAAAAGTAATGTAAAAAATAAAAAAGTATGGACTTGAACTTGTATTTGAGTGGATAATATTTTTTTTCATTGATAAATAAAAAAAAATGGTACAAAGTATAAATCTGTTTTCTATCTATATAAGTACTAATAGACGTTGTTTTATTTCTCAACTTATTAAATAATATTGAACTAAATAGAAGCTAAGTAATATTATTGAACAAATTAAGGCAAATAAACACAATCGTTTTAGGTTCCTAAAGAAATGAATAATAAATAGGTGTAATGTAAATATTTTTTATGGTATTTAAATTATTTTTATTTCCTAGTAGTCGTTTAAGTGTGCTTCAAACTATAATACCTTTTTGTTAAATATCTACGCGACATTCAGGTGACAAATTTTATCATTAAGAATGTTTTATAGCGATAAATGGTTCTGAAATTAAAAACTTTGCGTGACTCTTACAGGTACCTACGACACGAGATACAACTGTGTACATATGAGTATACTCGTATTACTGTGGACATTTGAATTTAGTGGAGTCTGGGCCACAATTAATTGCAGACGTTCTTTTACTAGATTTTGCTTTTTAATGACTTTTATTGTTTTTTTAGTTTTTTAAATTACATTAATGAATTTTTTATCTTTTTGTTTAAGTTGGTACCATTCTCGGTTACTTACATTTGTACATACAGGTTTATAAGTGGATTCTATCATCTACAATTTTGGGTGTAATTGGTACTTTTTTTGTGGAAAATACTTTTAATATTTTTTTACTTGAATTGTATGTAAATATGTATGTTTGTAAGGTGGAATCTTGCAACTCAATTTTGAATCATATATCTTTAACCGTAACCGATTGAGCTGAAACTTTGTAAACACGTTTAGTTTGGATGACAATGCATGTTTAGCTAAGTGACGTAATGACGTCGGCATGACGGATTTAGAATGCTAAATCCAACATGGCGTCCACATCCAAGATGGTGGGGTAGTTATAAAATAATGAAAACAAATAAATAAAAGTGCTAGCTGAGAAAAACTCGAGTAACTCGAAAAATAAAGTGACGTTACTCTAAATCCAATATTGCGGACTTCTTAAGATGGCAAACTAAGTCTTTATGTTTTTCTACATTATGGGTATCAAATTAAAGGTTTTGCTGAGATGAGACTGAGAAACATGTCCAGCCATAACTTAAAAATAAAAAATATATTATCTATACTTTTAAAAACAATCTTTGCTTTTAAATACGCTAAACAGAATAAAATAACCTTTCACTATCAATGTATAACGACATTACATCTATACAAATAAATAAAATTGGAGTGCCTGTTTATATATGCTGTGTAATATTAAAATAACCGCTTTTTACTAAATGCATATGGATGTACATATACCAAACGGTACATATACCAAAATAATATTTTTCACAATTTTTGTTTGTCTGACTGTCTGTCTGTTTGTTCCGGCTAATCTCTGAAACGACTGGACCGATTTTGATAGGACTTTCACTGGCAGATAGCTGATGTGATAAGGAGTAACTTACTGTACTATTACTTTAGAAATTTATTTATATTATAACTCTGAGAACTGAAAAATAACTTTTTTGTTAAATTCCACGCGGACGAGTCGCGGGCGCAGCTAGTAATTTATATGATATAAACGTTTGTCCCGAAATTTACCTATATAGATAAACAAGTAAATTAAATATTCTGATCTAATGGATTTTAATTTTTGTAATTTGCAAACTAAGTAAATACGAGTACTTAAGTTATCGTAAACTAGATTGTTATAAACAAAGTCTGTGGAACTGCGGCACGAGCAAACTTTCTTCTTCAGTCAAATAAAACGTAATTTGTTACTTCGAGTAAAGGCTGTTGAATGCCACCGCAGAGCCTCGGAACTTAAAAAAATCACTAGACATGTGAGAGACAAGTACCAAATAGAGTTGCATTTTTATCAATGCCGTCATTAGTGTGTCGTCTCATGTACATACGTGTTAAATGGATATCTTATTGTAATTTTTTTCAAGATGCATTGGCTTAAGTCTAATGTTGTTAACAATTTAAATTTTAGACATAAAATAAAAATCTTTGTGAATTGCTTTAGACACTGAATTTTAAAATACACTATGATGCAACCTTGGTTATTTGAATCGAAACCTAAATAATAAATCACTTAAATTTATATATCTTCAAATTATTTCATATAGTAGGAGGTCCGACCTAGAGACGAATTTTACATATTCTTACTAAGGTAGGACACAGCAGAAAATTTCCTACTCAAAATATGGAGCAACCGACTGGGATAGTAGTACCTCGACCTTACAAGAGAGAAGAATAGAAGATCACAGCTAAATAATACTGTTTTCAAGCAGTGTTGTGTTCCTGTTGGTAAGTAATATAACCAAAGCTTCTGGCTTGTTCTGGCGTGCTTGCAATATCTATGGTGTTGCAGTCTGCAGACGTCTATTACTTACGGTAATCGTTTACCGTTAGGTGAACCGTACGTTTGTTTACTGACCTAGTTATGTATATATAAAAAAATCTCTTAATAGATGAAAAGTATTCTATATTTATTTTAGTATATTAGAAAAACAATCGCGATAGGGTTGACTGAAAAATAATTAATACAAAATTGATAAATTTATTTTTATTCGAAACACACCTTTGAGTTTAAAGAATAAATTTAATACCTACCGACAGCATAAAGCCTGTAGAAAATGCAAACGTTGGGTTGTCTTTTTTACTGCCATTAAAACTGGGAATTTTACAGCCAAACCTTTTGCGATTTATCTTTAATATACTAAATGATGCCGGTGGGTAAAGATCATGTCCAGTTCGTATCGTACACTAATATATGATAGCGAAACTTTAAATGACTCGACACAATTGTTAAAACATATGTGTCATTTTTTTTGTCACAAGCCTAAATAAACTTATATTTTATGTATTATAAACTTATATTATTTAATAAAATAATACAACTCTAGGCGATTTCAAGTGAAGTTAAATCAATAAAATGTACTTTTTATGGTCTTTTACCTATGCCTCCTGTAACAAAGACGGGTATGTCTGCCAACTCAGACGCAATTATTGTTCCTGCGACTGTAGTGGCACCATCTTTTTTAGCTGCCACTACGGCTGCCATGTCTCTTCTAGATGTTTTTATAACACCCTTCGCTTTGGCCAAGTATTCAATTTTTTCCTGTGTTAATCCAATTGTAAGTTGACCTTTTAGTATTGCAATAGTCGCCGGCGTTGCCCCCTGAAATCATTCTCGCTCATAAGTATGGAAAATATAAAAATGCATTGCTTATTGATAATAATAAATTTAATTATAAAGTAATAACTTTTGTTGATAATTGTTGCACAGGTAAGTATAGTAATAAATAAATAATAAAGAAATAAATAAATATCTACACAATACACACACGGTCGTTTGTTCCTAAAGTAAGAAACTTAATGCTCGTGTTATAGGTAACAGGCGACTGGTATAGCCACATATTTTTTTTTCGATAAACATACTTATAAATAATACATATATAAATATATAAATAAATATTTATATTACACCCAGACTCGGTAATATTCCATTGATGCTAAATAAAATAGTTTTTATACGTATCAGCATTTTAACTCAATCCTCAAATGCATAAGAAGATTGAGTTTAAATGCTCACTTGTTTAATTGACTAACAAAAGGGACACGAAGCGTTGCGTGACGTTCAGCGGATAAGCTAGACGAAAGCCGCTTTCACTCAATTAAGGGAATTGTAGCTCACAAGCGACAAACTCCGACGCTAAATTTAGTATAGGTACTTAGTTACATGCTTGATATGACGCAAAGGGCTTAAAAGATTTCATCGTTTCGATCTTGGAAAAAGGAATAGTGACGCTCGCTTCAGCTTGTAATATCCCACTGCTGGGCATAAACCTCTTTCCCCACGTAGGAGAAGGATCAGAGCTTAATCCACCACGCTGCTCCAATGCGGGTTGGCGGATATATTCCCTATTATAAGTAACGATCGCTATAGACTTAACGTGCTCTCCGAGGTACGGTGAAACACCCAGACTACGGCAAACACCTGTGTGGCCAATACAAATGTTAGTCATGTGCGGAGATTGAACCCGCAACCGCCAGCGCAACAGCCACAAACCAGTGCTGTAACCGTTGCACCTACGCATCGGTGGTGACGTTATAACTTAATTAAGGTGATGCCTTCATTTTTAAGTTCAGTAAAGTTATTGCATCTATGAGCTACGGTAGTGCAACCAAAGATATTACGTGAATCAAATTTACGAACTTTCTTTTTTGAGTTTACTTCTTTAGAAACGTTTAAAGCCTGTGGTATAAAAAATCGAGTGAAATAGCTGAAGGCTATGCTCAGTGACGCTGAGAATTATGTTTTACTGCACTTTAAGGTGTTCCTGTATGATATAGGTTTCAACGTGCAATGAAACGGGCTATGCTTGGGGTTTCTCTCAAAGGTAGGATTAGAAATGAGACTATCCGCGATCGAATGAAAGTAACCGATATAGTCCACAGAATTAGCAAGTTGAAGTGGCAGTAGGTTGGTCATCTGTGTCGCAGGACCGATGGTTGTTGGAGCAGACGGGTTCCGGAGTGGAGACCGCGTCTTGGCAAACGCAGTGTGGGACGTCCTCCGGCTCGTTAGACCGACGATCTACGTAAGATTGCCGGTGTAGACTGGATGAGGATTGCGGAAAACCGGGTTGTCTGGTTCGAACTTGGAGAGGCCTATGTCCAGCAGTGGATTGTAATAGGCTGAACTGACTGATAGGCTTAATATTATACCAACCGGCATTTATTGTAACGATACGATTTGCAAGCTTCGTCAACAAGTCGTCAACACTGTTGAAGATCGTGATAATTATGATCAAATGCATAGTTTACGATTCTATAAAGGACATACAGACAAACATTTGTTTTTATATATATAAATAGACTAGAGCATTTTATTTTAACCAAAGAAATCAATATGCTCAACTGTCGTATAGATGCAAGCAATTCAGTTCGTTAAATACATGACGTATACAATTCAAAGCAATACGGGATACTAGAATACAAATAAAAAGAAACGCCTGTTTCAGAGACGTCGAACGTGCTTTGCAAGCTGTTGTGTACGAGTTTCAATACATTGCGAATGTTACTTTTTTGAAATTAAATCTTCTGACTAAAACTTTACAATTTTTACTGTTTTGCTATCTATTTTAAACAAATGGATAGTCGGAAATGGCCTTTATGGTTATATTTTGTTCTTGTTTTTTTTTTTTTTTATAATTTTGCTGTGCTGTGTACTATCCCTAATAAATAAATAAATAAAAAGATGTAACTTTAAATGTTTGGCTTTGATTGAGTATTACCAAACGACAATTCAACAACCTTTACAGTGATAAATAACACGTATATATTATATATATTCATATAGTATTATTGTTTGTACGGTAAAATATATGTATGTCATTATCTATTTTTGTTTTGTTGTTTGGATTTGATACTTTTCTAACACACACGTTGACGGTATCTGCATTCTTAAGTTGAGTTCTTTTGTAAATGCTTTTGGTTTTTTCTTTTTTTTTATATCTGTTAATCTGTTTATTGATGTAACGATAAAAAAGTTCTTTTATGTAAGTGCCATAAACTTTTATTTTCCGAATATTTGAACTCTATATTGTTAATAGCAAATAAGTCGTTGAATTACCTTTATGAGAATGATGATGATATGAGAATAAATAATATTGACTATATATAAACATGCATAGATATATATATCTAAAAACTTACTTGTTGTCGGATGATGTCCTCAACTTCGAGCGCAGTTTCTAAATTTTTAGGGTAAGGCATTCCGTGAGTGATAATAGTTGATTCCAAAGCAACTATCGGTTTCCCGTCCGCTTTCGCATCCCGCACTTCGTTCGAATACACAAAAGCTTGGGTGGCGTATCGTCTCGTGATGCTAAGAGATCTAGCCAGCTGAACTCTCGAGGTAACTCTCAATAGACACGACATCTTGATACTGCAGACAAGACAAATTGTGTCTGTGGAATATAGTGGTATAAATGTGGATTTTTTTTTACGTGTGAATCAGATGCACTTGTAAGAAAACTGAATCCTAAGAAAAAGTTGGAAGCTCGAGCAAATTATAATTATTTAGAACAAACAAAAGTTTCCTTCATGGTAAAGTTTAATTTTAATAATTACGTTAAACTAAGAGCTATGATTCAATTGCTGTCAAACTTAATTAAAAGGTAAAAAATTAAAGGTAAAAGGTGATATTTTAAAGGTATTTAGACATAATAATTATTATCGTATTCGTAAAATTTATCAAAAAAAAAACAACACTGTTTATTCTACTTACTTCTAAACAAAAGCAAAACAATATTTTTAAATTATTTGGTTAAATTTTATACAAATACATATAAACAATATTATATATATTGCAGATAATATAGATTGCAGTTAATTGCAGTGTTTTTCGACGCTTAGGGACTATTAGAGTTAAACTTTTACAAAACTATGAAAAAGAATCAAAAGAAATAATGCGAGTATGAATATTCGAAATGAGTATTCGATTCTTGACAAAGCCAGACATCTAGACGAAAACTATTTACGATAACATTGAGCCAATATATAAATAATCTGATTATGTGTAATAAAACTTCTTTAAACATATTATAAAAGTATATAATTATTTTATAATTTTTCATTTCTGATGCTGCTCTGTCGCGCGACTGTCGTCGTGTGTGCGCTTGCACTGCGCGACTAGACGCAGCGATAAGAAGCGAGTGTGCGTGATTCTCCTGGCTTGTCGTTGCGATGCCAACTTTGTGGAGTTTTGACCGCAGCCTATTGTTACGTTTAGTCGTCTAACTGTCGCTGTTACGTGTCGCCTAGTGTGCACATTAAGCAATAACGCAATTATCCCCAAGACGATAATTGATAATAATTACAATTGACCGTCGATGACTACTGCAAATGTAACGACTAATATCATTTACATACATACATACTATATGTACATATATACATACACACGCATACATCAGTGAGTAATAATAATAAATAAAAAATACTAAGAGAGTCTATAATTTCCAGTTCTTTCTCTTCTTTTCCTTTTGAAATTCTAATTTGGTTAAAAGACAGAGAATGTATAAAAAAACAAAAAAATAAAATATTGGCCCATGATTTTTATGTTTTATGAGGACTGAAGCTGTAGATATATAAATATGTTTTGTATTTAACACGAAACGCGTTTATAGTTTTCAGGATCAGAAGTGTGCGCGGCAGGTTGTTCCAACAGTTCGTCTAACTACCCCGGAACGCTGCGGATCAGTGCAAGGGAACATTCGACTTACAGGATGATGCTCTCGTAGGGTAGCTTTATCTAGTACAACGCCAAATAGTAAGGTTGTTAGATGCAATTGCCCACGATACTCCATCTTAATCATTCGTGCGTTATTTATGTAAGGGTTAACATGTGCGCGAGGTGGTACATTAAAGCAGTAACGGATACAAGCGTATTGTACCCGTTGTATAAGATTTTTATAACGCGCAAGTAACCTAGTTTCGATTTCAGCATCAGCATAATTAAACTTAGGAAATGTTAAATGAATTAAACTTAGAAGAAGGATTGGAGCTTCATCTACTACGCTGCTCCACAGCGGGTTGACGGATATGTTCGCTACAACCGGGACCAACAGTTTAACGTGTCCTCCGAGGCATGGTAGGGAGACCCACAAGAACAGGCATCCAAACCCGAGAGAAATATTTGCACATTATTGCACAAATATTTCAAATATAAAATATCGAACCCACAAACCGTCGGTGGTTTAGGCGACTGCTAGTTGTACATATTAAAAAAAGAAAAACATCCCAATTTTTTTCAATATCACAGGGTTCTTATGCATTCTCATAAGGTCACATATAATTTTAAAACTTAGGACATACTCGTCGTTAGAAAGGCGAAAACTGTGAATTCAGCTCAATTCTTGAGCCCGCGTGTTATAATGCAAAACGAATCGAATCTTTTTGCTCAATCATCAATTTTTATTTGACTTCCATTGAAAATTGTGTAAAGATAGACTGTAGTGTTAGCACCAATCTGTGTGTATGTTACACCTAACTTACTGCTGCTGATTATTGTAAATGAAAGACATAAAAAAGGTTAAAATGTAAATACATTTTGTAATATTTAATTGATATGAGTGAGCTCATGAATGCGCTGTATGATGATGATACGTGAACTGATGTATGTAGCTAATAAACTGTGCAACTAATGTAAAATACTGATCGGGTGATATGTATGTGCGGCAAAATCGTACACTGTGTTTTTTGTTTATTTTCTTACGCATTTTGGTCGTGTTATATTTATTAACTTAGTAAATGAAGAAAATTATATTAATTATCGATAATTGATCCTTGATATTTATTTGAAGTCGATTTTTTTTCAATTTTTATGCATTTAAATGTTTAGGAATCAAAAACCTTTATATTTCTGCGTCAAAATGTAGAGTTTTATTTTTATATGTTTTTGTTTCTACTCAGCAAAACGATAGTAAAATCGCAAATTAATCTATACGTAATTATGTATCATGTATACATAATTACGTATAGATTAATTTTAAAAATATTCAATGGAAATAACTTTTCCAACCCTTTTTAAAATGCAAGAGTACTTAAAGGGCCATCATAAATTACGTTACACATTAATGGAGATACGGGGTTGACAAAGTTTGACGCCGTGTGACAGAGGGGGTGAATTAAAAAATATATAAAAGTACTCTAGCCTTACTGACTGACAGATTATTGTCAAGATAAAATTGCTGAACCAAAAAGACCCTTGTAATTTTGCCAGGAAATTACATTCTGTCCAATAAATATCTTTTAATTTTTTTTAAATATTTTTTTTTTATTACAGCTTGGATTATTTTAAATAGTAAAGAAAATGACGACAGTTAATTAGTCTACAATTTTTTTTTTTTTTTAAATCTTTCTATTACAATTCAAAAAACAAATTCTTGTGACAGACACACGGGCTTTCTTTCATAAGTAATGAAGTACACACTAAGTGCGACCGTAAAAATATATTAGTTGTATTACAATTAAAATACCAAAACTCAAGAGTTCCAAGTTTTCAAGAGACAAGAGTTTAATCATAAAAATCCCAAATGTTATAAAATATTTTGCTGGTTCAACAAATAACTATGATTAACTTTATTATGTTTTTACCTTTTAGTGTGTTTTATGTTTTAAAATCTCTTGGGAAAAATTTTGTCCTTATAATATTCCCAACATTCCAAACTTTCAAACCTCAGAATAATTAGGTCTCTTAATGTAAGCTGCAGTAGTGTAACAAGTAAACGATCAGGATGGCTTTGTTACACCGAAGACGCTGCTGCCCGTATTCGGCCTGTGTATTTCAAACTACGAATATAATCTATAATCTATATAAATAAAAATGAAAATGAATGTTATATATAAATAAAAATGAATGTTGCTAAGCGCATAACTCGAGAATGGCTCGACCAATTCGTTTAATTTATTATTTGTATGTTCTTTAAGGCCCACGGAAGGTTTTTATACTAAAAAAAAACATTTTTTTTAAATCTATATAATGAAAATTTATTAACTTTTGACAAAACGAACTTTGTCCGGGCAGCTAGTAAGAAATATAGTCTTTGAGTATATTTCGTACGAAATGTTAATAACTGTAAGCAGTTAAATTTATAACATACATTTTGGAGTTATTTATGATACTACGAGTATTTATAACACTAGATATTATTATTTCACAATATTTACAGTATACACAATATACACAGGTAAAAATATATTAAAAACTTTTTTAAAATGAACGTTTTTAATATAATTTTATCTGTGTACTAGCTGTAGCCCGCGGTTTCACACGCGTTAATTTGAAAAAAATAATACCCTAATAGCCTTCCGCGATAAATGGGCTATCTAACACCGAAACAATTTCTCAAATTGGACAATTAGTTGCTGAGATTAGCTCGTTCAAACAAACAAACAAACTCTTCAGCTTTATAATATTAGTATATATTATTTCACTCACACATTTTTACACAAAAAGTTGTATAAATAAATATTCATATAATTATTTTTGCTTGCAAACGGAAAAAAACAACTTCAATTAGGTACATCGACAAGTAATAGAACGTAAGTAGACGAAAGAATAGTCAAATAAATCTCGATCAAATTTAAATGTGAATACGGGACAAGCATTCGCTTTCGATTAAAACAAGAATCATCAAAATTATTTATAAATCGATTTTTGACTGAAGTAGTTTCAATGAAGTCAGATAGATTGCGTTAGCGTGACATGGCATTGCACCGTCTCACAAATACGTGTCATCATATTTAAATGAGACCACAGACAAGTATTAGCTTTTGATTTATAAGAGAAACATCAAAATCGGTGCACCCAGTAAGGGTTATAAGGTATAATATAAAAAACAGTCAAGTAAATACGCGTTATCAAAGGTTACTCAAAAACTAGTCAGCAGATCTCAATCAAATTTAATTAGAACTACATGACAAAGCTTTCGATTAAAGTAAGAATCATCAAAATCGATAAACCTAGTGCAAATTTATGCGGCTTATTACAACGTAGGTCGATAAAAAAACTGTACAATATGGATGCAATGCTCCTGGTATTGCAGGCGTCCATAGACTACGGTAACCGATTAGCACCAGACAGACGGACGCTTGTTAGTCAGCCCTACAGTATAAAAAATCTAAGACAGCTAACCTCAAGAGTAACAATGTCGCAGACACATTTATTCAAACTCATTATTACAGTCTATACAGTCCACTGCTGGACATAGGCCTCCACAAGTTTACGCCAAAAATAACGTGAACTCATGTGTTTTGCCCATAGTCACCATGCTGGGCAGACGGGTTGGTGACCGCAGTACTGGCTTTGTCGCACCGAAGACGCTGCTGCCCGTCTTCGGCCTGTGTATTTCAAAGCCAGCAGTTGGATGGTTATCCCGCCATCGGTCGGCTTCTTAAGTTCCAAGGTGGTTGTGGAACCTTGTTATCCCTTAGTCGCCTCTTACGACACCCACGGGAAGAGAGGGGGTGGCTAAATTCTTTAGTGCCGTAGCCACACAGCACATTCAAACTCACTGCTATATAAATGCACGGTCTACGTCAAACTTATACTCTATTAGATTGGCGGCAAAAAATACGTCATTTCTAGCTAAAACAGTCAATTATCTATACATATAATACAATGGTAGGAAAGTCAAAACTGTACATTGAATATTTTTTTAAAAGAATACTTGGGGTGCGTTCTACAATTGATACTGAAGCTATAAATATAGTTTTTAGAATTTTTGTCTGTTTGTCTGTATGTATGTCCGGGATAAACTCAAAAAGTACTCCATGGATTTACTTCAAATTTGGCACGAATATTATTAAGAAGTCGGGTCAACATAAGGGCTATAAATTATCACGCTATCACCTACTGGGAACGAGCAGTGAACCTTTATTTCTTCAACGCATTCCGTAACAAAGTGTAATCTAAAGACGCATATTTGAATGTTGTTATTATGTTAATAACCATGCTCTAAGCTAGCTTCATACTATAAATAAAGACATTCTGTAGTATATTTAGTATCAGCATTGCACCCGTGCGAAGCCGGGGTGGGTCGCTAGTTACGAATAATCACAAATAGTGAATTTGCTACTATGACGTATTCGATCTTTGCCTTTATAAGGATTTGTTAACATCCTTATACATTCTACACTAAGTTTTTATTAAAATTGCTAGCGACCCAAGTAATATTATTTCTCCTTCAAAAGTTGTACGTTTGATATAATTGATCGTATCACGGTCACAAACGTAAGACCTACTATATACATTTTTTAATTAAATACTAAGTTCTTGATAATGAAAAATGTTTTATAGAGCCATAAAGAAAAACGACATGTTGTATAATTTGAGTCAAGGAAAAGAGCATACGGGAATACACAGTATTTTGGATTGTAACAAAAACAAGGGGTACCTATCCAATGCGTTTCTATTTGTGTTGTCATTGGCAACCAAAAATGTTTTATCCTTGTCAAATTGTCCTGACAACGGTGTGACAATTGCATCCTTTATTTGAAGACATTTACTTTTCATAAAATACCACATTTTTTATATTCGTCATCGTTGACTTTTGGTAAGATACAATTTTAACTACAGTTTTAAATTTTATTAAAACGAATATTAAGAAATATAATAAAATATGCCCTTTTATACCACCCATGTAACGTCTTATAGGTCAGTCAATAGATAATATGAAGCTTGAGGGGTGATATGATATCCATTCCATTTTTTTTACAATAATCATTATCCGTTTATTTTCCATTATCCGTGAGTGCTTCAATCTCTTGGGACAAACGTGCATGCATAAGCCAATTATTCACGTAATTTATCATACAAATAAAGTTATTTTTACAATTTCATGACAGTCATTCGGTTTTTATTAACATGTATATTCGAAAGTTAAAAAATTATCTTACGCCATTAATATGCAAAGAATATCCTGGCGATTTTTAAAGTATTAGCATAAAAATGGCTTTGAATGTCCCTTCTCATATAAAATTACGTGTTTGGGGTGATGTCCCGCATAAATGACAATTATCATTTAAATTACAATATTTATTGCTAGAGAAAATTTTCTTATTTTGTATGTGTAATCAAACGAAGACACGTTCATAAAGAGATAATCATAATCATAATTATAGACTAACAACAGAGACAACGATTCGCATATCGTACCTATATTGTATTCGTATATATTTATGATTAAGAGAATTGAACTCAATAGACGTTACTTCGTCTGTAATTGAATGAATAAAGCAGCGGGCGCTCCTATAGTGCTTTTATTTTTTGTAATGACTAAGTTAGTATTCTAGCTTTATTCGAACTTAAAGTACCTTTAATTCTTTATATTGATATAATTTGTAAAATAGTATAGCCTTTTTTATTAGTGTTATTTAAAAATTCTTTCTTCTTTGATTTTCGGTTTATTAAATAATATCATAGGGGAATGAAATATCACTTTGCTTTAAAGGTGGAACATTAACCATTAACATAAATGCGATTCAAGCCACGCAGATCCTTTAGATATTAAAAGGGTTTCGAAATGCTATTAAATCTAATATTATCTCTTATTCGAAATGCTATTAAATCTAATATATCTTAGTGATATATCACTGCCGCATCAGGGACTCGATTCAAATAACAATTTCGATCTAGTCATATTTTGTTTTCGTATCAAAGACTAATGTTTACGAGATTGTTTCTATAGTTAAATTATAAAAAGGGAAGTTTTATATTTTTGTATTTTTAAATGTTTGTAATGTAGCATCCATAGGTACAAAAGGTACTGGACCGATTTTAAAAATTATTTCACTAAAAGAATATTACGCTATCACCGAGTGACATAGAACGGTAAAACTGACCCTTGCCATTATCAGACAGTAATGTTCAGGTATTAGGTAAAAATCGCTTAGGTGTAGTGATGCGTGTGCCGTGTAGGCGGCTAAACACCGGGAGGCCATCAGGGAGCCATCCGGTGGAGCAGCGTTGTAAATTAAGCTCTGCTCCTTTTCCTACACAGAAAAAGAGGTCTATGCCCAGTAGTGGGATGTTACAGACTGAATCGAATGTTTAGGTACTATTCTTACCTTCTATTTTTATTTAATGTTAATGTGGTTATCATTTTATCAGTTGTAAATATGGCATGGGGTCTACCAAAACTCCCTGGGTTAATATTCTCTGATCCGACGAAGTCACAACACCACATACGCAGTTCGCTTCGGTATTACCAAGGACATAGGTTTCCGGACACCATCATACGAGGACCTGGCGGAACCGCTACTGATGTGGATAGTAACGCGTTTGCTTTGCCTGATGATTCCGTCAAGTAAGTCTTTTTTTAAAACCTAACGAATAAGTGGAGTGTTTGTATTGTATTGTAGTGGGCTCGGTTTTCCGCATTTAGACACAGAGGTGGTCCGTTGTGCGTGAAAAGAGGGCTGACTAATTCAGCCAGCCCAGCTCCTTCCAGAAGCTCAGAAGCCTCCTGGGGCGTTCACAGGCTTCTCGGAGCGTCTTTATTTCATATATTTTATATATTAAGTGGAGTGTTATACGATTTGTGCCAAGGCCTATCTGTGGCAATATAGCTCTGCAACGGATGGATTGAATTTAATGCGGTTTATTTCAAGTTAAAGCGAGTTTCCTTTCGGTCAGCAGGGGGATGTTACAGGCTGAATCGTAATTCTTAGGTTTAGCTGAGGTAGGGCACAGCAGGTAATAGGGGGCGTCGTGGTAGTGTGGGAAAGCGATCCCATGGCGTCCCCACTAAGGTGGCGGCGAAAAAAGAAGTGGGTTTTAGTGGATAGTCCGGCATTGCACCTCACGCCGGGCGTTCCACACTCTCGTCACATTCGTGTGGGGGGGGGGGTTAGTTCGTAAATGCATTTCCCCATCTATAAAAAAGGGCACAGTAGGTAATATCCTGCTGAAAATTTGAAACAGCCCGACTGAGGAAGTACCTCGACCTTACAGAAGATCACAGCCAAACAATACTGCTTTGAAGCAGTATTGTGTTCCTGTGATGAGTAAAGTGACCACGTGGTGAGTCATACGCTTGTTTGACGACCTATTTGTTAGAATAAATTATAGTTTAAAAGAACTAAAAAAAACAGGCTTTTATAGCTAATAGAACTAAAAATAGAAAATAATTTTTAATTACAAAAAGTTTATATTACAGTAGTAGAAGATCGAACAATCAAATTATAATAAAATTTAAGTTATTAAGGGAATAATTCAATTCAGAGTAAAAAACGTAGAGTGCTTGATATAGAAGGACAAACAGCAAGACAGACAAATAGACAAAAATTTTAAAATAGTTGATTTTTGTTTTAGTATCGTATAAATAACTATATGCACTTGATAAAGCACAGGTACAACGAAATCACAGACAGATAATTCAATATTATTTTATGTATAAAAGATGTATAGATAATATACTTATTTAAATCACTAGTTTCTTTTTACTGTATTAGTTCGCATATACATAGATGGTTGGTACTAAAATATTATTATATTTTGTAGTTACGATCCTTCCCTAACGTACGGACGAGTGAAGCAGCCAGCTCTACCTGCGGTGATACCGCACTGGGTACACTACGACAAGAGGTGCTTGAACTTTACGGCGTTCTTTAAACAAACAGTCTATGACAATCCAGATGAAAACTACCGCGTTCGTGTTGTAAACATTATTTACTTTCTTGAAGATGACACGATGACTGTAATGGAGCCTCGAGTTAAGGTAGACATTTTATATTCATCTATGTACTTTTACACCAATATATTATTTGACTGGCTCGTTGGCACAGTTGGCCGTGACCATGCTGACTGCTTCGAGGGTTGTGGGTTCTATTCTCGTCCAAGTTCTTATATTATATTATTTATGTTTATATTTTTCAAAATTAATTAGTTCTATTAAGTCGCCTTTTACCTAAAACACAGGTATTAAGTTGCCTATCTTAGAAAAATTTGTATGTTAATCATGATTATTTATTATATTTGATTACGATAACTTCTGGAATTATATTTTTTCCGAGTTAGCTTTGGACCTTAATAAGCCTTACTTCACACTCCTTATCGAAACGTTGCAATAATGACAAGTGCCAACAATGACTTGCTTATGAGGAAACAATAGCAGTTCTAGACTTAGGAGGCTAAATCGTAAATAAAATATTAATTAAAATATTTGAAAACAAATATTTTCTCTACCATTTATTCTTCAATACTTTCGTATAATCATCTAACTCAGCAATAATGCAATTAGGCTGCAAATCCATTAAGCAAATGTTTCGGGGCTAACTTTGAGCTATTTGATTTTGAATTGCAAACTGAATACGAACTTTAACTGTGTTTGTTGTCTACAAACTTTCGTGTCTGTGCTTTCATATCTCACTGAATCTTTTTGTATGCTTAGCGCTTACGTTTGCTGCGATTCACAGAATGAGTGAAAGTGTGATCGGAACATTGCAAACTACAAAAGGCAAACAAAAATTACTTGTTCAGTATTAAATAAGTGAATATATGCACATAAATATAAAAAAAAATCACCAAGAAGTTCGAGTTAAGGAAAATCTTAGAATTTTCTGTAAAAGAGAGCTATTATGTACATAACATATCATGAGTCATAACCATAGAAATTTGATTAGAGTCTGCTTCTATTACTACGTACATTAATTGAGCTTACATGTATCCACTATTACTCTTTTAGGACCTTAAGATTTTACAATTAGGATTTATATGAGGCATTATTTTCAATTTGCTATTTTATGACAATTTATTTATTACAATCTAATAAACAGCACGTGTACAGAATATCTTGTCGTCGTTATACGAGGCTCATCCCAACAAGAGTCGTTAAAGATTCATATTAAAAAACACACTGTTTGCAGTGAGGCGAAAGACAAACAACTTACACTTTCAGAAAAATGTAGTTTTCAAGCCGTAATTTTAAATTATACTTATTATAGAGTTAGTAAACAGAATGTACGAATATTCTCTACTCGATATTTCGATAAAATCAACGTGAATTTGAAGAACAGCAGAAAGTAAATAAACCAATGTAAGAAAAAATGTTATTTCCGCAGCTATTCACTAATGCAAGAGTATTTCCTTTTGGGCTCTCAAGAAATCACCGTTGTTCACGGTAAAGGATAATGCAGGTTATTGGTTACGACGGCGAATACACTTGCCCTTTTATCCAATACATAGCGTCCTTAGAACAGAAGTTTTGTAAAAGGAATATAATTCTATACCGTTACATAATTCGTGGGGAATTTTAATGAAAAATTACATAACCTAGCATTAAAACTTATAACTGAAGGACTATTAAATTTCATTCTTTTTTATTTTTATAATGGCTTTAAAAATATTAATTTTTAAGCTGATTATTCCAATTTGATCTTAGAGCGAGTGAAAAGTTTAGGAAATTTCTTAGAAATGGAATCTTCCAAAATTATTTATGTGTTGTAATTTTAAGTAGGCACACAAAAAATAACGAGTCAATTCATACATATTTAGAGCAAAACATTAAGAACCTTAGGTTATTATCATTTGATGTAGTTAATTTATTATGTACTGTGTGGCTACGGTACTAAAGAATATAGCCACCCCCTCTCTGCCTGTGGGTGTCGTAAGAGGCGACTAAGGGATAACACAGTTCCGCTACCACCTTGGAACTTAAAAAGCCGACTGGTGGCGGGATAGCCATCCAACTGCTGGCTTTGAAATACACAGGCCGAAGACGGGCAGCAGCGTCTTCGGTGTGACAAAGCCAGTACTGCGGTCACCAACCCGCCTGCCTAGCGGGGTGACTATGGGCAAAACACATGAGTTCACGTTATTTTTGGCGTAAACTTTTGGAGGCCTATGTCCAGCAGTGTACTGCTGTAAGGATGATGATGATGATGATGATGTAGTTAATTTGTTTAAATCGTACATATCACCAAATTCATATTGTATTAAAAGTAACTTTGATAATTAATTAGTTTGCCATTTCTGGTATACATTTCAATTTCAATTCTGTGTAAAAGATTTTTCTGTTGGAAAACAACTTACGAATGTGATACGATTTTCTTTTGTTTGTTTATCACGCCTTTGTAGTGTTACAGTAGTGTGATGTAGGTTTTAATGGTAACATTTATTTACATAAAACCGCTTTCTTCACTACGTGGTCTCTGAAATTGAAACGCAGGCTTCCCTTAGTACAGTTTCTGAAGTTGATTCAACAGAATTATTGTTCAGCTTAAGCTGCAACGAGGTTCTCTTAAATGAAGCATTAATTTTGTGATTTCTTTTTCCTATTTTGTTTAACTGTAGGTTTGAAAGAATAAATATTATTACTTTTATTCTGGCCTGATTAGGCACTGAACTCTCTAAGCCCCTTTTTACTTGGATAAATCTTTTAAATAGATATACAGAAGATTTAATCTTGTGTAATGAATATATTTCACGAAAACTTGAAAAAAATGAAAAGGAAAGCATCCAATTGAACTATTTTACTTATTTTTTATCCGGACTGCCGGCGCCATGTCGGCATCTGGCCCAAAGGCAGTTGAGTTCATTGTCTCTGTTCATGTAAGCCAGTCCTGTATACAACAAAAGCGGGTCTTGCTTTTTTACATTTGGTATGAAATAAAAATATCTCTATAATCATAATAAAGCGCTAACATAATATGAAAACATTTTTTTTTTGTTGACCCAGAGGAAACCCCTTATGGGTGCCCGCGGCCCGCGGGTACCGCAGGGTATGTCCCTTGCACAGATTAAAATCACTGAGGTTTTCCGCCGACGCGCCAATTCGGGATCGCGGGGACGCTATATCACTTCCGCAATCTCACCAGCGCTTGCCCTTGCGGGCTCTCCGTGATGCAGACCGTTTCCGTAGGCGCACTTGAACACATAAAGTGCGTCTTCCTCCTCGGGGCCGATTAGCGGGGACGGCGGTTCAGGGGTCTACCCCTAACTGTACGTACAGTTTGCTTCTTTCATTCTTGTTTTTTCAAAAATAACGGAGGAGTACAATATGAAACACAAACAATTTTTGAAAGATTATTATCACTTTGACAACTACTACAACAACTACAAGTATGTACTTACTATAAGTACAAGTATTTAAAAACCTATTTTTTTTTGCATAAATAAATATCCTTTAAAAAGCATTAAATAGAAGTAATAGGTAATACATATCTTAAATACAAAACTTTCCTTAGTATAAATAGAATTATTTTTTATAAATCTCGAATTAGAATTTCGTGTGGAAAAATAGCAGTAACTGTACAATTTACATATAATAACACTTTTGTATATAAAATGTTTATAGACGTAAAGATTATTTTTATCGAGAAGATTTTCGATTAGAAAATCAATTTAAAACTAAGGTATTAAAAATCTTTGACGAGGCTAGACTAGATAGACTAAAGTTCATCAGTCATCATCATCATCATCATTTCAGCCTATTACAGTCCACTACTGGATATAGGCCTCCACAAGTTCGCGCCAAAAATGGAGTGACCTCATGTGTTTTGCCCATAGTCACCATACTGGGCAAGCGGGTTGGTGACGGGCTGGCTTTGTCGCACCGAAGACGCTGCTGCCCGTCTTCGACCTGTGTATTTCAAAGCCAGCAGTTGGATGGTTATCCCACCATCGGTCGGCTTTTTAAGTTCGAAGGTGGTAGTGGAACTATGTTATGCCTCTTACGAAACCCACAGGAAGAGAGGGGGTGGCTATATTCTTAATGCCGTAACCACACAGCGAAGACTGAAGTTATAATAAGAAAATTGTTGTAGGATACTTTTTAAAAGTTATATTAAGAAAATGCCGTGTTCTTTGAAGTCCTCTAATTACTCTCGTTGCTTATCCCGTAAATTTTCAAAGCAAGGTCTCAAACGTACACAGTTGGACCTGTTAACGATTTACTTTGTCGTCTGGTCGCCGCCGGCTCCCTTAATAACTTTTAAATCGTGGAATGAAGTTAGTTGTTGTTTTATCTGAGAACTTATTTATGTTGCTCGCTACAATGTGTTAATAGTCGTGTAGAATCTCATATGGAATAGTAATTAAGTGTTTCTATGAACATTTTAAAGTGAATTTTATGTTTTATTTAACATTGTTTTATTTATAATTGTGTTTGCTCGCAAACGAAAAAAAAAACCGACTTCAATTACATCGACAAGTAATACAACGTAGATCGACGAAAAAAAAGTAAAGCAACTACGCGTTATCAAAGATTACTCAAAAAGTAGTTATCAGATCTCAATAAAATTTATATGTGACCATATGATAAACATCAGCTTTCGATTAAATTAAAAATTATCAAAATCGGTACACCCAGTAAAAAGTTATTACGGATTTTTGAGAGTTTCTCTCGATTTCTCTGGGATCCCATCATCAGATCCTGGTTTCCTTATCACGGTACCAAACTAGGGATATCTTCTTTCCAACAAAAAAAGAATTATCAAAATCGGTACATCCAGTAGAAAGTTATGCGGTATAATACAACGTAGGTCGACGAAAAAAGCGTCAAGTAAAAACGCATTATAAGATATAACTCGAAAAGTAGTTGTTAGATCTCAAATAAATTTAAATGGGACCAATTGGCACACACCACCTTTCGATTAAAACAAAATTTGTCGAAATCGGTCTACCCGGTCAAAAGTTCTGATGTAACATATATATTAAAAAAAAAATATACAGTCGAATTGAGAACCTCCTCCTTTTTTGGAAGTCGGTTAAAAACTAGTTCTATTTAAAAATAGTAATAGGTATTTTTTTATTTGCAGTTTCTTTTAACAACATAACTTCTATACAAATAAATAATATTGTAGTGTCTGTTTGTAATATTAAAATAACCGCTTTTTCTCTCTGAAACGACTTGATCGATTTTGACGGGACTTTCACTGGCAGATAGCTGATGTAATAAGGAGTAACTTAGGCTTTATTTTAGTAATTTATTTATTTTATAACTCTGCGAACTAACATAAATGGAATTTTTGTTAAATTTCGCGCGGACGAAGTGGTGGACACAACTAGTAATAAATACAAATGTTCCATAAATAGTTGAGGCTGATTAACAAAAATATCAATATTAAAAATTATTTTATTCTAATAGGCTTCAAAGGCACTTCATTGTCTCGTCATTTTACAAATTAAAATTTTAAATTGATTATTATTATTTTTTTTATGTAAAGCTACCACTGATTGGGAATGTAGATTCTGCAGAGACAAACCGACAAGAAACTCCGCAGTCATTCTTTGTTCTATATAAAATGTGTTTTAGTATAAAATGATTATTTTGATTTTTAAATTATTATTTTTGCCCTGCGATCACCAACCCTACCTACCTAGCGCGGTGGCTATGGGCAAAACACAGGAGTTCACGCCGTTTTTGGCGTTAACTCGGGGCGAGGCCTATGTGCAGCAGTGGACTGCGATAGGCTGAAGTGAGTGAATATGTAATCACTACATATTTATAAATTCACGTTAAAATTAATATCTCAATTAACGTAGAGTTTACTGTAACATTGATTGCGATAAAGAAATGCACTCTAAATATGTGCAATTTCACTTTTCCTAGTTCAGGAAAACAAAGAAAATTGTTTGAATAAGTAAATTCTCATTTGTAAATTAGGTTTCATTACTGCAGAACATAAACATCGATATCACTGACTTTTTCCTCTTTCATATTTTTTCTCTTCTACTTCCCACCAATATTGTCGAGGGATAAAGGAAATACAAGCAATAAATCTTATAGCCGAATTATTTACTTTCCTGAAGATTACCATAGCCTGCAATTGGTAAAAATATGAATTGAGTCGATATATGTAGATACTTGATCGAATTTTAAATTTTTTTTTTTCATAAAGATTATACAATTTAATCGCATGCTGTATAACACTGTAGTAGCCGTTCCGTCGTTTTTACATTTTACTTGTTTTACAATAAAATAATAGCATTCATATTTCTTAATAACTATAGGTACGTGTCATGCTTAGTTTCTCGCTGTGGGGTTTTTGTTCCTTTAATATTTTTATTTATTTCATTTAAAAAGAATCTGAGCCAGCTCTAATTGAAATGGATAAGATAAATGGTTCAGACAATTAAGGTCTGACGGTAGAATGAAAAAAATTTCTAAAGTTTCTAAAGTTACACGATTAAACGTTAAATTCGTGGTTCAAAAGAATGTACCGGATCGTATGTCGTTTTGCATTTGCGAAAAAACTGAAATGCGACTGTAAATCGGGACTTCAGTAGTAAATGAAGATGCATTCGTCTACATTGAATGCGGTTAGTGTCGGAGGGAGGCTTTGTTCAACCTTTTGCCGACTGCTCGTTCGTTTCGTAGTATTCGCCTTTCTTGTTCCTTTTCCTTTGAAACTTTTTCATACTGTCGTGTATTGTTTTACAAGTTGAAATTAAATTTTATTAACTAAGGATCCATATCAATATAACTTATTTCCTTGTTTACGATATATCTGAGTAAAATTTAGTTAACCTTTATTTAGGCGCGCGGGTCTCCACGGCCCCAGTTAGTCTTTGGTCGTTGATATGTTTTTAGTTATTTTCACTAGTTACTTGAAATTTCTGGTTCCTAACTCGTTAGCCCCTCGTACCTCAGTGAGCTCTGCGCAGTGGAAGTTATTAGACATGGTGTATCCCTAGGGGTAATTGCGACCCCGCGCGACTACTATTGTAGTTAAAATTTAGTTCTACATATTTTTGTATTTTTAGGGTTTTTGATTTTATTTTATCAATTTTGACAGAGTAAAACTGTTTATTACTATAAATATGTAAGCACTTATATTCTCATAAAATTAGAAATAGAGGGTTTATTTCAAATTTCCATGTCTGTTAGAAGTCGTTTGTAAAATACTTTTGCAAACAAGGCGGAGGGGATTTTTGTTAAGTTGATGAAATGAGATGAAAAGGGTAGATAAAAATGTGACAATTACACTACATCATTTTTTTTTTTTTGATGAGGATAAAATGAAATCATTTATAGTATCCCTATAAATCATTTCATTTTATCCTGCCAAATTTATGTGTATTCGAAGAAAATTTATGACATATGAAATTTTGTTTTTTATAATATGTCAATTTATATGTTTTTAATGCCCGATAGTATTTTCTAAAGATATAATAGCTAATAAGTAAAAAAGGAATAATTAAAGTTGTACAACATTTCGTATGTTTTTTTACTGGCATCTATTTGGGGTTACTGGGGAGTTAATAGTGTTACTTTTTTGGCTCGCCTGATTAAGGGTTAAATAATGTGTTTTGAATACAATTACTACACTAATGGTTGTTTTACAGAACTCTGGATTATGGCAAGGGAGGTTAGTAAAACGGGGGAAGATACCAAAGAATGACCTCGGTGAGTTTTGGCATTGGAAAGATCTGGATATTGGCAAGGACATTTGTATGTACGGAAAAGTATTTCATACGGTCTCCTGCGACCTTTTTACGAAGGTAAGGATTTTAATTGAGTAGTTAAAATGCAAAACGAAGTATCGATTTTACGACAACGATACGGATTATGCTCATCTTCATCATCATCATCGTCACTTCAGCCTGTCGCAGTCCACTGCTGGACATAGGCCTCCACAAGTTCGCGCCAAAAATGGCTTTAACTCATGTGTGTTGCCCTTAGTCACCAAGCTGGGCAAGCGGGTTAGTGACCGCAGGGCTGGCTTTGCCGCACCGAAGACGCTGCTACTCGTCTTCGGCCTGTATTTCAAAGCCAGCAGTTGTATGGTTATCCCGCCATCGGTCGGCTTCTTAAGTTCCAAGGTGGTAGTGGAACTAACTGTGTTACCCTTAGTCGTCTCTTACGACACCCATAGGAAGAAAGGGGGTTCCTTACTGCCGTAACCACACAGCTGATTATGCTATTGTTACAAAATAACTAGACACAGAAATCGTTTTAACTGTCTCCTCTTTTTTATTGTAATTTCTTATAGTTAAGCTAAATGATCATAGATTATTTTAGGATTATAAATTAAACTGCTTACGAAATTATAAATTTAAAACTTCAATCATTTTTATCCTGTCCTTTATCGGAATAGAATTCTTTTATCCACAATTAATTTTGACATTAAAAGAATCCTTTTGAATCCAGAAAACTTGAGTGTCTTATGAACTAATTATAATCCAAAACAATAAAACGTGTTTAAATTTTACGTCTGTAAAAGTAAGCACTCGTTACTGTGCAACCATTACCGTGAACATAAATTGGTGGATCATGAGAACTGGTGATGTTTTAATGGATCAGTAAAAGCACTATCAGTTGGTTTTAATATCACAAATTGGGTATTGGGCAACGTGCCAGCGTCAATAAGTCATAAAAATAAAACAGGTCATTGTAAACACACTTGATAAAAAATTACTTAATTTTTTAAATTACTTGATACTGGAAAAATTTATTAATATTAACGATATATTTTTTACACAATTATATACGTTAGTAAAATATATTTTGTAACAACAAAGACTAGATTTTTTGGCGATGACATGTTACCGATTTCTTGCTTTACTTTCGGTCTAGACACATAAAGTTTCACTATTGAGACTGAGCGGACGCTTTATTTTAACTGGCTTTAGCTATCACAGTGTATGCAGGACTTTATTTTATTTTATTCCATTCTGTGGTCATAGAAATGTATGACTGCAACAGTTCAAGTATATTTATGACTTTTAAAGCGTTTTTAATGCTGTACTTTTAAATTAGCTTTATTAAAATTGCTTCGTTCCACGATTTTCCAAAATCAGTATTACGTTTTAAGATTTATTAATATATGATGTAAAATAATAATCTAAAATATTTTTAAGGCACTCAACGATGTATCTATCACCAGTGTTGATCAGACCTCAAACGAAATAAACCTACCATTTTTTCAAAAAGTGATTAAAAACTTTAATAAAATAATCGACATCTGTAACCTTAACGTTTATCAGATATCATTTTTCATCTATAATTTTCAAACTGAGCTTTTTTAACCGACTTCAAAAAAAGGAGGAGGTTACTCAATTCGACCGTATATATATATATTTATGTATGTTCGGGGATAACTCCGTCGTACATGAACCGATTTTGATAATTCTTTTTTTGTTAGAAAGGAGATATCCCTAGTTTGGTACCATGATAAGGAACCCAGGATCTGATGGTGGGATCCCAGAGAAATCGAGGGAAACTCTCGAAAATCCGCATAACTTTTTACTGGGTTTACCGATTTTAATGATTTTTAATTTAATCAAAAGCCGATATTTATCATGTGATCACATTTAAATTTCATGGAGATCTGATCACAACTTTTGGAGTACTCTTTGATAATGCATATTTACTTGACAATTTTTTCGTCTACCTACGTTGTATTACTTGTCGATATAATTGAAGTCGATTTTTCTTCGTTTGTCTGCAAACACAATTATTATTGTTAATAGATACAATGGAAAGTTGAATCATTGTCATATTAATTTATTCTTTTATTTTGATGTATAAAACAAAGTTCTTGTTGAAAAACCCTTTAGTTTGATCTTAATTTAGCGTTAGTTATATTGAGTTAGCGTTATCCGTATTTTTCCTGCGGCTTTTTTTTTATTTACAGAAATTTATTTCAATATGGTAACGTGGTTATGCAGATAATAAATAATCCATGACTACACGAGTGACAGATAATATATAACTCTAAATTCACCATCTTGTACGTTTTACATAAGGGTTCGCTGGGTGGTCCAGTGTAGTTGTAGCTGAATTATTAAACCAGCGACTTTATTAAGTGGCTATTTTTATTTTAAAAAATTTACAAATTTTATTTAAAATTCTGACGACATTGTGCCCTTACGCCTTTATTGCTATATACTGAATACAAGTTTTCTAACCAAGTTAATGTACTACAAAAATATATATTTTTTTGTTTTATCAAATCTTAACACTATTGATTGAGTTTGGATTTGAGTAAGTAGCTTAGTATATTTCATCTGTTGTTAAAAGGTGATATATAAACTGTTTGACTATTAAAAAAATTGGCAGTCATAGAGACTGTTGAAAGAAGTGAAAACTTAGAACTATTATAATTAAAATTTGAAATTTCATAATGTTTGAAATCAAATTATGTGTATAATGTTGCAAAATACGCCAGCTGTATAGTTACAGATATACTTACTGATATAAGCATCGGTGCTATAAGTATCGTCGGTGACACAAACGCACGAGATTTCACCCACCCAAAAAATGTCTAACGTGCACAGCGGCCGCTGCGCGTGATCGCGTGAGTCATGAGCGTATCGCTGACGCGAACCCATAAGATTTTCCCCTTCCAAAAAGTGTCCAATGCAGCCAAAGAAGTTTTCACTTCAAAAAAAACTAAGTATAGAGGATTAATCAACTGAGAACTCTGAATTATTTTACATAATTCATAGCTCGCGATCTAGTGGATTGGCCAATTTAACATTTCGACAATGACATCACATTAAGCTTTCTCTTATTTATAATATGCCGATGCGATTCAACGCTCTTTTCGCGTGACATTTGAGAAAGGTCTAAGAAGAGGACGGTTACTTGAGAATGAATGAAAAGATTTAGGACATTATCATTTTTTTACTGAAAGTGACTCCGAACGTCGTTAACGATAAAAATAGTTTATGGATATCAGTTCGAGTAAGCTGAGTGAGGGTACGTTAAATGTAGCGACGTATGTACATACCTAATATACATAAATGTAGAATATATGATACATACATCTTCTTATATATAAAATTCTCGAGTCACAATGTTAGTTACATCCTCCTTCGAAACGGCTGGACCGATTTTTATGAAATTTTGTGTGCATATCGGGTAAGTCTGAGAATAGGCCAACATCTATTTTTCATACTCCTAAGTAATAGGGGGGAGGGGGTTAAGGTGTTTAATAACATATATGGTAAAGCAATATTTACGGGGCAAGCTATATATCTTATAATAAATACTAAAATTTTTGACCTTGGTTTTAGTAGTTAGTAATTGAAGCTATTGTAAGTAATTGAAGTTATTTGTAACTTTGTACTGCTGTCGTTTTTGCTATCCGATCTTTTATTAAGTCTGTCGGATAAATACGTCAGAAGCACTTATAAGAAGATCTATCAATAGACAAAATTTGTTATTTTTAGTAATTTCTTTTAAATGTATCTTACAAATATTACATATTTAATATTCCTAAATTAATTTATAAAGTTCACTCAGAAGAGAGATTGTGATTCGCGAAAGTTCGTTAATGTTACTTCGTAGTCACATAGTACTATTATGTAAATTAAGTCTAGATATTGTAGCACTCTCTATCGAGCGTAGAGCGAGGAGATTCTCAATTCGATTTTATTTTTTTATGTGTGTTACCTTATAACGTTTTACTTGAGTTTTATCCGCCAATCCGCATTGGAACAGCGTGGTGCATTAAGTTCTGATCTTTTTTTTTATGTCACTAGGTCGGTAAACAAGCGTACGGCTCTCCTGATGGTAAGCGATTACCGTAGCTTATAGACGCCTGCAACACCAGAAGCATCGCAAGTGCGTTGCCGACCCAATCCCCAATCCCCCCAGGAGCTCTGGTCACCTTACTCACCAACAGGAACACAATACTGCTTGAAAACAGTATTATTTTGCTGTGATCTTCTGTAAGGTCGAGGTACTACCCCAGTCGGGCTGCTCCATATTTTGAGCAGGAAATTCCTGCTGTGCCCTACCTCAGTTACTTTATCCTACATGGGGAAAGAGGCCTATACCAGCAGTGGGATAGTGCATACAGGCTGAAGCGTATTTGAGTTTGCTGAATGTGATGGTTCTTTTTTAATCGAAATCTGGCACTTGTCATGTGTTTGATCGAAATCTAAAAAAAAAAAAACTTTCAGTTATCCGTAATAATACTTATTTAACTGAGTGACTTTACTAACGTCGACTCACCACGTCGTATTAGTATTATTGGTCGATTTCATTAAATTTTTTTTTTCGTTTGCAAGCAAAAGTATTGAATATGTACTAGTTGGGCCTCGCGGTTTCACCCACTTAGATTTGAGGAAAAAAAATAGCCAACATAGCACACCTAACCTTCCTTTTTAAATAGTTAAAATTTTTTAGTTGTAGATGCCGGTAGAACAAGTAATTATCTATACAATGATATATGATTTATGTGGAGTAATTGTGAGGTTTTATCTAAAAAGGGAGGCAAACATTTTAACCTAAGCGTATTAATATATATGATTAGGGTTAGGTATATTTCAATATATAGATGTAAAAGAAATTAATAGTTTCAAATACCTTGCTTAAAAGTGTAAAATATATTTATCAGGATGTGTATTCAATATATATATATATATATACATTTAGATCTAAATTAATACAAAAATTGTACTGTTTCAATTGGGAAATTTAGACGTCTTCTACATGTAAAGATAACGTTTCTAGTAAGTTTGAAAATGACGAAAAATCTATAATAACTGCTTTAACTGCTCACTTTAATAACGAAATAATATTTTTTTAGTTTGTATTGGGTGACAATATATATATATATCATTTATTTTTATTTTTATGTATGTTCGGGAATGCGATTATGATAATTCTTTTTTTGTTGGAGAAAGGAGATATCCCCAGGGTGGTACCATGAATAAGAAAACCAGGATCTGATGATGGAATCCTAGAGAAATCGAGGGGAACCCTCGAAAATCGTAGTGACGACTAGTGCGTTAGTTAATTTTTTTTCGCTAACTTACGTTGTATTATTACTTGTCTATGTAATTGAAGTCGGTTTTTTTCATTTGCGAGCAAACACAATTACTATATATTATGTGCGCGTATTTTTTTGTATTAACGATGATGAATATTTTTTTTAATATTTAACGCCTGGTATTTTTTACGAGCAACTTGATTGAAATGCTATATTTAAAACAAAAAGTTACACAAGATTGATAAAGAAACGAAAGAAGTATTAAGCATCATCTCTTACGCATTGTTTTTAGGCGTGTAGTGGGATATAAAAGTTTTCGTAATTTCCGAAAAAGAAATGTCGTTTGGAAATTTCGGTCGAATGAAACCTTTACAGAGTTCAATTAGTAGATAGCGTAAGAAATTGTACCCTTGTCACTTTTAAATAAGTAGATGTAGCAAGTCAAATAGACTTTTGATTTGATTTAAAAATAAAGTGACTCAACGTAAAAAATCAAGTCATTATAAGTACTTCATTATAAACCTTGATATTGTAACCTTATTGAGTTATTTATTAGTGAGTAATTTTAGTAAAAGATATTTGAAAATAAATTAAATTGTAGTCTGATACATGATGCTGGACTCAGTTAATCAAGAAATTTTTATGTGGCAATAAAATATTATAGAGGACATTGAAACTGAAGAATCGAGTTTAAGGATGTTTCATCATACTCAATAATGACATGTTCGAAATAAAACGGTTCGTAAGCAAATAGAATAGTTTTTTGAATCCGACAGCGGGCTTTTCATATCCTTATTAAAATCCGAAGTAAAATAATAAAAAGTTGAATAATCAAAGTTTTTAGACCAAAGTTAGTACGAGTATTGTTTTTATAATTCCTCGGAACGAATCAAACTGTATTAAAGATTATTATTATAGTAACGGTAGTAAATTATATATTTTTTTCTTGTGTTAGTTATAATCCATTTATTTTATATTTCAACTAAAATAACATATGGCTAAGGGCATGAATTACGTAGTTATGATTTTATATCTTTTTTCTTCATTTAATAATTCTCAAATTTCATTTATATTAGTTATATTATTTAAAATCAGTAAATAGTTTTTAATACATCGAAAACGTTTATGTGATTAAGGGTCTGTTTTAGTAGTTTTGGATAACGCTATTTGACAAGTGGTGAAACACACATTAGGGCCTATTCCACCACTTACTAAAAGCCGTGATTTGTTACCCAAATCATTGAGTTATCCAACAGATAACATATTATTTCGGTTTCACCATTAAACTTCTCATAAAATTAATAGTTAGAACCTTTTTAGTAAATTTTACAGAGCAGAAACAGCGCTTTTTTGCATTTTAAAATTCGATAATAACATATTATATTGCAAAAAAACATTATTTTGAAATCAAAACTAACATATTTATTTATATATATTTTATATTATATTAAATATTTATTTAAAGAACTGTACTTAAAATTTTAATAGCGTAGTGTTAATTTCTATAACAGTATAGAATTTTCACGTATACAATTTTACTAAACGCTGCCCTTTTACTTCGTTGATGTATAGATGGCGCCACATTTCACAACCGAAAATTGTCAACTGGAATAGAACCTTTTTTCGTTATCAAATCATCGATGGCGCTTTTTTCTTAAATTTTTTTAAGCCGAAACGCCCCATTAAACTAATCAATCAATCAAGCCAAAACGCAATAATTAATGTCTATGATCCCAATATTGATTGATCCCAACATTATTAATTAATTATAAAATTAAAATTATTAATTAATTAATAAAACTAGTGGTCGCCCAGTGGTCGAAATTCGACCATGATATAAATTTGAATAAAAAACAATAAACAAAAAATAATCCTCAAAAACCTTTAAAAAAAATCAATTTGACTACAGACTTTGACAATCAACAGAAGAGTATAATATGCGTGTGTGTGTTTCAAATACATGATAGTGTGTGTAATGTTTTTTTCATTCATTTGATATATTTTTTTAAAGAAGTATAGATGTGTTTGTAGTATTCTTGCGTACTAGAAATTATAAATTAAATGAAAAAAAAGCACAAATATTTTAATTTGACATGGTATATAAATATACATATAAAATTATAAATAATACATATAAATAAATATCTATAAATAGTAACACAGACTTAGCGGGATTTGAACTCACGACTCACGGAATAGAAAGCATGGTTACACATCACGCCAACGGGCTCATCAAATGTTTTGATTCGTCCAGTATCGTGTTAACAGCTACTTTATTAGAGGTACCTGTATAATACAAGCCACTTATTCCCAATCCAATATCATAAGTAAAAATCCGTGAAACCGAAAATTGTGATTTATAAGGCGGATAAGGCGAAAACAACTAATCCGAAACTCTTCGATCGTCAATCAACTCAGGGACCCGATATAAATACTTATCCCGCTATAGGCATAGGTTGTATTCTATTTACTAACATAGGGGGTGCCTGCGTTACACTACACAACACTGACGAACATTGACATTGACATGTGTTGAGCATTAAATGGAACAATAGTATCTAAAAATAACCACGGTCTTATACACGGGTCTTGCAACTACAGTAGTGGAGTACAGTTTTCAGGTACGTCGGCTTAATGGATTACGGCCACCAGATGGTTGTGCTGTACAACGAAGACAGAATAGCATTCTGTCTCATTTTCGAACACCAAAACGCATTTATATTTTAAAATATAACCAATTACAATGAAACCTCAATAATTATAACCAATTACAATGAAGCGACACTCAACCGGCGTGCGCAGAGTGAACCGCACCACGCGACCGCACACATCGATAGCAGTGACGTACAGCGGCATTAACGCGAACGAAAAGTTATGACATTATCTCTCACTAAACTAATCTGTTACCATTGAAATTCTGCTTAGTTTCATGACCTGTATATAAGACCCCAAAAATCATACTACATGCCATTTATATCGATCTTAATCAATATTTATTTATTTTACAAACATAACCTTTCAACAAGTTTTATTACTAGTAATCACTATTATTATAACAAAAAAATATATTTTTTAAGGTAATATATGCGAATAAAAATATCTCATAAATATAGTCGAATTCGATGGTAAAAAGAATAACGAATCAAAAACTTTTTACTGTCGAATACTGTCATCCGTCAAACAGAGTTATCTACAACTGGTGAAACAGGACCTTAATAGAGTATTGTCTTTAATAGATTCGATGTGTGCAGTAAATAAATACTTGGTGACAATTTTCAATGTTAAAATATTTCACTTTCATAAAAATTTTAACTTTATTAGTAAAGCAATTATTATATGCATACAGTATTCTTTATATTTTATATGACGAGGTAAAGATCTTGATAGGTAATTAAGAATTACCTTGTATATACTTTGTACAAATTTTATGAGAAGTTGTTATTGATATTAAAAGCTACGAGTTTGTAGTAGGTTGGTAAATTTCTATTTATAAAACGTTTCATCATCATTAACTCCCATTGAACAGTGTATGCTATCGCTATCAGGTTTTATCCTCATGTTATTCTAAATATTCTGTATGCTTTTAGGGATCTTTACCCATCCGTGTGTAAGAGCCGAGTGGCGTCCGTAAAGTATTTATTAGGACTTCACAGTCCGTTTATTCGTTAATTGATCTGCCTCAAAAGGGTATCTTTGGGGCCAAAACGATAGTAAGTTATGATGTATTTATGTACAATTTTCACGTATTGAGCTTGTTAAAGAAAAGACAGATTTAGTTTAGTTAATGTATAATAATTATACAGTAACTGATTTTGGAATAATAGTTCCTTTTTGCTGTTATTTATAATTATCAACATTACACGGAAGTATATAAATTAGAGAATTTTTGTACATCGTGTCCCGTAACCGATTGTTAAGCACGTTACACGCCGTTGTAATTAACACGTGCTGACAGCTGATCTTGATTGCGTTTATAAATGTGGGTATTTATTGAAATCGTTTAATAACATAAACTAATAAACGTTTTAATGTTGTTGACGAAATAATGATTGATGTTAGTGTTATTTTTTTTTTATTACCAAAAGAGTACTGAGGTTAGCCCTATTATTATAATAATTACATTACAAGTTCTTGGACAGTGTTAAAATAAAATTGGTTACCATGTGTTATTCGAGTTGACCTTTCTTTTGTCTTTTTATTTATATAAATTATAAAATTGGCTTTATTTAGTGTTAAGGGACATTGTAAACTTTATTGGAATATATTACAATTGGCACTGCAGCTCTCTTACTTTCAGACTTATATGGCCTATCAAATTTGATCCTCGGACATTAAAAGGATTTTGTTGTGATCTGCATATTTGTGATAGTGCTATGTATGTTTCCGGATTCCGGAAAAGAAAAATACGTTTATGTGTTTGTTTATATAATGCTATAATGATAACTATTTTTTATAATAATAAAAATATTCATTAATAATTTAATTAACTGAGGAATAACCTATATTGTAAATAATTAAAATTAACAATTAGTATTAACATTTTAGCTTGTTAGGTGTTGCTTAATGATTAGTAGGTACAGTTATATAAAGGTATGTACAGGTTTAATTAGTATTTCGAAAAAGAACACATCAAAAATACAAACACTAAGTTCATGAAATTATGTGTAAATTCTATACAACATTTTGTAAATAAAAATATTCAGTTCAATGGTAAAAGTATCGTTCGCACAACAGCCAGTTGCAGTGCTCAAAGCGTTAATCATTCGTCTTAATCCTTTTATGTTCTTCTTACCAAAAAAAATTACACTGTGTGAATGACTTAATCTCTTTTTATGTAGTCTTTTTATCGGAAAACGTTATTTTTCCTAAGAAATTAAATTTGCTCGTCAACTAAGTTCCTGCTTCTATTCCTTCAGTGATCCTGCTTTATGTCCAAAAGATTAATAATAATACTCTTTATTGTACACCATTCAAAGAATTAAAAAAAAAAATGAATTTGGAATTGTTCGTTCGCCGCGAATCTGGGTGTGATGTACCTATGTTTATTTAGATTTTAGATACATATTCTGTACACGTAGATTTGTTAAAAAAATGTATGTACATATATCAGCGGTCGCTAACAATAACATAGACATACAGCCTACTTTAGAAAAAGACTACCTACCGGGCGTGTTTAAATAAAATAACTAATAATAAAATAAACGGGGTACCAGGATGCGGCAAGACAACCCGCATAGTCAGGGACTTCGATGGGGACACGGAAGTCGTGATTACGACCACAGTCGAGGCGGCCAAAGATCTAAAAGAAAAACTGGTGCACCGCTATGGCAACAAGGTCAAGCAAAGGGTGCGTACTATGGCCTCCGTTCTGGTAAATGGCTTCCGTGAGGGTTCAAAAATCAACCGCCTAACGGTGGACGAAGCCCTTATGAATCATTTCGGAGCCATAGTAATGGCCGCCTAACTATCGGGAGCTGAGAAGGTAGTTCTCATCGAAGACATAAACCAACTGCCGTACATCGACAGGGATAACCTGTTCGAAATGCAGTATTGTAGACCAACCCTTATAACGACTATTTCGTGCGAGTTGTCGTGCACGCATCGTAACCCCAAAGACGTCGCCTTTGCCATCAGTGAGGTTTACAAGACCGTGTACAGCTCAAGCACAAAGATCCGATCTTTGCGAGTGGAGAGTCTCACAGGCGCGCGCATTCCTGTAGGAAGGGACCGAACCCTGTACCTGGTATTTACGCAAGAGGAGAAGAGATTGCTGACTGACCAGGGATACGGGTCCGGTGAGGGATCGCGCGTCTTAACCATTCATGAGGCGCAGGGCCAGACCTATGAGGACGTCATCGTCTTCCAGACAAAAACAAGGAGGCTCCAGATCCACGACAGCGTTTCGCACGCTGTAGTCGCGGTGACTAGACACACCAACACCTGTGTCTATTACACCGACGACCGTGACGACGCAATTGGTCGCTTTGTGTCGAGGGCAGCGGAGACGACGGACAAGAAAATCCTTGAGCATAGTCTCAAGATGGCCATTCACCATAGAGATGCTGCCGTCATTGAGAATGTGCTCAAAATGTTGGAAAATGTATTGGTGTGAAGACATCATTATATTGTAATTTTAAATTGTGCATAGATCAAAATGTAATGTACGTAATATAAATAATAAAATTAAATGTAATAGTATAGGTAGAGGATAATGTAATTGTAATTATAAGGCTTTATATATGTACTTAATAAGATAGGATTATTCATATAAAATATTAATAAAAATTAAAGAAAAAAGAAAGTTAAATGGATAAAACGATATCTAAGCACACAATAAAGTACCTAACTACTAACAATAACATAGGTTAAGTGTACTTTGTAAGTAGCAAATAAGTGTACATATATTGTAGCTAGAAAATAAGTGTACATATATTGTAGTGAGAAAATAAGTGTAAATATAATAAAAATAATTACTATATAAAAATATAAAAAAGCAATATGTAGAATAGTCAGGATCAGTGGACTCGCGCTGAGTATTAGAAATTTTAAGACTAGTTATTAGGCTTCTAGGATTCTAAAGTTGCGGTGATTATACCGATGCATGTTAAAAAAAAAGATATACCTACCTATTTATGGAATAACAAAAGCACGGGCATAATAAGCATGTGGATATACCACTAAAATAAAAAAATAAAAAAAAAATAACTAATTCTAAAGTGTTACTATGTATACTTGAAAGTGACATGCATATTACATAGATTATTATTATTGTTGTTTAATTTTATATATTTTAGGTTTGTATATAAGTATGTATGTTATAAGTGTGCTTTTTACATACAAAATAAATAAATAAACTTGTTCTGGCTGATAAATTAAATGACGGATCCATTATCGTCACATAAAGTAATAAAGGTAAATGTAGTTTGATTAGTATGGTGATCTATACAAATAAATAAAATTGGAGTGTCTGTTTTTAATATTAAAATAATTGTGTTTGCTGGCAAACGAAAAAAAACGACTTCAATCGACATCGACAAGTAATACAACGTAAGTAGACGAAAAAATGGTCAAATAAATACGCATTATCAAAGATTACACCAAAAGTTGTAATCAGATCTCGATGAAATTTAAATATGACCACATGATAAACATCGACTTTCGATTATACACTTTTCTCCTTTCCAACAAAAAAAAGAATGATCAAAATCGGTTCATAAACGACGAAGTTATTTCCGCACATACATAATATATATATAATCGCTTTTTACTAAATGCATATGGATGTATACACCGTACATATACCAAAATAACATTTTTTTACAATTTTTGTCTGTCTATCCGTCTGTCTGTTTGTTCCAGCTGATGTAATAAGGAGTAACTTAGGCTACTTTTATTTTAGAGATTTATTTTATACCTCTTCAAACCGAACAATAACTTTTTTGTTAAATTCCACGAAAGACGAAGTCGCGGTGTGCCCACGCTAGTTTTATATACTATGTATGTACGTAACTATGTATAGAAATTTTGGAATTTTGCTTCGATACTCCTGATAGTCCTACCGCTATACTCGTAGCTTTGAAATATGGGACGAAAGTTTAATAGAACACCATGAGTTAAAAATTAATAGAACACTAGACAATAAATAAATAATTAAATAAGATACTTGTTTCTGGGATTTATAAAAACTATCACTGATTCCTTGGTGTTTAATATACTTACTTAATTTATACTATATAAAGTTATTTGTTGATATATTAATAAAAAAAATCATCAATTGTGAATACACACATGTAAATAAACACAGGCTTAAAGTTTAATCTGATATTTAGACAAAAACACTTAGGTTATATGTATATATTTACTAGCTGACTCGGCAAACGTTGTCTTGCCGCTAAACGCTATTTAAAAATAGGGGTTGGTGGTAGAAGGGTGAAAATTTAGGGTTGTATATATTTTTCAACAGCAAATCATAATAAAATAAAAAATAAATAATTTATCTACAAATTAAGAAAAAAAATATTGGGGTGGACTACCCTTAACATTTAGGGGTATGAAAAATAGATGTTGTTCGATTCTCAGACCTACCCAATTTGCACACAAATTTCCATGAGAATCGGTCAAGTCGTTTCGCAGGAGTTAAACTACAAACACCGCGACACGAGAATTTTATATATTAGATTTTTAAAATGAAGTCAGCAGTAAGTAAAAAGTATTTATAGTACGTTCCTATATTACGTCTAATTTATGTAGTGGTAATTTATTAAAGCAATATCAACATTAATACATTACTTTTCAGTTTAGAATTAGTGAAAAATGTTAACATAACAAAAACATGATTCCAATCGCGTTCGTTGACCCGATTGGATAATTCAATAGGCGGCGATGACTGTACATGCAGACGGTCATTTAAAATTCTGTTGCAATCGAATAACTGTTTTTTTCACACTAAAGTAAGATAAATAAAAAATAAAAAGAACAATGTTTGAAAAACTTTAAATATTAAATTTTATTTTTTTGTTCCATTATAAACGTGATATTTTTTTAGTATTATAAATTTTTTTTTGTTCTAGCCGTTTACAAGATATAAGATCAGTTTTGTAGCATATTGTTTTGTTTGCACTTTTAAAAATATATGTATCACGAGAATAGATACCGTTAGCGATTAATATCTATTTTTATTATTTATCAGCTGGCAACATTTTGTTATTCGAACTCTATTGACCTTGACATCACGGAATATGTATAACTGTCTTTTATCTGTGCGAGTGAACGAACGAGACAGATGATAAGATCCCTCACTACACCACGCCAGTGACGTCATCTATTCCTACTAATAAAATTCCCTTTCATATTCGACAAACGCCAAACGTTTATCGACTTATTTTCTACTACAGTAATTCATAATGTTAAAAAGATTTGTTCGTTCTCGATTACGTCGTAATAGTAATTAACAAATGAGTAGGTACTTACATTAGGTAGAATTACGGCTTGCGTGTTTCTGCAGACTGGTCAAACTGATCGCTTCACTGTAGCGCTACCCTACGCTATAAATACATATTTATTTTATGTCAAGCAGGTAATCACGTTTCCTAATTTCATTATATTTTTATCGCCGATAAACTCGATTACGTTAAATATTAATATTTCATATTTTTATTGTTAAAATGTTTTCAATGAGAGAAAGTTAACTATATTCTAAAAACATATTAATTTTAATGTTGCAGATGGTTTAAAATAATCTTATCAGACACTCGTTTTTAAATTCTATATATTTCATCTATATATTTTTATACAATTTTAGAGTCCCTACAGCAAATAAATAATAATGACGTTATTTTAAAAAAATATTTATTTACTTTTATTAATATTAAAAAAGTTAATTTATTTTGACGATTCTGAACTTTAAGTTTTAAGTACTTTATATATATTAAAAATAAATAAAAATACTACTAAATACTCGGTTTACTTATGAATTTATTTTTGTTTTTTAATTGTCCATAAAAAAATGTTTGACATGTGGGGGAGAATATTCTATGATTTTAATGACCATTCCATGATTTAACCGACCGATGGCGGAATAACCATCCAACTGCTGGCTTTAAAATACACAGGCCGAAGACGGGCAGCAGCGTCTTCGGTGCGACAAAGTCAGCTCTGCGGTCACCAACCCGCCTACCCAGCGTGGTGACTGTAGGCAACATACATAAGTTCACGCCATTTTTGGCGCGAACTTGTGCATGCTTGTGTCCAGCAGATAGGTTGAAGTGATGATTTTAATTGTTGAAAATAATTAATTATATTTATAAACTAGCGGACCCAGCAGACGTTGTCCTGCCCGGAAAACAGCTACCAAACTTGATTGCTTACATACCGATAACAGCGCCACCTACCGGGTCTAGTTGAGATAAAAATTACCCTATCTCCAAAGTTGGACCAAATGACAGATGCTTACAAAATTTGATAAAAATTGGTTTAGTAGTTTCGAAATTTATCGCCTACATACACACGAATTTTTTATGTATATAAATATTGTGTTAGATAGATATTTTAATTTAAAATATCTTGTGTCTTAATTCGATTATATTAATAATAATAAAAAAGTATTACTACAGTTCACCCTGAAACGGGTAGTCTGGTTGCCAAATTCGTATTACATTTTCGGTTAAACTGAAATCGACCCTAATAGCAACAGCGCTGAAACAATTCAATTTGGTACTTATATTGTTTTATTTTAAACGCTATTCGGGCATCAACTGCTAGAATTTATTTACGTATATACGAATATTGTGTACACATTCGTTGTAGAGATTTGTCAAGCTATCCGTATGTGGAAGCGTTGTTTCATCAATCACCTCTGCTCGGTGCTGTGCTGATGGATTGCAATTTCATATGTTTTCTCTGTTATTATGATTTACTAGAATTGCTTTTTGGCTTCCCTCAAACTGATAACTAGCGAGTGGCGACTATTAATATGTGTATTAATCGGTGCACACTTGAGTGTGCTGGTTTTACATACTGTTTTATTAGCTAGTAATTCCTTGGGTATTATTATTCAAGCATGTTTTATACGTATGTATGTATTATACGATTAAATTAAGAAAACATTGAATCAATGTTTAAACAGAATGTTTAATTGATAATTGAATTTGTAGAATACCAAAACTGTCGGAAACAGCAATTATGAAACTAATGATCTGTTTTTGTTCGACCATAATTGTAAAATCAGTCCGCTGATACAAGACGTTTTTTGTTCATATTAAATACTAGTAGCTTTGTGAGTAACGTTGTCCAACTATTAAAACCTTAAACTGGTAACATTTGTTGCAAAACTTTTCCTAGTTTGTGGATGTAAATTATCTTGCAAAGTTAAGGTTGTTACTAAAATTAGCTTTTATAAATGTTCTGCATCAAATTGGTGCTTTAAGCTAAATCTAATTTTATATATTTTGTTTATTTATCTATTTAGCAAATTACAAAATTCAAATTGATTTTAAAATATTGTTAAATTCATCGAATAAATAAGCAATCATACGACCTCTATCAATGTTAAAGTGTTTTCGTAAAATGTAAATTAGTGAAAACTTAACCATATGATAAGGCACGTGACACAATAATTATTCAACTAATTCGTAATTACATTTATAAGTGATTAAGCTACTAGATGTGCTTGTGAGAGGCAAAAATATGTTACTATTTAAATTTTGTGAATATGTTTGAGCCCCTTGTATAACGATATTAACTACTTTTCTAGTGTACCTACCCCTAAAATTTAATTCGTCATCGTTACCTTTTAGACAATAACTATCTATCTATAAACATAATGCTTTTTTTCGGCCATCGTATAAAAAGTCACGTATATATTTAGGAGGAAGCCATACATCTTCAATCGTTATATAATACAGCAATAATTCAGGCTATCATAAAAAATATAAGTGCAGTTTTATAGAAAAATAAAATGTAATCGTAATGTGTTGTGTCGTAAAACATCAAACTGTTTTAGAATAACTTAAAGGAAGGTCATAATGACCTATAAAGAATGAGATAGCACCGACCTACAGAATGAAATATGGGTTATATTCTTAACATTACTTTCTAACTCTCAACGATTCTTAAAAATACTTGACTAAGGGTCAAGCGGATTTTGAGGAAAATGTTCGTAACTTTAAATATTAATATCTTATTTGATGTCGTCGATGAATAAATTCATATAGATGAGGATTTATTCTTGAAAAAACGGTAAAGTGCAGATTTTACAAAGAGATTGCAATACAGAGATAGACATAATATTTATTATTCATACAATTTAATAATTGCATTCGCAGTATACAAGAAACATAACTATTATATAACCCCTTATCTACATCGATGATTGCTGTCTGGATAATTTGAAGGTCCAGGTATCGTCTGGTAAGGATTTTCAAAACACCCGAATAAAATTCGTGCATTGTCAGAGTAATCTAGTCAAATAAAAAATTAAATTAAAAATATTTAAATTGAGTATTTTGATATTTCGTAATTTTTTGGGACAGACATCGTAGTTAAAATGAAATCTCCTAAAAACTTGTCTAACTTTAATCATTTAGTATGCAAGCTTCTCTATAACCAAACATTTAATTACAATGAAAACAAATTAAAGACATACACAAACAGTAATGTGTCAAGACTGACATCATTCAGCATTGAGTTTAAATTGTAAAAATTATGTGCATTTTTTATTAATTTATCGAGATTTATTTATTTATTTATTTATTTATTATTAAGATAATAAAATGAAAAAGTCGTAAAAATCGGGGTTCCGTAGGTATAGATAATGTTTCACGTGAACAAAAAAATCCTAGTCTTTTAATTTTTGTTTGTGTACGAGTTACTCTGGCAAGGTACTTCTTCTAAACCTCTATTATAAAAGCAATTTTAAAATGTTACGAGACTTGGAGAACCCATGGAGAAATAAAAAAAAATCTTTATTGGAACGGACTTGGCAGGCTTGACATTTGGCTGGGCGACCGAACTGAAAAAAATGTGATACTAAAACCGTAAGAAAAATATATAACGGAAGTGACGTAATATCAGTCACACGACTGTATAATATGACGTTTGTAAAACTAAAATATTACCAGTAAACTTTTTTTTAAATTATTTATGTAATTTTATACTGTCGACAAAAATAAATAAAGACACATGTTTTTTATTTCACTTAATAGTTTGAATTATTATTATTATTATTTTGTTTGATTTATTTTATTTTACGGTATTTGTTATTTTCTAAAATACTAAATTTCCTAAATACTTTTATGTTCTTAATTAAAAACCAATCAACAAAATTTAAAAAAAATCAAGAACTAGAAAATATATATTAAATTTAACATTAACATTTTTTAAAATTGTGTTGCTTCTATACTATCCGAAGGAACTTCGTTCCGACTTGGTGTCCCATGACATCACATAATTTTATTTGGTCTTTCTTGGTTTTATCCGTAAAACTATACCTATAGATAATAATTGTTATTTATTGTTGGAGATTTAGAGTGTCCGATATTTTGGGCGGGCGAGGGGCACTATGGTCACGGGGAATTTCTGATACTGTATTCAAATAAATATATAATAATAGTGTTAAGGGTGAAAGTTCAAACAATTATTTTTGAGTTTGTTCCTTTTTCTTTGTCATAAGTGGAACGAGATAAGTAGATACTAGAAATTTTTGTTAGGTGTTTGCGCCTTGAATGGGCTGGTTCCAAATAAGTTCCTTTTTTTAAAATTCCCACACTTAATACTTAAACCGATACAGATATCACGTGATCTTTCCCTAGTAACCAATTACAAAAAAGTAACGCAGTTCATTAGTTTCGCTCTAGCCATTTTGACAGTGGCTTTATACATAACCTCAGGTCTGGTCAATGTAACTCAATTTATAAAATATGTCGATTTAATTTTACGTTGATTAATAATAAAATATAAGCGATATGCATTCCGCAATAGTAATGATAAAATACTATCAGAACCTGGATAGAAAGGGTAAGTTACCAATATTATTGTTTTTTATCTCGATTTTATTTGATTTTTTGAGGACATGTCTAATTCCCTAATAAGGTCTAGTTTACTATCTCCAAATAAGTGCCAGGCTTCATTAGGGGTACGATGATTTAAAAACGATATGATTAGTTTTGACATAAATATATCATTATCATGATTATAGTCATACATTAACCATGGAACATAATAATGGAACCTTCGCAAAAAAACAAAATAGAGCTTAGGATGGTATTAAGCATTAGCTTGAAGATTACTTCAAAATGCTCTATATAGATGATATAAAAAAAAAAAAAAAAAAAAAAAAAAAAAAAAAAAAAAACTAATATGACTTTATTTATACAAAATATTATACATATTTACAATTCACAACTTAAGAACTAAATATTTACAGATAGTTTTGGTATAAATCATGTCCGCGTGGAATTGTGCCAAGAATGCTGGCAGCATTTCCCCGTTGAATCGCTATGCCGATTCTCTGGGCAAAAAATGCACCAGCCCTCTTGTCACCAGTGGAGGCAATAAGGCGAGGTGTTATCTCATTTAAAAATTTTTTAGCACTGGGAAAAAAAAAAAAAAACAACCAAATGTCTGAATGTGTAGCAGCTTTAAAACGCAATGTACCAAGGCGATGTATAATTACTTTGATTTATTATGTTTATTATATGTTCTCCTACAAGTTCAATTTAGTTTTTAGTTACCTATTTAATGAATCAACTAAGTATATCTGGGTGAAAAATCAGATATTTCTGACACACGACGCCCAAATTTTTCAGTTCACTTGTGGACTAAAACAAGCCCTTAAAAAACTTTCCTTTGACAGTAACTGTCAATAGGTCCCTTTGTTTTTTTGTACAATATTTCTTTTTCTAATAAACTAACTTTATTAGAAAAAGGAAAGGTATTTTTTATATCTTATAAATTAACATTCTTTCCAAAATTTATTTATAAGGATCTCCAAAATCTCGGTCCACATTAGGCGCAATTACTTTATACTACTTATGTCGTACATAACATGTACAATTTTACTTATACAAAACTTACTGCGAATATCGCCTGAGTAGCTCGTTACCATAGCGTCTAGAACATCGCCGAAAATTACATTCACTTTAAGTAAAAGTTTTAATCGTGTACGAGAATGTTAAAAAGTGATTCTCCTATGTAATACTATGATCACTAGAAATGACCACAAAGAAATTAAAGGAAGTTCCGCACTGCACACGAATTCTATTCTTACATTGTCTACGTAATAAAGGCAGGTAATTGTCACACTACTAATTTAGTCGTCTACTCAACACCACGTCATTTAATCCCCTTTCTTGAAATGTCAGCTCAGGTAGTATTTACGTTGTTGTATTTATTATTCTTTCAAGAAAAAAAAAAGCTATAAATACTCAATATAGTGTCGGTACAGTTCGGTTACTATTATTTCTTTGAATAATTTAGAATTAAAACTTTTAGTCTAAAAATAACAGTTTCTGCTTCAAACATAATTTAAAAAAAAAACCGTCACCTTACACATATTAGGTACAAATATATATAAGTGGATATATTTGAAAATGTAATGATTTTTTATAGTAATACACCTTAATTAACGCTGACTAGGTATAAAAAAATGTATTAATTCCTCAAATAAATAAATAATCATAATGTATAATGTAACTTTATTATTTAACTAGCGACCCGCTCCGGCTTCGCACGGGTATAAAATATAATTATAGCCTATGTCATTCACTGAAAAAATGATTAAAATCGATCCAGTAGTTTTGATTTATTCATTACTGCCCGTGGCCCGCACGCGTTAGCTTTAGGGTAAAAGCTGGCCGGAACCGCTGCAAATGCTAAGTACCGCAATTTTTAAATCTGTAATATCTTCGAAAATATTCATTGAAATCATATACTGTAAAGGGCCATATAGATTTATATTAAATCAACAATGTATTTAAGGTATTTAATTAAATAAAAATTAATGCTGTATTGGTTAAAATCGCTATGAAAATTAGGCATTATTTGTCGTAAAAAGTAAATAACAAAAATGTTATTGTGGGATATCTATAAGAGACAGACAGACATATACCTAGCGGAGTTTTCTGTAGACCTTTTCAATGTGTACAATACTTAGTACATTATTTTGATAAATCTCGTAGGGTTCACTCTGCATTTGCAATGTAAGCGGAAAAAATGTAATTATTTACGACATCACATTAGAAACCTCAAAAATAACAGTATTTCTCCACTATTTAATGGATGTTATTAAACATATAAACCTTCCTTTTCAATCACTCTATCTATTAAAAAAAACCGCATCAAAATCCGTTGCGTAGTTTTAAAGATTTAAGCATACATAGGGAAATAGGGACATAGGGACTGAGATAGCGACTTTGTTTTATACTATGTATTGATGATGAAGTGATTATAACTCTTTGATTAAAAGACGTAAGATCGTTTTACGTCATCTTACAATATATTATTGAGTAATTGTTGTATCGTTGTTCAAGGTTAACCAGTTGGATAAGATTGTTCATTTTTAATTGTTTAATAATAACAGATTAAGTGTACAAAAAATACAAGAACCGACATCGTTCTTTAGACTTAGTAGCGCATTATAATCTATTTTCTACAGGATTCATACTGCCGATAGTTATTAAATTTATTGTTATAGCTCGTAGGTGGTAATATTCTTTTTTTAAATGTTTGAATTAAATTTTCTGGCCAAGTTACCAAGAATTTATACTGTGTGGTTACGGCATTAAAGAATATAGCCACCCCCTCTCTTCCCGTGGGTGTCGTAAGAGGCGACTAAGGGATAACATAGTTCCACTACTACCTTGGAACTTAAAAAGCCGACCGATGGCGGGATAACCATCCAACTGCTGGCTTTGAAATACACAGGCTGAAGACGGGCAGCAGCGTCTTCGGTGCGACAAAGTCAGCCCTGCGGTCACCAACCCGCTTGCCCAGCGTGGTGACGCCATTTTCGGCGTGAACTTGTGGAGGCCAATGTCCAGCGAGTGCCTGCGAGAGGCTGATGTGATGTTCAAAATTTTTACCCATTAGGCAGATCGGTGAAGATTATCTCTAGTCCGGATCTCCTTCTATTTATACAAACCTTCACATGACAATAACGAACGGAAAAAAATATGTAGTTCTACTTCAGATATAGTAGTCGTTCCAAAGTTATCCGCTTGCGTATATAATGAAGATTATTTTTTATATACGTAACTAGCAACCCGCTCCGGCTTCGCATGGGTGCAATGCTGATACTATTTAGTAGCAAATATAATACAAATATTTGCAATGTAAGCGCAAAAAAATGTGTTTATTTACGATATCACATTGGAAACCTCTAAAACTATTAGTGTTCCTCTACTATATTATGCGTGTTTTATACATATAAACCTCCCTCAAGGAAAACGGCACCAAAATCCGTTGCGTAGTTTTAAAGATCTAAGCATACAGATAGTGGGAAGCGACTTTGTTTTATACAATGTAGTGACAGTGACATAGATAGATAAGCCACATTGCACATGACGTGCATTTTATAAGGTGGAAACAATTTGCAAGTCATGGTGATGTAAACTGCAAAGATAAATAATAGTTTTCGATATAAATTGAAATGACATTGACCTTCATTTATTATAGTAGCTTCTATGATGAGTTTTATAATAAACGAAACAAATACTTTTTAGCACACTGCGGTTATAAAATACAGCAAGGGTTGAGAACTTATGTTTCGTTGGATAAGATAGGAGTTGATTTATTATATTACTTGCGTTGGCTGGGGAAGAGGTATAGCTAGTTGGCTACGCCACTGTGAATATTTTGGCCTACAGTGTACACACGGAATGGTCGCTGTAAGATATCCTGATGCCCGATACGAACGATTGGTCACTACACCAGATTATTGTTGTTTTTTTATTATTATTTATTATCATTATTTTATACTATACATTTTTCTTTAGGTTTTGAATGTTTCAATTTATAACAGTCTATTTCCTTAATGAACTCATTTATTATTTTCTTTTTAAATATAGGCACAGATTAAAAATAATACTGCAAATGGAGGAACTATTGTTGCTCTTAGAGCCCAACCTAAGTTGATCTTCACCGAGCTGATAATAGATTGAAACATACTTTATAATAAATTTTGTATATTAGAAAATAATATATTAAAAATGGGTTGCCTTTAAAAACCCTGGACTGACTATTTTTAATTGATTATTTAGATATCTTGATTCGTCATTTTTTATTATTTTGTTTTAAATAATTTTATTGATCTGTCGGAGTATAATTGGTTGTGAACATAAACTTTAAATAAAGGTAATAAAGTCTATTGGATGTGTTTAGCTCCGCATGGCTGTGGGGCTGTGGTTTTAGTACATATACAGCCAATGTTGCATCGCTCGAACATTCGGTTAGAACTATATACAGTGAAATAGGAAGTAAGGCTTACATAAGACTAGTTCCTAGACAGGGAGAAAAATATACATTACTTCAAGCTAACCATTTTATTATAAAAATTATCGCTTGACGCCATTCTTAAGCTAGATACTCACCTAATTTCGCTATAAAAATTCTTTAGATACCATATGTCCTACTGTTATACAATGGTCTCCATCGCTGAATAGGAAATGTGTTTAAGTATATATATCCCGTCAAGTTTCCCCGTTGCGAGTTGAAGGATAATTTTCCTTAATGACTTTAACCTACTTAAATCTGAGTGTCTTCCGATTGATCAAAAAAGCCAGGGAAATGATACGAGGTGTACGTGAATTCCATTAGCAAATTTAATATTAATGAGTAAACAACGGGTAATCGAACGATCGGGTTAGTTAGAGAAATCAGAAATCAGAGTTATCATCATAAATGTGTGTATAAATAAATAAAAAATTGTAAACGTTTTCTTAGAACTCAGTTATCCAAGTTCTTATCTGGGGGCACGGTAGTGCCCCCGCCAAGACAAGCCAAAAAAAAAAAAAAAACGAAAAGCACTACCTATCTTTTCTCGAAGTGCTTCGTCGTTTTTTTGAACCCCCATAACTTGGGTTTGGATTATACTAGATAAACAAAATTCTCGGAATATAATTTCGATAGTGAACTTATTAAACATATAAAGTTTCAATTACATAGCTGCTATACTTTAGATTTTATTGACATCTAAAAAACCCCGATTTCGTCACTCACTGATGATCATCAAAATTCTTAGAGTACTTCCTGAAGTCCCAGAAAGCTGAAATTTGGTATGTAAGCTAGTATTAGTACACAAACAAGAAATAAATTCTAAAACTTTTACCCCCCAACCCCTTAAACTAGGGGATGGAAGTTTGTATGAGACTTCCGCAAATTTTGATGCTAGAGGTCTGAAAATTGATATAGGGACTCCTAGTTACTCCTTGTTATAAATAATAATAATAAAATACATAAAAAATAAAAATCGGTTATTAGTTTAGGTCGAAAATTTACATTGTGTAATTTTGGTATTTAAGTTTTGGTGGAGGTCCGTTTGCATATCAGTTCAACATAAAATCAAAAACAACGTACTTAAACCGAATATGGTGAAGATTGGATGATATTTATGGTATAAAATGTGTCGGAGGTAAAATGCAGCTATAATATTGTCATAAGCAACTTACAAAAAGAAGTGAAATCCCACCAAAAACATTTTCATGTAAAATGTTGCCAAGACGAGATCATATGGCTCGCACTGTCAAAAAGTTATCAGATCTCATGTAGAGCCAAGCTTCTAACTCTACACGTCCTAACTCTACAAGCCCTAACTTCACAAACTCTACACCTTAGTCAAAATATGTGGCTTGGCCGTTTCGTTACTACCGGCTGCCGATGTTGTAGATGACGACTTTTCTGTCTCATTTTTATATATATATTTTCTCTTTTTATTTTTATTTGTATTATATGTATATCAATTATTCTTCTTCTTTTTATTTTTTCTTTAATAGAACTATTGTACAACAGAAAAGTAATAAACAGTGAATAAATTTTTCATCTTACGCCCACGTGAAGGTAGCGAAACGGCCAAGCCACAATTTTGACTAAGGTGTAGAGTTTGTGAAGTTAGGGCTTGTAGAGTTAGGACGTGTAGAGTTAGAAGCTTGGCTCTACATGAGATCTGATAACTTTTTGACAGTGCGAGCCATATGATCTCGTCTTGGCAACATTTTACATGAAAATGTTTTTGGTGGGATAATAATTATACGGTTTATATATAAAGTTTCTTAAATCCTTACTCGACAACTCGACAAATATCGGGAAATTTAAAATGTCAAATGCAACTAAGTCTCGTAAAAGTAAAAGGGTCGATAGCAGCCGTGAAAGCCTCGAACTTATATCATTCATATATTCATTCAAGTATCATCATTTGTAGCTACACAACCGTCAAAAATGTAGGGTAAGATATAAGTCCTATACGAGTAAATTTAGTCATGATCCGCGCCACACGCGAGCGCAAATGATAGTTATCCCAACATACGCGTGGTAAAATAACGCACCACACTAATACATAAAAAAAATAGGCGTAATAAGTTGCCGGGTTTTTTCGTAATAGTTGTCTATTTTCTCACACATAGCTTATTTATAAGCCGAGATCGAAGGCCGCGTTTCAGAGTACCAGGACCTTGGCCCTATTTAATTTAAATTAAATAAATGTAGCACAATTTGCAGTGAGAAGCTGATGCACTAGCGCAGGTTCGTTTCACTTCAGCCTGTAATATCCCACTGTTTGGCATAGGCCTCTTTCCCCATGTAGGATCGATCCGGCTCATAGCTAACGTATAAGCCATACAGATATTTGTCATGGTCTGGGATTTTGTGAGTTGGACCCCAATCACAGTATTCTTATCTTACTGGCGAGTTTGAAGCGTTTATTTATTTATTGTTTATTTTTAAAATATACAAAATATTAATACACACAATAAAATAAAGATAAGCATTATTTTTGTCACGTAGAGCAGACTAAAATGCTAAGTTATGCGAGGAAAGGCTACAAACACAAATAATGTTACCGAGCTCGTGTGCCTGAAATCATTTGTTAATTCAATGGTTTTCAGAGCAGCGAAACGAGGAAACTCAATTTACATAGCAAACACAAAACTCGGTATATTGAAAGTTGTTTTTTAAAATAGATATTTATGTAGATTTGGATCTAAAAATACAGAACGGTTTATGGCGTTTAGTGTTCGTAATCAAACATTGAAACTATTTTATGTTCCCATCGGCACGTTCGCACTGTTTTAAATCTATTTGCATAAAATTTACATGTAGCTATTACATTGCAAGCTACAGTTTTATGTTTGTCTTATAAGTTCATATTTACTTATTAGTTAAAATATTAGTTTTTCATTCATGCAATTCGTCGGATGTCAAAGTTTATTGAATTGAAGTACCTTCTAATTTTTCTAACATTTTTACTCTTTTTCTCCATAATGTACTACAATAAAAAAATCGAAGACAGTAATAATCCCTCTAGAGGGCTTCGTATGAGCGGGTTGAAGTTTAATCCATTAGATCCATAGATATAATAGTTAGCTCTCAATTAAATTTATATGGGACAACATGACACGCACCAACTTTCGATTAAAGAAAAATCATCGAAATCGGTCCACCTAGTCAAAAGTTCTGAGGTACGTACATAAAAAAATACTATCGAATTAAGAACCTCCTCCTTTTATGGAAGTCGGTTAAACATATATCTTAATAAAATATACTTTCAAGAATTATCATTTTGATGAAATATTTATTGTTGCGTTGTTTGTCAAGTAATTTTTAACCGACTTCACAAAAAGGTGGTTTTTAATTTGATTTTTTTTATTGAGATATTACAAGTACTTTTCGAGTTACATCTGATAATGATATTTACTTGACCATTTTTTCGTCAGCCGTGGGTTAACCGATTTCGATGATTCTTTTAATCCATAGCTGGTGCTTGTCGTTTAAATTTCATTTTGATGACTATGTCGATATAATTGAATTCCTTTTATTTCGTTAGCGAGCAAATACAATTATATAAACTACGTTGTAGAATATAACGCTTCGAAATGGAACATTATCCCTAAATATTAACCAAACATACAAGTGTCTGATATATACTGAGTTACTTGGGATATTAAGTATTGATTAAATAGAAAACGATTTAAATGTTTTGGACAAAAACCTGCCAAATATTTTCATTTATCTAAATTGCTATGCGTAGGAAGTTTATATACACAAAAAAATAATATCTTAATATATATAAATCTCGTGTCACAATGTTTGTCCTCAATGGACTCCTAAACCACTTAACCGATTATAATAAAATTCGCACACCATGTGCAGTTCGATCCAACTTGAAAGATAGGCTATATTTTATTTTGATATATTAATTATTATATTTAAGAAAAAAATAAAGAAGGCGGTACAAAGTTCGCCAGGTCAGCTAGTAATTATATATATATATATATATATAAACAAATAAATTATATGTGTGTGAACTTTATTAACGATGAGTCCAAAAAACTAGACACAATGAGAGTTTGTACGTTTTTATATTTAAAAAAATCGTGAACGAGGATAGAGTTATAGTGTGTGTTTTTAATCTATGTGGCAATGCATCGTATCGATTAGTGGCGTACTGGTTAGATAAGTGTTATCAGTTGGTAACACCTGCTGTTATCGGTAGGTATCTACATAACGAAAGAGTTATAATGCGGTCATTACGAGAGGTGGCATCATTTGGAAATAAGTACAGGCCAACACTCTGTGTACATTTTATGTTCAAAAATAATTGCTACTTGTGATGTAATTGTTACAAATGAATGTGCCTAAGCAACATTTTTTTATGATTTTTGTTGGTTCTTTTGTTCGTACTGCTGCTATCAATAATCAAATCATTTTTGGCGTATGAAAATCATTAACATTAAGACTCAAAGAATTTATTTACAATATTACTTTTAGATTTAAAGTATATCTGCTATCTCTGAACTACATATAAATTGCTTCAGATAAACTAGTAATTGATATTAAATAATATAGTTTCCAAAATTTATAAGGATATACTTTTTTTTACCCATTTACTCTAAAATTACTACGTGTATAATAATCACGTACTTGTTCTAACTAAAAAGAACAAAAAAGTTTCGCCCCCGGGTGGGCTCGAACCACCAACCTTTCGGTTAACAGCCGAACGCGCTAGCCGATTGCGCCACGGAGGCCCTGGACAAGACAAGCCAAATTAGCCATCGGAAGCATGTTCAAAATAATATATTAATAAGCTACTAAGCTAAGTTTTAGCTAACATTAATAACATATAAAACGTTATTGAAAATAATTTAAGCTAAAGTAAATGGGTAATCATTGTAAAATATTAATATTGAATTTACGTGACGATATTATTTGTAGTTTTATAGTAATTGAATAGTAGGTAGTCATTAAAGTAATGTTCAATTACTTTACTTGAAAACATGTATGCCATTCGAAAGGTCATTTGAAAGGTCATTGCGCCTAATAAGAGCCGGGTGTTTAGAAATCCCTATAAATCTGATTAGAACACTGCCAAAAAGGTTTTTTAAAAGCTTCTCTATGATATTTCTAGGGCACTAGGTATCTAAATAAGGTTCATAATTTAACTGTAAAATGTTTGGCGTTGTGTGTCAAAAAAATCTGCTCTGTATTAAACTACTACTAAGTTCGCGGTTTTTTTTTTAAATAATGGAAATTCATACAAATATTATAATATGTTATATTGACTAGCCCGTTGGTGCAGTTTGTACTTTCCTGTTCTGTTCCGCCCTGCTTTCTGTTCTGCGGGTTACGGGTTCGATTCCCGCCTGAATCTAGGTGTCATCTTTGTATGTGTATTATTATATATTTATATTTCTATGTATATTTATAAAAAAAATTCGTTATAATAGTCGGCTATTACTTATAGCACAAGAATTAAGCTGGTTACCTTAGAAACAGATAACCCTGTGTATGTTATAAGATATTTATATTTAATTTATTATTGAAACTGATCATAGTTTTATACTTTATTTTATTAACTCTAGTAATAAGAATCACAAAATATTAATAATCAGTAAGTTATCAGTCTTAGCCCTTGATACTTATTAAGTAATACACTTAATATGTACGATTTTTATTTTTGTGTTACCCACAATTAGGAATTCTAAACATTTTTGAATATCATATCAAAAATTGACCGCTCCAGCGGGATTCGAACCCGCGTCTTCGACATACCGTGTCGACGCTCTAGCCAATTAAGCTATGGAACGATATACTCGCCAGAGCGAAACTTTTGATATGATGATTTTTACTTTCGGTTTAAGCGAACCGTGGCGCCGTCTATAGTGAGTTCTTTACAGAGACTCGTAACTATTCAAAGTTTCATATTACAATGAAAATCTTTGACAGGAGACGACACCATGCTATTTTTAATATGTACGATTTTTATTTTTGTGTTACCCACAATTAGGAATTCTAAACATTTTTGAATATCATATCAAAAATTGACCGCTCCAGCGGGATTCGAACCCGCGTCTTCGACATACCGTGTCGACGCTCTAGCCAATTAAGCTATGGAACGATATACTCGCCAGAGCGAAACTTTTGATATGATGATTTTTACTTTCGGTTTAAGCGAACCGTGGCGCCGTCTATAGTGAGTTCTTTACAGAGACTCGTAACTATTCAAAGTTTCATATTACAATGAAAATCTTTGACAGGAGACGACACCATGCTATTTTTAATATGTACGATTTTTATTTTTGTGTTACCCACAATTAGGAATTCTAAACATTTTTGAATATCATATCAAAAATTGACCGCTCCAGCGGGATTCGAACCCGCGTCTTCGACATACCGTGTCGACGCTCTAGCCAATTAAGCTATGGAACGATATACTCGCCAGAGCGAAACTTTTGATATGATGATTTTTACTTTCGGTTTAAGCGAACCGTGGCGCCGTCTATAGTGAGTTCTTTACAGAGACTCGTAAGTAATACACTTCCTCACACAGTTTGGACTTTACTAAGAGTTTGAAAATAACAAATATGGAAATCACTGCAACATAAGATTAAAAGATAAATATGCACATATATGCATAGTGTATATTATCTTATTCTTATTTCATTTTTTTTTCAATAAAAAATAATATAAATGTAATCAAATGAAATGTATATAAGTGAGACAATAGTAAACGTATATAAGTTGATTGATCAAATAACTAAAAACTAAATTAAACTTGTAGGAAAAGATAAAAATAATTTATAAAAAGTGAAAGTAATGAACCTCGCCTTAGTACATTGTATTTTATAGCTGCTACACTTTTTGACATTTGTTTGTTTTTTGTTTTTAATTTGAGACCGTCCTAACCCTGTTCTGTTTTTTGCGAAGGTTCCATTCTTATATTTACTGAAGACAGCTTACATTCATGTATGATGATGACTATAATGATGATAATGTATATATAATATTGGTAACTTTCCTTGTCTATCCACTAGTATTTGTTGTTTTGTTATTAATATTTTGGACTTACAACATTCTGATTGGATTTTATAACTAAATCACATCAAATTTTATAGATTGAGTCACGTAGGTTGAAGTGAGATTATTCTCAGGGGAGTTCAAAGCATAAGCACAGAGCCACTGTTAAAAAGACCAGTGCGAAAGCAATGAATGGCAGTGCGTTTTTCTAATTAGTTACCAGGGACAGATCACGCGATATCTGTTTTGGTTTGTGTATTAAATTTAAAGAGATGGACGTTATTTGGAACCACTTTAGTAGGTAATATGATTTTTATTTAATGTAATTGAATGTTGATTACACTTATATATATTATACATAATTATGTCAAATATTTACGCATTGCAAATAAACTGGGTTACAATGCGTGACGTACTAAAATGTTAAGTACATACTAAAAACCAATCTACATTTACCAACATACTGGAAAAACTACGCATTTTTATTTATTTTACATTTATTAAGCACATTAAAATATTTTTAAATAGTCTTTATTTCATAAAGCTATAGGTCTATTTAAGATATTTTAACCGACCCTTTTTCTTCGCGGTCCGGTACAATATTGTAATGTACAGATATACAATATTGTATAATTATGAGACATATATGTATATAACATATTGTATGTATGTATATATGACAGAAGAATCAATAAAGAAAATTGCATTCGATTTAAATATTAAATTAAAATGAAAATTTATTTCATGTTTTTCGTTTTCATCCCTACCTTTTCCGAATAAAATAAAATACACTCCCGCGAACTTGTCATTATCAACAACGGTTGTGAACGTATCATCATATATGTTAATACGCTAAGGTTAAGATGTTTGCCTACCGTTTTCAAAAAAAGCCCACAGTTACTCCATATAAATTATATATCATTTTATAGATAATTGCTTGTTCTACCGGCATCCACAATCAATCTACAAAACAATTATTAGTGCTTTTGTTTTTGTAAATTAATTAATTATTAAAATTATGTATATGACGGCTTTAATTTTGAAACAACATTTGATTTTTCATTAAAAACGGGATCTTTTACAACTTTGTTAGCAGAATCTGACATAAATTGCATAAAGCTTTAAACATAAACTTTGTTTTGAATATATTGTTAAAATTAATTTTAGTGAACATAGACAATAGATTTCATTAGCATTGTTGTCTTTTCATTCGCACTGAAAGCTTTCGCAGCATAATGTTGCCAGTATTGCTGCCGTGACAACCGTTTTAAGAGGAAGGTGTCTAGACGCCAAATTAAAGTTTCTAGGTGTCTAAAATAAGATAGAAAACCATTCACCTTTGACCCCGCGTATCTCATTCAGCAAAACTCAGATAAACGCGTACTTTTAACAGTTTTATTAGTACACCAATTGAAAGCCATTTTCTAAAATCCAGATTTTTACGATTTTTAGTTGATAGCCAAGCTGTAGTTATATCATGATTTGACTATATAGTTTTACGATAAATATAATATATATTATGTATGTTCGGGGATAACTCCGTTGTTTATGGACCGATTTCGGTAATTCTTTTTTTGTCGGAAAGGAGATATCCCTGGTTTGGTACAATGATAAGGAAACCAGGATCTGATGATGGGATCCTAGAGAAATCGAGGGAAACTCTCGAAAATTCGCATAACTTTTTACTGGGTGTACCGATTTTGATGATTTTTAATTTTTTCGATTTAATCGATAGCCGATGTTTATCATGTGGTCATATTTAAATTTCATCGAGATCTGATGACTTTTGGAGTAATCTTTAATAATGCGTATTTACTTGGCATTTTTTTGTCTACCTACGTTGTATTACTTGTCTATTTAATTGAAGTCGGTTTTTCTTCGTTTGCCTGCACACACAATTATATAGGTACATAATTGACATTAAGTTTTATTCATTCGAGCTTTTTCTTACAATCTCACGTTGTAGTTGATGTATGTATGTTTATTTATACCTTTTTACTGGTAAATGAAAAGCTATATATTTACATAGCGATAGTTACATACTCGTACAAAGACTCATAAATAAATAACTAATAGTCACAGTCGTCGGTTTCAGGATAAACACCTGTTTAGTGAATCTAGAAAACAAGAAAAGAAAATGTAAATAGAACTTCACATACCCTGACAAACACCAGTATATCCTTTAGAAGTAAACAAACCTTTCCAATAATACATACTTACTATATTTATAATGAAGTATTTGTTCTTAAAATCAGTCAATCTTTGCCAGGTGTTCGCCAGATCAATTGCATCTATTCTCTGTTGACGTGAATAACAACCATACAATGTTGTACCCAGGGAAAGGGTCGATTTGTGTAACTCCATAATATTTGTTTGAAACGTTTTTACCATCTTAAAGTTTGACGATAGAAATGTGAAGATCGTACTACAAGCTTGCTATTTATTCAGCAATCATATCTTTTCAAATTTTTATTTTTAATTTTTAATAACATTCTAATAATTTTGATAGGTACAGTTAATTATATATAGATATATATATATGATTATATATGATATAATTATATAAAATGGAGGATAAATGTAGGTAGGTACATATATATAGACACAAAACTAATTAGTAATTATATTGTGGAAAATTATGCCGAAGGCTAAGTGAACGCAATGCTACCTAATGTTTATTTATAGAATGAAAAGTCACATCATGCATTTTTTTTAATTAAAATTCGTGGATTGTTTCATTGCTCGAATTCAATTATCAACTTATTTAATTTTTAAACCATTACTATCTAAGTGGATTTGGCTTGAAATATTATATATACTTAGATTTATTTATTATTGAAACGTTGGTGTATCTTATTCAGTTTTATTGATACTCGTTACATATACGTTGCCTGTTATGGAATGTTTTTATTATTACTCCTTAATTATTATGGTAACATACAAGGTTATAATCATGTCGTACAGTATAATAATGAAGTAATGGCGGTGACTACTTACTGATACAATGAAAATTTTACACAAGTATTTACACGATATCTTTATAATGGAACATTTACAGGGAGTCATCAATGTTATCTATACTAGAGACTAGCATCCCGCCCCGTAGTCGCACGGGTATTTAACAAAAAATTTAAAAAAAAAATTCCATACATACGTATGAATCAACTATAGATAAGCAACTATTTAATCACTCTTACTCCATTAATAACTAAAATTATTTAAAAATAATGTGGGATTTAAGCTAATATATAATATTAAAACACCTCACAGTAAACTCAGGGTTTAAGCAGAATAAATAGCCTTGGACGTCAATGCTGTTGGAATCGCGGAGGCGTCAGTTGTAAACACACACACTGTAGTCAGGAATAGTAATGACGTCATATATATTATCCCATATAGTTATCATTATCCTATAATTTGATGTGCGGGATAAGTAAGTATACTTGGTAGGTCGTATTTCCTACAGTTCTTTAAATATTACAGTTTGTAATAAAAAACATTATAAAAAAGAAATTAAAAATGTAAAAAAAAATAGTTCATATTTCATTTTAAGTTAATTTAAAAATGTTATCTTCAAAATATTAATTTAACTTACCAATATCATAAATGAAAAACTCAATTTAATAAAACAAAACCTTTAATTTTTATAATAATTATGCTACCCAATTACACAAAAAAACTATATTAGGTTACCGTATGTTAACATTCCAGTAAATAAATCTAGTTCTAGAAAAAAACACATCTTCCAATAATAGATTACACTACTACAACAATTTATTTTATCACATTAATAACAAACAAAAAAAAAAAATACACCATTGGTACAAATTACAACGCCCCAATAAAATGTGTTACAATTTTCACTCCCATGTACCAATTAATTAAATACGGGATACCCCACGCGATGCCGCGCGCTGGTTGTGGGAGCGGTTTCACAGCATAAACAATAGTGTGCAAGACTCGACCCGCCGTGTAAACTCTAAACAGCGTAGTCGCCAGTTCGCTGGACGGTCCAGTGGTCAGATACAAAGCACCCAGTAGCCAAAACGCAGGGATATTTTCTAAATCGTTTAAGTGAGCTCGTCTAACTCTCTCGACGTCGGGGTCATCGTACTTCACTATTCCCTTCGTCCCTTTAGTATCCTCCTCGTTTGCGAATACTTTCTTCCTAAATCGTACTCTTGCTGTCAGCACTGCCATGCCTAGTACTTTTAAAGCCAAAACACTTGAATAAAAAATATATGAACGCACCGCCGGTTCAGCTATCGTAACAGGCACCATTTTAAACTACTTGTATTTGTGTCAGGAATAAATGAGACGGAGCGTGTTATCTTCGCGGCGAACGAATCTTGAATGTGGTATAGTAATGCATTAATAATAAGCCGAATAAGCGTATTTTGAATGACACGTATTATTATGCCAGTAAGTTCACCAATGTATTTGTAAATTAAACATTCCAAATTAACCTGCTTAGACTACTTAAAAGAAGTTTGAATGAGTTATCTTTTTACCGTTTAAATTTTCAAAGTATTTGCATTGTTAACTTTTAAAAGGGTAAAGATATTTGGAAATAAAACAATATTGTTAAATAAATATTTCTTTATTTATTAAAATATAAAATAACCAACCTTTTTCACTTTATAGAGCTGTAATGTAGTACAATATTACTTGAACTCCCATATACCACTTGATTGAATACGGTATAGCATACGCTATAGCACGCGTTGGTTGAGGAAAGGGAATTATTGCGTATACTACTGTGTGAATGATTCGGCTCACGGTGTATATTCTAAATAGAAGCGTAGCCCACGCCGCTGCCGGTCCAGTGGTCACGTATAGAGCTCCAAGTATCCAAAAGGCGGGAATATTTTCCAAATCGTTCAGATGAGCGCGTCGTGTCCTTTCCACTGCAGGATCGTCGAACCTTACCTTTCCTTTTAAAGTCTTAGCATCTTCTGGATTCGCAAAAACTCCTCTTGACATTCGCACCAAAGACGTCAAAGTAGACACAGATAGTAGTTTCAATGCAAGTATTGCCGAATATAATATGTACGATTGAACTACCGGGTCTGAAATCGGTATAACAGACATTTTTTCAACAATATTTTATCAACAAGTTTTTAATATAAATGAAACACTCGCCCGGACTGATATTGCGTGAATGTTGTAGTTGTACATATAATAATCTGAGCTTGAGTCGCTGACAGAGGTGTTGACGCCGCGCCGGTTCCATAACGGTTTAATCAAGTATCAGTAAGCGGTTAAAATTGTCTACGCTTGTCACATTGCAGCACGCTATATATCAATATATCGTTTTATACATTCGCAGCAATGTACATCTCACTTAATTATATTTTTTTCCCTTTTACCTTAATGTAGATAACACATAATAATAAAGTTATAAGGTCAAGAAGAAACTGATTAAATTTATGTCCAGATGTTTTATAGCAAAATATTCTTATTCGCACAACAATTATTTGTTAACTTTATGAAATAATCTATTGAATTTCCACATTTAGTTTTAATTTTATTAGTAATAATTAACGCCTAGTAGTCGGAGTCCTGACATATAGAAAAGTGTTATGTTTAATCTAAAGGTTCTAAAATATTATTATTAGCTTTTAAATAAAATTTGTCATAAATGATAAAATGTAAAGGAGTTATTTTTAGAAATTAAAGACTTAATTTCATAGAGCAAAACATTTAATATTTGGATTTATTTAATATTAAGCAATCGAATAAATAGTATTACAAACTTGCGTATTGTATTAGCGATTTATCGAATTCTAGAAACAAGGACCACAATCGATAACAGATTACACTTAATAAACATTTAATTTTATCCAATTTAAAAACAAATCTAGAGTGTTGATAAAAATTAAAGCGCGCCAATAAAATGAGATATAATGCTCGCTCCCATATACCATTTAATTAAGTATGGAATCCCGTACGCGATGGCACGCGCTGGTTGTGGAAGAGGTTTGACTGCGTATACAATAGTGTGCAAGATTCGACCCGCCGTGTAGACTCTAAACAGCATAGTCGCGAGTTCGCTTGATGGTCCGGTAGTCAGATACAAAGCACCTAGTACCCAGAACACAGGAATATTTTCTAAATCATTCAAGTGAGCTCGTCTGACTCTCTCGACATCGGGGTCATCATACTTCACTATTCCCTTCGTCCTTTTAGTATCTTCCTCATTGGCGAATACTTTCTTCCTATACCGTACTCTTCCTGTTAACACTGCCATGCCTAGTACTTTTAGAGCCAATACACTTGAATACAAAATGTACGAACGCACCGCCGGTTCAGCTATCGTAACAGGTACCATTATTTATTTGTATTTGCGAATGGAGTTAATGAAGCAGCACGTGTTATCAACGCGATGACCGAATCTCGAATGGAATGTGGCTCCGGTTGGCTGATACACGTACTATTTGTATCGTTGAACATTTAGTAATTTTTTCTTATCTACAAGATTTAATTCAAAATTTTTAAACTTAATTCCTTCATGTTTAGAGTCTTAATTGCCATACTTTGTTAGTTTTGATTATTTTTTATCACCTACTAATAGTATAGTAAATAATTGTACGATCCTCCTGATAGTAAGCGGTTAGCGTAGCCTATGAACGTTTGCAACAGCAATACTCAATACTCAGCAAGAGTATTGCAAGAGCGTTGTCAACCCCAAGTGCTACTTAGTACAGAAACAAAAAACTAATTGAAAAGTTTATTATTTAACCTTTGCGCTTCTGTCGTCTCTGGTACTTCTTCAGTTAGGCTGCCCTAGAATTTGAGATCTTTATTGTTTCCCGCGATACCCTATAATGCAATATATATGAAGAAAACTAAAAATTAAGCAATGTCAATTTGGTCATGTTTTAGAGTGGTAATATAAATATGAATTTGTATTTAATTAATGATAAGGTATCGAGTTTTATTAAAAAATCGTGGTGTAGACATAAAATTATACTCTCAAAATTACGTAACAATATTTGGTTTCCATTATAAATACATTGCCAACCCCTCCTCTAATTACAAATTCAGAGCCGGCGTTATCGCCCCGCTTAGGTAAGCCTTTTATTATTGTTGTGATCGTATATTGCTTCCAATCCATTCGATTGAGCAATCGGCTCTATCTTATGGTATCGTGTAAACACGGTCTCGAGGATGCTTGCTGTACAACGATATGACCCATATCTTGAAGGCGAATCTGCTATCACAACATTTATTACAGTGACATTACAATTTACATTTTAACAAGTTTTGTAATCTGCCACATTTAAATTTACTAGGGATTTTGAAGAAAACTGTGGACCAACTGTTATTAGACCAGTGATCGACTACTGATTGACTCAGTTTTAGGAGCAGGCTTAAATTCCTCGGTTTTATGATTTTAATTTAATTTTGTTGAGTTAGTCGTCGCAATAAAATTATGTAGGTGAAAATGTGTGATTATATTAAGTAGGATAGTATAATATTTTTGTTTATGATATCCTTTTGCTAGTTTATCATTGAAACTGTATTTAAAAAAAGGTAAAGGCATGGAATATTGAAATAAATCTAATCAAAAAGTAAGTTATATTATTTAAAAAAAAATGATTTAACAAATTCAAAGAAACGTGTTTTTATTTTAGAAAAGTAAAAAGGGATCGCCCCCGGGTGGGCTCGAACCACCAACCTTTCGGTTAACAGCCGAACGCGCTAGCCGATTGCGCCACGGAGGCTCTTGCAAAAATGGGCCAAATTAGTCATCGGGAGCGTTTTACAGTACTGTCAAAGAACTACGTTTTTAAAAATTAAATAATCTTTAAATGAAATATTTAATTTGGAAATCAATTTTTTCCCGGACGTTGTGAAACACCCAATGACCTTTGATTCTAAGTAGTAACATATCCTCTATATCATCATACTATTGTTAAATTTTATGTGTGAATATGATACGAGTATATGAATCTCGCATAAAAATAATTAGACGTCATTTGACCCTCTAACGTGCCAACAAGCCGTTTTAGATGTGTTTAATAGTAATATATTTCGTAAACAAGAAGAAACACGCTTGCGATGCTTCTGGTGTTGCAGTTTATAGAGATAAGCTACGGTAATCGCTTACCATCCGTATTCTTGTTTGCCGACCTAGTATAAAAAGAAAATGATAAAAAAACATTCATACTTGAAGCTTTATATTAATTTTACAACAACGTAGTTATATTTGAACCAATCTCAAAAAAAGGAGGAGGTTCTCGATTCGATTCTATGTTTTTTATGTGTACCTACCTCAAAAGTTTTTACTGTGTATACAGATTTTGATGGTTCTTCTTTCATTCAAATGCTGTTACCTGTCAGTTCTTGTAGTAGCGTTTAAATTTGAGCGAGATCTGACGATTAGTTTTTGAAATATCCCTAATAATGTATATTGTACTATACTTGTCGATTTAAAGTCGGAGCTTTTTTTCTTGTTTGAAAACAATTACAATTAATTATGTCTTCAAATATCATATATTGGCAATCTAAATCCAAACATTATTTTGTTCCAGGAGTGGCTCGAATCACAAGGTATAGAGCTATCAAAGGAGGAGGAGTTACCAGTAGATGCGTATACTGAGAAGGAACGCTGGAAGTCCGTACAACCTCCTAAGAGGAGTAAACCTCACGACGATGCATTGAGAAGATTTCTGGAATACGAGGGAAAAGTATTAGCGTAAGTTTTAAAAAGTCGAAAACACGTTTATATTTTAAAATACGTAATTATATAATTACTCGTATAAAAAATAAAATATATTTAAAACGGCAGTAAACGGTTAATATAGTAGTTAGTATACTTTTTGCGCTTTTCTGTCCCACAGCTGGTCAAAAGATCATTTCTTATTAATATATTTTAATCGTAATCATACACTCAGTTTTTTTAAAGTGCTTAAAAATTTGACATTCCTAACTCGGTTTCGACTACGTAATTTTTTAGTAAAGATCCACAATTTTGATCAATAAATCAGTACCTACGGCGGTTGTGTTTTTAATTGTAGTATAATCATTATAGGTAAGGTTATTATGTTTTGTGTTGTTTATTACTTTACCCAAGTGACATGTGTAGAATATCTGAAAGATTTTTTTTACTTGGCACAAAACTTTTTTAATTTTTGATTCACTACAAAGGGTTGGCGAGATTAGTGTTTGCAGACACAATGGTTCGTCTAACTTCGCACTAAATATTTAGTTCAAACAGTGCCTAGCGGAGTTATATTGTGTTCAGGGCAAATAAATCATATGTAGTCTGACAAACTTAATCTGCAGTTTGAAAGACAACCTGAAGTCTAGGGAGTTGGAAATTAACAGATGGCATTTAATCTGGTTTATTGTTAACAATTGAGATCTTCTTTGGAATTGAAGTATTTTATACGTTGGTCTTATGAAATATGTTTTTATTAATTTATCATATTATTACAATAACTATTCCGTGATTCGCGTTTTTTGTTGTCTTCCAAAAAAAGGGAAAGTTATCAATTCGATTGCAATATTTTTAGTGATATCTAACAAGTATTTTTCGAGTTATATCTAATAATACGTAATTACTTGACTATTTTTTTGCAACCGACGTTATATTATACCGCATATTTTTTCACTGGGTGTACCGATTTTGATGATTTTTGTTTTAATCGAAAGCTGATGCTTGTCATGTGGTCCCTTTTAATTTTATCAAAATCTGACGACTACTTTTTGAATAGTTTTTGATAACGAGTATTTATTTAATTATTTTTTTATGTACCTACCTACCTAAGTTCTATTTACTTGCACATTACATTTACGTTTTGAATCAATGATTAAAATCATATTCCATAATATTTTTTCAGTGTTATATGTAATTTCAAATATTCTTATAAATTTTGATTATAAATTGTGAAGTGTAACACTTATTAATCTCCATAAAATTAGTAATTTGTTAAATAATATTAGAAGTTAGGACAATAGACCCGTGCTGTCAGCTTAGGGGTATGCTAATTAATGACTCAGACAAAATCTCTACAAATATCAAATTTTGCTCGGGTTTATTTTGTGACCCAGACGCGATAATTAACATGTTTAAATATGTAAAGTTCTAATATCTAAATAAATGTATTTCAAGTTCAATGATTTCTCATTTTAAATTCATATTTATAACATTCGTAAAGTAAAAGTTCAGCCACGTGAATGCAATAGATAAAAGCCTATTCAGCAATATATAACAGCCGTCGATCCTAACTATAAGTTGAGAGTCTAAAGCCGGACGAGAGTTTTTGTTTTGCAGGTGCATAATATTATTATTTGCATTTCATCGTATGTTTTACATTTAAGGGTACTCGTACTTTGATACAAAAACGAGTGTCCTTTAGACCACACAGCTGAAGTAAAACTTCTTTAGTTATAATAGCCTCTACAGTAATATGCGAAACGTAATTCTCTCTCTCTCTTTCTATCTTATTTATTTATTTATTTAAATTCTTCATCTTACAATAATTACACTAATACAAGTGTGTACAAAAGGCGGGCTTAACGCTGATGCATTTTCTACCAGCCAACCTTGGTATGTGCAAGAAAGTAAAGTGAGTAGGTATCTTCACTTACTTATATGTCCCTCTCAACTTTCGTTCGCCTCTCCTTATCACACTTTTCGTAACGCTCTTGTCACGCATTCACCAGCTTACTCTCCAAGTCAAGCGTGCGTGAAGAAGTTTTATTTATTTATTTTATACTTTATTGTACACCACATATACATATTACAAACAAAGCATAAAGATAGTTACAGACAGTGAAGTACAATGGGCGGACTTATGGCTAATTAGCCATTTCTTCCAGACAACCCATAAAGTTTTACTTTAAAAACATGTTTATGCATTATGATTTTTATAATATGGAACAACAATGTTAATATTATAAGCAAGTATGAAAAAAGAGTTACTAATTTTTATGTCTATGTATTTGCTATTTTATTCTAACAACACAACGGATTTTAAGACGGTTTTTGATACTGCTTTTAAGGTTATTGGTAGATAAATGATTCGTATGCATTTGTTGGTAGCATGATGTAGATGATATATATGCATCTCGCTTTTGCCCCCATTTGGCAACATTGTGGACCTGTTTTACAAGCCGCTTATAAACTGATATCTTTGATAAAATAAAATATTTGGAAACGGCCAGACTATAATAGAGATCGTATCGTATGGCCTATACAAGCATTTCTCATGTTCGTTCTACCTGCAATGAAAGCCTAGATAAAAAAATTGTTTGTATGCATAAAAATATACCTACTTACCTAGTAAAATTACCCCTATTATTAATCATTATTAATCATTCAACTACAATCTAGTAAAATTACCCCCATTATTAATCAGTCAACGCCTATTTATTATTATTCCTAGTTTACTAGTTACTTTGTATTAGTAATGATTTTTCAATAAACCATACCCGTTATAAAACAGTTCAGGATTCAAGTACTAAGTTGCCATAAATACACACTATACGCACAGTGGCGTAGCTACAAAGGGGCAAGGCGGGACCCTTAGCTCAGGGGGCCTCTCAGACTCTGACTTACAAAGTATAAATTGAAGTAATGAAATTTTCTCCCACATTCGGAATATGAATAAACCAGTTTCCATGAACGCGACCGACCTGTCGAGACCTGGACTGTCCTGGACTCTCGGCAGAGATTTCATATCTACAGGCGATATATCGCAATCAGCCACGAGGAGTAGGATGAGATGAGATTTTCTGATCTGGACCCGATCAGGAAATCTCATCTTATCCTGATCAGGTCCAGACCAATCATCTGCGTTACATGCCTTATCTAGTCCTGATCAGGCATGCCTGGTCCGGTCCTTCTAAGGAAGACGAAAAAATTTCTACTCGGGCCGTTGCGCAAACGCGGCGTCAATATTTGAATATATAATAATACTAGCTGACCCGGCGAACTTCGTATCGCCTAACACAAACTTTATCGTATGGTATTAAAGTTCAAATTGACTTTTAAGTATTATCACAAATCTTTTATATGGGAGTATAGAAAAGTGTTGTTTCTAGACTTTTTCAGGAAATTTTAATTTTTTTTTTTAGAATTTTTCTCTCCGTAAGAACCATCCTCGTACTTCAAGGAATATTTTAAAAAAAGAATTAGCGAAATCGGTCCAACCGTTCTCGAGTTTTGCGCTTAGCAACACATTCAGCGACTCATTTTTATATTATAGATTTAAATATTTGGCCAAGATAAGCTATATATAGCTTATCTTGGCCAAATATTTAAATCTAATACTAATACTATAAAGCTGAAGAGTTTGCTTGTTTGTTTGTTCGTTTGCTTGAACGCGCTAATCTCAGAAACTACTGGTCCGATTTGAAAATTCTTTCGGTCTTAGATAGCCCATTTATCAAGGAAGACTATAGGATAAATAATATTATAGTACCTCTTTTTTCTTAAATTAACGTGGGTGAAACCGCAGGGCACTTCTAGTGCTAGATATGTATGTACTAATGTTATCCTTGACCACTCTCGTTTAATTGAATTTCCATTGACCCCGTTCTTCCGTAATTTCACTTACAATATTTCAGGATCACGTCAAGACGCCTTTACAAATTTAATTAGCTCTATCAGCCATTAAAACTTTTTGTTACCGCTAAAGGTCATAATTATAGTATTTATCAATATACTGTGTTATAGTTCATTTTCATGCAAAAGCAACAATTTTATTTCCCTGTTATTAATTTTATATATAATAATTATGTACTCGTATAATTAGCATTAAGCTTAAGACATTTACTTTCTAACTATCGTCATCATCTCAACTCCTTTGAATGTTATAGTAAATATTTCTAGAAATTTCGAAGTAGTTGGGAGTTTGTCTGCGGAATTTTCAATTTTATTCGATCACTATGCTGCTGATAAAGTTTGTGAACTATCAGGTTTGTGATTGTAAAACACAATTACTACATTTAATATTAATTAACAACACTTACTCCCTTTTTGTGCAAAGATAGGTTTCCACTTTTACGTAATAGTCATTATAATAATTTTTATCTTTAGTTGTTGTAGTTGTTATATATATTAATAAATCAATTTACGAAATGAAATAATTGTGTTTGCTCGCAAACGAAAAAACCAACTTTAATTACATCGACAAGTAGGTAAACGAAAAAAATTAACAAACGCAGTAGGCACTACGATTTTCAAGGATTTCCCTCGATTTCTCTGGGATCCTATCATCAGGTCCTGGTTTAATTATCATGGTACCACACTTGGGATATCTTCTTTCCAACAAAAAAGAATTATCAAAATCGGTTCATGTACGACGGAGTTATCCCCGAACATACATAAAAAAATATATTATAAGAAACATTGTTACTAACACTATATGTGCTAGTTCCGAAATAAAGATTACAAAATAAAGATTATTGTTATATTATAAAATAACAAGCTGACCCAGCAAACGTTGTTTTGCCAATAAACTATCTACTATAATTGTGCGGGGATTTACTTATAATCAAAAGCGTTGTTGACAATGAAAGTATGCTTTATTTAGTGCACAGAAAAATTAAAATAATACGTATAACAGTCACTGCTACGATCGGTACACAAATAAAACAAAAAAAAAATGGCCGAAAACGGTATAGTGAGTAAGACAGGAGACCGGCTTCATTCTCATTCCTGCTCCGTGATGTTTGCTGGATGAGAGGTGACAACAGTAGACATTTAGCGGGGTCTAGCGGGGATAACTGATCGATTGATAGTTATCGACCGGCGAAGGCAGGAGATCAAATTGAATTGAGAAAAAAATCATAATTAAAGGAAATTAGTAAAAATAATAAAAAATAAAAATTGCGATGGAAAAATGCGATGAAAAATAGGGGTTGATCGTGGAGAGGTGGATAAATAAGAGTAATATAAAAAAAATATTATAAGTCAAAATATAGAAGTTGATCATAAAGGGGTTGAAAATTTAGGGTTGTATGTATTTTTTAATGTTGTATCATAAAAAGATAAAAAATAAATAATTTATCTAAAATTAAAAAAAAAAAATAGCGGTGGACTACCCTTAACATTTAAGGGGGATGAAAAATAGATGTTGTTCGATTCTCAGACCTACCCAATGTGCACACAAAATTTCATAAAAATCGGTCCAGCCTTTTCGGAGAATTACTGTAACTAACATTGTGACACGAGAACTTTATATATAAGAGATTTATATATATATATATATATATATATATATATATATATACTGGGTTACAGGAAAAGTCGACCTAGATCCGTTAAGGGCGTGTAGTACACACCATTTCTGAATGATTTCACTATGGAACCCCCCATACTAAACTTATTTACTATTACTATTTTCGAGATATTCGAGTTTCAATTTTTTTTATGAAAATGCCCAATTTTTCGGCTATTGAATTGAATATTTTGAATTTTTTTGACTCTTATGATTATTTTTTTTGGTTTTTTACATGAAGAATGAGATGCTTAATTACCTCAATGACTAAAATTGCACGTAAGTTAACTAAATAGGTCGTTGTAGACGACCGAAACTTAAGAAAATAAGTACAAATTATAAAAAAATATTTTTCTTTTCTGGATATCTCAAAAAATTATTATGGCACTTGCTCTGCAGATGTGCTTAAAAACATCACATTTTATCAGCTATCCAACGAGGTATAACACTCTAGGGTATTTCTTAACCTCAAAGGTAAAATTTAGTTTTTAAGGCTACATGGCAGTCAGAATAAATAGCGCTTATTTAATCTAATTAATTTGACTTAAGTTCAGCATCATCATCATTACAGATCGTCGGTGATTATAGTAAGCTAAATGAAACAATAAATCAGTTCAAAATAACATTTATTCAACTAATGTTTTTGAAGTTCATGTTCTACGTGTTGACCTCTATTTCGCACACATTTTCTCATTCTTTCACGTAGTCCACTTTTCACTACACCAGTGGTTAATGTTCTTCTTATGTCGTTAGCAGCATTAATTATTCTTTCTTTGAGAACTTCCACTGACGATATGGGGTTGAGCTCACTGTAAACGAGGTTTTTCATGTGCCCCCATACATAAAAATCCAGGGGGGTCAGGTCGGGACATCTGGCTGGCCAGGGTAAAGGCCCACCTCGTCCAATCCATTTTTTCTGTATACTAGCTTTCGTTTGTAACTTCTCTTGCGTGTTATACACGATTTCGGCTGCTCTTTTATCTCCCGTTATTATATAGACGATGTATGTCACACAATTATAACGTAGCATTCTTTTGGAGAAAGAATTTTTATCTATTGCAAACAAATAAACAAATAAGAGCTCTCTTCTTTGTAATATTAAGTATAGATAAAATTAAACTTATCCAGGCATGGTTAAAGAAGCCAGTAAAGTTTTCGTGTTTTACGTAAAGTTTATAACACAGGCAATCGTGTTTTGATTCACCATTACTTATTCAAGATGACGTATTAAGCTTAGACCCGCAACAAGGGTAGTATCGTATTAATAAATCACTAAGCCTGGATGGCCCTTGCTTTTCATAACAGGGCAATCCCTAATGACTTGTATATTTTTTATAGCCATTATTATAATGTTAGTTTTAAATTAGTCGTAGACTGAAGTGACTTTGTTTAGTCATTAAACAGTTTTTCATGGTGTTATATTTTTATATGAAAACTTGTAACTTAGTTTAGTTTCGATTTTGTAATTGACACTAGCTTTTGCCTGCGACTTCGTTCGCGTGACGTGATCTTGGGCAGCGTATCAAATTTTTAAGATACCTACTTATTTTAAATATTAATAATAATTTTCACGGTTTTATATTCAACAATAACGAACTTCTGTAAAAACTTGACTTTTATTCATAAGGGATGACCCTTATGAATAAAAATGATCTTAAAGGGTTAAGAGATTTTGGCGATAAATTGTAGCTTAAGTACCTATATCTTTATCTAAGATCTAGTCTATCTCTGTCACAAATTCCATCAAATGACCTGAAAGTGTAATGCACAAAAAAGCAAACATAGTTATACAGTATACGTTTACATTTATAGTATTAGTGGGAATTATTTATATGTTCTAGTTAAAAAAATGCTTGTTTTTATTTATACTTGTGTTATCTGTGTGTTGTGTTTTGACTAATTTTTGCCTGAGGTAACTGTCTAACAATAAAAGACAATTAATTGCTATAGACAATGCCTCGTGATTGACAGTTGTAATTGTCCGTTTGCGAGTGCAAGTGAAGCCTTTGTCAATTGTATTTACGTCATTGGGGGACATTGATGAGAATTTTAATCGGTGTTCATTTACAGGCACCGTTGAAAGCCTAAATTGATCATTTATGTGGTGTATTTTTTAAATTATTGATTATCTATATTCGAACGAATGATAACAAAACATAATCAAACGCAAAAATACGATTACAATTACTTGCTTTGGGACATATAAGCCCCAACGTATACCCCCAAGTTAGGCCCTCAAATTAAAATGGTTGATAGAATATATCAATGTCTGTACACAAAGCAACAAGCATGTATAGCACACACTAACTTAAAATATATTCTATGAAGATTTAAGTCAATATCACACGGTTTATTTTATTTTCAACCATTATGCGAGTTAAAAAGAGTTTGGAAGTTGTAAGAAACCCTTATCCTTCCTGAACTTACCGAGTCTTTTCTTATAAACAAATAAAAAACATTTCTCGTTGTTCTTTAAGTATTCAATCTTTAAAGGGTGAATAAAAATCTACAAAAAGTTTTGTGACAAAAATGACATTATAAAATATTTTATATTATACAAAAATACACAAACGCACTTTGTAACAATGTCGATGGTGATTTGCTTATTTTACTATATACTTATTATTATTATGGAACTGGATGTCACTCCACCCGCTTAATATATATACTTAATAGATACATATATATTATAATAAATAATTATATAAATAATATAGCAAATTTACTTATACTTACATTACATATATAAATATAAGCGGGTGGAGGAATATGCCCCGGCAGGAAGATCAAACGGCCGGGGGTTAGGGCTGTAGGCTGAGAAACCGACGGACAATCCTAGCCGAGTCAAGTAACACCGCCCTCTGCATCCTGGCTGCGAGCGAGCCGTCCCGGATCTCCAGTTGCCTCAGATGGTGAGCGAGGCTAACCGGGATCAAACCGTTGGCAGATATTACGATAGGAATGATTTCAGCGGATCTCACATCCCACACATTGTCGAATCTCGTGCGCCAGATCCAGATATTTACGTTTTTTCTCAGTTTCGGCTTTCACGAGGTTCTCGTCTTGCGGGATGGTGATATCCACTAAAAACACCCTCGACCGTACCCTGTCCATCACCACGATATCAGGCTTGTTCGCCAGTATCGCCCTGTCCGTGGATATAGGTAGGTCCTAATAGAGCCGGACTCCTTCGCGTTCGAGTACTGGCACCGGTGAGTAATGGTAATACGGCATCCTCTGTTCCAGGGGACCGTACATAAGAGCAAGCTCTTGGTGGAAAATCTTGGCCACTTATTATTATTATTGTTATTATTGATTTAAATAATTTATGTTTTTTTTTGAACAAAAGGTAAAAAGAGTTATTAATAATCAATTTGCTAAGTAAATATATATTATTAGTCATTTATTAAATCAAAGTTGATCTCGCAAGTCATCACGAAGTGCAAATTTTGCTAGTTATTAATTTCCGCTAGTTAATCTTCTTTAATACCAGTTTTTCACCTCAGCTTCGACCGCGTAGTCTTAACGATTTTGACTGCTCCATTTTCTCCTGATTTTGTGACGTATTACAGTCTGAGAAGATAGTCAATATTTTTAGAATACTATTTTGTTTAAGCACTTGCGAACAAAAATTTAAGAATAAAATATGATAACGTTTTATTCTGCTGGTGGAAGGATATTTAAAATCAACAAACAAACAAATTGTGTTTGTTATTAAACAACAAAAAATCTGTTCTCTAGTTACGATTGTTGCAGCCGCAGATGCCAAAAAAAAACAATTTACTTATAATAATTTATTAATTTAAATTACAATTAAACTTATAACTAAAGAGAGGTGATTCCCTACTGATGTTAAGTAGAAGAATGATTTAATAAAACGAAGTTGAAGAAAGGTTTCCACGGTGTGGCCGTCGCTGCGGTGGTCTCTGCGGTGGTCGCTTTCCGTTTCTTGCCATCTTCGTTCGAAATGATGTTGAAATCTTGCACGTGTGCCGTACAGAGAAAATAAGGCTGTGGGCACACCTGGGTTTCTTATATTCAAATATATTGTTTAATTATCTTCGTATGAAGTTAAGTCGGAGGCACACTGATACCGTGGGGTTAGGCTAGTGTAACACTCTAAATAATATTAGTATAGATAATAAGCCCTCAGTAGATTAAAATAAGTATACCTTTTTACAGCTTCAATGTGGTGTGGGATAACAGAGACGTTGAATATGGAGAACTCACTGAATACAAAATGTTCTACTTTTTGCAGGACGATACCATCGCTATTAAGGTAATTTAGTTATTACTTTTAACGAGGATTTTTACCGCACATTTAAAGTCATCTATTGGATTAAAACATGAAGTTGCATAAAGAAATAATAGTTTTTAGTGTTTAAATGAATGTAGTCCTTATTACGAAAGGTTATGGCCCAGATTTGAAAAACCGAATTACGCTGCAGGTTTTACCAAAGAAAGAACTTTATTTTTGCTCCGTCACCTATAATGTCGTGTTTAGGAAAATGAGGTTAGAATAGAAGAGGGAGAATAGGTTGGAATATAGTGCATTCACAGTGCAGTTAATAGGCACGTTTATTTTTATTAAAGCATTACAATGAAGTATGAACATAATGTTTAGAAAGAATTAAAATTTATACAAGATGATAAAATTACCTAATGATGATAAAGTACCTAAGGGAGAAAAACTGTTTTTTGTTTAAACACGCGACGGAAACTGTGGTTTTAATTAAGTATTCATTTTATTTGTTATCGCAAACGAATTTAAAGTTTTAACCGCTTCTATGTACCGTTTAGTCCCGTTATTTGAAGTTCGGAATCATTAACACTGCAGCAATAAAAGCTTTTGATAACAATGTAAACTTCAGTTCTAATTTCGCAACACTTCGGGTCTGTACAAAATCAAAGTAATAAATATTTATTGAAAGGATAGTCAGACCAAAACGCTCAAATTACGAATCTAAATATAGAATTTTTTTTATAAGTATGTAGGTACTTATTTATATAAAATCAGAGACTACGTTTGCATGTAATTTGTAATGAACTGACGACTGTTTTGTATGAAAACTGACTGTTTTGTTGTAGTTGAATTTCGATCATAAATTACATTTTATTTATTACTAATACACATATAAGAATAATTTACATTTCATATTGTCCCAGGAGTTGCACGATGGAAGGGGGGGAAAAGATCCATTCCCTTTGCTACTTAAGAAGAAAAAATTACCAAAAAAGTGGAAAGAAAGACCAGGTAAGTGTTTATCTATTGTAAGTTGTAATCATATATAAAGTATGTAATTTATGTATATAACGAGATGGTAATTATGTTAATACGTTGTAAAATATAGTAAATTTAAAAGTGTTCATATTCTTTGACACCACCTAAATAGCTTTGACCAAACTCCGCGAAAAAATTCAGTCTAAAGATTGCGGAAAACCGATATGTCAGGCGCGAACTTGGGGAGGTCTATGTCTAGCTATGGACTGCTATAGGCTGAACTGATACTGACTGAATCTCAGGCGTCGTTTTCAAAAATATAAAAATTCTGTGGACGAACTAGAGTTGAGGTTATTAAATTCATATTGAACCCGTTTAGCTATTGTTGGTTATAATACATAAGTGATTCGGAAAAAACCTTAAATATTTCTGGGCATATGTTCAAGCTTATCGTGATGGCATGAGTTCTTACCCGATTAGTATGACTTAGTATTATTTATTTATAAATTTATTTACACTTTCACACACCAATACAAGGTGTTAGTAGTGTGACAAACGATATATAAAAAATAGAAGTTGCATCAGATGCAACAGGCGGCCTTATCTCTAATACAGCGATCTCTTCGGTCTCTTCCAGCAACCTTTGAGCAGAGGACTAAATAAGGAGTGTGGGGTGGGACGCAAAAATGTATTTTTATATATATTATTCTATATATATATTATTCTTACGGTATCTATAAATTATTTACAAATGGGATTTCACAAAACAAAATACAATCGAATTGAGTTTTTCCTCCTTATTTGGAAGTCGGACTGTGTTTTTTTATGTATGTTACCTCAGGACTTTTGACTGGGTGGACCGTTTTCGATGTTTTTTTTTTAATTTAAAGGTAATTTATGCTATGTGGCCCCATTTAAATTTATTGAGACCTGACAAGAACTTTTTGAGCTATATCTAATAATGCGTATTTACTTGATTTTTTTTTTTTTTCTATATCGCAATACATTTCACAGGATATACCGATTTTGATGATTTTTAATTTGATCGAGATCTAACGACTACTTTTTGAGTGATTTTTGATAATGCGTATTTTTTTCGTCTATCCACATTGTATTACTTGTCGATGTAATTAATGTCGACTTTTTTTCGTTTGCGAGCAAACTCAATTATTAGTTTCTAAAATTTTCACCAATTTATTTGATGGCCCTCAGCTATTAAATAAATTTAATATACGTGTACTAATGAGGTAATAACTTCAAATAAAATAACTTCCCTCTATCGACCACCACCGAAAAAAGTTTTTGGATCAAATTCTCTTGGTCCTAGGCTTTGCAAGGTGGGTTAATGACTACAGTGACCTATTTGATATGAATGCTGATTCAACCAACAAGATTCGATTACTGTTAAAAACCCAAACTCTAATTATCTTAAAAATGAATAATTGTGTTTGCTCGCAAACGAAAAAAAACCGACTTCAATTACATCGACAAGTAATACAACGTAGATCGACGAAAAAATAGTCAAGCAACTACGCGTTATCAAAGATTACTCAAAAAGTAGTTATCAGATCTCGATAAAATTTATATGTGACATCAGATCATATGATAAACATCAGGTTTCGATTAAATTAAAAATCATTATAATCGGTACACCCAGTAAAAAGTTATTACGGATTTTCGAGAGTTTCCCTCGATTTCTCTGGGATCCCATCATCAGATCCTGGTTTCCTTATCACGGTACCAAACTAGGGATATCCCCTTTCCAACAAAAAAAGAATTATCAAAATCGGTACATCCAGTAGAAAGTTATGCGGTATAATACAACGTAGGTCGACGAAAAAAGCGTCAAGTAAAAACGCATTATTAGATATAACTCGAAAAGTAGTTGTTAGATCTCAAATAAATTTAAATGGGACCAATTGGCACACACCACCTTTCGATTAAAACAAAATTTGTTGAAATCGGTCAACCCGGTCAAAAGTTCTGATGTAACATACATAAAAAAAAAAAAAAAAAAAAAATAATACAGTCGAATTGAGAACCTCCTCCTTTTTTGGAAGTCGGTTAAAAAAATATATATCTATATCATATTTGTAGTTTTTGCATCGGCTCGCGATTAGAAATTTTATTTTATCTCTCATCACATCATCATCATCACCACATCAGCCTTTCTCAATCCGCTACTGGTATAAGTTCACACTAAAAATGGCGTATACTCATGGGTTTGCCCATAGTCACCACGCTGGGCAGGCGGGTTGGTGACCGCAGGGCTGGCTTTGTCTGGCTGCGTCTTCGGCCTGTGTATTTCAAAGCCAGCAGTTGGATGGTTATCCCGCCATTTGTCGGCTTTTAAGTTCCAAGGTAGTAGTGGAACTGTGTTATCCCTTAGTCGCCTCTCACGACACCCACGGGAAGAGAGGGGGTGGCTATATTCTTTAATGCCATAACCACACAGCATATTTTATCCCTATTAAGCATAATTTATCTGCCTGTAAGTATTTGTTACACCTAGATTAAGTTCTGTATACTATTCACTTTTTTTATAAACATTGATGGATAAATAAATAAATAATTATAATAATAGTAGTTCAAGAGTCAAGAAAACGCTTTTTAATATTTAAAATTTAGTTTAAACCCCAGCAACAACATAATCTGAAAAGTTTAGAGGAGTTATAACTTAAACAACCGGGAGTCTAGTCAGTTTTAATCCTCAAAACGCTACTCTTAATCTTGTCGGTAAATAAGCTCAAGTGCCCGACGTCTACTCAAAATTTCATAGCGTAATCGTCTTAGGAGCATCCTATTAATATAAGTTTACGACGACTCAAAGATTAACCGTACCGTTTATTTACTGGCTTTTATCCGTCAGCGATTTTCAACATCTCATTCTCAAGCTGTAATTAGAATGTATGTAAGTACTGATGAACAGGTAAGTCGGTAATATTGTACACTAAACTATTTAGGTGAGCTTTTAATGTCCTTGACTAGAACAATTTACTAGAACGAAATGAATCAAACGGTCATTTTGAAGTTGAAGCGTATTGAAACTGTATGAGTACTTATGTTAAAAACTGTAAACGTTCATTTATTATTTCTCAAATAAACTTTTTATATTAGAAAATATTTCATTTTTAAGTTCAATTGTGTACGTTTTTTATTGTAAGAGAAAGACTTTTTGCAGATTTAGGTATGTATTAGTTAATTCTATTTTTATCTTTAACTAGTTGTGTAATTAGCGTTGAGTTAGAACGTCAAATCATTACGCAATTATAACGCGGAAGTTTTATGTTGTAGTACTACATAACAATAACAATAGAATACACGATTTACAAACATGTTAGATTTAATATATATTATTTGACATGTTAAAACAAATAATTAATTTTATTTACTTTTTATTAGAGCTTTGCCCTTGAATTTACGATAAAGTTCCAAAATTCCCTCACCCTTTTATTAACGGAACTTTAGTAATTTATTACAAAGACTCGTTTTCGAGACTACTTTATTTCCCTAAATATAAACATTTATGCTTTGCTCGTGTCATTTATAGACGGAAATTATACCCCGAAAACAAAATTATCATAACCAAACTTTATCGCATTTTTCAATATTTTAAATTGAATATTTAGGTAATACTGTAATAGTATGTAAAAATAATACACAAAAGCAATGAAATATATTAATTGTTAAAATAGAATTCGAATCCCTCACGATATAACCTAATATTTTTTACTGCTGATAAGACATTAGCAATGAGAGAGCATCAATGTTTTAAGCAATGCTCTACCATTACTGAAATCCTACTAATATAATAAACGCGAAAGTTTGTATGTATAGATGTATGGATGTTTGTTCCTCTTTCACGCAAAAACTACCGAATAGATTTTAATGAAAGTTTACAATAATATAGCTTATACATTTGAATAACATAACGCTATAATTTTTAAAGATAGTGTGTGAATTGTACAAAATATAACGATAATTTTCAAGTAAGTCGGAAAAAATCTGCCATCTGCGAGCTATTCTTGCGTACGCTGCAAAAACTGTAGAGTTTACACTATATAATTTACTAGCTTTTGCCCGCGGCTTCGCTCGCATTGAATTTTTTTTTTTAATAAAAAGTTACCTATGTTACTTCTAGTACGTCCAAGAATATATGTACAAAGTTTCATGATGATTGATTAAGCAGTCTTTTCGTGAAAGCGTAACAAACAAACATTCACATTTATAATATTAGAAGGGAAAAGAGAAATGTTTATCTTAATTAGTCTTACAAAAAAGTACGCGACAGCATATATCTTTTATAAGTAAGCCATAATCGCAAAAACAGTAAACCATAAATATAATAAAAATTGATAATATATTTCTAATGCACATTTGGTAGTAACAAATTGGTTTTTGTGTCGCAGAACCAATTTTGATGAATTTTGGTATAAAGATAGATATTGAGAAGATAATAATAAGCTACTGGAAGTACTTACTAATCCTGCGCAGACGAAGTCGCGGGTACCAGCTAGCATTATTTATAAATTAATTCCTACAAAAACTAAAATTCCAGACCGAAATTAATTAGTACCATTATTGCCACAGTCTGATAAATCTGTTGTCCGTGGCTGGCTATCACAGTATTAACATACATTGTGCTACCGAAATTGGTTTTATTCACTTATTCGCTACACGTTCGTAGTCAATATTTATGACACTGATTAAGGCTAGCAGCTTTATTTTTAATTCAGTGTCATTCCCATCGATTGCGATGGAAACAACAGAAGAGGAGATAACCGAGTTCTACGCGCCGAGGGACCTTATTGTTGGAGAAACGATTTTCGTTCTCGGCCGCCGTTTTCTTATATTTGATTGTGATAGCTTCACCAGAAAATATTACAGGTTAGTACTCTATAGATGCTACAAACTTTTACATTACTATAATACTATCCAGACTAATTTGGATGGATTGTCCAGATGACAAACCATCCTTTATCTGTATTTACTGCTTTGGAATTCACAGCGCATTTATTGTTTTTTTTGCAAAGATTATCATATTTTTCAAAATGTATTTTTTTTAATTTGAATAAATAGAACAGTATGTTAGTTGTTACCTGAGAGTATGTTATTATTTCGATCACTGCACAATTTTAGCTTGCTCTTTTAACATTACTTCTTACTTCCGCGGGTTGAGTAGAAGATATATCTTCTAGAGATAAGTTTCAAGTGTCTTATTAATATTATATGTAAGACTGTATCAAATTTATCATTATAAGTTATAAATTAATGTACTATTTCAAGACTTGTTACACTAATATCATATTATTAGTTACATTAATATGTATTGTAACGCTCTTGTTTACTATCGTAGAGCAATTTACATCGATATATAATTTAATTAGTTTCGTAAGTAATGATCTGTGTGACGTTATGATGAACCGAAACCTATTAACCATGTATTGCTATTCCGTTTGTAATAAGATAATAATACGGCCCACTTGATCACATGACGACGACTTGACTTGACGACGGTACCTACTTGTAAGTTTGTTTGACGTTCTGGGATCACAGGATACGCCCCTTCAGAAAATTAATCATATATTTATGTATGTGTTTGTCAAAGTATCCATTGATCTGTATAGAACGTCGTTTTGATGTGCCCTTAACGAGTAAAGTTATTTACAAGTATTTGTAATTAAATTTCAACAAATTTATATCTAATATTAATAAATTATATTATAATTATCTAATTATATTAAAATAATGAACAATTTAGCTCGATGCTAATATATAATAAGCGTACTATTTCATATATTAATTAAATTATGATATACCACTATTAAAGGTTTTATTACCGAAATGAGCAAATATAAAATGGTTAATAATTGTAATTAAATAAGAAGGTTTGCTTTGTTGAAAAATAGTTTGAGAAGGTAGTCACAATATGTTATTGATATAATTTTATTTAAACGCGTGACAACAAAAATTTAAAAATGGAATTAAATAAATATGAATATTGATATGTATAAAAATATATTTATAAATAAATGTTAGCATCGTTAATAAAATTTAAATTAAGGATATTATATTTATTTTTAAATATAATTTGTTTTACTGTCGGTTCAAAATATTTTTTTAAGTCACTAATTCGAATTAAGTCTATTAATTAGGCTGACGATATTATGTTATAAAACATATTTTTGTACGACATACCTATACATACACACAGGCCGAAGACGGGCAACAGCGTCTTCGGTGCGAGAAATCCAGAACTGCGGTCACCAACCCGCCTGCCCAGCGTGGTGACTATGGGCATCACACACGAGTTCACGCTATTTTTGGCGCGAACTTGGGGAGGCCTATGACCAACAGTGAACTGCGATAGGCTGAAGTGACTGATACCCACTATATCGCTAACAATACAGTTTAGTTCAAAAATTAAACTAGGGGAAGTAGTTTCAAAGCTTAAATCATATTCTAGTCATAGTATCTCATACTTTACAATACTTTGAAAGCATACAATACTCAATGTGACTCTTCAGGACAATGCTGAACATAGAACAACCACCGCGCATTGAGGTCCATCATGAAAAGAAGAAAGAGTTTCCTAAGGTACGACAAAAAGTCACACACAATTACGAAAAAGTATTAAAAGATTTATTCGACAAATCATTTCGTTTAGTAAAAATATTCATTGAATTCATAGAACATGTGGTTGAGCTTTTTTTATATAACTAGGTTGGCAAACAAGCGTACGGCTCATAGTAAGTGATTAGCGTAGCTTATAAACGTGTAACACCAGAAACATCGCAAGCGCGTTGCCGACAATATCCCCAATTCCCCTCAGGAGCTCTGGTCACCTTGCTCAACAACAAGAACGCAACACACTGCTTTAAAACAGTATTATTAACCTGTGACCTTCTGTGAGGTCGATGTACTACCCCAATCGGCCTGCTCCAAATTTTAGCGGGAAGTTTCCTGCTGGGTCCTATCTCAGTTTTATTTTCAGGGTTGTCCCTGTTGGTCTGTGAGGTTTTTTTTTTATTATATTTACTGTGAAATTATTTTCTCAGTATCAAAAAAAAATCTTGAGGAAGATTAAATAGAAATATATGTAACAGAGTATTCCGCCTCATATTGGTATCGGCACTCCCGAAGACACCTTGCAGTCCTGTTACGGTTTAATTCCAAAACCTCCACACAAAGACATTATCAAGTACAACCTCAATGCTAATAAGGTAAAGCATTTGTATATTTATATTATGTTATATTTATTATAACTATTTATGTTATATATATATCATTAAATAAATTTACTTCAAACTATACATTATATACAAAATTCTACCTTCAGTGTATTATAAAATTCTATTTAATATGAAGTCTTTCGACTGTTGGAAGCTTCTTTTCTATATTTGCAGAGCGCGGACGTAGGTTATACTCGCACTCTTTACAATATTATGTAGGTAGTACTTAAAAAGATTATAACAAAATTGTAACGTACACCGAACACGTGTATGCGTGCAAGCTCTTCGGAGTTCCGATCGAGTCTATCGTGTGGCGGAGGGAGTAACTCAGAGCAGTGCCTAGGACTTGCGACCCAGGTGTAGGTTTAAGGAGGCCCCCTTTGAGATACGTATCAACGCTCACCTTCACTGCTCGAGTTATACGCCTCGCCTAGCCAAATTAATCGTAATAGATAACAATTAATTCGTTTGCACAAATTAATTATTGAACGAGTCTAGGTTAAGCTACTAGCAGGATACAACAAGTGTATCGTGCCAAGCCAGAGCCAAGACCACAGACAAGACTGCCTTAGCGGCGGTTGCACTGTTCGTTTTATACACGTCAGAATAACTCGAGTAATATAATAAGTGAGGGTAGTTGACTATCGAACGATGTGCATCTGTTGTTTATAAATTCCTTACTAATTGCGTAAGACAGTACTATTGCTGACAAATATATTATATGCAATGCCTATCATGCACTTGAGTTTCTAACTTCAATACTAAGTTGCATTTTGCTACACGTGATGTGAAGTCATCCGAGAGAAAACAGAACTAAACTTTCAACTTCAATCCATTTCTGAATACAATAATTTTATGAAATGTTTCTTTCTTTAAACAATATGCACGTTCATGCATGCATGTTCTCAGTTGCGACATTTTACCCTTCCACTGGGTTCTTCGTAGAAGTTCTTTTGTAATATAACTTTAATATTTATATTTTACCAACTTTACACAGATTTAAAAAAAAATCGAAATAATGTACCTATTTTATTGCTATGATTATTTAAATTGTTATTTTTGTCAATTGTGAACTAATTATAAATTTGTATTTTACTAATAAAGCATATTTCAGGTGTAATAGAAAAGTGGACCTTGTTAAATCGTAATTATTAAATAATTTATTAGTTTTTTAAAATAATTATTGATAGAATACACTTATTACATAATTTTATAGATGTCGTCAGATCTAATGACAAATTCTAGAGAAATAGGATAAATAACTTCTTAATGGTTATTACTAAAACAACAATAATTTAAGATTGGTGCCGTTGGTTGTTATTAGTTTTCCAGTAAGTGTCATTCACACATTTTGATTTAATACATTATAGATCACTTTCTATTACTTCTTTTCATAAATTTTGAAAATACTTCTCTCTCGATTTTTCTTCTCGACAGACTATAAACAGGAAAGACCAGTCTATAAATTATAGTAAATCACTAAACTGCCCCGAAAGCATATATGTAAGTACGATTCATAAACTGGAACTTAATCATAAATGTCAACGTGAGTGAAACCACAAGTGACATTTAGCAAATAATTTAAATTGTGTCTGCATATAACCAAATATGTTAATCTATGTATACATATATGTATAAGATCGTTAGGACATTGGACTCATCACGAAATCTCAAAAGCCCCTGGGCGTATAAAGATGAAATTCAGCAGGTTGGTAGTTTATAGTTAGGAGACGTCAGCGATAAACGGATTTTTCGAAAAGGCCGGATTAAAGGGGGTGAAAATTCTTCATTTTTTATGCTACAAGCTTGCAATTTGGCAGGAAGATAGTTGATGGTTTTATAAACATTACAAAACGAATTGTGTAACAGAGCCCCATTAAGAAGGTCTAAAGGTTCCGATAGATTTTATAAAAGTCCTAAATTTTTTATACTACAAACTGAAGTTTGACTCATACGTGTTTTATAGTGATTAAAATTCCGCTAAGAACGGTTTTTTCGATAGGGCCGGGTTAAGCTTGTCTTAGGGCTATCACAAGTTTGTATAAAAGTTCGTCATTTTTGTGCTACAAATTTGAAATTTGACTAAGATATAATTTAGAAAAAAAAAATACCCCTAGATATATCTTAAATGTTTTCTTGTCATGTCGGAAGTAGAAATTTCAGAAGCATGAAATTTTATTCTTAGGGTTTTGATTGCACATAACATAAATTTGTTTACTTCCTAACTGCAGTTTCTATTTCGTATCCTATACCCAAAGGTTGTCTAGAAGAGATCGCTCTTTCAGCGATAAGACCGCCTTTGTACATCTTTCATTTTATGTTTTTTTCTCTGTTGTTTATTTTAATGGTGTACAATAAAGAGTATTATTATTATTATTATTAAATAAGTTTCCTATCGTTTACGGAAATTTTGTATGGTAAAATAGAATATTAGTTCGTATTACTGAAATTACTTAAAAATGGCTTGAAATATCTAAGAGAAAACTATTTTTGCGCGACTGTTCTATGAAGCGTGATTGCAAGAGTTTCGCGAGCGGTTTGGTAGTTCTAATGCAGGAAAGGCGAACCATAAATGTGGCACAAAAAGGTCATGAATTGTTGTAATATAGTGATGATTATATATATATATATATATATGTGATATATATATGAATATTTGTCTGTATGTCAATATATATGTCTGTAAAGGTATAGAATCGTAAACTATGCATTTGATCATGTCATGATCTTCAGCAGTGTTGTGTATGAGCCCTCAAAGGTTTCTGAAAAAATAAAAAATAAATAAAAAAGCATAGCAACGCGCGCAAGGTAGGTACAGCTAGTTGTTTTCATAAAATACTAGACGAAAGTATTAAAACCAAATGTTAATAATTCTAGCGAACCAGAATAAAGTGTCCAGATGTCAGGGCTTAGTAGTCATGCAAATTACATGAAACAAAGTTATATGAGCCATAGTTTGTGTAGACACAACTACTTTGCAACTTAACGGAACACAACATCGGTTGGAATTTAGAGATGTATATCTCAAGCGCACCGGCATGAAGTTTGTCTAAATAGGGGTTTTAATTATTATGTTATCCTTGACAACATGAAAAGCGATGTGTTCTTTAAAATTTAATTACGTCATAGAAACTTGACTTAACCTAGGATATTAAATATGTTTTTTTTCAGTTGTTACGTTAATAATACTTTATCTGATATTGAGATAAAGAAGAAACAATAGATTATTATTTATATTTTAATTAATTTAAGCGCCGCGTTGGCGCAACGGTAACAGCCATGGATTGTACCTTTTGCGCTGGCGGTTGCGGGTTCGATCCCCGCACATGACAAACATTTATATTGGCCATACAGGTGTTTGCCGTGGTCTGGGTGTTTGTGCAGTCCTTGTGGGTCGCCCTGCCGTGCCTCGGTGAGCACTTTAAGCCGTCGGTCCCGGTTGTTATCGTGTACACCTGATAGCGATCGTTACTCATAGTAGGGAATATATCCGCCAACCCGCGTTAGAGCAGCGTGGTGGATTAAGCTCTGATCCTTCTCCTACATAGGGAAAGAGGCCTATGCCCAGTAGTGGGATATTACAGGCTGAAGCGTATATTTTAATCGATTGTTTACTTTGTTTGTTAATTCATTTAAATAATAGGTAAATAATATTTATTATTATTTAGCACCAACGAGATATATAAGTTCTTTTATAAATGAATAAGATAACAGATAAAATTCATTATAGTGTAGTCCATGAATCAGCATCTACTTATTTAACCGCTCTAAAAAGCTTACAGACACTTAAAAGGTTTATTTTATTTTATTTGTTGCTAGTAATCTTTTTAGCTGGAAAAATACGAATGACGTCTTAAATAATGTTCGAATATTTTATTTGCATTACTAGTTTTGTGTCTACCATAACAAGAAAAAGCACATTCTCTTAAAGTCACGTCTGGGTCTGAAATGAATTTGCAATTTTATTAATATTTAGGACTTCGATAAATAAATAAACGTAAAATTTACGAAATCTTTTTTAAATAATAATTTTGTTCATAATTTATTATCACTTATAATACCTATAACGAAAAAACTTTAGCCCCTAACATGACTACATAATACTTATTTGATTCAGTATTTGCGTTACCTCTGCGAGCTGGACTGGATTCACCCAGAGGACAAAGACCGTAAGTTTGTCCTGTCCTACAGCCTCGCTGATGGTACTGTGAAGATAGGAGAAATACCACGTCGCAATTCAGGCATTCGCGAAGGAAAATTTTTGAGTGCGATGCGCTTACAAACACCAGAATCAGATCCTAACTTTCCGACATACTTCACACCAGAAAGATTTTACATTGGTAAGTGTTTTACACTTTACGTCGATACCTATAGAATTCTGAGCAACACTGAAATATAGCTCTCGGAATACTAAAGAAACTTTGTAAAAGATCCTTATATTCTAAAGGGAATTCAAAGGAATCGTAGCATATCCGTCAATGTTTTCTATAATAAAACATCGGATATAATATATTTCAATAATATTCTGTTGTAAAAAAAACATATATTATAATATGTACGATTTTATTTTTGTGTTACCCACACATTAGGAATTCTAAGCATTTTTGAATATCATATCAAAAATTGACCGCTCCAGCGGGGTTCGAACCCGCGTCTCCGACTGACCGTGTCGGCGCTCTAGCCAATTAAGCTATGGAACGATGTTATAACATATATTATAGTAAAAAAAGTTGTCAAATCCAAAAGTGCACGCCCTAGGTTGTATTTATTAGATATTAAATTATCAAGTTTATACTCATAAAAATACAATTTATAATTTAGTTTTCATATAGTTAACAAGTGAGTTACAATCCTGAAAAGAATAACGAGTGAAATGATCGCATACTATAAATGTTTTTAATAAATTTGCCTACCTCCGTCTTTAATCCTCCACTAAATATTATTCAATTGAATTCAACTTGAATCAAATATTGCACGACTCGGACCGGACACGGACGGAGCCAGGGTAGTTTTTATATCATTGTGCAGATAATTTAATGGAGAATAATTCTGTAGTCTGTAATGTTAAATGATATTTAGACAGAATAGTCTTTATTATTAAAGTAAAAAGGACAGTAGTTAGATAATTTAAATGCCTGTATTTGTGCTTCCAATATTTTAGGAATTCAAATTTTAATATGCAGATACTAACAGATGTCTTTTTCTGTATATAAAGGTGCAACAGTCCCCGTCTTCAAGCATCGTTTTAAAATAATCGGTTGCGACCTCTTCGTGTACCGCTACATGACTGCCAACCCTGAGAAGTTTCCGCAAGAAGTTATTGATAATGTTCGCAACTATCACATGAGAGAAGGCAATTTGAAAGATGAACTCGAGGTTAGCAAATGAATATTCCATAAATTTGGTTGCATATTATTCACAGATCATAGTAACTAATGTCTAGCATTAATTACTTCAAATGTACGAATATACATACAGTAGGTACTAATCGTTATACGAGATTGCTGTTTAAAAAATATAAATCAGAAACATGTTTAATCTATCTTTATTGAAATGTATTTAAAAAATTTAAGTCGATTATTATTGTTCTTGTTCTGAATTCGAGTATTGCTTATTTACAAATTTAATGTTATCTTTTACCGTAATATACTTAACTGTTGTTACACTATTAAGTTATTAAGTTATCAAACTATCAAAACGATTACAGTATCTATTGATTAGACCACAATGACCACTCATCTACCATTGCGTTACAATTACAACAGCATACTCAGGTGTTTGGTCTATTTGAGCTCTCAATAATGTATAATGAATTTTAAACAGGATGCAGTTCGAGAGGAACAAGCAGAAGAGATGAGAGCGCATTTGGCGAAGATTGGGCAAGCGGCGGTAGCGGAACCGAACGCCATGGAGCGGTGTCTCACCGCGCTAGACGTGGTGGAAGGGAGCGCAGCGCCGCCACGTCCTCCCACACCGCCCATGACCACGGACCGTATCTCTTATGACGACTCCCTGCGTATGGTTAGACAGAGGTGATTTAAGTTTTTATATGGTTCTTATGTTATAATAATTATGAAGACGCATCTTAAGGTACCCACCTGACGAACTGCTGTGATTGTTGCAATTGACAGGTCATTAAGATAAAACAAAATTAAGAGTATCTACCAATAAATATCTACGTGAAAGAATATAATAAAGCTAGAAAAAGATATTAGATTTCGTAGTAATCGAACTTTTCAACTCTACTGAACCGATTATAATAATTCTTTCATTTTACATTATTATAAAAGATACATTATGTAAGACCAATACATTTCTAAAGATGCTTAAGTAGATAAGATTTAGAAAAATTCTAATACAAAATGTAACTACATAATATAATTTATATATCTCATTGTTTTTCGCAGTAAGGCAACATGCGACAACGTAGTACCGTTGAAGGGTATACTCAAATCGGGGGCCGCTCGAGATGATCATCAGAAGGTTGTCTGCTTCAGTGGACCGGCTGTCGAAGAACGACGCGAGCCCGCTAAACACTCGACGTATCCCCCAGGACAACAACCACATTATAATGAAGATAAGGACTTCTGCGATAAATTTAAGGATGCAGTGAGTTATACACTGACAATAAATTCTATTGGTATAGCAATATCCAAAAAAAGTTCATTTTTGTTCGTGGCTTATACTTGTATTTGTACTAGCATTTTTTTTAAGTCTGTGTGTGTCCTAACCTAATGGGTTTCCCCAACGGGGCTCGGAGAACACGTCCCACTTACCTTTCGCTTATATAGAAAAAAAAAAAACGTTTGCTTAGCATTGTGGTATTTTAAAACTTTTTCAGAGTTACCTGTATGGTTGTAGTAATATCAATAAAAACAATCTTAAAAACTTACAAGCGGGAATATCCATTATTGTCGACATCTATTTAAAGCTGAACTTGGTTTCGGAAAATAAGAATGTACCTACTCCATCTATTTATTGAAACAGACCCTATAAATCTAAAGCACGTACTTCATAAGCGTTAACATTATCGGGGTATCGGTGCCAACAGTTTATTTATAGAGAAAGTCAGTACCATGCATGCTCATTTGTCGGCAGAGATTGATCAATAATATCCTCTGCCCCTTATCCCATATATCATGATCGATACATGTATATTTATTAACATTAGGACGCAATGGAACGTGCGGAACGCCGCGCTGGAGATTTATGCCCGTACGAAATCGTTCCGAGCGAACAAGTACAAAACGCAACGGGCGATGAAGCCCCGGCGAAACCTCATTTGCCGGGATACCTTGGCTCGTACGGCGTCGATTGTAAAGAGGTGAAAATGCATTGTTTTTAATTGTATTATGTAGTTGTTAATGCAGTAGTTACTATTGAAGATTAAACAACATTTACCTGATTTTTTTCGTTTATAGCGTCCATTATATTTATTGAGTAGATTATATATTAGTTCTTCAGTTAATGATACCTAGCATTTTACTTTAGCCAACAAACATAATTATACCGCCAGCCCAGGGTGGTGACTATGGGCAAATCACATGAGCTCGCGCTATTTTTGGCGTGAACTTGTGGAGGCCTATGTCCAGCAGTGAACTGTATAGGCTGTAATGATGATGATGGAATGATGATAATTATGCATTTTCACATATTACCTTCTTCTTCTATGCTACGCCTACGAGCAAAATCTCTTATAATGTATAGACTACAAGGGAGATATTTAACAAAAAATAATTAAGCTACTGGGATCTGTATGAGATAAGTAGGAGCCAGAACGTTTTTGTCTGTTTGTTTCATATCCATCAAAATGTACTAGATTACCTCGTTTGAATTAACAAACAACAAATTACTAAAGTATTTCGTGCTATACATATGGATATTAGGGTCAAAGGTTGGATAACAAACTGTTGTTAACCAACCTTTTCCAGTTTGGCATTGACATACGTAATTAAACTACATTCTACAGATTTTGTAAAAAGTCATGATTAGAACCTACTAAATTTATTTTATCAACAAAGTTTTAATACACATTTAGGTACCCGATTATATGCGTTTACAACCGGACGCCTACGATAAGGTCAAAAATCTTCGTCGTGAGGTGCCGCTAATTTCGCCAGCTGCAGTACGAGTCTCCGCCTATCCGCAAGAGGCAATGCCTCCCCTGGACGCCTGCAATGAACCTTTAAATGAAAAACCGTGTGAGACAAGGACAGAAGATGTTTCCTTCTCTTGCCCGCACGTAGAACCAGGGTTGCCATTCTGCGATCCTGATAAACGTGGCCAGTAGATTAATGGTGATTCAAGATTACATTCACTGCCATTTTTTTAAATAAATGTTCTGATGTTGTGAGGATGAGTTTTATTTCACTGCTTCTCTTATCTGTTGTATTGTTGTATGAAATTAAAAATGCATGAGGGACGGCTTACTAATCTACGTTAATCTCTTGGTCGCAACATTTCATGAAACTTATGGCGGTAAGATTATATTTAATAATTTAAAACGAAATCTAGTAAAATGTTTCTCTTGTTACACTTTCCATGTCAATAAGGTAAATAAATAATAAATACAAAATACTCAATTGCTCCCAGTCGGATAAGAATTCTTTTGTGGAGTCCGAAAAAAAAGCAGCGCTCAGACTACAATAAACATCTGGTTGACCTATACAAACAACTCGTTACTTTGACCCCTACCTGTCATCTTCTATATAAATAAAAATGAATGTTGCTAAGCGCCATAACTCGAGTTCGACTCGACCCATTCGGCTAATTTATTTTTTGTATGTTCCTTAAGGCCCACGGAAGGTATTAATACGAAAAAAAAAAAAAAATTAAAAAAAATTACAATTAACTTTTGAAAGAACGAAGTCTGTCCGGGCAGCTAGTTTTTGATAAAGATAACATCGATGTCTTAATTTTTTTCTACAACCAAGTTCTTGAAGATCAAAACTTTTTAAAAGGTCTAGCTAATAATTATCAGATATTATGATAAATGGCAAGTAATCGGCACTTTTCTAATAATTTAATATAATGGTAGTAGTTATAATAATAGTTACTCCTAACAGTCAATTTCAATAATCTCTCTAACTACTTACTTACGTTTAATAAAGATGAAATTTTAAATTGTTAATTACTACCTACTGCAAGGTTTGTTACTTTTCTAGAATTCCAATTATATTCTCTACTTATTAAATAAATAATACTTTTTATTGTTGAATCAAAGTAAAATACAAATAAAGAAATTAAAGTCATAGATATAATAACAATACATTTTAATATTTCCTCTTCAAAAACTATGAATACTTAAAGCTATTTCAGTTTCTTTGTAACGCTATGACGCAAATATATCCTATACGTTTATATAATTATATTAATAACTCTCCTTTAGCAGAACTTTAAAAAGATTTTATTTCGCAAATACTCATAACTATACATTATACAAGATATATGATCACCAGTACAATCACAGCTAGAGTGACGAGCATTCCTCCGAAGAGGACGTATTTGTCTTGTGAGACTCTTCTTTCTATGAGGGATATGGTGGCGTTGGAAAGACCTAAGGTGTTTGCAAGGTCTATTAGCCTTCGATGAGCACCTTTTAATGTTTCACGATTATATCTCAGCGTGTCCAAAATGTTTGACCCTGTAACAGAAAATTTTTTCATTTAGCTGTTTTTTACTTTTATTACATTTAGATTTTTTATTATGTATTTCTTCGAACAAATACATTGACCTTCTTGGTTAGGTAAAAAATTAGCGTTTGTCGAACATGTTTGCTTAAAAGGCGAAATATATAAAACTAATCATTTTAGAAACCAGATGTATTTTTTTTTCAAGCATTTTCAAGCAAAATGCTTGAATTTTGATTTGTCTACAATAAATACGTCAATACAAAAATTTATATATTCCAGTCCTCTATTTTGACTTTTGTACAGTCTAACCCAAAGATTCCCAGTGATAAGTTTTTATCAGGTGTCGATATAAATAAAAGCTGCAGTTTTTAAATTTGTATTAATAATTAATAGGAAAAAAAAAATAAGTGACGAGATTTTTAAAGCTATTTAACTATGAGAATCTAAGGTATCAGTTTGTTTTGGAAAAGGGGTATTTTGTCCTAAATAGTTTGAAAATCGCTGGTCTAAAGGATGAACATATGGTAATTATATTTTTTGTAATAAGCCTGATTTGGTTTTAGGATGTAAAAATAGGGCGCCAGAAAAATATCAAAATATCTTGCGCTAATAATGCCTTTGCAACTTATAACATTTTCAAAGGATGTTAGTAATTACATTTTTTTTAATTACCATCCACGGGCTCCAAATGTCTATGCCTTTTGTTAAACATGCATTATAATTATATTAATACCACAGGCGATCTACCATAAAAACTACGGATCGACAGTCCTGTGACTGCCTAGTAAAACTTAGGACGTGGTCCGACGCTGCCGGTTCTTTTTTCCCTTACAAGTACTTTTTGATCACTTATCATTCATTCATTTATAATTTCTGAACATTTTATTATTTTTATTATCTAATCTACTGTCTAAATTTACACTTATTTCCTAGTTACAATATATGTATACTTATGTTCTACTTACAATATACACTTATGGCCAGTTTCAATACTCTATCTATCTCTAAATTTGCTTACTAGAGATAGAATTTTGACGTTAACTCCATATAAATTGTGTCAAAAATCTATCGCTAGTAAGCAAATTTAGAGATAGATAGAGTATTGAAACTGGCCATTAGTATATATATGTTACTGTTAGTAATGGTTTTTTTAATATATTTATTTATATATAGTTATTATTAATATTTATCTATTTATAATAAGTAATTACATTTATATATACCTGCGTGCCTTATTAAAAGTTATATACCCTCAGTGCTGTCTGTCGCAAATATTACAATATACGATATATAACCTAAAATAATGTTAAAGATTTGAAAAGTCAATATTACTCAATCGACAACTTCACCAGTCTCATAACTGCTAAATGTGGACATTGTGGATGTATTGATATTTGAATGAAATGAATGGTAAAATAGTGTTACACTAATCTATATAATTAATAAATTGGAGTGTCTGTTTGTAATATTAAAATAACAGCTTTTTATTGAATGAATATGGATGTATACACTGTACATATACCAAAATAACATATTTTACAATTTTTGTCTGTCTGTCTGTTTGTTCCGGCTAATCTCTGATACAGCTGGACCGATTTTGACGTCACTTTCACTGACAGATAGCTGATATAATAAGGAGTAACTTAGGCTACTTTTATTTTAGAAACGTTGTCAAAATCAAATTAAATTTTAGATAAGAAATATATTTTTCGATTACAGTTCATGACAAGCTATACCTAAAACTTTAGTTCCTAAATTCAAACCCCAATTATGGAATTTATTGTTATTTTATTCTTTTCTTTTGTTATTTAGTTAGTAAAATACTAATTTTTCTGGTGTGCAATAAAGAGTACATTATTATAATACTTAATTACATATTATAACTAGCTGACCCCGCAAACGTTGTTTTGCCATATATTTTATCAACCTTCTCTACCCTTATAACTTAGGGGAATGAAAAATAGATGTTGGCCGATTCTCAAATCTATCCGATATGCACACAAAATTTCATAATATTTTATTAACCATCTTAACCCCCCCCCCCCCCCCCTTATAACTTAGGGGTATGAAAGATAGATGTTGTTCGATTCTCAGACCTACCCGATATGCACACAAAATTTTATGAGAATCGGTCAAGCCGTTTCGGAGGAGTTTAACTACAAACACCGCGACACGAGACAAAAATCGGTAAGTTCGATACCACTGGTCAGCCTCTAGCACGCCTCTAGTCATAGCAGCTGACTTTTGCTAATCGTCGTGAATGATGATACTCAAAACAAAAAATTCCATAAGCCATAGATTTTCGACTTGATTGGAACGTTATTGTACGTTTTCCAATTACCCTAAACGGGATCTTATCCTACATAAGTGACTTTAACTTCTAACCGTTAAGTACGACCTCACACTTACTTTCATGTACTATTTATAAATAATGTATGAAAAAATATAATTAACATGTACACCCTGTCTTTTGTTCCCAAAGTAGGAAATTTAATAATGCCTGTGATTCAAGAATCACCCGGCTTATACAGGTACATATTTTTTTCTTATAATAAATGTCCTTATTTATTAACACATATAAATAAATATTAGTAGTGGTAAGCACTGCCGCAAGGTCACTGTAAACTGGGTAGACCGATATGGAAATTAATAAACTGCATCCACCCGCATAGGCTTTAGTACACTAGGTACCTAAACCTATATTTTAATCCATGCAATCATCTATTTATATACTAAATTTAATAACAAGGTTCATTAGTTTAACGCCAGAACAGAGCAAACAACCACTAATCCTTACAAACTTGGAATTATAATATTTATAAAGATACGGTCACGAAAATTATGACTAAAATTCTTACGTATTGACATTGACTTTATACAACAACATTAGTTCACCAATAGTTTTATACCAAAGGGATCGTTCTATCAAGGTCTAAGCAACATTTTTTGATTTAATTATAAAACAAGATTTCATTGACGCTGGATATGACGATATCTTGTAGATAATGTAAATGCATACAAATGTGTATATATACTATATGTATAAACTAGTTAATACCCACGGCCTTCCGCGTTAAGTTAGTTAAAATAACAATAGAATTGGATTTCGATTAATATTTTTGTGGTACTTATTTTTATGTTGTCGTATAAAAATATTCCTTCATGAACATAAGGCGTTTAAAAAATAATAGTTTCATTTTACTTGCATCTAGTAAAAAGGAAATCTGATATTGCTAACAGTCAATTTCACTTTTATGTACAATAATATTTAAAAAAAAAATCTTAAAGATAATACGTATACAAAAAATGTATCTATCTGCAAGGGGTAGTTTACATTTTAATTATAACAAAACAAATTATATACCTGTTAAATATAAATCTAACTAAAGACTGATTACAAATCCAGTTACACAACTAAAAATGTTGTTTAGTAAAAAAAGCCAGCACTAATTAATTACATCCATCAAAGCAAGGTCTCTCACGACACGTGGGAACACTCGAATTGAAAACTGACAACTGATAAAATATGAAAATTGTTTTATACTTTTCAATCGTATTATCAGCTGCCAGAACATACGACTATCACTATACTAGCTCGTACTTAAATAATTAAGAATTAATTTGTCTTATGATGTTGTTTAATAACATAACTACGAGTTGCGAGACGCTGTGCGCGCTGATCTCATGTGCGGTGACTTTGAAATCTAGTATTTTATTTATATGGTCAATATATAGTTTAATTTTTAATAAACGACTACTCTACGTAGTAGAAAAGACATAAAAATTAATACCTGGTTTACGAGTGAAGTGTCGTGCTGAAATCCGTCATAGTGGCCCATCAAAAATGTGGTAAGTCTTTTAAAGTTCTTACACTACACATAACTCATATTAGAGACACTTTTAACTATTAAATAATTAAATAAATTAAAAGAAAACAACGAGCTAAACATACACGGCCTTGCCACCTGATCGCTGGTGGATTTATGACGGGACCTATATATTTACTTTTTTATAATACCGTATACCGTTCTCGTAATATTACGTACATACAATTAACATTTACTATTTAATCTACCTACTGAATAACACTAAATATTTATAGCATTATTATAGCATCGCATCATGTTTGGTAAATTTTCGAAAGGTCATTTAAAAATGCGTACTTTGATTTATACATACTTTAATTTTTAATTGTACCTACAAGTAGCGATTACTTATTGTATTAAGTTTCTTTTGAATGCGAAAAATAATATGCAATAGTCGTTTTTGAAACAATAATATTTTAATTATTTAATGTTTTTATATTCACTTTAAGTTAATTTTTAACTTATCATTGCGTTTTTAAATATAGTTTATTTTGAAGTTTTTATAAAGACTCGTAATTTAGGAGACTTGTGTTATTAATGGTGGGCATACACGCAACTATGAACCTATATAATATAACTGAGACATCAACATCCTTGAGTAAATCGTTGCTTCACGATTTAATTTCTAGATAAAGAAATTTTAAACATTTTAAAGTTCCAAGACTCGAAACAACTAATATCACGGTCCCCAGAATGACTTTGACTTTTAGACACAATATTTTTAGGTATAGGTACGTAAAATAGGCGTGCGTTTAACAACAATCAATGCGTGAAGGAAATCAAAAATGAGGCCAAAGTAGGGAGTGTGATTACCTTAAAAATATCTATTTAATTTAAAGATAGCAAATTTACAAGTGGCAGGAAGTAAGGATTCTGACAAGGTGTGACAGTTTGACACACGGCAGTGCGTATCAGACACGCTAATGAAAAAAAAATTATGAGAAGTTTTGACATCGACATAATCAACATATCTAATTATAATGTTGATAAAGATGCCATTAGTCGTGGTCTTGTCTTTCTGTACTAGAAGAGCGAAGGAAAAAAAAACAAGACCCTAAGTTCCTAAGAACATTTCCTATATTATTTTCTGTAACTAATCGCTTGACAAGAAATATTTTCGATGATTCTTTTACAATAACCTATATTCCGACACAGTTACGAGCGCCACGATCAACTCAGTTTAGTGTTTCAAGCTATTGTTTGGTTTAATTCAAGTTTTCGCTGTAGTGATCAAATTGGTACCAATTTTTTTATTATTACAAAATTGAGCTTTGTTATCACTAAAAAGTTTTAAGCTTTTGTTTAAACCTACACGGTAAAAAAAAAACCTTTTTAAGAAAAAAAAATTCACCCGAATATAATAATAATAATATATAATAATTGTATTTTGTGGCATTTTAACAAAAGCTGTATAATCCAAGAGTTATGGTACAATTAAACATCTATAGTAACGGTTATCCCTTTTGTCTTTGACGCGTATACTATACGACATATACAGTAAAGGAGCACATGAGTAAGCACATTGTGTCAATGTCAAAGGGCATCTGTACAAATATTCGAGCGGCTCCCAAGCTATGCGGGTCTCTTCATTGAAAAAAAGAAATACACGAGACAATTGTCTGAAATAAAGGTCATTTCAAAAAACACATTCAAGTGAATTCACTTGAAACTTAATTTAGTAAATTTAATCTTTGTCCATGGATTGAAAATATTTATTTATTTTCATCCGCGTAATTTATTTTCAGTTAGGAATGACGGAATAGAAAGCAGCTTGAGTTATTCTGCCTTTGCCATCTAGATTCTGCCATCTAGATAACTGATCTACGTACGGGGTTTCCGAGTTATAAACATACAATTTTAAATACGCAGGTCACATAGTCAGAGAGACAAATAGATCTATAAACCCAAATACGATTTTACACGATTGTTATTCTTGGTTAATACGAAGTCTAAGATTAAATTAATTAGTTATGTTTCGTAATCTATCGTTTAGTAAATAAAACAAAAATAATTTTTAAAACTTAATTAAAAAAGTAATTTGTTCTAGGCGAATGAATTTAAAAACTGTTACTCTTCTATGAAAGAAATGTAAAACTTTAAATTTTAAGATTTTCTTCTTCTGTCATTAAAAAAAAAAAACAGATTATCCTCTTTTCTCTTGTTAGACTTTCGATTATACGAAAACTGAAAATAATTGTTTTGGCTTCTAATATATTTAGAATGACTGCTGTACTTCGTATTTACTAAATACATATCTCTCATGTACAGGCATTGACTGGTTACAATTTCATTTACATATTTTATCAATTAGATATAACAGTATTTTTAATAGCAATACAAATAAAAGAATTAGTAACGAACAGATATACTTGTTTTTATAAAAAGAAATAAAAACTTTTCACACCAGATTCGAATTATAAAAAAAAGCAGACTGGTACCTCCTACACTGTAAATGAATATTTCGACTGTGAAAAAAGAATTCTCAAGAAAGAAAAATAAAAAATAGGATGATGTATATGGATATAAATATATTTATTATATATATTATTATATATATTATTTATATAAATATATTTTCCATTATATCTACTAATTTTGTAAGTCGCGCAAATGTCATTTAACCAGTTATTGGTTTTTATAAAATGACAATGGAGTTGTCGTAAATTAACTACAATATCATATTTTATTTATTAGCTTCAGCCTGTAATATCCCACTGCTGCGCATAGACCTCTTTCCCCATGTAGTAGAAGGATCAGAGCGTAATCCATCACGATGCTCCAATGCGGGTTGGCGGATATATATATCCCTACTATGAGTAACGATCCCTATCAGGTGAACATGATAGCAACTAGGACCGAAAGCTTAACGTGCTCTCCGTGGCACGGTGGGGAGACCCACAAGGACTGCACAAACACCCAGACCACGGTAAACATCTGTATGCCCAATACAAATGTTTGTCATGTGCGGGGATCATACCCGCAACCGCCAGCGCAACAGCCACAAACCAGTGCTGTGACCGTTGCACCAACGCGTTTTATTCATTACTTTATTTATAAAATATTATATTTTCCTTTTCTTTCTATAGCAGTTTTTCGGCAGGTAAACACAAAAAAAATCTGATGATCGAAAATTGTATAAATGCGTTAGTAATATATCCCTAAATGTGTTTACGGAAATGATCAAGCGTTTGTCGCTCTTTGTAAGCTATAAGCTTATAAAAATCGTTATACGTAATAAGAATATTATAAAACATCAAATGAACAGTGAAGGTTGATACGTAGTCAATAAGTGGCAAAGGTTAGATTGAAATAACTTCATAAATATACAGTAAAATATATTTATTCTAATTAAATATTCAAACAAATCTCATTTTATTATTTTCGCGTTTTTGTCATTTTAATGGCATAATTTATAAATGCCATAGCCAGAGTTAAGATAAACTGACAATAGTACAAATTAGGCTGATTGTGAGAAGAATGAAATGAATCATTTTTACCACGCTTTTATTATCTTGGGTTGTATGTATGTATGTAATGGAATCTTCAAAAAGTAGCGTATTGCAGGGACGTATAGCGTTCGGGATGTGAGCTTATTACTCGTGCTTTTTTTTTACCTTTCCCGAACTCGTGCGTTCTCTTTCCCAACTGTCAAAATAATGTCTATTAAAAAGAAAAACCAACCATGAAGTTTTTACTAAAAAAAATCATAGAAGTTTTTATGATTCATATATATATATATATATTCATTCATTTTTATGCAAATACGTATATTTCTAAAAAGAAGCTACTAATTTGTTTCAATTTTAGATTTAATGATTTCATTGAATGAGTTTGGTTAGGTTTCATTTCATTTCATCTCATTAAATTTCATTTTCATTTCATATCAATAAAAAACTTCTACTGAAGATTTGGGCATAGGTCCCTTTGCCTGCCAGAATGGGTGAAGAAAAAAAAAACTCTGCTTATATTCTACGGTTGGCGCCATTTTTCAGAAATTTTTTGTATTAAATTGCTTCATTTTTTCGCAACTGTATTAACGGAACCGTCATTGTAACTTGTTCCTACTGTCAACCCTCGCCTTCGGCTGCGCCTCGGCTTTGCAATGACAGCCTTTCCACACTTGTAATGAAATATACTATTTCCTTTCATTTTCGTTGTATTCTCTTTCTTTTCCAATGGGTTTCATCCTAGTAGAATTTTTTTTCACTTTTACCATTTTCAAAGGCTTAAAAAGCCCTGATCTAATGTAGATTTGTAGTATCACATTTTAATTCAATCGATATTAAAAAAAAAACAGTATACCTTAAGGTATTCAATTCAACTCAACGTTGCAAATTAGCGTTATATGAAATACATTAACAACAATATTAGTATAGTGTTTATTTGAACGAAAAATCATGTATGTAAATATTACGTTTGAAAAATGACGGAATATTTATATATACTCGTCATTTATCTTAACGCTCTTGCCTTGAAATATACTTTAAAAATTTGTAGGATAAAAAAACATTAAAAATGTAACTAATAAATGCGAAATACCTAATTACAATCGAAACTGTATACATCTGTAGTAGACGTTTTTATTGCTGTTTCTATGTACATAAATAGAATTAAAGATCGTCCATTGATCATGTGATTTTTTTTAGCATTGAAATTGATTTAAAGCTAAAATACTATTTTAAATTTTGAATAAAACCAATTGGTGAATGAATATTTATTAAATGTCTGTGATGTAAAATGTAAAATTATAGTTTCCCCAAAAATAGATGTGACAATAATAATAATAATATACCAAATAATTTTAATAAAATAAAACTTTTCCATTCATGGTAAATAATAAATAGAATACATTAAAACTTGTGAAGTAAATATATAGCTTGACGTTGTTGTTCAATTTGACAACAATCGATTATATCATTGCACGGTTCGCATATGAAAAACACGATTACGGAGAATAATATTTATCATACATACTAATATTGATCGCAGGTTTACAGGAAAACGATGTGTATAAAAGTTAAAAATCAGTCACTTAAACAGAAGTAGTAATAACACGTTCTATACACGAGATATGAGCAATTAAAACGTCATATTATTTATATTTCCACTAAACATATATTAAAAACTAATTTATGTGCTTTAAGTATATAAGTCATGTTTGTATGCATGTGTATATTCGTTTATGTTGTTTTATCACTGCGACTAAAACTGGAACTTAGATAGAGAGAAAGGACTTTGCCCAGCAGTGGGATGTTACAGCCTGAATCTATCCTACCTGTCATTAAAACTCAAACAGTACTGACTACTATTGGTATTTGAAGCAACGTATTTTTTGAGTCACTACTAATTTGCTATTAAGAAGAAAAAACAAATTTAAATTTGGATAAATACTTTTACCTACACATAAGAATACACTTTTAAAAATAAGTCTTTCGTAATTTCATAAACATAGTTATTTTTTTTTTTACTATTATATTTCTTTTTTTTTTATCACTTGCATGATTTGAAGATGTAAATTTATATCTACAACTTTGTAACTAATGCATAGTAATTAAATACTACAACACCATCTATATTGAATATTAGTTATTTATAGAACCTATACATAGAAATAATGTATTATCATACTATGCGTAAGCAAAAACTTTTTGAAATTTTCCTTTTGAAATTCCATAAACCATGTTACTTTATATTTATACTTATTTGTATATGTACTAGCGACCAGACAAATGTTTTCCTATCTGGCAAACTTTCAAATGCGTGCAATTTAAATGATTGTTACGTTTTCTAAAATTTTCTATTTTGCTGCACAATTTTCATATTTTATCTATCCCGCAAGAACCTAAAAATTATTTTAAAAAATCTAAAAATTTGGTCCAGGCATTCTCGAGTTTGCGATTTATTTTCATGTATATACTATATATACTAGCGACCCACCCCGGCTTTGCACGGGTGCAAAAACTATCAGTGTTCCTCTACTATATTACTCATGTATCATACATATAAACCTTCCTCTGAAATCACTCTATTTACTAAAGATAATTGTGTTTGCTTGCAAACGAAAAAAAAACGACTTCAATTACATCGACAAGTTATACAACGTGTAACGTATAGACGAAAAAATAATCAAGTTAATACGAAGATAATTCAAAGGTTACTCTTAAAAGTTGTAATCAGATCTCGATGAAATTTAAATGTGACCACATTATAAACATCGGCTTTCGATTAAATTAAAAATCATCAAAATCGGTGCACCCAGTAAAAAGTTATGCGGATTTTCAAGGGTTTCCCTCGATTTCTCTGGGATTCCATCATCAGATCCTGGTTTCCTCGGGATATCTTCTTTCTAACAAAAAAAGAATTATCATAATCGCTTCATATATATATATATATATATATAGGGTCGAATTGAGTAACCTCCTCCTTTTTTGAAGTCGGTTAAAAAACCGCATCAAAATCCGTTGCGTAGTTTTAAAGATCTAAGTATACAGACAGCGGGAAGCGAATTTATACTATGTAGTGATAAGATGTACTGGTTTTTATATTCATTATTTTCATGTCAGGTAAATTATATTGATAGCGATATCCACAACTTTGTAGTGTCTAATATCTAGAATCTTTGTAATTATATACAAAAAAAAAACCGACTTCAATTACATCGCAGAGTAAATACAACGTAGATCGACGAAAAAATAGTAATACTTTGTTCGTATTCCATATAACGTGACATTATAAAATTGTAGAATTATATAATGTTCTACTGTTATTTCTAACATTTTGTTAGCGATTGTAGGCAGAAATTTCATAAAAGGCCTGTCGTCGATTCGCGCGAAGCGCTGACATCGCTTATTACGGCGGGTTTTTTAGTTGAAGCGGATTTATATTGAATTACGGTTTATGTTTTTTTTATTAAAAATATGTAATGTTCATGTTTTCACACAGCTCCGATGCACGACTGGAGTTTACCCCTTCAGATCAACTGTCTAAATAGGCACAAAAAGGCTTACTAGTCTAAGAAATATATTATTACTATATCAAATTGTAAATAAATGAATCCAATAACGCCATCTGTCGGAACCTAATTGCGTTATTAGAAAACGCCTGAACGCCATCTCTACCAAGGTCATTCGTTCAGTAGATTTTCTGTTCAATTTTTTCATTCCGGAGCCTTAAATGAAAATCGATTCTTAAGGAGAAAACTCCAAAAACAGTCAAGTAAATACGCCATATCAGATATAGCTCAAAAAGTTCGAGTCAAATCTCAATTATATTTAAATGGGACCACATGACAAGCACCACCTATCGATTAAAAAAAGAATCATCGATATCGGTCCACCCAGTAAAATAGTAATGAGGTTTATATAACGTTGGTCGACATAAAATAGCCAAGTAAATACCCAGTATTAGCGATAACTCAAAAATTAAAAGCTCAAATATATTTATAACGAATAAACTGCTACTCTCTACTCTAGTGGAATATTGTAATTTGATCGATAGTGAACGAAGTAATTTCATTAAATTTTGATAGATGGCGTTGTGGCAAAGTATTGAACATGACCACAGTCGTCTTAACATCGTCATGTAAATACGTGTCATCAAAGATTACTCAAAAATTGCTCATTATATCTCAATCATATTTAAAACGGACGACATGACAAGTATTAGCTTTTAATTTATACAAAAAAGATCAAAATCAGTGTACCCAGTAAAAAGATATAACGTATAATACAACGTAGGGTGACGAAAAAGCCGTCAAGTAAATACGCAATATTAGATATAACTCACAAATTACTAATCAAATCTCAATTAAATTTGAATGGGACCACGGACGAATAGTAGCTTTTAATTTATATAAGAAACGTCAAAATCGGTGCACCCAGTAAAAAGTTATGAGGTATAATACAACGCAAGGTGACGAAAATAATGTCAAGTAAATACGCGTTATCAAAGATTAATCAAAAAGTAGTTATCAGATCTCGATAAAATTTATATGTGACCACATGATAAACATCAGCTTTCGATTAAAGTAAAAATTATCAAAATCGATACACCCAGTAAAAAGTTATTGCGGATTTTCGAGAGTTTCCCTTGATTTCTCTGGGATCCCATCATCAGATCCTGGTTTTCTTATCATGGTACTAAACTAGGGATATCCCCTTTCCAACAAAAAAAGAATTATCAAAATCGGTACACCCAGTAGAAAGTTATGTGGTATAATACAACGTAGGTCGACGAAAAAAGCGTCAAGTAAAAACGCATTATTAGATATAATTCGAAAAGTAGTTGTTAGATCTCAAATAAATTTAAATGGGACCAATCGGCACACACCACCTTTCGATTAAAACAAAATTTGTCGAAATCGGTCTACCTGGTCAAAAGTTCTGATGTAACATACATAAAATATATATATATATATATATATATATATATATATATATATATATATATATATATATATATATATATATATATATATACGGTCGAATTGAGAACCTCCTCCTTTTTTGGAAGTCGGTTAAAAAATAGCATACAACCAGTTTTGATTATATTGTATTATCATTTATTTAAATTTTACTATTTTATTTCAGACAAATACACATTTTCTATTATTTATCTTATCTTTTTGACTACATCAATTGTTTGTCACATGCATTGACTTTAATAAATTTATATTACACTTCAGCCCATAACATCTCATCCCTTGGTATAGGCCTCATTCTCCATTTAGGAGTAAGATTGGAGCTTAACCGTCAGTGTTTTAGGAGGCTACACACACCACTACACCAGAGCAGTTGTTAACAAATTTATATTTTTCTCTGTATAATTGTATGTTATACTGCAATATTTAGACAGAATGATAAACACAGTAATAGATGTCTACTTCTTTTTAACCGACTTCAAAAAAAGGAGGAGGTTACTCAATTCGACCATATATATATATATATATATATATATATATATATATATATATATATATATATATATATATATATATATATTATGTATGTTCGGAGATAACTTCTTCGTTTATAAACCGAATTTGATAATTCTTTTTTTGTTGGAAGGATATTCATAGTTTGGTACCATGATAAGGAAACTAGGATCTGATGATGTGATCCCAGAGAAATCGAGGGAAACTTTCAAAAATCGTAAGGGTGACTAGTAAATTTAATCATGTTTTCATTAAGTACTATAAAGCACTACTATTTAATAAAGGTCCTGGAGTCGATCTGATGATGGAGAAGAAAGATAGTCGAGGGAACTCTTCAACAATTTATAGCAATTACCTTCTTTTTGAACTTAATTCGTTTCTATTGATAAGAACTTTGCACCTGTATGAGTTATAAGTGCTATTACAATCTGATGATGGAGACAAAAGTTAGTCGAGGGAACTCTTTAACGATTTATAGCAATTACCTGCTGTTTGAACTTAATTCGATTCTATTGATGAGAACTTTGCATATATATGAGTTATAAGTACCATTTCAGTCTGATGATGGAGACGAAAGATAGTCGAGGGTACTCTTCAACGACTTATAGCAATTACCTGCTGTTTGAACTTAATTCGTTTCTATTGATGAGAACTTTGCACCTATATGAGTTACAAGTGCCATTAAAGTCTCATGATGGAGACGGAAGATAGTCGAGGGAACTTTTCAACGATTTATAGCAATTACCTGCTGTGTGATCATCTGTGTCGCAGGACCAGGTTTGATGATGGAGCCCATAAACACTCGAGGGAATTTCTCAACAATTTACAGCAGTTACCTTTTGCTGTTTGACGACCGCTTTGATATAATGGTGCATGTGCCGTGTCGGCGGCGCTTAAACACCGACGGTCGCAGGTTCTATTCCCGCTCGGAGTGGATATTTATGTTTATAAAAATATTTATTTTCGGTCTAGTTGTTAATCCTTGTGATTCTCCCAACCTAGCCTCGGAGAACACGCTAGGCTGTCAGTCCCGGTTGTTATTACGTACACCTGATAGCGAACTTTACTCATAGTATGCCGACGCGTTACCGCAGCGGTCACAGCACCGGCTGTTGCGCTGGCGTTACTGGGTTCAATCCTCGGGCACGACAGACATTTGTATTTGCCATATAGATGTTTGTCATGATCTGGGTGTTTGTGCTTGTGTATTGTGTATGTTTCCGAACCCCCGACATAAGAGAAAAAGCATCCTTGTTAGGTCTACCCATCACTAAAAATTGTAAAATAAAATAATTTTTAACAAAAAAAAAAGGGACTTCAAAAAGGAAACTAAAAAGTGATAAATAAATTTACTTAGTACAAAGTAATTCGTATTTTGATTTAGTTAACCAGAAATGATTAAATAAATATTTTATAATTTTGAAGTTGGTGCCAAGTAAATACTACAACAACCTGGCTACAATAACAAATACAAACAACACACACACAGTAAACAAGTACAAAAAATATTATAAGATATGTCAAAACAATAACAGTATTCAACCTAATAGTCAATGAAACAAATTATGAAAGAAAACTGAATACAACTTACGAGTAGATACTAGAGTAGTTATTGTTTTATTTGGCACCGACTTCAAAATTATAAAATATTTATTTAATCATTTCTGATTTACTTAATCAAAATACGAATTACTTTGTACTAAGTGAATTTATTTTTCACTTTTTAGTTTCCTTTTTGAAGTCGGTTTTTTTTTGTTAAAATTATTTTTAGCAATTTCTAGTAATGGTTGAATCGCTTACATTTCTCTCTCTCTCTCTCTTTCACATACAAGGATGATTAGACTTTGAAAAAATTTCTATTAATTACAAAACAATTATTTCATTATACTTAAAGAAATTAAAATAAATTTTATATTCTAGGAATATCATATAAATAGCAATTCAAAACAAAATCAATATTTGTGCTTACTGTGATAAGTGATATAAGTTCAGTTATAGCCTTTTGTGATTTTAAAGTGGGCATTAAAAAAAATATAACTCAAAAAATTTTTTTGTACCTAAGCTAATTTTAAAGTAAAATAAATTAAAAAAAAAATTAATAAATTTTTGAAAATTTGTTTTTGCTCTCCTGTAAAATGATGATTTTAGACTTGTATCACTTATCAAGGGCAGGGAGATGATGATCACTTATCACAGGAGGCACGGAAATAAATTGCACAACAAGATAAGAATATGAACATCGTTTCTCTATAGCACCTGTTATTCATTTAAAGCAATCCATTAAAAACTGGCATCATTGCTTTACATATTTCTCAACATAGAATTCGAAGTTGCTTTTTAAATTTTTTTTTCAATCTATTATTTATATTCTATGTCCCAAAGTGAAAGAAAAGTATATAACCTTACGTGATATTGTTTGTTATATTTAGCATAATCACTAATATAATAACTGAACTTTATTTCATCTCTTACATGTATTGGCTATTAATATCAAACACATCTAAATGGTTTTGAATATTTAGTAGTGAATGTGAAAAGACAAATTCATCAAAATACATGTGTTTTACTGTCCAGAATCATAGGTCTGACTCCTGCTCCAAAATAATACTAATAGTTTGTATATCACTTAGTTATTGTTTACATATAGACATTAAAGTTGCTTATTATAGGCACAGAGTGTATCAGTGTACACTGAATAAAAAAACTTACTAAGAAATGGAAATGTATGAAATTCAAACCTGTATGCAACATTTCGTCAACATTCCTATGTGAATTATGCAAGGAGTTCTGTTCCTGAGCCAAGTAGTCCACAGTGATAGCTGTGTGGTCGTGACCAAACCTTCTGCTCAATAACTGTTCTCGCTCTGCCTTCTCTTGCTCACGTCTGCGTCTCTTGTTCTGAGCATTGTTTAGTGACGCCTGTAAATAAATAAAAATAACCTCAAACCACATATAAATAATATGCATTAATAATTTTGCATGTTGTAATTACCTTTAGTTAAACGTATAATTATCTTGTGTATGATAATATTTTGAACAAAAACAATTTAAATTGTAAGATCATTTTTCTTGATAAATCAATATAAATACATAAAAATATTTTCGATAAGTTTAGTAGAATATTTATCTCATAAAGGTATAAAGTTTTAGTACAATATTTATTGTTTAATTTTAAATAATAACCTAAGTTTGTTCGAAAGAGAGGAAGTGCAGGTAGAACATACGGCACCTTCCATGGAAGAGAATATAAAGGGTGAAAGTGAGATAAGCATGGATGAAATAGTGAAAGCGTTGAAAAGTATGAGATTAGGTAAGGCTGCAGAGTATGACAAGTTTAGCGTCGAAATGCTGAAAGGCTGGACATGGCATAGTGGCGGGCCAGCTGTACCGCCTTTTCAATTTGTGCTGGCGAAATGGGCTAGTACTGGAAGACTGGTGCAGAGCCGTAATCGTCCCATTGTACAAGGGAAAAGTGTCACAGCAGGACTGCAGGAATTACCGCGGTATAAGCCTCCTCAGCGTTGTCGGTAAATTGTATGCAAAAGTGTTGATTGAGAGGGTTGTGAATGAAACAGACGATAAAGTATGGGATGCACAAGCGGGATTTAGAAAGGGAATGGGATGTACGGATCAGGTCTTTTCTTTGCGGTGCATAGCCAAAAAGTGTTTGGCCAAAAACAAAAAAGTCTATTGCGCGTTTGTGGATTTAGAAAAGGCTTATGATAGAGTGATGAGGAATGAATTGTGGTCAGCATTGTCCGTGAATGGTGTGAGCAGAGACCTCATACAAGCATTGCAATCTTTTTATAGGGATTCTAGTGCTTGTGTGAGGATAAATGGGGCATACACTGAATGGTTTAATATCGAAAAAGGTGTTAGACAGGGATGTGTAGTGTCACCGTGGCTGTTTAATCTATTCATGGACAATTGTTTGACAAATTTAAAAGAGAATGAAAATGGGTTGAGAATGAATGAGTTACTTGTCAAATGTCTTCTCTATGCTGATGATCAAAATTACTTGCGTCTTCGCCCGAGGAGTTGCAGGAGATGGTAACTGATATGAGTGGAGCTTTTGTAAGAAAGGGAATATAGATGAACGTAAAGAAGACGAAAGTGATGGTGTTTGAAAGAGATGAGGCAGTGACAGGCTGCAATATCGTGATTGCAGATGAACAAATTGAACAGGTAAATGAGTTTGTGTATCTGGGTTCAAATGTTACATGAGATGGAAAGTGTGGGAGTGATATTGAAAGAAGAGTGAATGCACGAAACAGGGTGAATGGAGCTTTGCACTCCTTTATGAGCAGTCGGAGGGTGACTAACAAGGCTCGTTTGGCTGTGTATGAGGGGGTGTTGGTTCTGACACTCATGTTGAATCAATTGAAAGTGGGGTATGGCAAAAGAAACATGAAAGCAGAATACATGCAGTTGAGAGGAGAGCGTTAAGAATTATGATAGTAGTTAAACTGAGTGACAGGATAAGAAATAGTGAGATAAGAAAACTTTGTGGTCTGAAAGAAGATGTAGTGACAAAAATTGAGAAAGGTATGCTATAGTGAAGAATAGATTGACAAAAAAGTGTATAAGGCGAGTGTGGATGGAAGGGTTGGAAGGGCTAGACCTAGGTGGACGTTCCGAGACCAAATAAGGGACATCTTGAAAAAAGGCCAGGTCGAGAGTACCCTAAACTGAAGAGCATGTATGAAGGGAATAATGAAAGTGAACGAAGTGAAAGAAGCATGTAAGGATCGTAGCAAGTGGAAAGAAGTGGTCTCTGCCTACCCCTACGGGAAAGAGGTGTGATTATATGTATGTATATATGTAATAACCTAATAGAGACATTTAAAAACATAGTCAAGGAAAATGAAAAACAAAATCACAATTGTTTATAATATTTGCAGCGATATTAAAATGTACATATCTGTCATGTTGCTATTGACTTACAACTTACAGTTTATCTTATTATTAAAAAGATTATAACAATTATAGAAATAGTACTTTATACGTATCATTGATTAATATGAAGTAAGTAAATATCACCATGATTGAATGTAGAAGCACTCATGTAACATTTTTTTTATATAAAATACACATATATATGTTTATATACAACCTATTTAAATAAAGTGTCTTTTGAAAAGTGCAATAGATCCTAAAATAGGTTTCATGACCTTAATGCAAATATTTTATAGTGTATTTTTATTAGAACGAAGTTCCTTTATTATTTTACATATAAATGCAAATAAGGAATTCATTTTTCTTTTTAATTATATTTATTGATTGATTGGTTTAATGGCTTTCAGTTGTGCCAAAGTAGCACGGTTGATTATATTTATTACAAAAAATATTAGTTTTTAAATAAAATTTTACCTGTATGTGTCTATTGTCATATTTCAATTGATCCACTCTCATTTTAGCCATTGGCCTCTGATTTATAGGAGTTTTAAAGACCATTACGTCCAATTTCTCACAGTTTCTGAAATGTTAAACGATAAATAAAGTTATTGAATTAATATATCTTTATAAAACATATAAAATAAAATTTATAGATTTAATATTACATTTATTTTATCTATATGGTAAAATATTTAAAAAATCGAAACTTACGCACTAATTGCATTAATTTTTGACTGGATAGCAATTTCAATTTTTTCCCCATCTGGTTCGTTGTCTAATTTGTGAAACAAATCCGTAGTTTCTTGTATTAATTGAGTTGTTTGAAGGTATAAGGTCTCCATTTTTTGAATACGTTGTAAACTTTGTAACCATACCACTGATAAATTATTTACATACCACTTTAATATTAACTAAGCAATAATAGATGGAAAATATTTCAATTGATTACTTTAATGTTTATCAATCAATCTGTCATAATCATAAATGATAGTGTGTATGTGTCATTTTAACGTGGCAGTTGCAATAAAGCTTGGTTACACAACATTTTTGGCAATTATTAAATGTCACGTAAGCGTCGTAAGCGAGCTAAAAATCTAAAATATGTAGTTAGCTAAAAAAGATTGAAAGACAGAGGTACTTATTAAAATAATCAGAATACTTGAGAGATAGAAAAAATACTATCAAATTTTAATTTTTATAGACAAATACTTAAATTAAGTTTAATACATAAAGTATAACTTTAAAACATGTTTTATGATTTTTCGACTCATGCGACTTGTTTTCTTATGTTAAAAATCAAAGACAAATCGTTTTACATGCTACATGCAACTAAAATATTATTCAAGACTCTATTAAGTACAACCAGCCTATGACAACCAGCCTTAATACAAATAGATATTATAGAGATAAAGATACTACCACAGATTATTAACAGCATAATCGTAACGTCACTTAAAATACTTGTACCAAAATATATCAATAAAATATTGTAAATTCTTTTTTACAAAGAGTCATTATAAAAACTTTAAATAATATAAATATACACATTGTATAATAAATTACAGTGTGACAATAAAAATAGCTGAACATGATACTTAGAAACATATATTATCATAGATATATTTTATTATTGTTGAGATTTTCTTATCTGTGTATTTGTGGCACTTTGTCTTTCAACTTTCAAGTTTCACAACATTTGACTCATTCGAAAGGTATTATATTGAAAATACGTTTTACGGTGTTTTAAAATATAGTAATTATCTATGAAGTGAAAGTGAAAAAGAGTAAAAAAGTGGTATCAACGATGGGTGATGCGTGTCAAGCATGTCTTACGAGGGTTCCTCATGCCACTCTTATAGCAACGATAATGTGCTGTTTGGGCGTGGGGGTATTTTGTGGTACCATGTACCGTGGATCAGCGCTCTCAATATTGATGTTTGACGAAGTTTTTCACTTTCGTTTAATATTCATAGAAGCACTTCAAATGATATTCATCGTAGGAAGCGCTTGTATGGCAGCACTAGGTTTCATGTTGTTATGTTTGGGATGTCTTACAACAGGTGCTACAAGACAAAAGGTGTACAGAGCATGGAGAGCTCGAGTCGGCGGAAGGATATCTTGCGCAGTCTTTATGATTATAACGTATATTTTAACCTTCATATGGCTGATTCTCTTGGGCTTTTTAGTCATAACAACATTCCTATTTACAATATTTTGGAAACTGTGTTCGAAACCGAAAAATATCGACTTATCGACATGCATCGATTTTACCCAATTTGACTTCATGTTTCCATCTTCTGTTAAACAGGAAGACATGAAAATTTGCGAAGCGCACAAAATAAAAGTATTTTGTAAGGATTACGTTGAAAAAGCAGAGTTCATGTTTATCTTAGCGATGGTATCGTGTTTGCTAGTCATATTGAGTTTAGTCCATTACTTGATGTGCTTATCGGCTAATTATGCTCATATTCGAGACCATGGAAAATTCCAGGAATTACAAGAACTTCAGTATCTCACCAACCCGGACCTACACGCATCTAAGGACAGATTCTAGTATATGGCTCGCGCACCATTGTTGCGCTCCCTGGAAGCATCTACTAAAATGTGACATAGCAGTAAAATAACTGCATTTTAAAATGTCATAATCGTGTGTTCACTGACTAAACAATATCAAAAGACTGACTCAGTGGATGATTAATCCTAGATTAAACATAAAGTCAACATATCTTTTGTCCACTGCAATAATTATTTATTTTCGACAACCTGACATTCCACTAACTTTAGTCCTCTATACCTTATAAATTGTTAAACAATACACCTATATAGTACTTTATCTAGATTTCTTTCAGATAATTGTGTTTAAATATGCTAAAGCATGATAATATTTGTTTGTTAGACATATTGTCCTCATTTACTTTGTTACGATCTGAACTAGGCTAATAGTCTGCACTGTTGATCTAGATTCTTCCATTACTAATAATTCTTTAAATAAGATTTACGTTATATTTCAATTATAATTTTTATTCACGTAAAAATGACTAATCTTGAATTATTTGAAATAATAATTAAATATAATATATATTTTTTTATATTAAGTTGATATGATAGTATTGAGGCATTATGTCACATTGTCTTTTGTAAACAATTGGAAAAAAAGTGATTTTTATTGATTGTTCAATGTTTAGTACAATAATATTAGTATAAGGCTGCACAATTTATATTTCATAGTTTTAAGGACAAGTAAAGTGTCTTTTTAATATAAAGCAGACAAGTAAGCTTCAGAACAAATAATTGTTAATTTTTTTTAATAAAAAAAAAATACAACAGTAACATTATAAAAATTTTGACTTGTCTTTTTATATTATAAAGTAAAGTGACTAGTAGTCAATTATGACAATTTTTTATTGTTGTTATGCAGAATGATTATTTCTTTTGATAAAAGGTTTACAATAAATTAGCTTTGGATTAAAAGAAAATATTTCATATCTCTTTTTGCATTTTAGCCCACCAATAAAAAAATTAATTAGCTGTAAAAATTTGCTCACCAAGTAAATATAAAGGAAAATGTTGAATAAACATTAATAATTAAACATATTGATCTTTAATATAAATTTTTACGAATTGTCTTTAATAAAAATACACTTAGTAATAAAAACTATTTAGCATATTTTATAAGAAATTTATATATTTTTGTGCCTAAACAACATATAATTAAGTATCTATAATATTTGATTTAATATTAAACTCGTCATCATCATCATCATCACTTCGGCCTATCGCAGTCCACCGCTGGACATAAGCCTCCACAAGCTTGCACCAAAAATGGCGTGAATTCGTGTGTTGCCCATAATCATCACGCGCGGGTTGGTACCATAGGGCGGGCTTTGTCACACTGAAGACACTGCTGCCTATCTTCGGCCTGTGTATTTCAAAGACAGCAGTTGGATGGTTATACCGCCATCGGTCGGCTTTTTAAGTTTCAAGGTGGTAGTGAAACTGTGTTATCCCTTAGTCACCTCTTACGACGCCCACGGGAACAGAGGGGGTGGCTATATTCTTCGCTGTCGTAACCACACAGCTAATATGTATGCAATATTAAACTGGCAGAACTAAATCAAATTTAATTTAATTTGAAAACAAATGATTGGCATTCATATACTTTTTTAAAATGCACATCAAAGTTTTTACATACTTAAGATTTTAGAATTCTTTATTCATAAGATGTAAGCACTTGAATATAAGTTATTGACTGAAAACAATTTTAATATATGACAAACTTACATAGTTCATTTTATACAACATTTATAATTAATAAACATACAGTTAGTTCCGTATATTATTTAAGTTAAAAACATTTTTAAAAAATCTTGGTGTTTGTAATCAGGTTTCCTGTTAGTATTTTTGTAGCTATTTGATGTGGCATAGGTTTCATTAAATAATAAAAAACTTGTAAACATTTCTTTCATTTTTTAACCGACTTCAAAAAAGGAGGCGGTTACTCAATTAGACCGTATATATATATATATATATATATATATATATATATATATATATATATATATATATATATATATATATATATATATATACATACAGGGTTACAGGAAAAGTCGACCTAGATCCGTTAAGGGCGTATAGTACACACCATTTCTGAATGATTTCACTATGGAACCCCCCATCCTAAACTTAACCGTTTTCGAGATATTCGTTTTAATTTTTTTTATGAAAATGCCCAATTTTTCGGCTATTGAATTGAATATTTTGAATTTTTTTGACTATTATGATTATTTTTTTGGTTTTTTACATGAAGAATGAGATGCTTAATGACCTCAATGACTAAAATTGCACGTAAGTTTACTAAATAGGTCGTTGTAGACGATCGAAACTTAAGAAAATAAGTACAAATTATAAAAAAATATTTTTCTTTTCTGGATATCTCAAAAAATTATTATGGCACTTGCTCTGCAGATGTGCTTAAGAACATCTACATTTTATCAGCTATCAGAGCAAGTGCCATAATAATTTTTTGAGATATCCAGAAAAGAAAAATATTTTTTTATAATTTGTACTTATTTTCTTAAGTTTCGATCGTCTACAACGACCTATTTAGTTAACTTACGTGCAATTTTAGTCATTGAGGTCATTAAGCATCTCATTCTTCATGTAAAAAACCAAAAAAAATAATCATAAGAGTCAAAAAAATTCAAAATATTCAATTCAATAGCCGAAAAATTGAGCATTTTCATAAAAAAAATTGAAACTCGAATATCTCGAAAACGGTTAAGTTTAGGATGGGAGGTTCCATAGTGAAATCATTCAGAAATGGTGTGTACTACACGCCCTTAACGGATCTAGGTCGACTTTTCCTGTAACCCTGTATATATATATATATATATATATATATACCGACCGTATATGTATATATATACTAGCTGTGCCCGCGTTGAAGTCAGTATGTCACAAAGTTTTCCCGGCAAACTTCCAGTGAAACTCTCATCAAAATCGGCTTTGCCGTTCCTTAAACCTTCCTCCTGAAGCCCTCTCTACATTAGTGAAACCGCATGAAAATCCGATCAGTACATTTTGAAGGAAACGCTCACATACACTTTTGGGGGACTTTGTTTTATAATACACTAACTGTTGCCCGCGACAATGTCGCGTGGGGCGCGCGTCGCGTCGAACAAAATAGTTCGTTGAATTCGTTAGAATTGTAGTATGAAATAATGTAGTAATAATGTATTGTAGTATAAATATGCTTAAAATATACTGCATGCAATTTATATATACACACACATACATATACATATTACAATTTTTTACTGTCTGTCTGCCAGTCTGTTCGGGTTAATCTCTGAAACGACGGGACCGATTTTAACGGGACTTTCACTGGCAGATAGCTGATTAATAAGGAGTAACTTAGGCAACTTTGATTTTAGTTTTTTTTTTTTTTAATTCCAAGTGGACGAAGTCGCGGGCACAGCTAGTATTAAATAAAATGTTCATTGATATAGTGATTATGATCATGTAAAGTATTAATTAAAAGAAACAAAGCTATTTTTATATAAAATTCTTTCATTCGTTATATGAAACAAAAAATAGCTTTTATTACATGAAAAATCTGAATGTAGGTCAAATGGATCCTCGTCGACGGACGACGGGCTTAAGACTATCCATATTCCAGCTCATTATAATGTAGCGTCATACCGTGGAGTGGCTGAGTTGACCCGATTTTAACGTTTGTAATTAAATTTGAACGTGTAGGTAGGATTACAATTAAGCAATTTATTAACGAGCGCAACTATAGTGATTCAGAAAATGCTGTGTTACTTGTAAATAGATGAATATAAGAATAATTCAATACTTTATCTATGAATATTTTTCGGGAGTTTCTTATTTCGTAACAAAGAATTTTCTATCTAGTCTATCGATTCTTGTCCGAGGGTTTTTAAGGCCAAAAAAGTTATTAATAACTTATTTGTTGTTTGGCTCTGATCTTCTCTAATGTAGATATGCTTCCACAGTCGGACTGCCGCACATTTTGAGCACGAATTTTTCTGCTGTGCCTAACGCCTGAACGTTAGCTCATATAGGTACACCTTACGCCGACCCATGGGTCATATATTCGGTATGAAAATTTGACCTGAATTTGTCCATATTTTATGAGGTTTATGACATTTTTTCCATAGGGAGTGTACCCTTTACTACTCTGTAACTACTTTACTCCTACTGGACACTATAGTATGCATTTTTATAATATATTTATTAATAATTTATTTATATTTAATAATATATTCCAAATATTTCTTATTTTTGATATTCCAACTTGATGAAACAAAATGTCAAAACTTCATGAATAAAACACGAACATTTCAAAATTTAATCGTTTAATGTCCTTTTTATTTAATTAGGGTTTAGTTTCTAAGTTCCATTTTGAACTTTATAATTTTGACTAGTAATAAAAAATTATTATCGTAGAAATCGACAATCGTATAACATTTATCGTAAAAACACTTTATGTACTTACCATTTTATTTTAAGCCATTAAAATAGAATTTGACTTCGATCTAACTTGTTTTATTTATAAAATTTAGGATCACTTACCGATTAGGTATAAAATCACAAAATGCTGACAGATTCAGGTGGAGCTTCAAGGGCCATCTTGAAAAAAAATTTTTGGCTGATATCTTGGAAACTGCAACTTAGAGCAAAAGTACTGAGAGCATTTTTGTAGATATTTTTTTTGCATTTTTTATTTTCTATAAAACTTTTTTGTAAGACTTTTTTGTAAACTTTTTACAGGCCTATTAAATTTCACATACATAATTATTAATAAGTGGAAATCATAGAATCAGTAGGTATTCACGCTAGACATATAGTTATCTAGAGATATTATTTATCAATTGGTTACTTTGCAATTATTTGCAATTCCCTTTCGCAATACCTCAAGAAGTATTTACTGATGCTCAAAAAAATAAATCAACAAAACTGTGTATGTTGTGTTCACCACATAAAATAAAAATTGTCTTTATGAGTATTAAAAAAGGAATAATAATCGACATGAAAAAGTTCTGAAAGGTACAAAATAATAATTTTGTTTTTATTCATACACCTACCTACTCTTTCTAAGACTAGTTTTGGCTCTACTGTATAAACTTATAAAATCATACCGTATTGTAGGTACCTATAGGTACCTACTCAAAAATATTATTTATTTATTTATTCTTAATGTACACCGAAATACAGACATATATAAAGAAAGATACAATAGAAGATGTACAAAGGCGATCTTATCGCTAAATAGCGATTTCTTCCAGATAACCTTTGGGTACTGGACACGATACAGTAGCAGCGTTTAAGGTGTGCACAAATGGAGTAAAAATCAATTATAAATAGATAAAAACTACGATATGATAAACTTACATAATTATTAAAAAAGAAAAGAAAAACATATAAATAAGTTAATATTATTCTATTAATAAATATATTAAAAAGACGAGATTCCGCGAAAAAGTAAAACCTTACACAAAAAAAAACCGACTTCAAAAAGGAAACTAAAAAGTGAAAAATAAATTTACTTAGTACAAAGTAATTCGTATTTTGATTTAGTTAATCAGAAATGATTAAATAAATATTTTATAATTTTGAAGTCGGTGCCAAGTAAAACAATAACTACTCTAGTATCTACTCGTAAGTTGTATTCAGTTTTCTTTCATAATTTGTTTCATTGACTATTAGGTTGAATACTGTTATTATTCTGTTATTGTTTTGACATATCTAATAATATTTGTCAGCAATAGCACTGTCGTACGCAATTAGAAAGGAATTTATAAACAATAGATGCAACGATCGCGCCACCTAGCACATCGTTCGATAGTCATCTACCCTCATTTATTATATTACTCGAGTTATTCTGACGTGTATAAAACGAATAGTGTAACCGCCGCTAAGGCAGTCTTGGCTCTGGCTTGGCACGATACATTATTTGTTGTATCCTGCTAGTAGCTTAACCTAGACTCGTTCGATAATTAATTTGTGCATACGAATTAATTGTTACATATTATGGCGGATAACTCGAGCAGTGAAGGTGAGCGTTGATACGTATCTCAAAGGGGGCCTCCTCAAACCTACACCTGGGTCGCAAGTCCTAGGCACTGCTCTGAGTTACTCCCTCCGCCACACGATAGACTCGATCGGAACTCCGAAGTGTACGTTACAATTTTGTTATAATCTTTGTAAGTACTACCTACATAATATTTATTGTAAAGAGTACGAGTATAACCTACGCCCGCGCCCTGCAGATATAGAAAAGCAGCTTCCAATTAGTCGAAAGACTACATATTTTTTGTACTTGTTTGTTGTGTGTGTGTGTTGTTTGTATTTGTTATTGTAGCCAGGTTGTTGTAGTATTTACTTGGCACCAACTTCAAAATTATAAAATATTTATTTAATCATTTCTGGTTAACTAAATCAAAATACGAATTACTTTGTACTAAGTAAATTTATTTTTCACTTTTTAGTTTCCTGTTTGAAGTCGGTTTTTTTTTTGTTAAAAATTATTTTATTTTACAATTTTTAGTGATGGGTAGACCTAACAAGGATGCTTTTTCTCTTGTGTCGGGGGTCCGGAAACATACACAATACACAAGCACAAACACCCAGACAATGACAAACATCTATATGGCCAATACAAATGTCTGTCGTGCGCGGAGATTGAACCCACTAACGCCAGGGCAACAGCCAGTGCTGTGACCGCTGCGCTAACGCGTCGACATACTATGAGTAAAGTTCGCTATTAGGTGTACGTAACCGGGACTGACAGCGTAGCGTGTTCTCTGAGGCTAGGTTGGGAGAACCACAAGAATTAACAACTAGACCGAAAATAAATATTTGTATAAACATAAATATCCACTCCGAGCGGGAATAGAACCCGCGACCGTCGGTGTTTAGGCGCCGCCGACACGGCACATGCACTGTTATATCAAAGCGGTCGTCAAACAGCAAAAGGTAACTGCTGTGAATTGTTGAGAAATTTCCTCGAGTGTTTATGGGCTCCATCATCAAACCTGGTCCTGCGACACAGATGATCACACAGCAGGTAATTGCTATAAATCGTTGAAAAGTTTCTTCGACTATCTTTCGTCTCCATCATCAGACTTTAATGGCACTTGTAACTCATATAGGTGCAAAGTTCTCATCAATAGAAATGAATTAAGTTCAAACAGCAGGTAATTGCTATAAGTCGTTGAAGAGTACCCTCGACTATCTTTCGTCTCCATCATCAGACTGAAATGGCACTTATAACTCATATATATGCAAAGTTCTCATCAATAGAATCGAATTTAGTTCAAACAGCAGGTAATTGCTATAAATCGTTGAAGAGTTCCCTCGACTATCTTTCGTCTCCATCATCAGACTGAAATGGCACTTATAACTCATATATATGCAAAGTTCTCATCAATAGAAACGAATTAAGGTCAAACAGCAGGTAATTGCTAAAAAGCGTTAAAGAGTTCCCTCGACTAACTTTCTTCTCCATCATCAGACTGTAATGGCACTTATAACTCATACAGGTGCAAAGTTCTCATCAATAGAAACGAATTAAGTTCAAAAAGCAGGTAATTGCTATAAATTGTTGAAGAGTTCCCTCGACTATCTTTCTTCTCCATCGTCAGATCGACTCCAGACCATATTAAATAGTAGTGCTTTATAGTACTTAATGAAAACATGATTAAATTTACTAGTCACCCTTACGATTTTTGAAAGTTTCCCTCGATTTCTCTGGGATCCCATCATCAGATCCTGGTTTCCTTATTATGGTACCAAACTATGAATATCCTTCCAAAAAAAAAAGAATTATCAAAATCGGTTCATAAACGAAGAAGTTATCTCCGAACATACATAAAAAAATATATATATTTAAATACGGTCGAATTGAGTAACCTCCTCCTTTTTTTGAAGTCGGTTAAAAAACAGTGTAGCATAGCGTATATCATCATCGTATTAAATAAACTAGATGGCGTTGACAGTATTCTACATTGGGATAGGGAAAAAAAAGGTTGTGTAAGGGTTTTCGTTTGGTTATTAATTCGTGACAAAAACAAAGTTCAAGGGCAGACGCTGCATGTAGCGGGCGTGGACCTCAGCGTCAGCTGTTTCTCGCACGGCCAGGCTGGCCAGCTCTATGATGCTTTCTCCCATGTTAGTCAGCCAACCAACCTATTTGTCCATGTTTCGAGTCAGTTTACGTTGAATGTCGTCTATAAAGAAGCATTATAAGGTATTGCGATCTATAATTTTTTTATTGAAGGAATAATAAATCACTCACTTCAGCTTATCACAGTCCACTGCTGGACACAGGCCTCCACAAGTTCGCGCCAAAAATGGCGTGAATTCGTGTGTTTTGCCCATAGTCACCACGCTGGGCAGTTTCTGTTAAAATGTACGAAGTTCCGTGAGCTAGGTATTATTATACGTAAGCATTAGTTGTATATTGACTGAGTAATGTAATGGGTTTTTTAAAATAATATTAGAGTTGTCTCTTGATGTCACTAGCCGCGATAAGATCGTCTATATGTAATAAATATAAAACAAATATTTATAGTGATTAAATCCTGCGGTTTTATTAACGCCCTAACATTTTCCTTATAAAATTTTGATTCCAATCTTTAAGTTCCAAATCACAATAAAAGATGGCGGTAAATACTCACTATAGATTAGTAACAGTTTGATAAAAAAAATATGTTGATATTCTATTTTGTTTTTATAGTTATTTTATTTTTTATTTAAGCTGTACAAACTTGATAATAGAAAATAGCTGGCGAAACGACCTTTATTATTAATATAGTAACTAAATTTACTTAAAATTACCAAAAACTAAAAATACTTAGATTTAAATTTAAAAATGTGTTTAGTAATTTTTTTTTATTTTTTTTTTTTTATATATATAAGTACCTAAGTGGTAGGATATGAGCAAATACTTTCGGTACTTTAAAATGAATACAAAATTGCATTTCTTTTATAATGACACACAAAATAAAGTTATTGAACTTTTATCCTTCGTGTTTAATATTGAATTAACATATATACATCTACCTACATAAATTTAAATAAGTATATTTATTATACAAAAGTAGGTACCTAACTAATGATCGTTATACTCCGTCGTTAGTCGGAGTTCTTTTACGTATTATATTATTATTATTTTTATTTTTATTTATATTTACACACAAATAGTTAACTACGCTACTTTAGACTAATTTACCTAAGGTTCCACAAATTCGAATACATATTATTAAGTATATTTATTTTTTGTACCTCCTTAACTTTATAATACTTACAGTAAATCTTAATTGCATCAATTATTATTAGAAATACTTAGGTATTTAATATTTTGTATTGTATTTATTATAATTAACTAGTGTTAAATATTTATATCTAATAGCAATGTAGGTAAATAAAATACATCTCATTATTTTGCAAATTAAAATCCCTTACTAGTCTACAAAAAATGTACATTACTTACTTATAACATACATTCCAATCCGTGCTAGAAAATTAGGCAATCAATGTAAACATCCATAAACATTTTTTGGTGAATGATTAATATGTATATCTACAAATAAATAAAATTGGAATGAATATGGATGTATACACGCTACATATACCAAAATAACACTTTTTTACTATTATTGTTGTCTGTCTATCTGTTTGTTCCGGCTAATCTCTGAAAGGGCTGGACCTATTTTGACGGGACTTTTACTGGCACATAGCTGATGTAATAAGGAGTAAGCAATTATTTTCTAACTCTGCGAACTGAACAATAATTTTTTTGTTAAATTCTAAGCAGACGAAGTCGCGGGCACAGCTAATCAGCAACTTAACGCCTGAATCTTAGATAGGAAACGACTAATATATCTACATATTTACCACTCCTCAAGGGACGAGTATAGAACCCACAAAATTGGCAGCAGCAGTTTTAACTATACCTATATGTAATGCAGGGGTTGCGGTGCACTCGGGCGCCGGGTTTTACGGACACCGAGAGTAGCACACGAATTCGCAATTTATCGATGTATGTTACATACATGTCTAAATGTAAAAAAAAAAACAATGGAGAGATATCGTTGATATATTTTTTTAAGCTGCACGATTTCGGCTGGCCTTTGTATTCGTCATTAGATCGCTATGGTATTAATTGCACATGGGCGCTATATCGGCCTAAAAGCCATAAAGCCTGAACACTAGAGAAGAAAGCACTGCCAACCGCGCCACCGGGCTTATATAGGTACAATGTTTTCTACATATTTGTGATAATTTTTTTTATTTTTAAGTATAATTTAAAAATAATAATAGAACTATTTAAAACAATCCAAAATTTTATGACACCAATATAGGTACGTGTGCCTTTAAAAAACAATTATACATGACTTTTCCTTGCATACAAGTTACCATTGTACAACATTTACGCGATTTTCTTGACATTCCGATAAAAAAATGTTGAACGAAGACGTCTGTTATATTTTTAGGTTATTTCTTTTTAATATTTTTTTTTTCATTAGCATTTGATAAAAATAATAGATAGAAATATCTTGTTCAAAATTAGGAGCAGTCCGACTGAAGAGGTACATCCACCTTACAGAAAATCACACAAAAATAATACTGCTATCGAGAAGTGTTGTGATCCTGTAATAAAAAAAAATAGACAGAGCTCTTCATCATTCATCTCTTCATTCTTTCATTCATTCATTATTCTCATCAGGCAGAACAGAACGTTTATTTGACACCTTTAAACTATAAAAAATATACATACCGTCACGAAAACTATAAATGACTACAGGACAAGGGCCCTGACCCTCTGACCCTGACAGATGGCCAGACAGTAAACTATTAGTAACAAAGTTCCATTTGTATCTTAGCGTAGAGAACTACAGAAGCTTTACATCCACAAGTTGATATTTTTTAAAGACATTAATTTTAAAAATATAGAAATCAATAAACTGTTGCAATGTCGAAGAAATTATACAGAAGGCGATACGTGAGTAAAACACTCAGACAGCCCTAAACTTCACGTGACCCTGAATATTGCGGAGGTTACACATACATATAAACTAGCCATCCCCTCTTCAGACGTGCCACTGACCTTTCGTTATACAACTTCGTATATCGTCATACTGAATGATATATATAGTGTTTAATATTGTCAAGGATATCTGCTTAACGTTTCCGGCACTAAAAACTTTCCGATATCAACAATTTTTTTAATCTATCTATTATGATAATAAAAAAATTACAAATAACTAAGTTCTTGATTTTTTATAAGTCCTTTATGATACAGAACCTTTGAAATCTAATTTTACAAAGGCTCTATCTATTTCATAATACGACTAGCATTTCTTCGTGTTTGTAACATTATGCATTCCTTAACCGACCTTTAAGAGAGGAGGTTCAATGAATGCGTATGTTTTTTTTTTGTTTAACATATGAGTGTGCTGTTGCTGTAGAACACGAATGCACTGCGATACACCGAATGTATTGTAATGTCAGGTAACAATATGAGCAAACATAACAGGATCTCGGAAGGAAAAATATGGAAAGTAAGTTCAATGACCAAACACACAACCAGCAGCAATATAAACCTTCAGATACGCAATAAAATTACTAACATTATGATGTGATTATATTCTATGAAAGCGTGTTATTACGACTATGAGCAGCACAATAAATTTAACACGATTTTTTTTATTTTACTTTTGTAATCAAAACTCACTACGCTTCAGCCTGTAATATCCCACTCTCCTATCCCACTGTAGGGAGACCCACAAGTACTAACAATCAGAGCAGAAATAAATATTTGTATAAACACAAGTATCCATTCCGAGCGGGATACGAACGCGCGACCGTCAGTGTTTTAGGTGCCGCCGACACGGCACACGCACCATTACACCGGAGTGGTAGTCAATCAAAAGTTATTACTTAATTGAAATTTCGTGCTAATTTCTTTTTATTTATACTTAGGTAGTAATAATACTAGCAGAGACTGCTTAGTGAACGACACACGTATATGTTAACTGATTTGTAGCAAGTCAAAATTCGGACTAGCGCCATTCAATTATGGAAAGCTTAAAAAAAATTATGACGAAACCTGCACGTGACAACTACAGGGTCAATCCACAGCACAACATTATGACCGACTATTAACTTCAGCTTATCGCAGTCGCGCTAAACATCCCCGTCCTCCGCAATCCTCATCCAGCCTTTCGCCAAAAATTAAGTGTGTATGGTGTGTAAGTTGATGCTAGATTAATTTTAGCAAAATTGTTCAAATTACCATCATTATCATTACATAGTATAAAACAAAGTCGCTTCCCGCTGTCTCTATGAATGTTTAAAACTACGCAACGGATTTTGATGCGGATTTTTTATTTGTGTGTTATTGATTTATATATATAATACATGCATAATATAGTAGAGAAACACTGATGACGCAGCGCATTTCGAATATGATAAGATTTTATTTTATAGAAAGAGGTATAAACAAGGAAGGCTTAAAATATAAATTTTATTAACATTTTATATGGCTGACCTATGATGGTATTTTAACACATTTTTATAACTTTTATTGTAAGTGATGCCGGATTCCTGGAATTACCAGCTCCGGTTTTCCGGATTGCAATCCCTAATTATTGTAACATACTTGAAGTTGCTTGAAGCTAAGGGTATGCAACATAATAACTAAGTGAACATCGTAAATTTAAAAGGATGTATAAAAGTTCGCGATAGCAGGAATTTACTTTCTAGATACAAGAGCCACTATTTTTCTTATACATAATTAGATTGTAGTATTGTCAATGTTATTTTCTTTCAATCGCAATTAATCCTTATTGATATAAATATCTATTACCTTGAGACTTAGAAATTTAATGTTATTTTACAATTGATTTTTATAAACCACCTAAATTAAGTACCTTTGCTGACATCACGGTCAATAAAGAAATAAATTTTTTAAGCTAATAAACGGTTGGCAGGATCATGCTGACGCGGCCTATATTGTTTATGACGTAGTTCTAGACGTTGTTGGTAGCTTTCAAGCTTCATAGTAATCAGTGTAGAAAAGAAATATAAGGAAAAAACATAATAATAGTAACGGTTTTTATAGCTATAACGCATCCTTATTTAATTAATAATAATTGTGTTTGCTCGCAAACGAAAAAAAAACCGACTTCAATTACATCGACAAGTAATACAACGTAGATCGACGAAAAAATAGTCAAGCAACTACGCGTTATCAAAGATTACTCAAAAAGAAGTTATCAGATCTCGATAAAATTTATATGTGACCACATGATAAACATCAGCTTTCGATTAAATTAAAAATTATCAAAATCGGTACACCCAGTAAAAAGTTATTACGGATTTTCGAGAGTTTCCCTCGATTTCTCTGGGATTCCATCATCAGATCCCGGTTTCCTTATCATGGTACCAAACTAGGGATATTCCCTTTCCAACAAAAAAAGAATTATCAAAATCGCTACATCCAGTAGAAAGTTATGCGGTATAATACAACGTAGGTCGACGAAAAAAGCGTCAAGTAAAAACGCATTATTAGATATAACTCGAAAAGTAGTTGTTAGATCTCAAATAAATTTAAATGGGACCAATTGGCACACACCACCTTTCGATTAAAATAAAATTTGTCGAAATCGGTCTACCCGGTCAAAAGTTCTGATGTAACATACATAAAAAAAAAAAAAAAAAATACAGTCGAATTGAGAACCTCCTCCTTTTTTGGAAGTCGGTTAAAAACAATCATTATTGAATTAAGCGTTTTAAAAACTCGTGTAATTAAATATGCGTGCCTATATCTATATAAAACTTTATTTATTTATTTATTGTCATTTAGTTTGGAGGCGAAATAATACCCACGGTGATGTGTTCCAAACAGTGACTAATTTAAGACTACGTAATTACTCGTAAGTATTGAAACTAAACTAAACATATCTACTAAGTTTTGATTTTGCAAATTCTATACTGTTCGCAAGGTAAAATCTCTTATTAAGTGGGCTAAAAGGTAAACTGATATTTCACCTGATATATGAGTGTTTCATTTTCTTTTGCGGTCGGCATGTGGTTAAGGTCGTAAGGAGAGTCTTCGAAATAACTTTTATTACACTTATGAATAACGTTATGATTTCTTCACTAAAACTGCTTAATTACTTCATATTTATATTAGGGTATTCCTCTCTTATAAAAATAACAAGAAATAGTAGTAACAGATAACTTAAGTTAAATAAGTGAGAGTTTAGTGGAACACTCGATCAATTCCCTACTTCATTTTTACAATTCTCTTTAGGACAAATAACAGTTAACTTTTTACGTTGCTCAGTATTTATAGTAGTAAGCTATAAGTCTACATATAGAATATTTGGCAATAACGAATAATTTTTATAGGTATAAGAGTAATAAGTCGAAACAACTTTTTGTGTAAAGGATGGGAAAATCAAGAACGGAGTTTAAAAAATGTTCTGAACGAAAGAATCACCAAATATGCAGCTATGAATTATTACTTTACACCACATTCGTTGACCTTTTTACTTGCGTTTAGATTCGCAGATCTTTGTACATCAAAATTACTGATTCGTTTTTTGTTTAAATAGTTTAGTTCAACGATTGCCGAAAGCTCGGTTCGAGTAATGAGCTACAAAAATACCAACTCTACGCAGAGAAATTTGCAGATAAAAGCTCTTATTAAATAAATTTTAAGACTTTAAGAAATAGGTAACTTATAACACAATTATTTTCAGACTAACTTGGTAGTAAATAGACGTAAACATGTAAATAGACAACGGTGTAACATGTTGGCAAATATTTAACTATCGAAGTACAATAAACACTTGCTAAGTCCGAGCCGGATGTTTGAGCACGAACCTTTCCGAAACAGCGAACAACTTGAGCTAAAGCAACACGTATCTATCCACCATTATTTATTTACTTATTTACTTAATCTTTTATTGTGCAATTATAATTACATTAAAATAACTATATACTAACTTAACAAAGTGCAAAGGCTCTTTACTTATAGTTATATCTTAAAGACAACCCCTGTCAATAGAGGATTGATAACAGGACGAAACGAAGCATACGTAACAAATCAAACCTTAGATCTTTAGCTATTAAATCTTTGTCTCCTTTGACAACAATATAAGTCGAAAATCATCATTTTACAGGAGAGCAAAAACAAGAATAAAAAAAAAATATATTTTGTTAGCTATGTGGAGTTGTTTCAACTGGCGTATTTTCTATTGTAGAGTAAGACATTCTCTATCAATATAAATTTTAGTTTATCTTTATTAAATATTTAATATAAAAGAAAATACGTAAACAACTTTTGATTTTTACCTTTTTTCACAATTATTAAGAGCTTAAAATATAGAAAGAAAAAAGGAAAAATATATACATCACAAACATTGCAAAGACTTAACGACTAAAATATTTATAGTTACAAAAAAATTAATAAAACAAGATGAATACAAAGTTCAATAAAAAAATATGCATACAATACAAAATTATAAAGAGAAAAAAAAATAGTTTTTAACAAAAAAAAAACCGACTTCAAACAGGAAACTAAAAAGTGAAAAATAAATTTACTTAGTACAAAGTAGGTAATTCGTATTTTGATTTAGTTAATCAGAAATGATTAAATAAATATTTTATAATTTTGAAGTCGGTGCCAAGTAAAACAATAACTACTCTAGTATCTACTCGTAAGTTGTATTCAGTTTTCTTTCATAATTTGTTTCATTGACTATTAGGTTGAATACTGTTATTATTCTGTTATTGTTTTGACATATCTAATAATATTTTTTGTACTTGTTTGTTGTGTGTGTGTTGTTTGTATTTGTTATTGTAGCCAGGTTGTTTGTAGTATTTACTTGGCACCAACTTCAAAATTATAAAATATTTATTTAATCATTTCTGGTTAACTAAATCAAAATACGAATTACTTTGTACTAAGTAAATTTATTTTTCACTTTTTAGTATCCTGTTTGAAGTCGGTTTTTTTTTTGTTAAAAATTAATTTATTTTACAATTTTTAATGATGGGTAGACCTAACAAGGATGCTTTTTTTCTTATGTCGGGGGTCCGGAAACATACACAATACACAAGCACAAACACCCAGACAATGACAAACATCTATATGGCCAATACAAATGTCTGTCGTGCGCGGAGATTGAACCCACTAACGCCAGCGCAACAGCCGGTGCTGTGACCGCTGCGCTAACGCGTCGACATACTATGAGTAAAGTTCGCTATCAGGTGTACATAATAACAACCGGGACTGACAGCCTAGCGTGTTCTCTGAGGCTAGGTTGGGAGAATCACAAGGATTAACAACTAGACCGAAAATAAATATTTGTATGAACATAAATATCCACTCCGAGCGGGAATAGAACCCGTGACCGTCGGTGTTTAGGCGCCGCCGACACGGCACATGCACCATTATATCAAAGCGGTCGTCAAACAGAAAAAGGTAACTGCTGTAAATTGTTGAGAAATTCCCTCGAGTGTTTATGGGCTTCATCATCAAACCTGGTCCTGCAACACAGATGATCACACAGCAGGTAATTGCTATAAATCGTTGAAAAGTTCCCCCGACTATCTTTCGTCTCCATCATCAGACTGTAATGGCACTTGTAACTCACATAGGTGCAAAGTACTCATCAATAGAAACGAATTAAGTTCAAACAGCAGGTAATTGCTATAAGTCGTTGAAGAGTTCCCTCGACTATCTTTCGTCTCCATCATCAGACTGAAATGGCACTTATAACTCATACATATGCAAAGTTCTCATCAATAGAAACGAATTAAGTTCAAACAGCTGGTAATTGCTATAAATTGTTGAAGAGTTCCCTCGACTATCTTTCTTCTTCATCGTCAGATCGACTCCAGACCTTTATTAAATAGTAGTGCTTTATAGTACTTTATGAAAACATGATTAAATTTACTAGTCACCCTTACGATTTTTGACAGTTTCCCTCGATTTCTCTGGGATCCCATCATCAGATCCTGGTTTCCTTATTATGGTACCAAACTATGAATATCTCCTTTTCAACAAAAAAAGAATTATCAAAATCGGTTCATAAACGAAGAAGTTATCTCCGAACATACATAAAATATATATATATATATATATATATATATACGGTCGAATTGAGTAACCTCCTCCTTTTTTTGAAGTCGGTTAAAAACAAAAAAGAAGAAAAAGCAATTTATTAAAAAAAATGAAATAATAAATAATTATAAATAAATATAACGAGCGAGGCCGCGGGCAACTGCTAATTATATATGTATATCCTTTAAGATCTAAATAAAAATCATTATCATATCATATCATACAAATGTATGTTTCTATAGCTGTTTATCTAATTATTAAGTTATCCTCCAGTAACTGAATTTAGTTTTATTTAATTAAAATTAGTTTCCTCTATCAAAAAATATTGTAATTTGAGTGATGCCACGTAAACAGGTTATTAATATTATTAAAAACTAGCTGACCCGGCGAACTTCGTATCGCCTAACACAAACTTTATCGTATGGTATTAAAGTTCAAACTGACTTTTAAGTATTATCACAAATCTTTTGTATGGGAGTATAGAAAAGTGTTGTTTTTAGACTTTTTCAGGAAATTTAAAATTTTTTTTTTTTAGAATTTTTTTCTCCGTAAGAACCATCCTCGTACTTCAAGGAATATTTTAAAAAAAGAATTAGCGAAATCGGTCCAACCGTTCTCGAGTTTTGCGCTTAGCAACACATTCAGCGACTCATTTTTATATTATAGATAAAATTCATGAACAATTTTAATTGTTTTATTTTAAAGCGTTTTTGATTAAATGACCCACTAGTTAGCAAAAGGGTTTTCTCATAAATAGGATTATGGTTAAAGTTTTGAAAGCCCGTTGGCGCAGTGGTCACACTTTCTATTGTGCTAGGCATCGCAGATTCGATCACCGCTCATGATAAATGTTTGTATAGGCCAAAGATATGTTGTAGTGGTCTAAAAATATGCTTTTTTTGCTTTCATTGTCATTTTATTACCACTGAAAGTAAGATTATATTTTACTAGCTGTGCCCGCGGCTTCGCCCGCGTTGAAATCAGCGTGTCCTTCCTCTTCCTCCATTGGTCATTCCTCCATTCCTCACATGAAAATCCATTCAGTAGATTTTGAGGGAATCGATCACATACACTTTTGGGGTCAGTCAGTCAGTTCAGCCTATTGTAGTCCACTGTTGGACATAGGCTTCCCCAAGTTCGCACCAGACATCCCGTTTTCCGCAATCCTTATTCAGCCTACACCGGCAATTTTACGTAGATGGTCGGTACAACGGGCCGGAGGACGTCCTACACTGCGTTTACCAAGACGCGGTCTCCACTCCAGGACCCATCTGCTCCAACGGCCGTCGGTCCTGCGACAAAGATGACCAGCCCACTGCCACTTCAACTTGCTAATTCTGTGGGCTATGTTGGATACTTTTGTCATCTTGCGGATAGTCTCATTTCTAATCCTATCTTTGAGAGAAACCCCAAGCATAGCTCGTTCCATTGCACCTTGAGTGACTTTAAACTTGTGGATCAGTCTCTTCGTCAGTGTCCACGTCTCGGCTTCGTATGTTAACACAGGCAGGGCGCATTGCTCGAAGACTTTTGTCTTCAAGCATTGCGGAACCTTCGAAGTGAAGACTCGACGAAGCCTGCCAAACGCCGCCCAGCCCAACCGAATCCTCCTATCGGCCTCCTTCTCGAAGTTATTGTGGCCTAGTTTGATAGTATGGCCTAGGTAAATATAATCCTGAACAACGTCGAGAAGGGTACCATCGACCTATACCGGTCTCGGTATGACTTGGTTGTTAAACATAACTTTCGTTTTGTCCAAGTTTACAGAGACTGACACGTCGGGAGGACTCGCTTAGGCCGGCCAGCATTTGGCCTAACTCATCCAACGTCTCCGCAAAGATAACGGTATCTTCGACGAAACAAAGGTGAGAAATGTATTCACCATTGACGTTGATGTCTCGTTTCCCCCAATCCAAGGTCTTAAAGACATCCTAACAGTTAAACAGTTTCGGTGATATAACATTTCCCTGTCTTACCCCACGCTCTAGGGAAATAGGTCTTGTTCTTTGGTCCTTGACATGAACGGTCATCGTCGCCGCGTCGTACATACATCTCAGTACCTTGATATATTGCCAGTGATATGACATATCTGCAGAGAGTCCAAAACAACCCAGGTCTCGACAGAGGCGAAGTACAGTTTTGGGGACATTGTTTTATAATACACTAAGTGTTGCCCGCGACTACGTCCGCATGGTTATGAAGATATGCATTACTATTAAGATGTTAAACGCAAATTATTTTTTTATTTCAGTCACTTAAAATGCTTATCACGCTGAATAACTTTTTAAAAGGCACAATTTAGTATAATTTAATAGTTATTTTTATAAAACCTTTTAAAGATATCAATACTTTTATTATTCTATACAATGCACTTGTAAGATCGCATCTAGAATATGCTTCTGTTACATGGAATCCGCAATATGACAAATATAAGCATATGCTTCAAATTCTTTTTGTTTTGTAACGTCCTTCGGGATATCGCCATTAGGACACATTAACTTCCAGTTTTCTATTACATCTGTCACATCTGTAATTTGGACTGAATTAGATTTTAAGATGTCAGAACATAAACCATTGATACTATGCATAGAAGCAAGAAACGCAGGAAGAGCGACACTAGAAATTTTTCTCACGCCGATGCCACCTTCTCTAATTGGTAAAGTAGTATGGGTCCACGAATTTTCATCAAAAGATAAATTTAGAATTTTTTCTAATGAATTTTTTAAAGTGGTATCAAGTTTTTCAGTCAGTTCAAGACATTTCCAAATTGGGCTTACGGACAAATTATACATTTGTTTTGGGACAAATAGATAATATTTTAATATAGTGTAGGCAATATGAGAATTTAGAGTACCCAATTTGTCAGTGTTTTCAACGAATATTTTAATTTTATTATCCAAAATTGGCTGTATGCCTTCATCAAAAAGTGGTGCAACTAGAAGACAAAGTGTAATTCTTTGAAGTATTTTTAAATTAGGAGCAATTTTATTAAATAATTCCGTTGCCAAATTAATTTTGGAAAGTGATAGAAGATCTGTGAAAAAAATTTCACAATTTGAAAATTTTTATTTGAGACCAATTTTATCAAACTCGTTTTTAATTTTGATTAAGTCTTCAACGACATCGTCCACTTTACCTCCAATGATTCCATCATCTAGGTACAATTTTGATTTTAAATTTGAGATGCATTTATTTGTGAATAAAATTATTAAAAAATAGTTTTAAAATTATATTTTGAAATACATTGTCATGTATTTCTTCATTGAAGATGTTGTAATGATTTGATATCAATTCTTGTGTTCGTTTTATATCACGTAGTTTTTGATAAAGGGAATATATTTTATCTCTGATAGAAGGTGAAGAAGATTAACAGTTTTAATTGTGCAGATAAAAATGTGTAATTTAATTTTATGCATTTAAGTTTTAATATTAACGTTTTATTAAATTTATTTTTTAAATATACGATTTAATTAATTTCTTATAAATGTTATTAACCCTTTAGATTATATAGATAAATCTTTTTTTACGTTCAAACCTAAAATTAAGATAAATAATAATATAAAACTTAGTAACTTAATACTCTTACAAAGTTTAAAACACGCAATAACACATCGTTTTTTTTTTATTCAAAGGCTCTCCTGAATCAGAAGAATCCCACAAAATAAGCAAAACTTGCTAGCATACTATAATAAAAAATTTACTCAATATTTGTGAACACTGACTTCCAGCTTCGCACTGGTTCAAATTTACCTAAGCATAGTTCGGACGACCATCGCATCAACTTAGGCATACAAAATAGTTACAATAATTACGTTTTACGTATTTTGTTTTTTATAATTTGACATTCAATCATTTAATATATTAATTACATCAAATAATTACATTTGAATAATTTTTACCCCTTTTTACAGAAATTGCGCGGTTGGAGGAGTATGAAATTTCGTAAACTTATATAGTTATAGAGAAGGAGTGCAGAATGCTAATATTTCTTTTATTATACATAAAAATATATTAAATCAATAAAAAAAACATTACACACAACCATGTATTTGACACACACACGCATATTATTTATCTTTTGTTGATTGTCAAAGTCTGTAGTCTGTATGTAATTGAAAAATTTTAAAAAAGGTTCTTTATTGGAACGAAGTTCCTTACGGCAGGCTTGACATTTGGCTGGGCGACCGAACTGAAAAAAATGTGATATTAAAACCGTAAGAAAAATATATAAGGGAAGTGACGTAATATCAGTCACATATACTGTATAATATGACGTTTGTTAAACTAAAATATTACTAGTAAACTTTTTTTTAAATTATTTATGTAATTTTATGCCGTCGACAAAAATAAATAAAAACGTGTTTTTATTTCACTGAATAGTTTGAATTATTATTATTATTATTTTGTTTGATTTATTTTATTTTACGGTAGATATTTTTTATTTTCTAAAATACTAAATTTCCTATATACTTTTATGTATCTACTTAATAAAAACCAATCAACAAAATTAAAAAAAAATCAAGTACTAGAAAATATATATAAAATTCAACTTATTTTTTTTTTTCAAATTGTGTTGCTTCTATACTATCCGAAGGAACTTCGTTTTTTTATTATTTTTAGTTTTTTTTTTTTATTTAAAATTTAATTATGGTCTAATTTCGACCTCTGGGCGAAAACTAGTAGTGAAAATGTAACTGCAGTTATAATTAAAGAATAAACTCTTTGGTGCGATGAAAAATGTGTCTAAACTTTAATCCAATTTCAATTATACTTACTAACTTAACTTTATTTTATTTATAAATATATCATTATTAAAACAATAATTTAATGACTCACGATAGACGAAGAAGGATCGAAGCTTAATCCGCCAAGCTCGTCTACTACAGTGGTGAAATATTTGTTGTTGTTCAAATATATTATGGTTATATACAATGAATAAACTTCTCTCATTTATAACAAAAATATTCATTCGTACCAACAACGATGTTTGAATAGTAAATAATTTATTCGATTATAAATACATATAATTAAAGTCCATATTGAATGTGGCAGTATAAACGTTGAAGTCAAGTAACGCGGAATTATTTTTAGTTGTTAATTAATAATTTTATTTGTGCTCATATGCTACCGATCCGAGACGAAATATATGTTTTTTTTTTTATAAACGTGTCATTATGAACTCGTGAAGCAAAAAACCAAGATGGTAAGAACCGTAAGGTGAAGTTCCTGTGGCCGTACCGCGTGTTCTCGCTAACTCAGTCATTTGTGTACCTCCGCAACGATCGTGTCCACCTGACAGAGGTATGTGCGCTCCACTCTATATAGATTTTAATCGATTTTTAACGATCAATGTTATTTTTCTCAATTAAGCACACATCAATATATAATTTGTTAATTATTATCTATAATATTAGGTCAATACCGTTCTATGATAACTACATTATTCCTAATAACAGAAGTTTTAGTGATCGACTAACAATCGGACAAGCTATTTGTCAAAAAAAAAAAAACAACAAAGCATTTAAAAAGTGATAAAATATTAACGATAATTACTGCATGATATACTGTACGAATTATTAAATATTCTGACGACTGCTGTTTCTTTGAAATAATTTTTCGAAACGTGTAATACTTTACGCGACAATGAATTAATTAATGTGCTTTAATATAAACTTTGCTCGATTATATACCGAATATTGTGAAGTGATGTCCTTGAAAGGAAAATTGTCGCTTAGAACAAAGACTCAGCCGCAATCTGTGCCGTATTGTGTGAAGTGTGCAGGAGCGTGTAAACAAAACGAGGAAGTCGATGTCGTTCATTCATCGACGGCCTTAAAAACCCCGACAATGCTATCGGACTGTGATGAAATTGTTTCTAATAGACAGACTGACGATGAAAGAGTGTCACGAGACGTCGAAAATACGAATGAGATAAAAATATTTCCAATAGTCCGTAACACTGACATTTCGATAACCTCGGAACCTAGCAATGCCCGTGAACCTCTTGTTCAGTCGGAATGGTTCGAGTAAGTTGCAAACTTTTTCCGTCTAGAGAAATCAGACTGAAGTCCAACGTTTCGTAAACAACGTTACAAGTACAATTATTCCAATAAATGACGACAAAAGTCTTTATTTATTAATACAAAAAAACGAGCCGTGTATTTTCTTAACAGATTATATTATAAGAATGATCACATAAATCTAACTATAAAAAGTAATTTTTAGTTTTATAAATGTCGTGTTTTTTTGTAATTAAGTGTATTTTACCGCTGAATCATATAGCTCTGTTCTCTCATCTAAAATAATAAAAACTTCAATTACTTAAAAACACTTGAATGGGATCATATTAATAACCATTAAGATTCATAATTATTAACGTTTGTATTAACAACAGTCTTTACTATATCACAAAGTTTTAACACTGGATTATTTTAAAATACATTTAGTCACAATATAATATTTTTAGGTAGGAAGTGTAAAGATTTTTTTTTCTTGGAATTGAATTTAACCATCGTTATTATTGGAACTGGTATATTCTAATATTTCTATAAAATTCTCGTACCTTATCAGTACTTACATTATTATTAGACCTATATTGCTTTTGCAACATTATCTCTAAATACATTATTAAATAATACATTAAATACAATAATACATTATTATGTGCTGTGTGGCTACGGCACTAAAGAATTTAGCCACCCCCTCTCTTCCCGTGGGTGTCGTAAGAGGCGACTAAGGGATAACAAGGTTCCACAACCACCTTGGAACTTAAGAAGCCGACCGATGGCGGGATAACCATCCAAATGCTGGCTTTGAAATACACAGGCCGAAGACGGGCAGCAGCGTCTTCGGTGCGACAAAGCCAGTACTGCGGTCACCAACCCGCCTGCCCAGCGTGGTGACTATGGGCGGAACACACGAGTTCACGTTGTTTTTGGCGTGAACTTGTGGAGGCCTATGTCCAGCAGTGGACTGTATAGGCTGTAATGATGATGATGACATTATTAAAAATAGACTTGTCAACAAATTGTTGTATTTAACCCTAATGAAATAGGTACTAAATTATATATTTTTTAATAATGAAGTATATATATATATTTCTTTTTTAGTCTTCAAGACGTTGGTTTACTGTTAGCAATGACTGTAACTAATATCTAAAGTAAGATTAAGAACTCTTGTCATGTTTTTATAACACCATTAACAAAAAATAAACCGACGATAACTTTGTTGTAATCACGCATCATCCGTGTTCATATCGAACCAATATATATTTATAAATGATATATCGCGGAAAAGACCGATTGTGTATCCAAAAATAACTTCGAAATCTGTATTTTTTTATAATAAGAAAAAATTAAAATGCTACACAATATGTCATTTTTATATGAATAATATAAAATTATGAAACAAATTGGATTAGTAAATATTCAAAAGTAAATATTCAAAAGTAAATATTCAAAAAGTTTCATGACACTTCAATATCTAATCTTAAACTCTGACATCGTTTACCAACTATCTACAAGCCCCGACCTTGAAAAATGGTGACAATAAGCAGAACCGATTCCCCTCACCTCTCCTTTTAGTGAAATATTAACAAGTCCTTATAAACAAGATAGGACGACAAATACTGTATGTTAAACAAGAATTAACTCATAATACAAATGGTTAAGTCAAAGATGAATTATAAGATCAGTTGACTTTGTCCTCTTAAGTTCTTATTACGTAAACCTTAACCTAACAAGGACTTTATGACTAAAGATTTATTTAAATAGGTAATAGTGATAATGTGCATGTTGTTTACACTCATCAACATGCAATCAACGTTCTGATACTCCATGTATCAAGGTAGCGAGCGATCTTCATCAGCACATACAGTTTATCGATCAAGTAAATGCATTATCCTTAACCTGTTAACTTTTTATCCTACTAAATAAGTAATGTTAGAGTTAAAATAAAATAAGAAACAATTAGCAAATATTGTGAAACTATATTTTAGTCTTTCATTTCTTATAAAAAAAGGTTTTAGCCATCTTTTATTTAAAATAATTTTATTTGCAATTTATTGTTAATCCAAAATCTAGCTTATATTAGAAGAGAATACAATAGCCTATGAATAAGAAACTTAAATCAGTAAGTTACCAAAAGTTTTAGCATATATAAAAGAGTAATAAAATTAGTAGATAAATTCAAAAGCAAATCCATGAATACAGAAGCAAACAATTATGTGTTAAGTGCATTAAACAATATAATCTGCTAAATCACGTCAAGGAAAAAAACATACACTAAATACTTTAAATGTTCTTTAATAATTGTGTCTGCTAGCAAACGAAAAACCCGACTTCAATTACATCGACAAGTAATAAATAGGTACAACGTAAGTAGACGAAAAAAATAATACAGACGCATTAGTGTCACTATGATTTTCGAAGATTCCTCTCAATTTCTCTGGGATGCCATCATCAGATACTGGTTTCCTTATCATGGTACCACCCTTGAGACACCCTTTCTAACAAAAAAGAATTAGCAAAATCGGTTCATAAGCGACGAAGTTATCCGCGAACATACATACATATATACGGTCGAATTGAGAAACCTCCTCCTTTTTTAAAGTTGGTAAAAAACATTACATTCTACTCAATTATGACAACGTAAATTACAATGATGCAGTACATTTTCATATGAGATATGCGTTAATTGCAAATGCTCTCGCCAAGGCTTGCAATCTAAAAATGTCAAGCGTAACGCATAATTGACATGAACTTAAAAGATTATTCATATCAATTACTTTTGTAATGATTCAAATTTAAAATCAAAGTAAGTTTACATATAGAAATAAGAAAATAAGTTTACATAATTTTCAAATGAAGGAAAAGATTGTATAGTGCGTAAGCGGGTTTTCCCAACTTACAGTATGACAACAGTGGCCAAACATTTGGTATTTTGAGACAGTATCTCCTGTAAAATGTGATGGAAATCAAAGAAATTATATTCGATTGAATAAACTCGTTAAAGTAAACATAGAAAAAGGACAAATAAAATTAGTTATAACATTTAGCAATATTAATATAGTAGTAAATTCGCAATAAAGCTGGTTAACGAATTATGACTCTATCAGAAATAAGATGTTTTCTTTTATCTGTTACTTTTTACTAACATTACTTTATATGTAATTGATTTGCTAACGTTGCGACTAACTAAAAGTCAGATTACACAGTAAGAATTAGGAGACAAATTATTTTTTTCTTTTAAAATTATAATTTTTTTTTTAACTTTAATCCTGATAGAAGGAAAACTGTGAGATTTATGTATCTACAAATGTTTATTGATAAATAAGCTTAAGGTCGGTGTATTTCCCCAAGTATGACTATGTCGCACTGGCGATTCCCAAGTGAATATTGGAAAGACCATAAAATGTTTCGGATGCATTAATCGTATTATCGTTGAACAGTACTTTATATATATAAATATATGTCATCACATCATTATCACCACTTCAGCCTATCGCAATCCACGGCTAGCCATAGGTCTCAACAAGTTCGCGCCAAAAATGGCGTAAACTCATGTGTTTTGCCCAAGTCATCATGCTGGGCAGGCGGGTTGTTGACCGCAGGGCTAGCTTTGTCGCACCGAAAACGCTGCTGCCCGTCTTCAACCTCTCAAAACCTCTCAAAGTCAGCAATTTGATGGTTATCTTAGGTTTTTTAAAGTTATACTTATAAAATGATATATATTGAGATATATATATACCAAACAAAAACAAACAAATCCTCATTATAGCTCTCCTTTTGTTAAATACGGAATTAATGAATCAAAAATTAACGAAAAATTTAAAAAGATTTTAAGAAATGAAAATTTTTTGAGGTCAACGTAATGCTTTGCTTTATCTTTTTCATCGGAGAAGTTTTTAATGCTTGATGTAGTCCCGCTTCTTTTTCATTTATCCATTCCATTAATTGTATCCCGTTAGAAGGTCGCTGTCAAATCAATTATAAAAATCCCTGTTTTTAATGCATTACAATAAAATTAATATAAAAACCAGTTTTCGAAGTTTCTTCCCTTTTTTCAAGCACATTTAATGCCTAATTATAATGATAAATTATTTAGTCAACAATTTTTCGTCTTGAAAAATTGTTATTGTGAAAACCCCGAACTTTTTTGATTAATAGATTGTTCATTTTCAACGTTTTGTTTAAATATATGGTTGTATATTATTCAAACCAAACCAACTATAGTATTTTTTCACATATTTATTAAACGTTTATAATAAAATAAGCGTTTATAGTATACATTTTTTTTTTGAGTGCCAATAAAAGGCAACAAACACCTCTTTTCATTACATTTATAAATCTGCTATTAATAAAAAGCAATCTTGGATTATCTGGAATCTGACGTAAATTTAATAACAGTTATAAATGAATGCTCTTTGACATGAGCAGACAAGTATCAATTGTTTTAACCTGTTCGTCAGTTAATAATAACCACAGACATAATGAACAACAAAACCTGAAACATAATAAAATCAATACAGATATCTAGTAATGAGATTTTAATTGCAAAACATATCAAAAGACTACTTCGATTTTGAGATGGAATATTACAGATGATGATGTAACAAGGAAGATGAAATACACGATAAAGTACACGAAACAAAAATTTCCACGAGATATTCATAGAATATTTATTCTATCTTCAATTATTCATTCATCCACGAGATATTCATAGAAAAAAATGAGTAAAAAACTTTTGCCTGTACCTAGTTACGCAATAAATTGACAACCTTACGATTATTTTGTTCAAATAAATCAACCGTGCACGACTGTCCTCAGATCTGATTCGTCATTCCAAATGAAAGGTTACAGGTTTAAATGTTTTTGTCACTTTTTTTTGCATACTCTTGATGCTAAAATAAATGTCTTTTAATTGTATAGACTATTAAGCTGTATTCGATTAGTAAAGAAATTTATGCTTTGATGTTGTTGTAGATATGTAGAAAGAATATTTTTGAACTAAGGCATCTTTACGTACGCGACTTGGGGAGTGGGGCTAGTGAATGCGTGACGAGAACGTTACGAAATGTTAGATCGGGTGAGGCGAACGGAGCAAGAGAGAGAGGTGCGAGCCCACATTTTCTTTCTCTCTTTCTCTCATAGCCAGTTACTTTTCATATATCTAAAAAACAATGCACACTTATTGTGCAGAAGTTTTACTTCAGTCTTCATATATAAATGGTATGGTTATAAACTTCAAATCAGAAAGCAACAGCAAACTGCTCCTGAAAATGGGCTAGTCAAAAGCTTATAAGTATGCGAAAATGCGCAGGCATTGAAGTCACTACGTGTTTTCGACGTAATTAAGCTCATGTTAAAGGTACAAGACCGACACGAAAGGAAACTTAAACCTGTTTGAAATTGGCATATCAGCGAGTGACGCACGAAGATATAAAATTAAAGCTTTTTATATACGACGTTATGTTTCTGACGCACTTTAATTATTATTAATTTCAAATAAGAGTTTGGAATATTTTCCGTGGTTAATTATTAATTTATAGATAAAATAAAACTGTGTCAGTGCGAGTCAATCCCCCACGAAGAATTGCGTACAACTATCATACAAAACATAACATTTAAAATTTAGCAAAAAACATTCATAAAACCTTCTTATAGTAAAGGCTTAATGGTTTTTAACATAATGTTGTTTTGGCAATTGACGTTACAGCCTACAGCGGACAAAACCGGTACAAAATTTGAAATAGAAATCTTTTTCTCAATAGATTTTGAACTGAGTAGGTACTACTAGGAAACAGCGTTTTTTTTAAGAAAATACTTTAACAAAATATTGATTGTGTGTATTGTTAATAAATTATCACATATTCTTTTATACAACTTACACAACATATTACTTATAGAACATAAAAAAACCGACTCGTTCAATCGCTTATTTGTTTTATCGAACTTCCTATAAGGTTTTTTCAAGGTGAATGATTTTTTTTTTGTTTCATATTAAAAGTCTACGGAGACACAATTTATTAAAACAGTTTTTCCTTAATTACAATTTATGGTAGAATTTATTGATATTAAACTTCTTACAATTTTGATATTTTTCTTTTTGTTTGTATTTAAATAAAATAAAATGTTTGCTTTAAATATTTAAAATTAACATACAACCTTAGGCTCCATAATAATTGTATTTGCTGGCAAATGAAAACAAAACTGACTTAAATTACATCGATAAGTAATACAACGTAAGTAGATTAAAAAATAGTCAAGTAAATACGCATTATTAGATATAACTCGAAAAGAACTTGTTAGATCTGAATTTAATTTAAATATGGTCACATTGACACATGACTCGAACCACCTTTCGATTAGATATTTGTGAGCGGTTTGTGTATTTGTGATTAGATATTTGATACCCATTTTAATTAACCAAATACCCAGAACTGTACTTCTCGATATTACAGAAGATAATTACAAATATAAACTTAAAAAATATTTCTATGAACAACTGCAAAATAATCATGATATACCTTTTTAAAATCCTTGTATTGTGCCCTTCAATTTGATACCCATATTGTAGTATTCGAGAAAAAAAATTTTTTTTCATTAACTACAATGGCTTCGCGCAGCCGCCATGTTTGATTTTTTTAATGTCACCTATCTAAGAACACTTGGGCAGCTAAGACGAACCTAACGATACCTCAATTATGTAAATCCATTTAGTGGTTCTGGAAATATGAGGTAGTAAAGAATATTACATACAAATATACATACATACAAGATACGCGCGAAAAACATAACCCTTCCTTGGCAGTCGGGTAAAAAAAAATGAGAAATATTAAAAACTAAAATTTAATAAATGGATCTGTCATGTATGTATATGCAGGTTATATATGTACAATGTATAGTGTATGTGTTAGTATATATTATGTGTATGTATAATATATATTTTATTACTATCTGTTTTCAAATGATCAATAAATAAAAGTAAAATATATATGAATATATTAACTAATTTTTCATAACAACCTGTATAATGCTAGCTATTTCTGAGCAAATAAAAACAACTATCTCCCTTACGGGTGTAAGTATGGGGTATAGGGTGTATGTTTTTTGTAATCGTCTTTGTGACCATACCGTCGATGATAGTATTGTTTAATTGATAAACGAGAAGTAATTTTTAAAAAGTAGGCAAAACTTTGTTTAACAAAAATTGTCTAAGCTTAGTAAAAATATGTTTTTGTAACTATTGTAGTTGTAAATGTTATAGCAATATGTATAAGTGTTATATAAATTGTATGAGACTGTTACTTGCGGACAAGCCTAAGGGCTTTTGCAAGTAAATGTAGTATAATACATACTTTTCATAATGTTACAAATAAATTAAAAAATATATATATTAGAAATAAATCATCAAAATCGCTCCACTCAGTCTAAAATTTTAATTTTTGACGTGATAATGTCTAATAAATCGATGAACGTCGGCTGCATGCACGAAAATGGATGACTCAGTGTAGTGTTACGCGGATTGCGATGTTACGCTCATTGTCCCGTTACGTACAAAAGACCGCCTTTCTTGCCGAATCTTCTCTGTGATAACTTCACTTTTAATAATAATTAAAATTTCAATTTGTAAAATGACGATTCGAAGGTGCTTAGGAATATTTGCATAAAGATATTTTTGATTATAATAATATAATCAATTCATTTGACCATCATCAATATCTTGATAAATTTGTACATAAACAAAACGATCGGCTTATAAAGTCCTATTAAATTAAACGCCGATAGATGAAAGAAAACCGTTTAAGAAGATAACGGCAAAATTATGATAAAATTTACTACTGGAAACATGCTTCCGCTTTTCCTGATTAAAAGCTCTACTTCTATTAAAGAGCTTCCCTCTGTTTTTCAATATTATTTATAATACAATTCAAACAGAATTTAAAAAACAAGTTCTAATTAAATATAGCGTGTTTGGTGTAATTAGAATTCGGATTCCGAACAAAGTTGTTATTTAAATAATGCTTCTAATATTAAAATATAATAAATTAGGCGTTTCTGACAAAAACAAATCGCTGTATATTAATTTAATATTAATAGATTAAAATCTTTATAATACGAGCATAATATAATAAAAGGTAAAAGAGCGACTTTATAAAGCAGCGTATGTATATACGCTATAACTATATAATATTCGACTGTGTGCTACGTCAGTAAAGAATATAGCTACCCCTCTCTTCCCGTGGTTGTCGTAAGAGGCGACTAAGGGATAACACAGTTCCACTATCACCTTGGAACTTATAAAGCCGATCGATGGCGGATAACCATCAAACTGATGGCTTTGAAATACACAGGCCGGAGACGGGCAGTAGCGTATTAGGCGCGACAAAGCCAGCCCTGCGGTCACCAACCCGCCTGCCCAGCGTGGTGATTATGGGCAAAACACGTGAGTTCGCGCTATTTTTGCGCGAACTTGTCCGGCAGTGGACTGTGATAGGCTGAAGTGATGATGATCATATAATATTATAAAAATCTTTTAAATACTATCTACTAATAAAGTATGGATATCGACGCATAATTTGTCTCCATATTTTAATCGACCAATGGTGACCCGTATCACAAATATTATTTTCGCTAGCTTGTTTTACACGTTTTAACCGACTTAAAAAGAGGCTCTCAATTTCACTAAGTGTACCGATTTTGATGAATCCTTTATTAACCGAAAGCCGGTGCTTCTCATGTGGTTACCCATTTAAATATAATCGAGATCTAACGAATACTTTTTGAGTTATCCCAAGTAATGCTTATTTATTTGTTTATTTTTTTGAGTACCGTTGTATTACTTGTCGATGTAAACTGGAGTCGATTATATATTTTTCTTACGGTTTTAGGGTAACATCAGTTCGGTCGCCCAGCCAAATGTCAAGCTTGCCGTAAGGAACTTAAGCCAGTAATAAAAAATATTTAGAATCATTATTTTTAGTTTTCATAGAATTTGAACGTTAAGTGCTTATAATAAAAAAATACTATAAAGTAAAATATATCTATTAAGATTTTATTAACATACAAAAAAAATTTTTGTTAGAAAATTTAGAAAACAATTATTTTATAATAAAACATCTAAAATGAAATGACTAAAAAAAACATCAAACTTGTTTTACTAATGAGAACTTTTGAATATGTACTTTTGGAGTAGTTGGCCCTGTTTCTTCCCATCATCAGATCCGGGTTTCTATAATATATATACTAGCTGACTCGGCAAAGGTTGTCTTGCCGCTAAACGCTTTTTAAAAATAGGGGTTGATTGTAGAGGGTTGAAAATTTAGGGTTGAATGTATTTTTTAATGTTGTATTATAAAAAATAAATAATTTTTCTAAAAATTAAAAACAAAAATTTAGGTATGGTACAACTACTAACACTCGTAAGATGCATTAAAACATGACTATTTAGAGCTAGCTACATTAGTAAAACTGACAGGCATTGAAAACTCTCAGAAAAAAAATATAAAGCCTGCTTACTGTATGTACCTCATGCTACAAATCCAAAATTCAAAAGTTCTTAACTATCCAGATACCCATTCAAATCAATAACAAATCTCATCAAAATCTTTTAGGAGTAACAGTTAAATAGATATATTAAAGAAATATGTACATATATGTTGTAGGCAGATCGTAAAATTGATCATTTGGTGGAGTTGCAAGACATGTCCATCTAAAATTCGTATTAACATATAAGAGGGACGTTTGACCATACACGTTTAAGGACATCTCGATTCACACTTGACCTTTATCGTTTTAGGTTAAATTAGTTTGAAAGTTTTTAGGTGTCCTCGTATGATCTTGATTTTGTAAATATGATTAATTAGCTTTTTAATTGTCGATGGCAAGCCGTCGATAAACGAATTTTTAGAAAATTGTATACACAAAAATCTACCAACCTAATAACGTTAATATACTAATACTATAAAGAAGTAAAGTTTCTAACTTTGTTTGTTTGTTGAGGGTAATCTTTGCAAATACTGATCCGATCATGAAAATTATTTCACTAACAGACAGCTACACTATTCAGGAGTGATATAGGCTATATTTGATTGTTATTGAACAAAAAAATTCAGTAACAAATAATTAAGTATATCAAGTCGGGGAAATACGAGCGAGATGAAAACTTTATATTTGCATCACAAAAAATTAACATCCAACGAAGTGGGCACGGGTCGGCGAGTAATAAATAAAAATAAAAACGAGATAAGAGCAGGTACCTACTAAAAATATAAAAATAAATAAGCTGATATTCACTTTTTCAAAATTGTTATAATCTAGTAGAAGCCATACAAAAACAAAGCGCTATTTATCGCTTCTCCTAGATACGAATGTTAGTATTTTTTGCGATATGATTACTAATTTTTGACGTAGTCATGTTTGGCTATTTATATCGTCAAACGCAGCAGTATTCAGTGATTGATTGTCAGTTCACAATGATGTAAACAACGGGCTGTTCTATGTGGGGAGATACCGCCATTTTAAAACGTTTTTGAAGGGATTTAGGATTTTATTTGTATAAATATAAATGTTTAAAAGTACTTTGCTCTTAGGTCAATTCCGATTCCGGACGGCCTGGTTATGGACCCGATGGCGCCCACCGCGCTTGCTGTCCCTAACCAGCTCATGGGACGCATTGGTAGTGGGCTGACTGTAATAAGAGACCATGGAAAGAAAGTACAAAAAGTAAGTAATTAATAATATCATACCTTGAAGTCCACAAGTTTTTTTTTTAGCTAAGATCTCGCAAATAGAAGCAAGTTAGCTTGGTTTACTTATATACTGAACTGGTGATATTAGAGAGAACTCAATCTCTATATTATCACCAGTTCCTGGGAGTAACTATTATGTTATGTATATGAGAACTGACTTATTCGTATTTGATCAATGTTAGTTAATATAACTTTATCTTGTTAGTTTATTTTTCATTTTTATTACAAGTCAAAATAAAATTATTTCTCAAGGGAAATAGAATCTGTTGCGATGGGCATTAAAATATCTAAAAATATGTTCGTATTAGTTTTATTAAAATTTTTCATGCTTCCGCTTTATTTGAATAATGAAATTTTTAAAATCGGTAACAGTTTGGATATGCAATTATAGAAACTTCTTTTCCACAATATTCTTTGAGAGTGTAGTATTATAGCATTAAAGCTAGTTCTTTACGAACTGTGGAGTTCGTATTCCTATACCCTACCAAAATTAAGTAATATTAGTCATTAGTTACCCTACAGCTAATGTGGCTTATAATATACAAACATTTAAATTACTTTTTTATTACAGCATATTGTAAAATCCGACGGCTAAGTAGTACTTACCATAATTAGAAAAATACAAATTTCTTACAAAATATACTAATAAATAACTATATAGAAGCATTAATTTGTAAACGTAGTTTAAATAATTTACTAAAAAACAAACACTCGTTATTTCTAAGAGTTAACAAAAATATTATTCTAACTAATAAAATGACACAACACATATACAAACTGGATCACAACGCAAATAAACGGCAAAAAAATCAGTAGGAAAAATTTAAAATTATTAAAACCACAGACAACAAGAGAAGCGTGAAACCAGTGCATTCACAGTAGAATTGTTTTTAAACTTGAAATCTATCTAGACGCATTATTATTATATATCATTTTGTTTTGTTTGCTTTTGTGTATGTTTTGCAAATTAGGAACTTTACATAAATTAAGAAAAACTAGTTCAAATCTATATTTTTAACGTAATATTAAATAACCTTGATGATACTATAGAAAAATAATTTAAATTATTATCTTGTTTGGAAGCATAACGGAAGTATATTGTATAGGCTTGAGTCACTTTATACTAATCAGTGCCGGCTGATATGTTCGAGAGTCCTCGCAGCATCGTTATTCACAACTAATGTCAACGTCTTACTAATAAAACGTATAAATGTTTATCTGAATCAACCAAAGGTGGTGTTTTAAGTACGAGTTCTTACTTATTTGCAAAATAAACTATAAAACAATATTATCCTGCACCTCTCTAGTACTTGCATTTATTTAGTGACGTAAAGCTCGAGATAAAAAAATACGTTTTGTTGTGTTTAAATTATTTTTATAGTTAATATTGGTCGTGCTTCGAATTCGAACGTCATAACATTCGTATACGCCAACTACGCTCAAAGTGAAGTGTTGCTTATAACGGTGAAGTACTAATAATGTTTGTGCCTAGAACAATGACTACTGAAATTCACGAGGATGTCGCAGCTGTAATCACTGTGAGTAATTATAAAATAAAACAAAAGAAAATTAAAACAATTTTCGCGATATATATAAAAATATAATTGCCGAAATGTACCAAAACCAAATTGAATATTGTTCGTTTATTGTTCTAAGTTTTTTTTTATAAAGTTGTAAATTAATCGACTTTTTCATTTAAAAAAAAATAGATTAAAAATATTTAAATAATGTAAATGCACAGTACACATGCAATATTAACATAATAACTCTTAAAATAAAACAATAGACAAAGTGAACATAAAAACACTCGTTTATATAAATCATATGAGTAATTATTACTCAATAAATGTTTATTGTTACAAAGATAACAATTATAAAGAGAAAAAAGAAAGAATTAAATGCTTACATTTAAATACATAAAGTAGTCTATTTATATATATTTTAGTTACATTTAAATATTGTAACGTTATTATTTTCAAAAATTTTTTGGTTTGATACAAAATAGAAATAAAAAAAAAACCTTAACAAATATTACCTGTTTTTGTTAATATTGATTAAAAGGTTGAGATTTGCATAAAATATTTTAATGGCATCTTATGAGTAGACCTTGTAAACTCCGCATGTTTCCAAACTACTAGCTGAACTGGCTAAGTTTGAACCACAATTTGTTGTATTTTCATTTATACGAACCTTGTCCTGAGAATACCAGACCCATATAAAAAATAATTTTCCAATTTAGTGCAGTTGCATATTTCGTTTATTCCATTCTTTTTTTTATCTACTAGCTGTGCGCACGACTTCGTCCGCGAGGGATTTAACAAAAATTATTTTTGTTCAGTTCACAGAGTTATAAAATAAATAAATTTCTGAAATACAAGTAGCTTAAGTTACTCCTTGTTACATCAACTATCTGCCAGTGAAAGTCCCGTCAAAATCGGTTTAGTCGTTTCAGAGATTAGCCGGAACAAACAGACAGATAGACAGACAGACAGACAGACAGACAGACTGACAGACAAACAAAAGTTGTAAAAAATGTTATTTTGGTATATGTACCGTGTATACATCCATATGTATTTAGTAATAAGCGTTTTTTTTTTATATTATAAACAGACACTCCAATTTTATTCATTTGTATAGATATAGATTACATGTAGAGCCACAGTGTCAAATAAATAAACATTGTTTTTTTTTATGTTAGTATGTATAACAATATAATAATACATATTTTCTAAATTGGCGCAATTAAAGCTAATAAAAAACTTACCTGATAACTGGTAATAATACCTAGACAACACGTGTAACAAAAGTTATATCAAAGCTTATTAGAAGTACCTAATAATGAACCATATTATGTGTAAGTATTAAAGTACCAGCTGCAAACATAAAATTTGCGTGTTTTGAATATACATATTATTTGTGTGATTAACATGATATTTTCGTAGAGTGCAATAAGTTTTTAACATAAAAATAATTTGAAAACTCAATAGTTCTAGAGCGAATGTGAACTCCTGATAGGCACTGTCATCCAAGTCCTAATAACTATTTATATCAAAATTCTATATAATAATTTTTTTCTAGTTAAAAAATTAAAAAATAATCATAAAAAATATAAAATTAGATCTAAGCTTATAATAATTAATTGTAACCGGATAAGGCAATTTTTTTAAAGTAAAGTTTCTAACGTATTAACACTCACCAAAACTTATAAGGTGACAACTGTAGTGTGCCTACGATATAATAGTATGTAATCCATTTATTGGAGTAGTAATAAAGTATATTTTCAAGCCTTCGGACGTGTTTAATTTAATAGCCACTGATCTGCACAGTACATGGCGACCCTGCCTGTAACAGGAGATCAGCGCGCTCGGGCACCGCATACCTTACCTTACGTGGAGTGACTAATAAAAAACAATGCTCGTGTCACAGTGCAAAGAATTAGATTGTGCTATCGAGTGCAATTGCGCAATTATATTAAAGCTGCAAACAATATTTAATTAAAATGTGCCAATCAACCCAGAATAAAGAAGAAGTGTTTTTAAACCAGAACGCAGCCGGTTCTAACTCAAACAGTGGAAACGATGTACAAATGTTGCACTGGAATTTGGGGTACCATACTATCATTTTAACTATTTTCACTATTTTGAGTGGCATTATATTAATTTACTACGTTTACAAATTATATAAAAAATGCCATACGCGATGGATAAGACAAGAATTATTTGCAACGACGTTTAGAAGTTCGAGGAATTTTGGTAGACAAGACCGGAACGTCCCATGTATGCGAGCTTTTGACCCAGCCCAGCGGACCCAGCAAGCAGCAAGTGATTAGTGAATTTGTGAAGTGCGTTTTCTTTTTTTTTATAGTGCGTAATACATATAAAGGTGCTTTTATAATGTGTAGTTCAGTGCGCATAAGGAGGTATGAAAATATTTAGTGGACTGTAATCCTTATTTTATTTAGCTTATTTATTTAAAACTAGTTTGTGTTTATATAAATACCATTATGATAATACCATTAATATATACCATTATAATATAATAATATATGATTGTTAATGGCTCAAGATCTTGATCGTATTTTAAATGAACTTAAGTCAATTAAAAATTATCTTATTTTAATAAGATAATTTTAGGACCTTTTTAGGACCTTTTCGGAGGTCGACGCAGGATATAAGTGGTAAATATAAGAAGGCCCATGAGTTATATGATTATTTTTTGTGTATTGTTAAGAATATAAAAGAGGGCGTAACTAAGGAGGAAATTAAATCCTCTGATTTAAAAGATTTAGAGTTAACATATGGACAAATAAACCATATTTTTCTTAGAATTAAGGAACTGTGTTCAATTTCTACTGATTGTAGTGTCGTTGAATGTAAAAACACCTCTAGCAACATGGAAAAATTTAATTTAAAAACTGCAATATCTTTGCTGCCAGTTATGACAGGTGACGAAAACGTCACAAAGCAATTAATTAGTAATATCGAAATGTATTCGGATATGATTGATGAAAACGGAAAAACCTCCCTAATAACTTTTATTTTAAAGTCTAGGCTGTCAGAGAGTGCTAAGCTACGAATGTCTCAAAATTATACATCAATTTCAGACTTGATAAAGGATATGAAGTCTTTTTTACTACCAAAAAAGTCTGATACTGCGATCCAATCGCAGTTGCAGCGAGCAAAACAAGGCGGGAGGACTATAGAAGACTTTGGTAAGGATATTGAATCTATGTTTGTCGATTTAACTATTTCTCAGGCCGACGGCGATTCACAAAAATACGAAATTTTGAAAACTATTAATGAGAAAAATGCTATTAAAAGATTTTCGGACGGCCTGCGAAATAGTCGAATAAGTACTATTATAGCGGCGCGAAATTATGTCACATTACAAGACGCAATTAGAGGCGCAATGGACGAGGAATTATCAGCGCAGCCAGAAGGAACAGTTATGAGTTATGGAAACACAAGAGGTAGGTCATCAGTTTATAATAACCATAATAGTCGTGGTTATAGACAGAGATATTTTAACAGTTATAACAGACGCCCCGATTCATCTTCAACGGCGTTGGCTACAGTTCGCGGTAGAGGTACGGTAACAAATTTTTCACGTCATAGTACTCGTACTAACAATAGGGGTCGTTCATATTCTCGTCGCGGGAACCGTAGCAATACAAATACTTTTAATCGAGGCCATAGGGTTCAAGGTCGTGAAAATCATATGAATATGATTAAATCGGCTGAGGAAACCCCTCAGGAAAATAATTGCAATATAATTAAAACAGATCATTTTTTTCGTCCATAATAAAGATAATGTAATATGTAATAATATTAACTCTGTTACTATGAGCGTATTAGACGTTCCTCAGAATTGGTTAATTGACACCGGCGCCTCGTTGTCCGCGGTAAAGTACGAGAATTTGATCGCGCTTAACATTCCATTCCAAATTGAGAAAATTTGTATCAGAGGTATAGGTGGCAACATACATTCCAAGGGATATGTTTATTTAAAGTTAAAAGTAAATGATATTGAATTAACGCATAAATTTTACGTATTTGAAAATCTACCCTGTCGAACCGACGGAATCCTAGGTCAGGATTTTTTAAGTAAATATAACTGTATTTTAAATTTTGAATTAAATACCCTATTACTTAGTACGAATATCGGAACTACTGTTATAAAGTTACAGATGGGTCAAATTGGTTACAACAATTATTTAATACTATCACCTCGATGTGAATCCTTGCATTATATTGACACAGATATAAATCAAGATTGCGTAATATTACCACAAGAATTATGCGATGGAATTTATTTAGCTAGTACATTAGTAACGCCTAAACAGGGAAAAATACCGTTAAAAATTTTAAACACAAGAGATGACGTAGTAAAATTAAGTTATTTTACGCCAACGTTTGATTTATTAAGTAATTATGAAATTTGTTCTTTTAGACCAAACTTAGTTAACGCGAATCGAGTAAAGAAATTATTCAACTTATTAGAATTAAATCATTTAAATGAGGAGGAAAGAATATCTATTGAGAATATATGCGCGAAGTATTCAGATGTATTTTATATTGATGGAGATAAGTTAGGAGTAACTAACATATACAATCAGTCTATACATCTTAAAGATAATGTAATGCCAGTTTATAGTAAACCGTATAGGATACCAAAATCATTAAAACCCATAGTAGATCGTCAGATTAGTAAAATGTTGGAAGAGGATATAATAGAAGAAAGTCAAAGTGAATGGTCTAGTCCCCTTCTTCTTGTACCAAAAAAAAGTGAGACTTTAGGCGATAAGAAGTGGCGCATAGTAATTGATTATCGAAAGTTAAATGAAAGAATACAAGACGATAAATTTCCTTTGCCAAATATCAATGATATATTAGATGCTTTATCTGGTTCCGTATATTTTAGTCATCTCGATTTAACACAATCTTATTATCAACTTGGCCTTCATCCAGATAGTCGAAAAGTAACCGCATTCACAACCGATAAACAATATCAATTAAAAAGGTTGCCAATGGGTCTAAAAACTAGTCCTAGTGCGTTTAGTCGAGCAATGACAGTGGCAATGTCTGGATTAAACTATGAAAAATGTCTTATATACCTGGATGACCTTGTATGTTTTGGCCGAAATATAGGTCAACATAACAAAAATTTAATAGATATTTTAGAAAGATTACGAAAGGTAAATCTAAAGCTAAATCCACAAAAATGTGTTTTCTTAAAAAAAGAGCTATTGTACTTAGGACATGTAGTTTCGGCGCAAGGTATAAGTCCTGATCCTGAAAAAACAAGAGTAATAAAAAATTATCCTAGGCCATGTAATAGTGATGAGGTAAAGCGGTTTGTTGCGTTTGCCAACTATTATAGAAAATTTATCCCTAATTTTGCTGAAATCACCATACCACTTAATAAATTAAGTCGTAAAGGAGTTGAGTTTGTATGGACGGATGAATGTGAAAACTCATTTTTAAAACTTAAAAATTGTCTTGCATCCCCACCTATATTACAATACCCAGACTTATCAAAAGATAATGAATTTATTTTACACACTGACGCGTCTGGGGTGGCAATTGGTTCAATGTTGTGTAATAAAAATAATCTACCCATAGCATATGCAAGTCGCACACTTAACAAGGCTGAGATTAACTATCCCACAATAGAAAAAGAATTGTTGTCAATAGTATGGTCAGTACGTTACTTCAGACCCTATTTATTTGGTAAAAATTTTACTATTAGGACTGATCACAGACCTTTAGTATATTTGTTTAATATCAACAGTCCCAGCAGTCGTTTATTAAAATTTAGGCTGAGTTTAGAAGAGTATGATTATAAGATAGAGTACGTGAAAGGAGCGAATAATGTGGCTGCAGACGCATTATCTCGCATAGTTGTGACATCAGATGAGTTGAAAGAGATGAATAAACATATCGCGTCTGTAATGACTAGACGGATGAAGAGAATGCAAGGCGATGAATGTAAAGATACCGATTTGGTCGATAACAGTTCCACAGATTGCAGGATTGATCACCCTAATGTCGTGGAATTGCTTAAAAAACCAAACTCGGGAGTCGAATTTAGATACGAAAAATATAAAGCTAGTTGTCATGATGATGTATGTATACAAGATAAACAATTTTTATATTTACCATCGAAGTATACAATCTATAGCGATGTAGACACCCGATCATGTTCTGCGCGAGCCGCATTCGTGAGGGGCTTAGAGTCTTTTTGTAAAAAAATAAATATTGACGAGTTGTATATTGTAAAAAATAAGAAAAACAATCTATTGATTGAATGGTTAACCAAAGAAATAAATAATAATCCAAAGTGGTCCGGACCACGACTTTGTGTTATTAATGGAGTAATGAAAGTAGATGACGTCAACGATAGAAGAGTGATTTTAAATGATTTTCATTTACTACCCACAAGTGGACATGCAGGCGTTAGGCGCATGCTAAATAATATTAAACGATATTATTTTTGGCCAAACATGTGTGAAGATGTTAAAAAGTTCGTAAGAAGATGCGATAGCTGTCAAAAGCAAAAGCACTCCTTACCAACTAAACAACCTATGGAAATAACAACAACAGCTAAAAGCGCTTTTGATAAAATTTATTTAGATATCGTTGGACCATTAGAGAAAGATTATGATAATTTTTCATACATATTAACTGTTCAGTGCGAATTAAGCAAATACGTAGAAGCTTATCCTTTAGAAACTAAGGACAGTGTTAGTGTAGCTAGAGCTTTTGTAGAAAATTTTATTCTTAGGTATGGGGTACCGCGGGAAATTGGAAGTGATCGTGGTACTGAATTTATGAGTAGTACTATGAATGAGGTATGCAAGTTGTTGCATATCACACATATTTCATCCACTGCGTATCACCACGAATCTTTAGGATCTTTGGAAAATACTCATAAATCTCTTAATTCTTTTTTGAGAATACAAACAGATAACAATTCTAGACATTGGAGTCATTGGTTGCAATATTGGTGTTTTTCGTTCAATACAACCGTACATAGTGAAACAAAGTATACACCTTATGAACTTGTTTTTGGCAAAAAATGTAATTTACCGAGCAATTTATTAAATAATAATATAATAGAGCCTTTGTATAATGTAGATAATTACCCTAAAGAATTAAAATATCGTTTGCAAAAATCTCAATTTGATGCTAGGCAAAATTTAATTGGAAGCAAACAGCATAGAAAATGTATTTTTGATAAATATGTAAATCCTATAACTTATAATAAAGATGATTTGATCTTAGTTAAGAATGTAACAGGAAATAAATTAACTTGTCCAATTTATTCAGGACCTTATAAAGTCTTAGAAGACATGTCATCAAATGTGAAAATTTTGAAAAATGGTAAAGAAGAAATTTTACATAAAAATCGTACAAAACTTTACTACACTTGATATTATATAAATTTATTCGAAATTTCTGTCATGTGTAAATCCTAATATTGTATTATAATACAAATTATTACTTACATATATGTATTGTTGATTTAAGTTAAGAAAAAAAAAATGTAACCTTAGAATTTTTTTTTTTTTTTTCATTTTATGGGGCGTGTAGTGTGCCTACGATATAATAGTATGTAATCCATTTATTGGAGTAGTAATAAAGTATATTTTCAAGCCTTCGGACGTGTTTAATTTAATAGCCACTGATCTGCACAGTACAAACTATAACCTAACTTAACGACTACCTGTGCCTGCGACTTCGTCCACGTTTTGGGTATTTGCATGTTCTACGTGATTCTTTAAATTGCCATAACTTTTTTGTTAATGAACCGATTGACGTGAAACAAACAGTAAATGTTAAGTTTAGCTCTTACCATATGAAAAACACATCTAAATCGGATAAACTGTTTCTACGATTCGCGTGCACAAACGCACAGACAAACGGACAAAAATTCTAACAATCATTGTTTTGGTTATTATTTGCATTTATAAAGGTCCCGATAATATTTTTTCTCATATATCTTCCATGTACAGACAGTCATCCGTTACATTTTAATTATATGTATTGATTATTTAACTGTACGCCGCGTTGGCGCAACGGTCACAGCCATGGATTGTACCTGTTGCGCTGGCGGTTGCGGGTTCGATCCCCACACATGAACAACATTTGTATTGGCCATACAGGTGTTTGCCGTGGTCTGGGTGTTTGTGCAGTCCGTGTGGGTCTCCCCACCGTGCCTCGGAGAGCACGTTAAGCCGTCGGTCCCGGTTGTTATCATATACACCTGATAGCGATCGTTACTCATAGTAGGGAATATATCCGCCAACCCGCATTGGAGCAGCGTGGTGGATTAAGCTCTGATCCTTCTCCTACATGGGGAAAGAGGCCTATGCCCAGTAGTGGGATATTACAGGCTGAAGCGTAAGCGTAATTTAACTCTACAGTTCTACAACTTTTGAAAGAACTACACACACCGGCATATTTAGCGAAACATAAAATAAAGGTTCGATATCAGTATCATATAAGGTTGCTGGCTGGTTTATACGTCATTTAATTTAAAAAGAAATATTTTCAAATTAAGAAAACAACTGAACATCACATTTTATGCAATTGTTTTAATTTTAATCAAATACACCTTATCAGGAGCGAACTTCGAGTATTTCTTCCTTCTGAGTTTGATTTAAAATTTCATTGAAATATTTTGTTAGTTTTTTTAATCGCGTATCTTTTTGGAGTTGAGGACTGAATTATACCTGACTTAGCCCCAATAGAGATTGCCAAGGCAGTCGAAATGCGAAGAAATAGTCAAACCTACAGAGTAAGTAGATTTTAAAATAAAACCATATTTTTTTTAATTATGGTACTTTTTTTGTGTTCCGCTAAATATGCCGGTGTATTTAGTAACATTTATTAACAAAAGTTAAATCTATATTTTCCCCGTGATGCTAGAAAAAAAGTTACGTTAAATTATTGTAAGATATTGATACAGATCTCTAAAATTAAAATTTTATTTCAGTATATCTTAAAAAATCGAAAATTTGAAGTTCTCAAGAAATCGTGGTCTTCAATTGTGAACATAGTATTGATTGAAGCCAAGGATTTGCCAGATGCTCCAGCAAACGGATCAAGCGGTCTTTACTGCAAGTTCAAGTGAGTATACATTTTTTTTACGTATTTGATGCATTTAAATTTCTCCTAGTGTCCATTAGTACAGTACGTGGAGTCGAAATTTTGTCCTAATAAGTAGCAGTAAGATAAATGTTCTTAAAAAAATCGAATATTCGAATTCGATTTTAAAAAATTGAATAGAATTTTCTTTTATATACACTTATTCATCCACCTCGCTACTATGCGATGACCGTAAGGTGAAAGAAATGTTTTTATACTTCATAATGTCGTAGGTAGTAAAAGTCTTAATTACAGGTACAGGATAATTGTGTTTGCTCGCAAACGAAAAAAAACCGACTTCAATTACATCGACGAGTAACACAACGTAGATCGACGAAAAAATAGTCAAGTAACTACGCGTTATCAAAGATTACTCAAAAAGTAGTTATTAGATCTCAATAAAATTTATATGTGACCACATGATAAACATCAGCTTTCGATTAAATTAAAAATTATCAAAATCGGTACACCCAGTAAAAAGTTATTGCGAATTTTTGAAAGCTTCCCTCGATTTCTGTAGGATTCCATCATCAGATCCTGTTTTCCTTATCACGGTACCAAACTAGGGATATCCCCTTTCCAACAAAAAAATAATTATCAAAATCGGTAGGTACATCCAGTAGAAAGTTATGTGGTATAATACAACGTAGGTCGACGAAAAAAGCGTCAAGTAAAAACGCATTATTAGATATAACTCGAAAAGTAGTTGTTAGATCTCAAATAAATTTAAATGGGACCAAATGACACACACCACCTTTTGATCAAAAGAAAATTTGTCGAAATCGCTCTACCCAGTCAAAAGTTCTGAAGTAACATACATTTAAAAAAAACAGTCGAATTGAGAACATTCTCCTTTTTTGGAAGTCGGTTAAAAATACGAATTATATTTTCAAATAACCTAAGGGGTTATTCTGCTATCTGCATCTAAAAGCAAAACCCTACATCTGACCTTATTATTATCAAGATTCTACTTAAAATACCCATTAAATTTAGCAATTTTACTCAACTTTAATAAGTAAATAATTATTAACATTAATTTAAATTTAAATTTTATTTCATATGCAATTTAATATTGTGGTCTAAGTGTTATCTATCAATTTTATTTCGTAAACTTAATATGAAAATAAATACCATAGTCGAGTTTCAATTTGAAATCGAGAATTAATTAATAAGCAAATGGGTTTATCAATATTTGCTAGTAATAATTTAAATTTTGTTCTTTAATTTGATGAATGATTCAGCAAAGTCTAATTTGGAGTACGTTTAACCAATTTATATTTATTTATAACCTTCCTTCGAAGAATATAATTATTGTGCAATTTTGCTATAATTATGGGTTCTGTTTAAAATAAAACAGCTGCTCCGAAAGACAGACTTTAGACACCTTTTTTTAAGTAAATATAAATATATACTCGTTTATAAATATAAATTGTTTGTCTCTATATCGCATGAGACTACAAACTACTTTACAATAAAAAAAAAATTATTATTTTATTATTTATTTATTAAGAAAACCAACAGCGTTTCAGTTAATACATACTATAAAAAAATTACAAAAAAATAAGGCCAATAACAAGTTTCCCGTTGAGAGTTCCCGGAACCCGTTGGAGTATTACAAATTTGTATTTAATTTGTCGGTAGGTAATAAGGCCACGACACTGTATTGAAAGATCGAAAAATGACAATCAAATATTTTTCTGCCAACTCAGGGATATCTTGCAACAGTGTCAATGGATTCTCACTAACGAATCTAGCAACCTAGTATGATAAAATAGCTTCCGCGTAGTGAGTAGATGTGGTCGTTGTCTGGGCGTTTGTGCTTATGTATTATGTGCTTTTCCGGACTCCCGACCCAGGGGAAATTCCTAATGGGGGCCTTTGAGTGTAAAACATTTCTTTATTAAAAAAAAATAAACAAACTCTATTCATGAGTATCTACTATAGTCTAGAGAAAGGAAAAACAATTAAACACCAAGGTATTTGTAGATTATATATAAAAATACTAAATAGAATAAAAAATATAATAAATACAGTACAATAAACTGACCGTAAGTATTCAATTAAAGCGAATGCCCTTGATGAGGTATGTAAATTATTCATATTTAAGAGCTAAAATAAAAAGTATTTATTAGTATAATCGGAATATGAAATAAACATATATGAAAAGCATAAATCATGAAAGCTTATAATACAGTATAAATAAATTGGTATAACCATTTTAATAGAGTAAGAAAATCTAAAAAGAGAGGTGAAAGTGACATAGAGACCGCTATAAAAATATTAACATGGGCACAAAAATATACCTATAAAGGATATTTAAAATTTACAAAAAAGAAACGCGAATGCGTAATCTTATCTCTTGATTTGTAAGAGAAATCTATATTGCCTTTTTCGAACTCTGCTAATGATAAATGTTAGTCTAGTATGTAGACTACACAGATTCATGTGATCTGGATTTTTTTTGTTATAAAACTAGGTTGGCAAACAAGCGTACAGGTCACCTGGTGTGAAGCGATTACCGTAGCCTATTGACGCCTGCAACACCAGAGGCATCGCAAGCGCGTGGCCGATCCTACCCGTACCTTCCCCAGGGTTTTGGTCACCTTACTTACCACACAGGAACACAACACTGCTTGAAAGCAGTGTTATTTAGCTGTGATCTTCTGTACAGTCGAGATCCTACCCCAGTCGGACTTCTCCAGATTTGAGCAGGATATTTCCTGCTGTGCCCTACCTCAATTGTCTTTTTACTTGTGTTGTACATCACACCGACACAATACCATCTCCTCTGCCCCTAGGTTGCCTGGAAGAGATCGCTTTTCAGCGATAAGGCCGCCCTTTGTGCCTTATGATACTCTGTCTGTCTGTCTGTGTGTTGGGGATTGGGTCGGCAATGCGCTTGCGATGCTTCTGGTGTTGCAGGTGTCTATAAGCTACGGTAATTGCTTACCATCAGGTGAGCCGTACGCTTGTTTGCCGACCTATTGACATAAAAAAAAATCCTTATTATTTCTGTATTGGTGTACAATAAAGTGTATTGTTATGTTATGTTACTTGTGTTGTGTTTCTGAACCACCAACACCGGATTTTTATTGTATTGAAGACCGTATCGGTCTTATTTTTATGACCTGTTAGTTTGACACAACCGCACTTTTATATTGGTGTGAGTATCGCCTAAAACACCGACGATTCGTGAGAGATGGATATTTGTATTTGTACAAATATATATTTCCGGGTTGCATGTCTGTGCTTGTGAATTTCCCCACCATACCTCGAGAGCACGCTAAGCCGTCGGGCGTTGTTATTATAAATACCTGATAGCAATCGTTATTCATATTAAACATATCCGACAATCCGCAGTAGAGCAGCGTGGCGGATAAAGCTCTGATCCTTCTCCTACACGGAGAAAGAGGCCTATACCCAGGGTGGAATATTACAGGCTGGATGTTGCAGTTTAACATACAAACAGGATACGTTTAGGAATTTAATTTTACTAACCAGGATAAGTAAACAAGAAGTAACTATTAAAATAAAAAGCATTTTCATGATATAAGTATTTTTAGTAGATACATCAAAATAATGCATTTAATGTTACTACTATATTGTATATTAAGGCTAAATTTTAAAATATTGTATTATTAAGATAAAATTAACTTCTAAATTTTGTTGTTTGTTTAATCTACGTTTTTTTTTTCTCTAATGATAAACCGGTAATGAAAATGAACATCGTCTCAGTAAGGCCGCAATCATGTAAATGCTAAAAGCAGTGCTGAGTTTCGACACGCGAACGCCGCGTGCGCTTTAGTATAAAAATCAAATTGAATTATAAAAGAGTATTATAGTGTAGTGTTTCAACTCTTGTTACTGGACTTAAATGTTTTTTCTACATCTGGTATCTTCTGATTTTAATTGGTTTTCGTCTCTACAATAATTTAGAGATGGTAAAATCCTTACTTCATCCTAGTAGGTCAAAAACACTTCAATCTATTTTTCACCAACACAAACCAAACAAAATGCAAACGCTATAGAATAAAAATGCGCAGTATACGCTTCAAAATTATTTATCGCTTTAAGGAAATCGTTTTCAATCTTCATAATAGGTAATAAAAAAAAAACAAAGTAAATTTTAAAACAAACTAGCTTTAACAGTGATAAATTCACTATTAAACGCACCCTGTTTACATATCCTAAATAATTATATTTTTTTTAACGACAAAGAGAAAACAGCATTATTTTTTTGTATTTGTATTTTTCCACTTCAAAAATGGCTAATTGGTTACTTTGTATGTAACATATACATTATAAGATTTTAAGCTTCCACGGTGTGTATGTTTTTGTTGTTAAAAAATAAACATTGTGTATATGCTTGCTTAACGCACGGTCAAATAAAATTACAAATAGCTTATAACTGTTTTGTATTTGTTATGTTAACTATAATTAAAGAAGTGCTTTATCAGTATTTTAATCACGGTATTTATTTAAGGCTAGGTACCGAAACTCACAAGTCAAAGCAAGTTCACAAAACGAAGCCGGTATGGCGGGAGAGGTTCAACTTATACCTCTACGAAGACAACTCTCTTGAGGTCAATGTATGGCACAAAACGAAACAGAAAAATTTCATGGGCCGGTAAGTTTATACGTAACTAATATAAAACACGTACACATACACAAAAACTTGGATGATATATTCAATCGCATTTTGTGCTTTTTAAACCGAACGTTGTTTTTAATCGGAGACATTAATAATATTTCAGCAAAATAAATTTAGCTGGAATTATCGGCAATTTGTTTGCATCTTTTTATTTTTGCTTACACCCTTGTAAATATATAAGCAGATTTATATTTAATGGTCATTTTTGAATTATATTAAATAATTATTCATTTTCGTTGTATAAAAATACATTGATGTGTATGTATATATATGCTGTATGGTGTCGGCCGATTAGAATAGCACCACCCCCTTTCTTCCCGTGGGGGTCGTACAAGGCGACCGAGAGATATAACTGGCTTAAAACAATCAGGGTCCAGGAGAAGGAAAACTTCATTTGAAACCCGGAATGGAGTCTCCGTCAAGCATTCGTGGCATAGCTCTAAAATGCGAAAGACTCCTGCAGCCGAACTGGCTCCACACGTATCATCTCGTCGTTCTTGTGGGCCTAGCCAGTGAGGTCGAGAGGGTAGCGCAGAGCTTAGGCAACTCTGCGTTTTCCTGAAGAGTGTCCTAAGCGACACAGTGTCTGTCTGACACTGTCTAAATCGTCTGCAATAGGCGGATAAGGCCAATGAATATATACGGTCGCATTGAGTAACCTCCTCCTTTTTTGAAGTCGGTTAAATAAAAGCATTTGTTCAAACGCCCTAATCTCAAAATCACGAAAAAATGAAAATTAAGAAATAGAAATGCTATAATTTTCTAAGAGATTGCCTGTCTTTTGAAGAATGTTATAGACCACGACATCGTGGAATTACCACAAAGACCACATTTACATCGTAAAACAGTAGTAATCGTATAATAAAACACTTTTTTCGGATTTTATCGCGGTTTATAGTCCTCCCGTGACCATGGTTGCTGTAAAGTATCCGAAACGTCGGGAATCAAAAGTTAACAATAAACCGCGATAAAATCCGAAAAAAGTGTTTTATTAAATGAGTAAAATTCGCGTAAACATTAGAAAACAGTAGTAATCGTAAATGTTTATCAATCTTACATAAGTTGCCATTAAATAATTATACCTTTCTCACATGGATTTCTTACATGGAGGATGAGGCCTATGCCCCAAATGAGATGGGATGCTTAAAGCTGAATCATCAAGTACTTAATTATAACTTAGTAAACAAACTTAAGTTTGAAAAATGGGTATCTAAATAAAACAATTAATTTATCAGGTGTGTCATCGATTTATCTCAATTGGAAAAAGAAAAAACACACGACCTCTGGCAACAATTGGATTGCGGGTTTGGTTCAGTGCACCTGCTAATCACTCTCAGCGGATCAGAAAGGTGCATATCAACTGAAAACGTATTAACCAACGGCGTACAACATGAAACACCTAAGGAGGATAACTTTGTAAGTAACTAAGTCATTTCCTCAACTTCTCTTCTATTTCTCAGCTTCTCTTGATCCCCAACGTAATAAAATATCATACAATAAACTTTTTACAATAGTGGAAACCCTACGTATGCAGATCCGATTTGTATTTTAATCTTAATATATGGTCAAAATTTCACATCATATAGATGTTTGACGTCGTGTCGATTAATTTATTAGTTCATTAGTTATTTTACGCACTTAACGAAATATATATTTAATATTTTACGCACTTAACGAGATAAATTTCCATTTGAACATAATCGGCTAATATAAAAAATTTAAGTGAAGGAAAATGTTGGGTTTTAAATGCAAAATTTTTAACATAATTATATAAATAAACTATATAAATTGATCATGGCCATTTCCGGATATTTGAACATAGTATATCATAAAATTATGTAGTTACAATTGTCGAATTTATCTATTCCGAAATGTGATATTTATTAAAATAGACCTTATATTTTAACTTATTTAAATTTTAAAATGTGTATTATATGTAATATTTTTATTAGGTACCAAGTGCTCATGTTCAAGCTTTACGAACAGAAATAAATAAAATCGTAGTTATAATAAGATAAATTACATTAAACTAAAAAACCTTAAGTATATATATATATATACATAATGTAATAACTAAAAAATATTATTAAAAGGAGTCCCCTTAGGCAAGGTTTTGAAGATACTGGCAGCGTTCCCCCTTTGAATAGCTAGACTAATTCTTTGTCCGAAGTAGCTGCCAGCTCTTCGGTCTCCTGTGACGTCGAATAACCTTTTTGCTATTTCCTTAAAAAGTCTTATAGCACTAGGACCCCACGGACCAAGGGTTTCGACACCGAATGGGACAAAATCATATTCGGAGCCTAGACCCCTGTATTTGTATGTTTTAGTTTTTTCAGCCGCTTCACAAGCCGCACCAGCTCTGTTGTTGGTTCCATGTAGATGGGAAGGGGCCAGCGTGTCTGAACAGGTTGCATCCTATACCACACCTGGCCCATCTTCCATGGAATCAAACTCATACCGTCCGATCTCTTGCCATCGTCTCTTGCAATACCAGTCGTCTCAAGTAGACTTGGGGCGTTGACGTTGACAAGGGACCGGCGTATGATATCGTTAAGTGCGGCATGTCTCGAGAAGCGGCCTGCACTTTTTTGGCATGACATACCGTGATATCCTAGCTTGTCGACATCACTGCCACAGGGACATTTATGAGAAGCGCAGACCGGAACCCCAAGCCGTAGACTGGTTGCGATTCGGAACGTGTCAGGCTCACGAAATGTTCCTGTATTTGACGAAGGGTACGCGTGAAGCCAGCAGCCGGCCTCATGCGTACCCACGGCCAAAAGCCTAGCACGCGCCAAACCTGTACTACAGCTTAAAAGATTGTCATAAGTCAATTTGCAGTTTATGTCGTCCCAGCTCCTCTGTTAATTTGGAGAAACTGGAAAATTTTGACCTGGGCATGCAATTAAGAAAGCGTTTCTAGCTTCTTCCAAACCAGTAATCTCAAAGTTTGAAGGGGATACCCTTTAAATGAGATTAGCTGAACTATGGACAAAAGATAGGAAGGCTGGTAAAGCAACACTGGAAATTTTGCGAAAAATATATATTATATCTAGTATATAAAGTTCTCGTGTCACGGTGTTTGTAGTTAAACTCCTCCGAAACGGCTTAACCGATTATCATGACAATTTTTATGCATATTGGGTAGGTCTAAGAATCAAACAAAATCTATTTTTTATCCCCCTAACTGTTAAGGGTAGTCCACCCCAAAATTTTTATTTTTTATTTTTAGATATATTATTTATTTCTTATTTTATTCTGATTTGGCTTTAAAAAATATATACAACCCTAAAATTTCACCCTTCTACCACCAACCCCTATTTTTAAATAGCGTTTAACGCCAAGACAACGTTTGCCGAGTCAGCTAGTATTTTATATAAATATATATTTATATACTTATATGCCGCTCAATTTCTTTTCAAGCCATAATAAGTTAATGAGGAACGCTTTACATGTATAGTAGCTACTTGGGTCTTGTGTCGAGGATTCGGAAACACGCACACACAAACATAAAAGCTATCACACACAAAAAAAGAATAAAACCTGCAACATATAATGATATAATTATTTTAAAATTACGCTTGCCAAAATTATGTGAATCGTTGAAGGTCTTACACAATAATATATCCATTAATAGTGCTGTTTACGTTTTATACATGATTACTATTAATTGAAAGGCTAAAGGTTAGCATCCTTTAGAATATTAAATTGTCATTTTAGTTGTGACGCATTTTCAAGAATAATAAAATAAGAAAACGAATAGTTTATCTCCTGTATACTTTTTATACATACATATACGAAATGAATACTTACAATTCATATCATTACACTTATTCCCGATCAGCATATAAAATGTTTGCCCTATATTTATATGTATAGGGAGCTATATCGACTATTCGAAAGCTATTAACTAGAATTTTTTAATATCGATTATCAATAATCACCTTACAGCATACAGTAGCAGTGTAGTATGCGAACCCGTCAGCGTAGTTAAATATAAAAAAAATAGTAAGAGTTAAGGACCTATACGATAAAACAGTGGCTATTCATATTTATTTAGAATACGAGGACTTTATTAATAAAAGCTGTCCTAATATTATGTTAAAGATTGATCTTAAAGTGAATAAAAATATCAGTTTAAGCATATTACTTGTTTTTGAAATTAATGAGTTCAACTCTTTTAATACTTGTAAGCTGATATAATGTATGTATTGTCAGTTGATTGTAATATAAAAATGGCTATTTTCAAACATTAATTCAGATGAAAAAATGTATTCACGTCTTCTCTGTTAAAAAATAATAAAATAATTGTGTTTGCTTGCAAACGAAAAAAAAAACCGACTTCAATTACATCGACAAGTAATACAACGTAGATCGACGAAAAAATAGTCAAGCAACTACGCGTTATCAAAGATTACTCAAAAAGTAGTTATCAGATCTCGACAAAATTTATATGTGACCACATGATAAACATCATCTTTCGATTAAATTAAAAATGATCAAAATCGGTACACCCAGTAAAAAGTTATTACGGATTTTCGAGAGATTCCCTCGATTTCTCTGGGATCCCATCATCAGATCCTGGTTTTCTTATCATGGTACTAAACTAGGGATATCTTCTTTCCAACAAAAAAAGAATTATCAAAATCGGTACACCCAGTAAAAAGTTATTGTGGATTTTCAAGAGTTTCCCTCGATTCCTCTGGGATCCTATCATCAGATCCTGGTTTCCTTATCATGGTACTAAACTAGGGATATCTCCTTTCCAACAAAAAAAGAATTATCAAAATCGGTACATTCAGTAGAAAGTTATGCAGTATAATACAACGTAGGTCGACGAAAAAAGCGTCAAGTAAAAACGCATTATTAGATATAACTCGAAAAGTAGTTGTTAGATCTCAAATAAATTTAAATGGGACCAATTGGCACACACCACCTTTCGATTAAAACAAAATTTGTCGAAATCAGTCTACCCGGTCAAAAGTTCTGATGTAACATACATAAAAAAAAAAAAAAAAAAAAAAAAAAATACAGTCGAATTGAGAACCTCCTCCTTTTTTGGAAGTCGGTTAAAAAGAAACAAAAACTGACAAAAAGCTATAATCGTGTTTGCTCGTAATCGAGGACTTCAATTTACACCGACAATATAACGTAAGGTAGTCGAAAAAACAGTCAATTAAATACGCATTATTAGGAATAACTCAAAAACAATATTTATTAGGAATAACTCAAAAACAATATTCCTCAGATCTCGATCAGAATACTGCAAAGAGCTGTTATTTTATGTAAATGCTAATTGTCACTACCCTTTTGACGGAAACTGAAACCAGCAACTCAGATCAAATGTTCTTAGGTCAATGTTTATACTATTGTTCGAATACAGGTCAGTTCAACGTGGAATATGAATTGTCAGAAAAACATATTTACTCACATTTACATATTTCTTGGTACGACGTCTAATATTAAAATAATTACCATTTTTTTTAACTTAAGATAATACTTTTAATCAATTAATTTTTTTTTAATGTATTCCTAAATTTGAAGATTTACACCGAGTTGCACGAAAAGAAATTAAAATTTAAGTAGTGATTAAACTAATTTAATCGCAAGAATTGTATGATTGTGATAATGGATATTTTAATCTTGTGAGATACTAAATACTACTTAGTGCGGTATACTGCTGCGTAATTCAATATACAGGATAACTTTTTTCAAAATATTGACGTCAGAACTCATTTAATATTTTTATAATTTACAAAAAACGCTAAGCTAATAATCGTGTATTGCGTCATGAGACGGAGGAACGGTTTTCTTCTTATAGTGACGTATGTGTATATTTCATAGCCTCATTCAATTAATACGTAAAATTGGTTTTTGCTTCTGTTCTTGGAAAATACGTCGTGTTTTCCCAAACATTCGATACTAGCTTTTGTCTGCGGAGAATTTATAATTATGTATATACATTATTACATTCAGTATTCCACTTACACAATATGCCTGCATCAAATTTTAGTATTAGCATTCAATTTTTAGTTGGTTTTATAGGAACACAATTTTGTGACTCTTCTTGTAACATACTTCTGATATCTATCTACCTGATTAATATCTAATAATTGCAAATCATATTTCATCTCTATAATTTTTTTGTAATAATATAATAACTAAACAGTAACTATACATATAATAACCGGTTATAATATAAAATAATTTTTAACAAAAAAAAAACCGACTTCAAAAAGGAAACTAAAAAGTGAAAAATAAATTTACTTAGTACAAAGTAATTCGTATTTTGATGTAGTTAATCAGAAATGATTAAATAAATATTTTATAATTTTGAAGTCGGTGCCAAGTAAAACCATAACTACTCTAGTATCTACTCATAAGTTGTATTCAGTTTTCTTTCATAATTTGTTTCATTGACTATTAGGTTGAATACTGTTATTATTCTGTTATTGTTTTGACATATCTAATAATATTTTTTGTACTTGTTTGTTGTGTGTGTGCTGTTTGTATTTGTTATTGTAGCCAGGTTGTTGTAGTATTTACTTGGCACCAACTTCAAAATTATAAAATATTTATTTAATCATTTCTGATTAACTACATCAAAATACGAATTACTTTGTACTAAGTAAATTTATTTTTCACTTTTTAGTTTCCTTTTTGAAGTCGGTTTTTTTTTTGTTAAAAATTATTTTATTTTACAATTTTTAGTGATGGGTAGACCTAACAAGGATGCTTTTTCTCTTATGTCGGGAGTTCGGAAACATACACAATACACAAGCACAAACACCCAGATCATGACAAACATCTATATGACCAATACAAATGTCTGTCGTGCGCGGGGATTGAACCCACTAACGCCAGCGCAACAGCCGGCGCTGTGACCGCTGCGCTAACGCGTCGACATACTATGAGTAAAGTTCGCTATCAGGTGTACGTAATAACAACCGGGACTGACAGCCTAGCGTGTTCTCCGAGGCTAGGTTGGGAGAACCACAAGGATTAACAACTAGACCAAAAATAAATATTTATATAAACATAAATATCCACTCCGAGCTGGAATAGAACCCGCGACCGTCGGTGTTTAGGCGCCGCCGACACGGCACATGCACCATTATATCAAAGCGGTCGTCAAACAGCAAAAGGTAACTGCTGTAAATTGTTGAGAAATTCCCTCGAGTGTTTATGGGCTCTATCATCAAACCTGGTCCTGCGAGACAGATGATCACACCGCAGGTAATTGCTATAAATCGTTGAAAAGTTCCCTCGACTATCTTTCGTCTCCATCATCAGACTTTAATGGCACTTGTAACTCATATAGGTGCAAAGTTCTCATCAATAGAAACGAATTAAGTTCAAACAGCAGGTAATTGCTATAAGTCGTCGAAGAGTACCCTCGACTATCTTTCGTCTCTATCATCAGACTGAAATGGCACTTATAACTCATATATATGCAAAGTTCTCATCATTAGAAACGAATTAAGTTCAAACAGCAGGTAATTGCTATAAGTCGTTGAAGGGTTCCCTCGACTATCTTTCGTCTCCATCATCAGACTGAAATGGTACTTATAACTCATATATATGCAAAGTTCTCATCATTAGAAACGAATTAAGTTCAAACAGCAGGTAATTGCTATAAGTCGTTGAAGAGTTCCCTCGACTATCTTTCTTCTCCATCATCAGATCGACTCCAGACCATTATTAAATAGTAGTGCTTTATAGTACTTAATGAAAACATGATTAAATTTACTAGTCACCCTTACGATTTTTGAAAGTTTTCCTCGATTTCTCTGGGATCCCATCATCAGATCCTGGTTTCCTTATCATGGTACCAAACTATGAATATCTCCTTTCCAACAAAAAAAGAATTATCAAAATCGGTTCATAAACGAAGAAGTTATCTCCGAACATACATAAAAAAAAAAAAAAATATATACGGTCGAATTGAGTAACCTCCTCCTTTTTTTGAAGTCGGTTAAAAAGACCTTGCATAATCATTTTTTAAATAATAAAATAAAAAATTCATTAATAAAAACTAAACCGAGAACGCAAAGCTTAAAAACATGAAGATTTGTCTTCTCGATCTAAACTTTTTATTGAAATGTGAAGTCACCAGTATAATTATAAAGATAGCAGTTATAAAATGGAGATTATTTCAGATGTGGTATAAACTGGACGACTGGACCAATGTCGGCCAATTATTAGTAACAGTGCACGGAGCGAAAGGGTTAAGCGCTCTCAACATAAGCGGAAACGTAAATTCGTTCTGTGTTTTGGAGTTGGACAACTCGAGGATTCAAACCCACACCGTGCGAGGCACCTCAGAACCGAACTGGAATAAAAGCTTTACATTGTAAGTAATAAGTTAAAATATACATAACCAAAACCTTTGCCTACCTGGGTGCTTTAAGTCAAACGAACTGTACCTAATGACAAATATAATAAATACTCCTTATTACGTTTAACCTGACATAATAAATCGCAATCAAACTTATTCAATTAGAAATAAAACTTACGAAACGTAACTCTCTCTCTTTTTATCTTCACTAACTTATTATATCTCTCAACTTCCGTTTGCCTCGCGCAATCACACTTTTCGTAACGCGCCAAAAGAAAATTCAATTATATATATTTTTATTATTATTATAAATTTAACCAAAAAGTTTTAGTCACCTATAGAATGTTTTGTTACCATTGAGTGACATAGGCTATATTTTAACAGGAGAAAATGGATTAGCTATATTTGTGTGAAAAGCTTAAGATGTTCCATACTTTCCATGAACTACGGATTATACATCAATACCAGATGTCCTAGTGTTTCTTATGCACGGCATTGATGCTTTATTTGTGTTCGTGTTCTATAAATTATTACGAAATCGTTCATTGTTCGTCATCAAGACTATAATGAATCATTTCTCATTAAAATTTATATTCCTTCTTGTAATTAGATCCCCTACAATGAACGAATATTTACTTTTAATATCATATAGTCCTACATATATTTATTTATTTACTAATTAATAATTTTAAAAATATATTATACCTATATCCCAAAGATAAAGAAAATATGGTAAATCAACAGTCATTTTATAAGGCATTAGTGTTACACAACCTGTAATAAAAGTTACATAACATGGTTCTATTGTTTTTATAAATTATTATGGTCCTTTTTGTATGAGCTATTGGTAAACTTGTTTATTATAGTGTCGTTTTAATTACGCAAGAATAAAAACCTATTTGTAAAAATTATATTTATTTAAACTAATTACCTATTCGTGTAAAGGAAATCTTACTTATTAATATTTTATTGAAGTGTCAAGTTATTAGTAATAGTAAGATTCTAAAATACAAACAGTATTGTGTCTTCGAGTCTCCTGATTGAATTAAAGCAATTACAATTCGTTTTTGAATTCATTAACCCATTGCAAAAGCCATTTCAAATACAAAATAGGCCAGTATTAAAATCATGAAAATTGTTAAAATGCGTAAATATGTTATGTATGTGTAATAAACATACATAATTATATAGGCTGTGTGGCTACGGCATTAAATGATATAGCCACCCCCTCTCTTCCCATGGGTGTCGTAAGAGGCGACTAAGGGATAACACAGTTCCATTACCACCTTGAAACTTATAAAACCGATGGATGGCGAGATAACCATCAAACTGATGGCTTTGAAATAAGCAGGCCGAAGACGGGCTGTAGCGTATTAGGTGCGACAAAGCCAGCCCTGCGGTCACAAACCCGCCTGCCCAGCGTGGTGATTATGGGTAACACACATGAGTTCGCACCATTTTTTGGCACGAACTTGTGGAAGCCTGTATCCAGCAGTGGACTGCAATAAGCTGAAATGATGATGATGATTCAAAAAAAACCTCATTTTTTATAAATTTTAATTAAATGATGACTTCTTTGCAGCTGTGTCAATGACGTTACGTCGGCATTAGATATTACCGTTTACGATGAGTGTATATTACAATCGATGAAAGGTGAGACAATCGGTAAAATAACGATACCTCTTTTAAGAATAAAGAACAATGAGAAACGATGGTACGCTCTTAAGGACCGGGCAAAACGTCATAGTGCCAAAGGAAACTGTCCAAGAATTCTGTTGGAGATGTCACTTGTATGGAATCCGGTAAGATGAAAATCGATTATCTTATAACGCTATACTACATTATAAAACTCAATTAAAACAGTAAAACAAAAAATAGTTCCATAAGTGCACGGTGGCGTCATTGGTTTTTCACAAACCGGTCAAGTGCAAAATTAAGGTTTTTATTCCAGTAAATATCGCTACTGTTATAACCATATTTCAAGTATTAGATAACTTTTAAAATCAAAAACAGCTTTATTCAAATAGGCTCCAAGAGCATTTTCGAATCATCATTTTACAAATTAAAACTTTAAAAATAAACTATTATAAACATTTTTGAATATCATATCAAAAATTGACCATTACACAAATTCGCAACGACAAAACAAATCATATTTTATACTGCCAAAACGAGGTTGACACTTTTTTTTTTACAGATTAAAGCATCGATGCGCGTAATAAGGCCAAAGGAAACCAAATACGTAACGAAACCGGCGAAATTCGACATCCCTTTGATATATAGTAACTTGAATTTCATTAAACAGATATTTAAAGTTTTTCAAAATGGAAATGAGTCCTTAAAGTGAGTATGTAATTCTTAATAGCCATTGTTTAGTGTGTAGATATATCATGAATATTCAATATGTTACCTGTTTATGATGCAGGTCGTCGAACTAACATCGTTGTATATAAACACTGATGGAATATGCGCTTCTTATGGCTATATTAATATTTTTATCGGTTTTTTTCTTAAATATTTACAGTTAGCTTGTACATTATATTTTGGTGAGTAATTTAGTGTTAGTTACTTATGAGAAATAGTTTTCATATTATTATACCTCATTAAAACTTTATTATATCAAGGTTATACATTATTACTTTATAATTAATATTACTTAAGTTTTAATGCCTACGCACTATCACAAGTTTTACCTAAAATATTAACTTAAAATATCAACAATAACAAAAATGATAATAATCACGAACAATAAAAATCCAAAATATGTCTATCTGTCTTATAAATTGTAACAATTTTTTGCTATGTACTAGCGACTAGACTTACCGTGTGATTCTACTCACATTTAACTTCTGTGCAAGTTGTATCGTTTAAAATATAAAGTTTTTTTTTTAATATATACTTACTAGCATGGTTCTCTATCCACCTATCCTTAGCATAATCGTATAACTTAATAAATATTAACAAAATTAAAATAAATAATAAATAATATTATAACAACATATTTAACAAACGCTATGTTTTTATACCGTATATGAAAAAAGCAGTATTTTTATTATAATTTTAATATAGATATAAATATAGTCTTAATTGTTTAAAGGCTAGGTTACCCATTTTTGCTTTATGCGAAGCAATAAGCCTTGTTAATGTATTTTAGTCTGTGACTGTATGCGTAGTTAAATTTAGTTAAATTTGTAACTTTAGGAAGTGTAGAGGGAATTAGGAACGTAGATAAAGTAAATTTAGAAATTTTTGCGTAAATTCGTCTACTATTGTTATTGGGAGTATTTTAAATTTAATTTAATTTAAATTCTTTATTGCACAATAAATACACCAGTACAAGTGTGTACAAGAGGCGGGCTTAACGCTAATGCATCTTCTCTGATCGCTAATTAATCTTATAAAATGATGTCTAAATTCAAAAATATCCTAGTTTTTACCATAAATTTTCGACGAAATTACCAAAATCAGACGGTATAGGAAAATGGCTCGTTCACTAGTGTAGACTTATCATAATTTGTACATTATACTTGAACGATTTACATATAATTGTACTTGAGAGTTAAGTATCATTCTCGTCAATAAATTATTTTATTTTACTGTACATATCTGTATTGCTTGCTTGTAACTGTATTTTTTCATTAAAAAAATCTTATCAACAAATCGAAAAGGTCAGTTCGTATCGATTATCAATCAGTTATTTCTTTAAAATATTATGTAAAATAACCTTTTAAAATGTGTGATATTTTCATTTGGTCTTCCATATGACAGAAATATTCTGTAAGAAAGAATTTTTAGTATACAATTCGTTTTGAAGCCTTAAAATAGGTATTAGACATAATTAAAATACCAAACTAAAAGACTATTATACACTTAGTACCTACATATACTTGGCACTGACTTCCTATAGAACCTATCAGTAGATAACACATAGAAATAATAATATTTTATTAAAAGGAAATTAGTAGGTTTGCATGAGATTATTTTTTGTTTTTAGTTTTTAAAGTCAGTTTTTTGAAACGTAGTTTTTTTTTAGTGTCTTTAATATAGGTTGTTTTGTAAATTACAGTAAGGTTTCGTTGTTATCACTTAAAAAAAAGCCGTATAAAAATTATCGTAAACTTATATCGTCCATATGAACAAAAAATGCTCATAAAATGAAAACTGCTACTCGAAACTATTCCGCATCAAACAAAAAAGGGACCGCGTAAATCAGATCCGAAATCTCGACGTAATCATTGTAGATACATTTAAAAAAATACCAACCGAATTGATAACACACAGTAAAAAAAACATCATAAAAGTTTGACTTAAAATAAATGTGAGGTCACAAATTCGAATCTGTTATATGTCATGAATTCAACATAAAACTGAACATATTATACCCACTCATAACATAGTCTCGCGTGACATTTAATCACGGAACCTAAGAAGCAATGACTATAATATATAAACACAAATCTACTAAAAAAATATTTTTATATTATTTTTATTACTGATTTCGTTAAATTATTAAATTAGTTAACATCGCAGATTTTATTAGTACAAAAAAAAACTACAAAAAAGTGTTTTTGTTTTTTTCTATACACGGTAAGAATTAGTTGTGATAATTATTTGCTTGTCTGACTAGTTTAATTGCAAGAAGCTCATAATTATCGTTCATGTAAGCACTCGTTAAAATTAAAATCGTTTTTGGGATGCGAGAACATAATTTGAACTATTGAATCATCCTTACTCCTTTGAAGATCAGTAGATTGTAAAAATCTGATAATTGAATTCGATACAACAGAATGGATAATGAAAATTAATTTACAGAATAAATGGTATGAGTACCTCTGGAAATTTGTTTTTTGTTATTCCTATTTTTATGCTCGACCCATTTCAAATTTTTCATTTGTTGCTATGATTTCCCAACTGAATAGTTTTCGTCGATGATGATGTGTACATATTGTATGCCAATTTGCCAACGTACTATTTTTATCGTACTTTATGATCTCTCTATCGCAAACAGTAATTTAATTCCATTAAATTTCACAATAAGTATTTTCATTAGGTGTTAAATTTATTACCTCTACATCTGCACATAAACCTATAAGTGATATATGATTTTAGGCGATTATTCGAGTGGGAAAACCAGGAGAAGTCAGGCATGGCGTTAATCGGATGGCTGAGTTTCTGGTACTTCTTTAGGATGTGGATGACACCTTTGTTGCTCGTCTTACCGTTTGCTCATTACTGGCTTACCCAAAGAAGTAAGTACAAGAGATATATATATATATATATTTTTTTTTGAAATTTTGTGTACATATCGGGTAGGTCTGAGAATCGGCCAACATCTATTTTTTATACCCTTAAGTTATTGGGTGGGGGGATTTAGGGGGACTTGTAACATATATGACAAAACAACGTTTGCGAGGTCAGCTAGTATAAATATATGAATACAAATATTACACCTAGTCTCAGGTGGCTAGTCAAATTATTATAGATTAGATAAGTATCCATAATTAACAATTAATGAACTTTTGTTACAGATAACAACGCTCTCGCCCCAATAACCCAATTTGAAGATGATTACTTAGATGAAGAACAGGAAACAAAGGTACGGAGCTGATTTTAATATATATATTTTTATATACATTACGAACATAAGATACAACATATTAAATTCTAAAAATAAAAATTTAATCACAAATCACAGAAAATATTAAGACAGTGACTTGTTACTAACGCCAACCAATTAGTTCAATAAAATAAAAAAAAATAAAAAAACAGAAATAAAAAATGAATAATAGAAATATTATCAAACATTTTATTGTGTTTACATATACAAATAGACATCAAATTATTATAAGCTTAATACATTCTATAAATATAAAACCAACTCACCAAAAGAGTCATATTAGCTATTTTTAAATTATACAATAAAATAAATAAATTTAAGATAGAGAATAGGATAATAATAATTAACAAATTATGGTCATAATATTTAAAAAATATTTATTCTGCACAATATTACGTTTACTAAAATGTTTCTTGAAAAAGTGAAAAGTTAAATGAGAGCAGAGAACCTTCTTATATCGTATTACACTGAATATTAAATTTGACCAATAAAGATAAAAGTAGGTATCTATTAACCACGACAGTTTTTAAAAAGTTGAATTGTCCTGTCGAAAAGTCTCGCGAACTCTTCACAGATATCATAAAGGCGTGACCTCAAAGCTAAATAAATTTCATCAAAGGTCAGAACATTTTTAACCTTTTACTGGAGTATAACATTTCACGTTTTTGTTATTTGGATTTATTCTAAAAAAACTTATGTGTTTAGTTTTTGTCACCCTTAAGTTTAGTTAAAATGTTTTTAATAATTTATGACAAAATTTTGCTATAACTTTTGTTACTAACTTTATCTTAAAGTCATGAGACTTCTTACAGTTGAGACTTGGAACGATATGAATGAAATATTGATTTTACTATGAAAAGTAATTATTAAATTTTAAAGTAGCAGGTATAAACATCTATAAAAGAATTCTGAAGTAAAACTTCTGTACGCACTTTTGACTTGGGAAGTAAGCTGGTGAATGCGTGTTGAGAGCGTTACGAAAGTATGCTCGGCCGAGGCGAACGGAAGTTGAGAGGGAGATATAAGTTAGTGAAGATAGAGAGAGCTACTTTCGTATATTACTTTAGAGGCAAGAAAAGAAGTTTTACTTCAATCGTGTGGTCTAAAGCACACTCGTTTTTTTTTTTACTTCTATTTGTTACGTTTAGCAGTCAGTTGCCGTTTAAAATTCGATAGTAGTTATTTTTATATGTTTTTAGTCAATAAACGCCTGTAAATATGTAAGATATACATACGCCTTATCTAAAAAATAAAAAAAAACCTTTGAAATTATCGTTATAACGATGTTTTTGCCGTAGAATATTGATTAATAGGCCATCATTCTCATCAACTAGGTCGGCAAACAAGCGTTCTTCTCCCCTGATGGTAAGCGATTACATAGCTTATAGACGCCTGCAAAACTAGAAGCATCGCTAGCGCGTTGACGCCTCTATCCCCCCCCCCCCCCCCAGGAACTCTGGTCACCTTACTCACCAACAGGAACACAACACTGTTTAAAGACAGTGCTATTGTTGTGTGATCTTCTGTAAGGTCGAGGTACTACCCCAGTCGGGCTGCTCTAGACTTTGAGCAAGAAATTTCCTGCTGTAAACTGTACCTCAATAAACGCTTAGTATATTTCAAGAAATGTATTCGTGTAGGTAACTTGTCTATGTTAATTAAAATTGTTTAATATCTGAGTTTATACTTAGTGAACTAACATACATATATGTATATGTATATTAGTGATTACTATCTTACTACAACTATTATAAGTGAAAAAGTGTATATTAAATGGTGTTTGTCACTCAATCACGACTGATCGGCTGAATGAATCTAGATTAAATTAGATCGCAGTGTACTGCGTGGTTGCGGATCACTATTTATGATTTCTTGAAAATGGCATAACATTTTTGCATTCTGCGTTGAATTGCATTATACTATTCAATTATAATTATCAAAATTTCTTCGCGAACAAAGTCTTTTTTTGCTGTACACAGCAATGAAAGCATTGCTGAAGTCAATGAGGACAAGAATGGTGACGTTCTTATTTTATATTTTTTAATTCAAAGGCCATACACATAGCTAAGTCGCGGGATAACAGCTAACATAATATAAAAGCGTACACACATCAGTTACATTGCCCTGAAACGTTGCGTTGCATTGTAGGTACGTTGTTAACAAGCTCTTATATACTTGGAGTGCACTACCATGTATGGCGAAGGCATTGTTCCTACAAAACATCTTAAACGACAGTGTTTAGGCATAAGATCGATTGCTATTCCAATTGTTATGGCTAGTGCTACATTCAAAACTTTTCTCGAACTTACTGTGAGTGTTGTCTTAAGAGTAAAGAAAATATTGTAGATGATGGTAAAAAGCTGTGAAACGACAACAGAAAAAACAACACTACGAACAAAATAGTTTACCCTCAAGTTACAAGAAGTACTTACTGTCCGCTCTGTTCAAATTTCCGCATTAGAGAGATTTCAGACTAGTTGTGCCTCGTTTTCGCCCGTTTTATTTCTAATCCCGTAGGAATGTCGTGATTAAAAGTAGCCTTTGTGTTATTCTGAATCTGAAGCTATCTACGTACCAAATTTTATTACAAACAGTTCAGTTATTTTTGCGTGAAATAGAAACAAAAATCCAGCCTCACAAACGTTTGTATTTATAATATTAGTCGGATTTGCTAGAAATTTATTGTGTTACTTATTCGTCTAAAATTAATATTTTGTATTTAATTAGTTTCACATAATTATGAGTACCTAAATATAGTTATTGAAGATTTTGAAAGATAAAGATAGAGATAGAGAAGATATTGAATTATTAATATATATTTAATTAAGTATAACGATTTAAAAAACTAAAATGTATTTTTATGCTAGATTATGTTGTATTTAGACGTGTTATATAATTTTAATATGTAGTTTTTAGCCGACTTCAATAAATTATATTATTAAACATTTCAAACATTTATTTTCTTTATTTACAAAATTTTTTAATTTAAAATTTTTCTTTCAAATCGCGACAACTCAATCATTCTAAAATTCAGATGACAATATAATTCAATTTTTAATAAATATGTTTTTAATCTTGGGAAATAATTGATATTAAAATTGCTTTTAACATTTTTAGTTATATTTATAAATAAAAAATAGCTGCTATAGCAATTACTCTATTATTGCACGTAATCAAAAACGACTGCCATTTCGTCTCGCTCGATCTGTAGAGTCTGTAAAGGTTTGTTCTACTTTGTTTGCTCTTACGTTTATGGTTTTGAATTATTGCTAATAATGCGTATTTATTTGACTATTTTTTCGCCGACTGACGTTGTATTAGGTATACACCATAACTTTTGATATCCGATTTCGATAATTCTTTTTTTAATCAAAAGAAGATATTTGTTACGTGGTCCTATTTAAGTTTGACCGAGATCTGCTGAGTACTTTTTCAGCTATCTCTAATAATGTGTATTTGCTTGACTCTTTTTTTCGTACACCTAGGCTGTATTACTGGTCGATGTAATTGAAGTCGGTTTTTTTCGTTTGAAATCAAACACAATTATTTCAGAACAATTTAATCACACGTTGTACTCAGCACAAAAAAAAACACTAACAATTTTGATGATATTAAATGAATGAAAAAATGAAAAAAAACTATATCCTAGGTATATTTATACTAAGCCATTAATTATCAATAACTAATTTTCAAAATTTACAAAAATAAACCCGTATCATCTAATCGTTACGATAAGCTATAAGCAATCACACTTCTAAGAAGCAAAGGTTCATAAATTAGCAATGACGATAATCGTAAATATGGAAAAAACCACGCAAACGAGCTAGTCACTATATGTTTTTTCTCCGTAGGATGACAAAACGATAAAAACTCGTCTCAACGAGCTTCAAGACCTGACGTTAACAATCAAGAACGGAATCGATTACGTCGTGTCGTTGCTTGAAAGAATAAGGAAGTGAGTATTTATTATTATGTTTTACAAAAATTTTGAATTATAAATGTTACAAAAAACTTTTTAAGGTTTTAAAATAATGTAAGAATTGCATGGATGAATATAAATTAAATTGTCTTTTATGCTTAAACTATTGAAACGCTTGCGATGTAAATTGATATATAAATTAGTTGTAGACAAACGTATTAAGATTCGTTTCCCATCATAATAATCTTTACACTACACACATATGTAATTAACTAGAAGTTCCCCGCGGTTTCACCCTCGTTAATTTAATAAAAAGAGGTACTAAAATATTATATAGCCTATAAGCCTTCCTCGAGAAATGGGCTATCACTGATAGAATTTTACAAATCCGACCAGTAGTTCCTGAGATTAGCGCATTTAAATAAACATTTATATTATACACATTTAATTAATTTCAAATAAAGGTTGCCTGGAACTTTAAAGATGTTCTCATCGTATACTCAAATATAAATTGTATACCTACATAATAGTATACCTTTTTAATCTAAATATATTCTAAGTTTTAAATAGTATATATTATTTGTGCTGCTAAGACGCATCAATCAAATAAAATCAAAAAATAAATATGTTGACAAATCCAAAGGATTAAAAATTAATCAAAAAGAAAAACGAGTGTGCTTTAGACCACACGACTGAAGTAAAACTTCTTTAATTGCCCCTACAGTAATATACGAAACGCAACTCCCTCTCTCTTTTTATATTTTCACAAACTTGTCTCCCTCTCAACTTCCGTTCACCTCACCCGATCACATATTTCGTAGTGCTCTCGTCACGTATTCACCGGCTTACTCCCCAAGTCAAGCGTGCGTGCGTTTTACTTCAAAAAATTAACAATAAACGTGTTTATACAGTATAAAAAATAAATAAAGATAAATAAACGCCTTACACTCAACGGACTCGGAACTTCCCTACTAGGATTTTCTCCTGTGTCGGGGGTCCGGAAACACACACAATACACAAGCACAAACGCCCAGACCACGGCAACCATATGTATGGCCAGTACAAACGCTTGCCATGTGCGGGGATCGAACCCGCAACCGCCAGCGCTACAGCCATAAACCAGTGCTGTGACCGTTGCGCCAACGCGTCGTTGTGAAGTTAAAACAATTGACAAGGAACAAGTAACTGTTTCAAAAATGTATCTCTAATAAGCCAGTATTATCCTTAAAAACTCTAACAAAGACCACATTATATAAACAATTATTTACCAATTGGCAAAAAACTAATTGTTGACATAAAATACCACTTACAAAAAAATAAAGTTCTTTGAAGTACTTAACTACACTGACTCATCGTCACTGCACATTCGAAATAATTACGACGATTACTCTTATTGCCATTTGTATAATTATATATACTAGTGGTTGCCCAGTGGTCGAAATTCGACCATAATTAATTTAAATTGTACTTAAGTTTGAACATTGTTAAGGTTCTGTTGTCAAAGACTTCTATAATAATAAACAAAAGAGTAAGTACGAGTATATATGCGTGTGTGTATCAAATACGTGGTGGTGTGTGTAATTTTTTTCATTGATACTATATTTTTATGCATAATTGCAAAAACATATTAGCATTCTGCACTTCTTTTCTATATAAACAGTAAGTGTGCGAAATTTCATACTCCTCTGTCCACGACATTTTCGTAAAAAGGGGTACAAAGTTTTTGCGTCACGTATTAATATGTAGATACTAGCGTCCTCTGTCCGTTCATATTTTTTACACGATAAGTAATCACCAACACATCATATATAGACTAAAACCTCCGAAATACGCTGCATCTTATGATATGTATTATTCCGATCGTTTCAGTGGTTTTCGCAATATAATCGAACAAAAAACCGGCTCTCCATTTATTACTATAGATGTATTATAATATTGTTATAATGTTTTATTTTTCAAGTAAACTTTTATGTTATTATTTTTATGTTTAAAAGTTATTCGTGAGTTGTTTTATAAAATCTATTGGAGTGTGTCTGTCACGAAAGATGTACACGGAAATATTTGATGTGATGACGAAAAATATTCAGTATAGCTATATCCAAATTTATTTTGAAATCATATAATCATTCTACTTAGGAAATGTTGGAATTAAATATTTTTTAAAAAAATTCAATTTGACTACAGACTTTGACAATCAACAAAAGGATGTAATATGCGTGTGTGTGTCAAATACATGGTATTGTGTGCAGTGTTTTTTTTTTATTGATTTAATATATTTTTATGCATAATTGACAAGCAGTTGGATGGTTATTCCACCATTGGTTGTCATTTTAAGTTCCAAGGTGGTAGTGGAACTGTGTTATCCCTTAGTTGTCCCTTCCGACATCCACGGGAAGAGAGGGGGTGGCTATATTCTTACTGCCGTAACCACACAGCAAGAACTACTTTTTAATAACACATAAATGTATGACGGATGTGTTTTATGATAGAATCTAGCTTGCGTATTGTGGTACATAAGCTTATCTTTTGTCATGTTATGTGATGATGACTATATTACGAGACATAGGTAGCTCAAGTAATTAATACATTTAATTATAATATAATACATTCTATATTTTAAGTACCTATATTAGACATTTTAGTACCTAAACCTGAGCAAGCGTAATACATCGAAATTCATGTTGTGTTATTCGACTCAGTTAACTCAGGCTGTTACTCGACCCGGGGCGAAGTGGCGTATGCTAGCGCGACCCCATCTCGCCCCACCCAGGCGGACGACTGCACGTAGTGGTTTTTTAGTCAGTAGGAGTCTGACATAGCCCTCTGGCACCCTCGTGCTGGAAGATATGCATGATGGATTTTCCCCACGTAAAAAAGGCCGTTACTCGACCATCGAGCTATATATGTGATTTGCATAATAATATTTGATAGAGTAAACTGATTACAAATAATTACCAAAAATAGTAGCATACTTTTTCAACAAAAACCCGTAATACATGTTCATTCGTTGTTATTCACGGGTTTCTTGCCATTATTTTTTTCAACTTTATATTTAATAAAAAATAAATGCTAGTATATTATTTAAACATTTATAATAATTTGTAACTAAATTGTAAAAATAAGTTATACAACATAACAATATTTTTGTTTTTCCTTTCAGCTTGGCAAATTTCAGCGTGCCATATTTAAGTTATTTAGCGATAATAGCTCTCATCGCTCTATCAGTAGCCTTCTATATTATACCTGCAAACTATTTATTCATGGCATTTGGTAAGTATTCCTGAAAATATATTTAATATAAACTTACAAATTGTATACGTAATTTATTTAATGTTTATTTATTTATAGGTATTTATAAATTCACACGTAAATTTTTAAACCCGACGCGAACGCCAAACAATGACATCCTGGATTTTATATCACGTGTGCCGGATAATGAAATTTTGGTAAGTCCTGACCGAGGGAAAAATAATAATAAGACGCACACTTTGAAAAATGATAATAAGATGATAATATGATGCGTCCAAAACAATATCTCCGTCAAGCTTAAAAAGATGTAAACATTCAAAATATTAAAGAAAAATTAAATAATTTGTAAAGTATAGATTTTTTGTTTTAAGATAGAGAACAATGGCTGAACTTTAACCTGAATAACTTATAAGGATTTTAAATGCAAATGTATTATAAGATCTTTGCAATGTTTAGTTACACAAGACTTAGAAGTCTTAATTTATTCACAAAATATATATGTTACTGTGTGTAACGAAGTATTTTATTTTACGTATCGAAAACATCTGAACTCAATCAATATTATTTTACCAAGCTAATTATTAATTTTACCTAGGCTATAACTTATATAAAGCTACGAAATCGTAGCATATCGACCAATAAATAGCCTGAGTTAGTCACGAAAAAGAAAATATTATTTTGACAATTCATAGAAATAATTTCCATAAACAAAATTTGATTTTGGAAGCATTACCTCTGCGAATGTTTTGTAGTTTTTTTTTTTTCTGTTGTCCGCCCAGAACTGTTTTAAGTCTTAAATTGATTTCAAACGAATTTATTATACAAAGTATAGGTACAAAAAAAATATTAAACATTCATACTATTGTTTATGTTTACTAATAACTGCTAATAATTACTTAATTGAAAATAAAATTACATTTGTAATAAAAATTAATAATATTATTAACCAAGGTTGATCGGAGTACAGGAAAATCAAAGCAATGTATGTAAATGATTAATTTCATTTATTTCAGAAACAATGGCGGGAGTTAAAAGTTCCAGAGCCGAACTTGAATTCATCAGATCCAACTAAAAGTAGGTAGATGAATCCTAAGAAACCCATTGGCTTCAAATTGCAATACAACACTGTTCCTCAGAGAGAGTGCCATAGTGGAGAGGACGCTGAGACTACTTCTGTAAACCAATTGCGGCTTGTATAATTTGAATGGAAAGATTTTTGTCTTAATTGTAAAACATGAACAAACATGTTGTTAATTCTCTTTTTCAAATTATGATTACAAATTACATCATTATTGTAATTAAATATAAAATTCGTATAAATAAAACAAAAAGCCAAGTCGGGCATTTGGTTTATACTTGCCTTTGGCGATATTATGCGATTGTGATTTTATTGTATAAATATAATAATTAATTAAGTAATACTGGGACGTAGCTAGCGGTGAGTATATATTTAAGTAAGCCTATACTAAACCCCCCCCCCCCCCCATGTAGTTAATCATGAGTCTGCAGTTCTTTGTTATTTCTCAATCCAAATTCTTGCATTTATATTTTGTTACTAACGGAGCTTGTGTTTTATTTTTTTATCTAAAATTTCAAGTTTAAGGTTTTTTTTTATTAACGTGTACAAAGCGGCGGGATACGGGGCCGGGTCTAGCTACTTCACTGTAGTAATTATAGGTATTGTAAGTAAAAGTATTTATTCAATTGTTTACCTCAAATTGAGGTACTAATAGATTTTACGAGTTTCGACGACTGTTGATCCTGATTGGGTTCCGGTACACCTAATTCTTTCCAATCTTTCTGTAAATTGAATAATTAAAATAAGTAATTATACTAAAAGTTAATATTTAATGTTTATAAAGTAATAGACTGATGGAGCTTGCCTTTGTGATACATTAAATAACAAAATGTTTAGAAAATAATATTTAAAATTATTATACCTTAGAATAAAATTTACTAAGAACATTTTTTATTTTATTTTATACTATTTCCAAATTTTTATTTTCTATGAAAAGAAGCGTATATCCTTACTTACCAACATTTCGTTGTCCGGTACACGTGATAGAAAATCTAATAAATCATTATTAGGTACTCGCGCTGGGTTTAAATATTTCCTTGTGAATTTGTATATACCTACAAAAATCAAAATTTAATGAGTACAAAAAAATGTCAAAAGTTTCTAAAAATTGATCTACAAATAAGGCAGTCATTTCAAAATTTAAAAAAAAAAGATTTTTGTCATGAAGCTTAAATATTACATATAATATTATTCATCATAAATACTACACTCAAAATCAATGGTCCGTTTTATATTGTTAACCACTTACCTAAACCCATTAGAAGATAATTGAATGGTATCACAAATAAGACGGCAGACGCAGCGATCAGTAATATCATCGTAACATAACTCAAAAATGGTACTTTAAACGTTACTAGACTGAAAAATAGATAAATAGATACAACTCTTAAATCGATATTTTAAAAATAACTACGAGAAAACATTATGCCTCTTGCCAAGGTCTATAAGGAAACCTAATTCTATCAATAAAGCTAAAATTTTTAAAAAGGTTTTGTGTTACAATCACATTATATCAAATATTTATTAAATTGTTCTTAATTTAAAAAAAGTATCACGGAAACTATGTTTCTAAAGTACTACTAATTTTATTAAATTTAATACAAAGGCTACGTTAATGCTGTATGGCTACGGCAATAAGAATATAACCACCCCCTCTCTTCCCGTGGGTGTCGTAACAGGCAACTAAGGGATAACACAGTTTCACTACCACCTTGGAACTTATAAAGCCGACAGATGACGGGATAACCTCCAACTGCTGGCTTTGAACTACACAGGCCGAAGACGGGCAGCAGCGTCTTCGGTGCGACAAAGTCTGCACTGCGATCACCAATCCGCCTGCCCACCGTGATGACTATGGGCGAAACCCATGAGTTCACGCTATTTTTAGCGCGAACTTTTAGAGGCCTATGTCCAGCAGTGGACTGTATTAGGTTGACGTGTGACTACGTTAAAAGAATCACGATCACAATTCAGATTGTAAAATGCCACTGCTGGGCAAAGGAATCTTTCTCCGTGTAGAAGAAGAATTGGAGCTTAATGTGTGGATACCACGCTGCTTCACTGCGGGTTGGCCGGTATATTCCCTGCTATGAGTAACGATTGATATCATGTGAGGTGATAACAACCGGGACCGGCAAGTGACCGTGCTCTACAAGGTCCGGTGAGGAGACCCACAAGGACAGACCACAAAACCGGGTGATACGTTAATTTACGTAAGAATACGTTAACAGTATAAGATACAATATACGTAATCATATTTGTATAATTATATTTAATATTGACCAAACAATCATCAGACATTAATTTGACTATTTACATTATTATATATAATCTAGTAACTTGTCAGATCACAGGAAAACAATCACTATAATGGCGAAATTATTTCCTGTATACCTGAAAATTTAATGAACAAAATATGCTTCTAATGAGACAATGGGACAAAACAAGAAGACAATAGTAACTCACTTATAAAGCCTCTCAATGTGCGAAACTATGAATTCAATACCATTTGTTATGGTGAGCGTCATTTTTTGTAAGTCTTGTAATTTTCCAGTAAATGTCTTGTCTTCCTGAAATGTTTTAAAAGTATTATAATGAATGGAAAAAACCGTGACGTCAAGTTCAAAAAAAATCAAGATATCATAATGACGATGAAAATATTTTAATAACTAATAGTTTATGTTGTTGACGTAAAATATGTGTCATTTTAGCTGATGTCGGGTTAATGACTCATCTGTGATATAGGTACGTTTTGGTTTATTCGTTAGCCTTTCCTTGCTGAAATGAGACATTAAATTTTTATACCTAACTAGATGACTTGGTGAATTTCGCACTAACACCGTGTTTTTTTTTTATATTCGTAAACATACAGATTTATTTTTATTTTCTTTTATTCATTTTGTCCTAACAATAACGAATGCAAAAAAATGAATTAAGTGTAGTAGTTCGGAAGTAATTTACGTACATATATTTCAGCGGTTCAATTTTACCGATAAATTAATACGTGAATCAAAAACTTTGTACCCCTGTTTACGAAAATTGCGCGGATGGAGGAGTATGAAATTTCGCACACTTCTAGTTTATATAGAGAAGGAGTGCAGAATAGTAATATATTTTTTTAATTATTCATAAAAATACATTTAATCAATAATAAAAAAACATTACACACACCATTAATTTGACGTTAATGAATGAATTAATTGATTATAGAAGTATAGTCTTTGACAACAGAACCTTAATAATTTTCAAAGTTATATTTAAATTAATTACGGTCGAATTTCGACCACTGGGCGATCACTAGTTTTAGTTAATCTAATACAGGGATTAGATGTATAAAATCCTTTCTAAGAAAATAGTATAATATAAGAAACGTATATGGATATCAAACAATGACAGTTAAATCTTACTTAACTAATTAGCCGTGTTCTCGAGCTAAAATATCTTTAACATCTAAATAGACGACCTAACTCTAATTTTAGCACACCATATGCAATACAACGCAATGATTTAATAGTTGTTAAAACTACTTCAAGTAAATATAATATCCCTAAATTTACTATTAACTTTAAAAAATCCAATAACTAAAATTTTAATAGCTATACAATTTAGATTAAAGAAAAAAAATATAAAAATTTCTTTGAAACTACTATATCCAATAATTCTTTAAATAAGTGTCAATTATGCCCAAACAACTATTAAACAACATCAATAACGAATATTAATTTAGTCAATAAGTCGGACTGAAAGTAAGTTAATCAAATTTGCCCAAATGAAATTTTACGTAGCTCAGTAAACTTTCATAATCAAAGTGTGCAGTAAATTCTGAAAGTTGCGAACGAAACGAACTCGCTTCGACGTAAATTCGATTATTGGACTTCGGTGACGGCATCGTTACGCAATTAGTAACGCATCGATTGAGATAACTCGGTTTATGCCATGGAAACCATCGGGGAAATCGATTTACATTTTTGTTATTACCTAATCCCGTCGAATTGAATATTCTTTTTTAGTACCTTTGCATTAATATTCCTACTCCTTTTCCTTTATACTTATAAAAAACGTAAAGAAAATAAACGTCCAGAAATTTATATATTTCTGAACTTGAATGATAACTTTCGATCGATTAACTGATTTCGCCTATAGCATCCCACTGCTGGGCACACGCCTAGAGAAAGAAAACTCTAACCACAATGGAAACTATAGTCATTTTAAAAACAATTACTTATATCAATGACTTCTCACCTTTATGTATACACTTTCCAACACGTCGTCATATCCATCGCCATGAGTATTCGTATAATCTGAAAAACAAATCAGTAATTAACTCACTAAGAATGACCACTAAAAATATTTCCATAAACGTATACGAACCTCGTCGTTTAAAAATCCAATAACTGATGAAAGGGGCTAAAAATAATAGAGGTACTATCCACAGACGAATGTAGAAGCAAGAAATTAACCAACCAAGCAGAACAAAGAAAGAAAACTTTTCATCCTCCCATTCGAATAAGCGCCTGTCAAAAAAATTTGCTATAAATGTTATACAATTTTACCTTTAGTATCTTTATACACATTTAGACAAAACCTATCCAATATAAATAAGCAAATGAAATGAGAATTCTATTAACAAATATTTTTCTGATTTCTTTAGCTATACAAACGATTATCAGGTATTAATTAATATTTGTACAGATATTTGATTCTGGCCTGAGAGATTGAAGGGTATGCGCATTCATGATATTGTTCGTCAATCCGCAGTGGATTGTCGTGGTGTAAGCTTGAACGTTTATCAAATTGTTCATACAGTTAAGTTAAAAATACCTAATAGAAAATTAAGTATGGCTCAAAATTACCCACTAAACTGTTTTGTTTTTTTTTAAATAATTGTATTTGCTCGTAAACGAAAAAAAAACCGACTTCAATTACATCGACAAGTACAACGTAAATAGACGAAAATAAAGTCAAGTAAATACGCGTTATCAAAGACTACTCAAAAAGTTGTAATCGGATCTCAACGAAATTTAAATGTGACCACATGATAAACATCAGCATTCAAATAAATTAAAAATCATCAAAATTGGTACACACAGTAAAAAGTTATGCGGTATAATATAACGTAGGTCGACGAAAAAATAGTCAAGTAAAACGCATTATGAGATATAACTCAAAAAGTCTCTAGTTGTTAGATCTCAAATAAATCGGTCGGAATCGGTCCACCCAGTCAAAATCATCAATCAATCAATCATTACAGCCTATACAGTCCACTGCTGGACATAGGCCTCCACAAATTTACGCCAAAAATAACGTGAACTCATGTGTTTTGCCCATAGTCACCACGCTGGACAGGCGGGTTGGTGACCGCAGTACTGGCTTTGTCGCACCGAAGACGCTGCTGCCCGTCTTCGGCCTGTGTATTTCAAAGCCAGCAGTTGGATGGTTATCCCGTCATCGGTCGGCTTCTTAAGTCCCAAGGTGGTTGTGGAACCTTGTTATCCCTTAGTCGCCTCTTACGACACCCACGGGAAGAGAGGGGGTGGCTAAATTCTTTAGTGCCGTAGCCACACAGCACCAGTCAAAAGTTCTGAAGTAACATACATAAAAAAATACAATCGAATTGAGAACCGCCTTTTTTGGAAGTCGGTTAAAAATGGGAGAATGCTTCAATGTGCCTTGTTATACCGTGATTGCCTACTATTATCCCGCTGCAGAAATTCTAGTATAGAAAAGAGAACACTCCTACGATTTCAGAAATAAAAACACGAATACATAAATTACACCCAGACTCGAGACGGGAATCGAATCCACAACCCCCACACCAGAAAATAGGGTCACTGCAAACTGCGCCAACCGGCTAGTTGGATTATTAAAATAATGTTTGTAAAGATAACTTTAACCATGTAACTAGTACCAATAAAATTTTGCTCACTTATAATGTTCGTTTAAGTCAGCGGCTAGGCTCAACAGATCTGATACAAACTTCATGTTACTGTAAATAAGAAAAACATCAAATTTTGCCGGCTTCTTTATATATTTCATCTCCTTCGATTGAAATAGTCTCATTGTAGCTTTAATCTGAAACAAATATTCGATAATGTTTAGTTTTTTTTGTAATATCAATAAAAAGTATGACTCAGACTGATTCTTTAATTAATATTAATTTCTTAAGAGTTTTACCTCAAGCACTTAGTACATCTTAACGTTTTTAACTAAACCTAGTAAAAAATACTCGTATTTATACTTCATGAAACAAAATATATTTTTTGGATAATTATGGTACATTCACGTGGTTTACAATTCGAGTTTCATCATCATCGTCATCATCATCATATCAGCCTATTGCAGTCCACTACTGGACATGGGCCTCCACAAGTCCGCGCCAAAAATGGCGCGAACTCATGTGTGTTGCCCATAATCACCACGCTGGGCATATGGGTGGGTGACCGCGGGGCTGGCTTTGTCGCACCGAAGACGCTGCTTTCAGTAGTGCAAAATAAATTATAAAATTTATGTAAAAATACACTTAAATATTCTGATTTGGAATCATAAAAGCACATTATTGTTTTATTATATTTAAATTAAAAGTCGTATATTTTAATCTGTATATCACGTGACCTAAAACACGACCCGCCATGATATGACGTCATACGGACAATAACAAAAACAAAGTTCTGTTAGAGCTGTAAACAGCTAGCTAGCATATTTAACTTTAACTTCAAGAAGTAATACTTGTGCTCTTTCGTTAGTGCATTTCATTTGTACCTATTTATTTATTAAAATGCAAAAAGGTTTTGTAAAAGCAGATCGTACGAATCTGCCAAAAATTGGTTCAATGGTGGTTGCAAAGTTTTTTGCATGTAAGCCTGACTTCTGTTCTGCCGAATTTTGGAATGTTAAAACGTCTTTGTAAGTATTACTTGTTATATTATACTGTTTTTTTTTTTATGTCAGTATACCTAATATAAAAAAAAATGTTAGAAAGTATTGGGTTATGTTTTATTCCTTATGTTACTGCCAAATTGAGACTTAATAGTTTTTTTAATGCTAGTATTTGTACAACTAGACACTACACACACCACACAACGATAGCTATTGTAATTCATTATTTTACACAAAAACACCAAATATTTGTAGCTGTTAACATTGAACGACAAAGAGTATAATAATATGTATAAGGTATTGAACTTAAAACGTATTGAACGAGTTCGGTCTTACATACGTCATACACGACTTTTGTTTTTAAACATAATATTACGTCACCAAAATGGCTGATAGCGTTTTCGCAGAAATAAAAAAGGTTTAAAATTTATTTAAATTTTATGGCATGAAAGCGTGTTTATTTTGCCGAAATATATTTTTTGTGGCTTTTTATTAGAAAAACAACATTTTGAAGTGCTTTTTCAAACATAGTAGAATACCCTATTATTTACATTACTTCGTAATAAATGAGTTATCTATACAAATAAATCAAATTGGAGTGTCTGTTTCTAATATTAAAATAAACGCTTTTTATTAAATGCATTTTGATGTATACACGGTACATATACCAAGATAACATTTTTTACAATTTTTGTCTGTCTGTTTGTTCCGGCAAATTTCTGAAACGGCTGGTCCGATTTTGACGGGACTTTCACGGTTACTTTTATTTTAGAAGTTTTATTTACCTTATAGCTCTGCGAACTGAACAATAATTTTTTTGTTAAATTACACGCGGACGAAGTCGCGGGCACAGCTAGTTATAAATATGAAGCTACCACCTATTCGGAATATAGATTTGGCCGAGAAAAATTGGAAAGAAACTCAGCGCTTAAATCTACATAAAACCTACCGGATTCCAAACCATACGCATTCGCAGCAGTATCCTTGGGCAGTTCCCTTTAGCATTGTTTCTTTTACTTCTATCTTTCAACGCATACCAGCGCGTGGCGTCATTCGTTATCCTGAGAAGTGGAATGGACACTTTTCCTATGGACTCAGGTAACAGCGCATTGGCTAAAGAGCTGTCATACACTTTGAGATCTAGAGTAGATGTCACGTCGTACACTTTACTGCAAAATCAAAATGGGCGTGTAAAACAAGGGTTTCAATTAAACCTGAAGTAACTGCCTGAATTAAGGTTTAACAAAAATAAACCTCGACAACCTCGAATAGACCAGCAAGAATTTATATTGGTAAGACAATACTAAAAACATTGTTGTATTGATAGAGCCATGCTTCTAAAATATCCTTTTTATTAAATAATAAGACAAAATAAGTATTGGCTGGTAGTGGCATAAAGGACATTTTTATAGTGTGCTGTGTTAAACTTTACAAATCAATCGTATATAAAGTTATAGTCATCTAAATTATTAGTTGTTTAGTATTTCTTAGTAATAAATAATGTACTAAAACTATAATTTTAATTATATTTTCAACACTCTTTTAAGTTTTTTATTACTCTTAAATCTTGTCAAAACCTATTGATGAATTCAACGAGTTGATTGTATTTTTTGTGCAACACTGTTAACATATTACGAAGCCGATTTTTTACCAGCTACCCAAAGCCAAAATTAAAATAAAAACTTTAAAATATACGCAATAACACGCTCATCAATAGATACTTATTTTGTTTACTAGTCTCGAAACCAAAAATTCTTAAATGTATATTTTTTATCGACTTAAGTCTATTGTTATACGCACAAAACGTAACATTTATTCCATCTGGGTTCTGTACTCGCACCAACTCTATGTGTCTCGACCCTCTCGTTGTCGATCTCCAAGGTACAGTACGCATTTGGCCTGTTAGTAAACCCTTTGGCGCCTATAACGTTTACGTGTAACATGCCGACTACATTCCAATCGTTTGATAGCAAACGCATATCCTTAAAGTAAAATAAATAATTTTTTCATAAACAATTTTCCATTACTTACTGAATATTAAGCTTCTGTCTGATTTTCTCATTTTGGTTTGACTTTTATGTCTTTTGTATGTATATCTGTAGTCTTTATAAAGTGTTTATCAAGTAAAGATTCATCAAAATCCATCAAAAAGAGCAAAGGATCTTTGAGTATTAATCAAACGAAAATAAAGCAAGACTGATATTTACAAGATTAAAAATATAAAATAATTTTACATTTTATTGTAAAAAAATAAACGACAATAGCATTTTGCTTTATGTTTAGTGCAAACTATCAAACAAAGACCATTTTTTCTTCATTATAAAAATACAATGTAAATACAAAATAATCACTATATACTCACATGTTTTTCATTACACTCTCGAGTATCAAGCCCCTTTAAAGATATTTCAGCGTCTCTTATTGCACACATCGTTACCGAAATATGTATTGCTCCATACCCATCGTCCAGTTTCCTCCAGATTTCGTGTGTGCGTTCCTTTTCATAAGGAGACAAGTCTAAAATGCAACTTGAGTACAGAAAATACTAATTAAAAAATATTTAAAAAATATTTTGCATGCAAGTATAGATTAATAAAATTTAATTTACTTATAAGAAGAATAAATGTTATAAACGTGTGTTTTGATGTTGTTGTTGTATAAATTTTATGAACAATCTTAAAATAAATTTTATGATTAGATATGATTTTATATTTATGTTAAAACATATGCATAATTGTTTTTTTTTTTTAATAATTCCTAGATGACTGGAATGATGGTATGATGATATATGAAATGATGGTATGGAACATATTAAGTATGAATAAAGATATATTGGCTGTGATAAAGTAAGAAAAACATTGTTGAAAAATATGTCACAAATGTTACAATAAAGTGGAATATTTCAGAGATTACGGATAATAAAATGGTAAGGCAAGAAATGATATATTGTACCGAACCCACATAAAGTGGTATCAGAGAAGCTGAATAAAGATAACTTTCATTTTAAGCGTAAATATTTATCGCGTACCTGCCCATCGAATTTTTCATCTTCCCTTTATCCCAAAGACATATACTTAAAACGTAGTCATCGTAGAGATGTAATTGAAATCTTTCCCTCCATTCCGGATTTTGACAACTGGGAACACTTTTAGATTTGAAGGTTTCTGAACCCAACCTTAAAATTAGATACAGAATATAAAAACTGTTTTTTTTTTCTTTGTTCATCGTTATTATATTAACTTGCGAAAGATTAGTTAATTCACATTTAACAGCTTTAAAGAATATTTATGTATAAATAAGTGGCATAAACTAATAATTTGAAATAAGTTTGATTATTGCTTAGAGAGCTTCCATAAACACGCAGCCTGGTCGAGTGGAGGGGGAAAGATAAGTTTGAATGCTACGCTGCGCTACGTAACGGGACGGAGGACGTAAGAGCGAAGCTACGTAGTTTTCTTCCGATAAAAACTTTCATACAAAAAGAAAGAAAAAGATCCATTAGTTTATGCTATATATAAGGAAGATATCCTAATAATCGATAACTTACAAGAGCAGCTAAAGCCACCATTTGCGTCAGACTGTTTATAAATATAAAAAAATATATGAATATGTTTAGCAAAAATGATTATTATTCCTTTAAAATAAACTTTTTTTTTTAATTAATGTACAAAAAAAAGCAGAAAATCTCGCGAAAAAACCACTTTCCCTCGGGGCGGGGGGGGGGGGTGATAGAAAAAGCTACGTTAGGCTACATGAGGGGAGGGAGGGATCTAAGAAGGGCTAAAATATGACCACGCGGTTAACGGACGCTCCCTTATTTGATAATTGAGAAAACGTTTCTTATTAATTTAAAAACAATATGAAAATGTATATCAAAATAAATACATAGATTAGCTTAAAGTTATAAACACTATCATACTAATTGTAGAACATTTTATACTTTTTACATCTTTTACTAGCTGACTCGGCAAACGTTGTCTTGCCGCTAAACGCTATTTAAAAATAGGGGTTGGTGGTAGAAGGGTGAAAATTTAGGATTGTATGTATTTTTCAACGACAAATCATATTAAATAAAAAATAAATAATTTATGTAAAAAAAATTATGTGGTGTCATGGGACACCAGGTAGGAACGAAGTTCCTTCGGATAGTATAGAAGCAACACACTTTGAAAAAAAAATTGTGTGTTTTATATATATTTTCTAGGTCATGATTTTTTTTTTAATTTTGTTGATTGGTTTTTAATTAAGTACATAAAAGTATTTAGGAAATTTAGTATTTAAGAAAATATTAAATAAAGTAAAATCAAATAAATCAAAGAAAATAATAATAATAATAATTGAAACTATAAAGTGAAATAAAAAAACATATGGCTTTATTTATTTTTGTCGACAGTATTACATAAATAATTTTAAAAAAGTTTACTACTTAGTAATATTTTAGTTTTACAAACGTCATATTATATAGTCGTGTGACTGATATTACGTCATTTCCGTTATATACTTTTCTTACGGTTTTAGTATCACATTTTTGTCAGTTCGGTCGCCCAGCCAAATGTCAAGCCTGCCGTAAGCAACTTCGTTCCAATTTAAAAAAAAATTAGGGGTGGACTACCCTTAACATTTAGGGGGATGAAAAATAGATGTTGTTCGATTCTCAGACCTACCCAATATGCACACAAAATTTCATGAGAATCGGTCAAGCCGTTTCGGAGGAGTTTAACTACAAACACCGCGACACGAGAATTTCATATATTAGATAAAAGTTATAAAATATACAAATATCTATCTTTTCTATTTTAACAGTATCTTTATGTCACACACGAATTATCTTAAAAATCTTAAAATAGCTACTTCCTATAGACTACCTGATTATCAACAGAAAATATTTAAAAAATCGTTATCGGACTAAAATTATAATAAACTTATCGTTACGTCTTTGCTACTTATCTACGTATTACCTTTCGCAAGTACTTACATAGCTAGGGTACGTTATGTATTTTAAACAACTTTAAGAAAAGTATAACCACAGAATATAGAAATAGAATGAAGAATTATTAATATACACAAAAAAAATACATACCGAAATTTACAATACATATTATGTGAATGTCCATCATCAGCTATTGAAGGAAGACTTTTCGCTTCCACGAGGACGATTGTCACTATTGTATTCCAACGTCGATTAGATCTCTTTGACTACAATTACACACAATAATATAATTTCTTTTTTAAAATATTATAACGCTGTCTTTATTCGTCTTACCTTACGTGACGTATCTGAACCTGATTCAAAAATAGAAGATTCGCTACTTCCACTTAGCCTCGATAAGTTAATAAGAGAATTCGTACGCCACCTAACAATAAAAAATATCACTGAATATTTAGGCACGTTAAATATAAATCAATTGTGAATTACTTTCAATACAATTGAGGCTTTAACAAGATAAGAAAAACTGAAAAAAAGTACTTACAAGTCAGCGTTCCGTTTTCTTCGAAGATTAACTGTGTTTTTAAACAAGGTATCCATTATATAATATCATATATTTTATTTGAATTGAGATTTGTATTTGAATTTTATTACTAGGTTTGATGATTATGTAAGTAAACTACTCCATAAATCATTATTAAAATATATTTACAATTACTGTTATTTGATTGCGTTATTTATCTTATCGTTGTAAATTTATGATAAAACTCTTAATCCGAGATTTAATTTATGAATTCCCACTATACTTGTTATAGCTATACAAATTCATTGTAATAAAAAAGTATATTATATACGTTAAATGTTGCAATCTATTTATGAATGAAATGAGAGTTCAGTATACTTATTTTCTTTTCGCCGAACTTATTTCGAAAAAATTAGGTAAAGAATTTTATATGATTGATTACGCTAAAACTACAATTTTTTTTAATAAACACGATATCAGTATAGTAAGATGTAGGACAATGGACTCTTTACATCTCCTAATTCACGGTTGCTTTGGGATAGCGGATGGAATTTTATGTGCATATTCAGTTTTATTCTGTTAAGGTCAAGCAAGCCCAAGATTGTTCGTAAATATTCGAATGTACTTAATTTTTTAATTAAAAAACTACAATTTCATAATCGTATGTATATAATGGAGGTAGGGCACACCAAGGGATATTCTGCTCATAATCTGGAGCAGCTCGACTAGGAAAGTACATTGACTTTGTCGTGTTCCTGTGGTGAGTAAGGTGACCAGAGCTCCTGAGGGGAGGAAGATTGTCAGTTGGCAACGCGTTTGCGATGCTTCTGGTGTTGCAGACGTCTATAAGCTACAGTAATCGCTTACCATCAGGTCCGCTGTATGCTTCTTTGTCGATTTAGTTATATAAAAAAGGCTCCACCGTGTAATGTAGCACGTTTATCGTATTTTTTAGGTATACCATATAACTTCATATTAAATTGTCTATTCAAAGGTTTTTGTTTATATCGTTAAGTATTTATTATATTTGTAGTTGTACTTTTTTTTATTATATGACAATATAGTTATTCGGTAAAGCCAAACTCAAAATAACAAACCGAAATTCTCATCCAGACTCCTCCTGCAATCTTACATAGATCGACGGTCTATCGCGCCGGAAGGCATCCCACGCTGCGTTTGCTGACACGGGCCTCACATCATAGCCCATGTGTCAATCATAGCGATATAAAAAAAATAAGGATTTTTGATCTCAATTTTAAACTTATACGCTTAATTCAACGTAAGTTAATATTAAATAATTAGAAATACTCACTCTCTATCTGTTTATTACTGTTCAATCCGACGACGCCTTGCTACTTAAAAGAACGCTTTAAATTACTATCGAATTCTCACGATCAGTCTCTTCGCTCTGATAGTAACCTCCTTCTTAAAATTCCTTCTTAAAAATTCTTCTTAAAATTCCTTCTTCCTTTTACTCTAACTCATTTTATGTCCAAGCGGCCCGACTATGGAATTCTTTAACCGGCAGTATAAGGCGTGCACAATCATTAGAGTAATTTAAGATCCGTTTGAAAAACCATTACTTAAAGTCGCTATAATATCGTTACTGATTTAGTGCTATATTTCTCTTGCACTGTGTCGTTTATATTCATAATATCTATTAGTTGCTATATATAAATAAAATTGGGATCTGTTTGTAATATTGAAATAACCGCTTTTTACTAAATGTATATGGTTGTATACACTATATACGGTACATATACCAATATAACATTTTTTAGACTTGTTATTTGTTCCGGCTAATCTCTGAAACGGCTGGACCGATTTTGATGGGACTTTTACTTTTACACGTATCGACTCGTCGTTCCTGTGGGCCTAGCCAGTGAGGTCGAGAGGGTGGCGCAGAGCTTAGGCAACTCTGCGTTTTCCTGAAGAGTGTCCTAGGCGACACAATGTCTGTCTAACACGTCTAAATCGTCTGCAATAGACGGACTAAGACCAATGATGACAATATAATTTCATATCATATCATAAACAGTTCATATCATAAACAGTTTTTAGAATACACAGCATTGATATTAAACGGCATTTCATTATCATGATTCAATTATTTTAAATTATTTTAACGGTAACTTGTTGACAAGATCTCGTTCCCATACAAATAATTGCTGTCCTCGCAACTAAAAAGTTATTCATTAACGCATTAATTCAAAAATATTGTATGAATACGCATTAATTTCCATTTTATATCACAATATATAATACTTTTTAAACCCATTTACATGTTTCCAGTTTTTTAATGTTTAATTTTACTATTTAAAAAAAATAACAAACTGTGTCCCCAAATTGTTTTTAAAACTTCTGTCCACTAAGTTACGGCCTTTGAAAGTTCTACAATAAAAACAAAGATGGCCATAGTATTACGTGGTATTACTAAACATACCAATGAACAGAGATCATTGGTAAATATTCTAATAAAGTGGAAAGAAAATGTAAAAGAAATTCGCCTTGGTTTTTACTTACCTACTATTTTTTTTTTTAAATCTTTACAAAATGTATAAAGAATAGTTGATCGGCCCATTTAAGTGTATATTTAGTTATATATGTTTACATGTATTATTTTATAGTATACCTTTATGCCACTTTATTCTTATTCGTGTCCTTTTTCAATGGTTGTCTGGAAGAGATCGCTCTTTAGCGATGAGGCCGCTTTTTTATACATTTCTTTTTTTTTTGTTATTTTTACATGTATTGTTTCTAGCTGTACAATAAAGGATATTTGTATTTGTGTTGGGTTCTAAATAAATACAGCATAACAAATATTCAATAATAATGAAAAAGTTACCTACATTTACTTTCAGAATTCCTTAAATATTTAAGAACAACATTAATAGTTGTGTTTGCTCGCAAACGAAAAAAAAAACTGACTTCAATTTCATCGACAAGTAATACAACGTAAGTAGACGGAAGATAGTCAAGTAAAACTACGTTATCAAAGATTACTCAAAAAGTACGTACCTAATCGATCAAATTTAAATGGGACCACAAGACGAGCATCAGCTTTCGATTAAAACAGAATCATCAAAATTATTTATGAAGAATAAACGGCTAGTGCCCTCTAGTCGATAATATATTTCACAACATTGTAGTAGATCTGCCCATGTAACATCATTTGATCGATAGCCCGAACCAAAGTATTTTTACTGAATTCCGATAGAAGGCGTCGCGAGTAAGTACCGTTACATAAATGTCATCAAAGATTACTCTAAATGGGTCATCAAATCTCGATCAAATTTAAATGGGACCACATGACAAGCATTAGCTTTCGATTAAAAAAAGAATCATCAATTCGGTATAATGTCATAAATCTCCATAAAATGTACAATTATTCCTGGATTATTTAGTTTTAATTTTTATCTTCCAACAAATGACATAAAAACATTTTAAATAAATAAAATAAAATTTTCTTATTTCGAGCGCATCATGATCTGTAAGGTGTTAGTAAAAATACTTAAAACTATGTTAGTAAAAAATTTAAAAATTACTATGCTTAGATCAGACGACTGAAGTAAAACTTCTGCAGAATATACCTAACTGACTATGAGAGAAAGAGAGAAAAAAATTTGTGCTCGCACCTCTCTCTCTTGCTCCGTTCGCCACGCCCGATCGCACTTTTCGTAACGCTCTCGTCACCAACTTACTCCTCAAGTCAAGTGTGCGTAAAGAAGTTTTACTTCAGTAAAAGGATCACAAAAATTTTAGTGTCTTTTTGAGCTGGAAACGGATCCCATGCCTCATTATAGCACGTCCGTGTCCAGTCTCGCTGCTACTGTCTGTAGGATTTTTTGTGACTTATTACACCATCTGTTGTTGAAAGAAATCAATATTGGACGCACAGTGACGTAGAAATTTGTCAAACCGTGTTTCTTGTTTCTCCTATTCGCCACTAGTGGCACTTTTGTAGGCGAGTTTAGCGACGCGTCCTCAAACAAAATAATTTGTGGCGCTAATGTCATACAATAGGAGTTGTTTGAGGTAGTGTTATTAGTGATAGGTTATGTAGCAAAATATAGTTTTAGGTGTGGTGCTGTGAAACAAAACGTTTAAAATGGAGAAAAGAAAAAATTCGTTAAGTGCTGTAAGAATGTGTCGCTTTTGTCTGACACAAAACGAATCTTTGAGAAGTTTGTATGATAGAAACCAAACATCAAAAAATTCTGTAAATCTTAATCTAAAAATATTATCATGCGTTTCCATGGAGGTATGTACATAGAAAAATGTTTTTTTCTTTTATATATTATGTAAAAAATGCTTTAAATGTTCTATTCATTGCAAATTGGACGCCACCTATAGTAACAAGATTCTGTCTTCATGGCGTAATGGCGCCTAACGCCAAATTGATTATACAAAGATTATTTAACGTTGTAATGTAACCGATCATGATAAAAATTAAAGTACTGAATTATTAAAAATTGATAAGATGCCAATAAAAATTTACAATCTCACATCAACTTTGTCAAAGAAGAGCAGTTTCTTTGACAAAGTTAGCGCCACCTAGTGTTTGTTATATTTTTTAAAAACACAACATAAATGCATAAAATAACTTAAAGAATACAATTTTCTATTTCACTCTATAGGTGTACCCTTCTGATAATATGCCAACATTTATATGTGACCGCTGTAAGTTTTTTATGAACCTTTTCTATGAGTACAAACAAATAGTCCGTCAAGCAGATGAAACCATACTTCAATATCTCCAGCATGGGTCACCAATGGAAATTATTACTTGGCCCACGTCCCTGACTAATGTAAGCAATATTACTATTTGATATATCTATAATGTATTTATTTGTGTTTCGAATCCATTGATCAATAGTAATATTCACAGGTGTTCCAAAGCAAAGTTGTGAAAACTGTTATAGAAGGCGGTGCTACTGTTCAAGTAACATCTCAAGATAATTCAGATAGCGATGATGATGAAGGAAATGTATACAATGTTAAAGTGAGCAATTATTAGAAATAATTCGTTTAGATTGAGACAACTCTTGCGTTAACTGAAGTTCCTATAAAAATTTATGCCTTTTTATACATTCAAAATAGTTTAATTGAAAATTTTAAATGACACATTTAAATGGTTCACAATAAATTTTCAAATTAATTCATAGTAAAAATTGGCATATAAGAAATCTGAAATTATATTAACTTACAAGTTTGATAAAACTCCAAATTTTGCATGGAACAAAAACAAAAATCATGTATTTCATATTTTGAGGTATTTGACAATCACAATTTTACAAAAATTTACAAATTTTTAAGATTGGTGATATGCCAGATGAAACAAGCACAGCCTGTGTGAAAGTGGTCACCAGTAAGGATGATAAGGATGTTGAAGATTCTAACACAAGGGGTAAAGGTAATTTTGTGTGCGCTAATTATGTTTATTTTCAATTATGTTTTAAAAATTTATTATTATTTGCATTATTATTCTAAGTAGTCAATGCGTGTGTTCATAGCTATTCAATATATGTTTAGTTTTAATAGTAAATTTTGAGTTGCCTGTATTTTTGTGACAGCATTTCAAAGTATGATAAAAATGACAATTTTGTTTTCAGAAAGAAATATATTAGTTATAAAGAGTTTATTTATGGTTTTAATTTCTTTGAAATGCTTACGAATTGCCATACCTATTTAAATAAATATCCATGATGTATTGGGAAAATATGTGCATGTTTCTATACTATTGTGCATGTATTTTTTTATTAGTTATCGAGATGTTCATTCGGTATTCAAACAAATTTTGCTGAAATTAAAAGATGCTAATTTTTTTTTTTCCATTAACTTAATTTATCACAAATGTGGGCTTGTAAACCTTTTTGTTAAGCTTATCACATCTCATAAAATAATTATAATAATTAAACGCTTCATTATATAACTAGGAAGCATTAAAAATTTTGTGTATAAGTCTGTTGAAATGTGAAATTGACAGGTAAGATAATTACAAAACCTTCTGTCAATCGTAAATTTAAATCCACCTATAGAAACTGCGGCATTTAGATAACAATGTCACTATTTTCAATGATATGGTACAGAGTCAGGAGAAATATATCAGGATGAGAGAGCTTTGGAGAAAGGGTTAGAGGATGGATGCTGGCCGTGTGACGAGTGCAACTGTACTTACCCCCTGCAACAGCTGCTCGACCTACACAAGAGGCAGAAACATAGAGTGAGGACTGTCGAGTGTGATCAATGTGATGCGTAAGTTATAACTTTTTAAAATTTATTTTATGACACTAAATATCCTACAAATAACAGAGAAATTAGTATATATAGTAATGCTTAAGGCAAATATTTTCCACTTTGTTCCATCTTTCTTTTCGTACATTTTTTGCCTAGAGAATCGGGACAGCGATTCAATGGGGAAATGCTGCCCAATTCCACACAGATATGATTTATATCAATACTATCTGTAAATATTTATTTCTTAAGTTGTGAATTGTAAATATATATAATATTTAATTTGTTATATAAATAGTAACATAAAATGTACTAATTAAACTTATCTAAACTATTTCCCCATATTTCTATGTTACACGTTTTACTTTTTATTGTATTGTATATTAGGGTTCTGAACTCAAGATATTCTTATGTTATTTATTTTTTTTTTTTAAATTATGTTGTTGAGAACATATCATTACCAAGTAGTCTGCTGGTTCTGACCTCTGTCTGTCCTTCTATCACAATGTCTTTGAAAACATATGATGTCTAAAGTAAAATATACAACCAAATCTGAACCAGAGTTATTGTCTCTAAAACAGGTTTTAAGTAATATTTATTACTACTGTTAAAAATGTATGCATAAATACAATAATTAGCTTGAAAACACAACATTAAATATGAAGTATTGTATGTATTTTATTTCTATAATAAATTATTTCAGTTTATGTTTGTAATTTGTTTCAGTAAATTTTTCTCAAAATATGACCTAGCAGCACATCAGCTGCGACACACCGATGAGATGCCTTTCCAGTGTATTGCCTGTGGCAAGAAATTCAAACGACTGATACTTCTTAAGCGTCACGAAAAAGTAAGGAGTAGCTGTTCTAAATATATGTATATATATATGCTGTTGTGGGTGCGGTTCTTGTCTCAGGTCTACTGTAAAGTAATAGAACAAGTAATATTTAAATATACTAAAGGCTTCTAGCAAAAACAGTAACTTAGGAATTGGGACTGAGTGTGTAGATCAAATGTATTAATTTATTCATAATTCATACCTATATTATTTACATTAGAATTGTGATATTTACCTTTTATTATGCTTTTCTAATATAGAAGAGGTCTTTCACCATGCAGTGATATTTCCAGACTGTTATGTAGCAAACATTCTTTCATAACTAGCCTCGCTATATATGAAAGAATGTTTTTTGAATAAATACAATATTAAAAGATTATATATATTTCAGCATATCCATTCGGACTTACCTCAACAAGTATGTCCGAACTGTCCAGCCTCATTTTTGTCAATAGAAGAGCTGGAGGCGCATCAAAAAAGACACATTCGCGTTCAACGCCCTTACGATTGCTCCATTTGTGGGAAAAAGTAAGATTTAATATCTTTCTCATATGTATATATCACACACAATAGAGTACTATTATAAACATACTGACTAGAATCATCATTACAGCCTATACAGTCCACTGCTGGACATAGGCCTCCACAAGTTTACGCCAAAAATAACGTGAACTCATGTGTTTTGCCCATACTCACCACGCTGGGCAGGCGGGTTGGTGACCGCAGTACTGGCTTTGTCGCACCAAAGACGCTGCTGCCCGTCTTCGGCCTGTGTATTTCAAAGCCAGCAGTTGGATGGTTATCCCGCCATCGGTCGGCTTCTTAAGTTCCCAAGGTGGTTGTGGAACCTTGTTATCCCTTAGTCGCCTCTTACGACACCCACGGGAAGAGAGACTAGAATACAAATCAGAATTTGTGTATTTTAAATAACCGCCTCCAAGCCCTGAAATAGGATCAAAACCAAAAAAAATGGAATCAGAAACATGCAATTACAACCCAATAGATATGTATAACTATATCACAAAACTATTAACTGAAAACTAAATTATTAAATACTTCTTCCAATAGATTCCACGAGAAATCAACCCTCCAAAGGCACAAAGACGTCGTCCACAACAAGACTCCAACATTCTGCTGCGAGTACTGCCCGGAGCGTGAGTCTTAGAGTAGTCAACAAGCTATGAACATACGCACATTGTCACTAACTGTTACTACTAACTAACAAATATCAATTCAATATGTCTAGCAAAAGTTTTTTTTTTTTTTTAGGTTTTGTGTCGATAGCCAAACTAGCGAGGCATGTCCGCTCACACGCCGGCGATAGACCGTACCCTTGCAAGTTTTGCGATAAGTGCTTCACGAAATCTCATCACTATACCAGGTAGGATATACATTTGAATGGCTTGTAAATGTTTTATTGAAAAGCAATTATTTGTGTAAAATCCACAACGTAAGACATGGTCGACGCCGATGAGTCATTGCGTCTAATAAATGTCATGTCTATAATATTGTCAATATTCTGAGTTGCTGATGAGGATGAAAAAATTTGAACACTCAGTACACTGTTGTGTTTCAAATGCTAGAATTTTAAATTTATTTCTTGCTTGGTCCTGAATGAATACAATAGTCCGGGAGCCAGGTACAAATTTTCTCAATTATTTCCTCCCAATCGAAACTTCGCAAAGTACATTAGGGATTTATATTATGAATAATCGCGACCGTCAGCTGCGACTCTTTGGGTGGAGCGAGCACTGGCAGCCTCCCACGCATGGAGAAAAATAAAGTATTTTAGTCATTTCCTCCCATTTTACAATTTGTCAGTTTATAATTTACCTAATATCTTGAAGGAAAAATAAAGTCAACTGACTATAATATGTCAGCTGGCTGCTTGAACATGAAAAAAAAAAAGAAATATTTATATTTCCTCTCAACTAAAAAATTCCCTGGTGATAGTTAATATGCTACTATGAATGAAATTTAATGCCAATACGTCAGTACCCGTAAAAACTTTTTGTAACAACTTTTAAGGTGAAGATGGCGTTACGAGACGACAAAGTTTATCGGAACCCAATAGCGTTTCGGTAGATGGCGTTATTTGATTCGCTTATTTACCATTACCATACCATTTGATATAGTATTAATGTTTTTTAGACTAGTAAGCCTTTTTTGTGCCTATTTAGACAGTCTACTTAAAGGAGTAAACTCCAGTCGTGCGTCGGAACTGACACACACACTTTTTTATAAGTAAGACGGCTAACAAGCGTTCGGCTACCCCCAATCCCCCCAGGAGCTCTGGTCACCTTACCACCAGGAACACAACAAACTTGAAACTGAAAACTCTTGAACTTGAAAGCACTGCTGTGTCCTTCTCAGTTGATATAATAGAAATTACACGTTAAGTTAAACTCATATTTCCACGCTATCCACAGACACCTGCGCCTCAAGCACCGCGACACAGTCCGTGTCCGAGCTGGGCCTGAGGTGGAGACCCTCCGCTGCGAACAGTGCGACGATACGTTTTCGTCTCAAGACGACCTCATCTACCACTCCGCCATACACGCCACTCAGAACCTCACGTGCCCGCTGTGTCAGGAGAAGTTCGAGGATGTCGACGCCGTCACCGCGCACATCAAGACCCACGTCAACGGTACCGTCTCGTTCAACTAACTATAACAATTGTGTTTGCTGGCAAACGAAGAAAAGACAGACTTCAATAACATAGACTAGTAATACAACGTAGTAGCAAGTAGACGAAAAAATAATCAAGTAATTGTGCATTGTCAAAGATTACTCGAAAAGTAATCATCGGAGTGCCTAGTGCGACTATTGTCCACAGAAACGCGTTTATACGTGAAGATTATTTTTTACACCCGTTATTGTGAGGCGGATTAAACAAAACTCGCACTAGACACTCAGATTTCGACCAAATTTAAATGGGACAACACACTTCAACTTTCGATTAAAGTAAGAATCATCACAATCGCTTACACCAGTAAAAAGTTATGAAGTTATTACAACGCAGGTCGACATTAAAATAGTTAAGTAAATACGCATTATTAAGTATAACTCAAAAAGTACTTCTTAAATCTCAATTAAATTTAAATGGGACCACATGACATGCTCTTCGATTAAAACAAAAATCCTCAAAATCGGTCCACTCATTAAAAAGTTCTGAGCTAACATAAAAAAAAATACAATCGAATCGAGAACCTCCTTTTTTGGAAGTCGGTTAAAAAAGGCTTATACGACTGCGTAGGTAAACAAGGGTACGGAACAACTGATGGTAGCGGTTACCGTTGTCTGTAGACGCTCGCAACATCGGAAGTATCAAAAGCGCGTTGCCGGCCCTACCTGGGTCACCTTACTAGCCACACGATCACCTTAATACTTGAGAGCAGTATTATATTTAGTAGGAGGTCGTTAGAGTAGCTAAAAGTTTGATTTAAGCAGATTAGATATTGTTATAATCTTTATTCATAAACAACCTAAACTATAAGTGGATTAAGTGGATTTTCTAGTTGTATAAAATGTTACTTTGAAGACTTTCACAGTAGTCAGCATTCTGACAGCTGTTGTTGGTTTGTTTACATAAATAAAATAGTATATCTTTCATTCTCTTATCCATGAAAATTATGCAAAAGCATTCATTCAAAATTTCAAACCAATGATCGAAAAATTAAAATTATTACTTTTTATATGAAATATTTTAGAGAACAACCAATAATAATTTACTAGTGGTCGCCCAGTAGTCGAAATTCGACCATAATTAATTTAAATTATAAGTTTGAACATTATTAAGGTACTGTTGTCAAAGACTATGTATACTTCTATAATAATAAAGAAAAGAATATACAGTCGACTCTCGTTAATAGTTAACTCAGGAAACTCGAAAAATATTACGAATTATCGAGTGTTCGAAATATCAAATGTAGTAACTTAAAAAAAAATATTAGCATTTTGCACTCCTTTTCTATATCATAAACTATAAGTTTGCGAAATTTCGTACAGGAGTACGCGCAATTTTCATAAAAAGGGGTACAAAATTTTTGCATCACATATTAATATATAGATTCCATTAGATCATTAAAATAATTTTTGTCTCACGCTTTAACACTCATTTTAATTTTTCAGGTGTGGAATTTATGTGTGACTTCTGTGAGCTTGTTTTTACAACAAAAGAAAAATTGAACAACCATTTAATGAAAGCACATGAAGATGAAATGCAGGATGTTAGTATAAATCAAACATATACCTATAATAGCCCGTTGGCGCAGTTTGTAGTGACCCTGCTTTCTGCTCCGAGGGTTGTGGGTTCGATTCCCACCCCGAGTCTGGGTGTAATATAAATATTTATTTATATATTTATATATGTATTATTTATAAGAATGTTTATCGAAAAAAAAAAAATGTAGCTATATACCAGTCGGCTGTTACCTATAACACAAGCATTAAGTTAACAGATGGCCGTGTGTGTATTGTGTAGATATTTATTATTTATTTATTAATATTAAATATTAACGTAATTAAGGTTAAAAAAGACTCAACTCCAAGAACAAAACTCTAACTCCAAGATCTCCAAACTCCAGATCCATTATAGCTATTGTCTGTTAAAAGAAAAGGCCTTTCTTTAATGTAGTTTTTCAATTTTGAGTAGTTCGTAGCCTGATACTGTCTTCTTTTTTGTGGAACAGATTTGTGCTTGTTTAGCTGTACATAAAGTTATTTATGGTAGGAGAGAGGGGAGTCAACGGTAGCTATGTGAAAGTCAGTATCTTTTAAATTAGTTAAAACATCGATCTATCAATGTGCTCTTTGAGGTTTCTCTGGTACAGTATTTCTGTTTTATGCAATTGAGGGGTTTGATTTGACCCTGATTCATAAATCAAATTGGTATAGGCTCTTGTTCTTCTGTCCTTACTAAGCAGGTCTACGTTGAAGTTACCAAAGAACATACTACTCTTATGAGTTTCCATTTGTTGATTGAGCGTATTGAGAAAAGTGGGATGATCTGTATCTCCAAGATTATATACTAGACCCACATCCAAGCAGTATCTATCTAGGTGTACCCAGAGGTAGTTTTTTCCATCTGAATACTCGAGCCGCCTCCCCCTTTTTTATTAATCCGTATATTGTAGTAAGAGGCGACTAAGGGATAACAAGGTTCCACAACCATCTTGGAACTTAAGAAGCCGACCGATGGCGGGATAACCATCCAACTGCTGGCTTTGAAATACACAGGCCGAAGACGGGCAGCAGCGTCTTCGGTGCGACAAAGCCAGTACTGCGGTCACCAACCCGCCTGCCCAGCGCGGTGACTATGGGCAAAACACATGAGTTCACGTTATTTTTGACGTAAACTTGTGGAGGCCTATGTCCAGCAGTGGACTGTATAGGCTGTAATGATGATGATGATATTGTAGTAGTGACTAATTCTGTAGCTGAAAACACTTGCCCTGTTCATCTGTCTTAATCATGTTTCTGTTAATAAAATGACGTGGATTGTGTGATGTATGGATTTGACGCATTTCAGTTCATCAAATTTCCCGTGCTTCGAATGCAGAATACTGGTGTAGAAGAAATTATGTATTGATTTCGATGTTTTCAAGTCTTCACAGGTATCCAGTATTTGTTATGTGTAAATACTGTGTGAGTTGTGAATAGTCAGGTTATCATTTGATTTTGAGACTACAATTTTTTTGTTTCACGTAACAATTTTAGGGACTCTATTGAAATATTTAATTGGTAAGTTTTTATTACCAGCTTGTTGTTTATTTTTAAGTTCCAATTTTATTTTGTTATTACAATACTACGATTGTAAGGGGGTTTGATCAGAAAATATTTTCGTATTTTTATCAAGTTTGGACCTCTCTCTAAGCAATACCTTTGGTATTTTGTCATCGTTAAAGCAGACTTTAATGTGGCGAGATTTTTCTGGTTTATATTTGCCAAGTCGAAAGATTTTTTTAGGACTATCGTTTAGAATGCTTAGTACTTTTAATCCTTGTTTCAGATCTCTGATCCATTAACTCCAGAATATACAGGGATACTGCTATGATGAGGTTTTTCATTCTGTTGTTACTTTCTTCCATTTCTCCAATTATGATCTTAGTATTGTCAGATAAGTCATCAGACAAGAGGCTTAAAGAAGATAAATTTGCTATAATTTTGCTAGATATATTGTCTATATGAGTTTGTAAAGTTTTGATTTTAGTTACTCCATTAATTAGTTGGGTAATAATTCGTATAATTCCTTTCTTAAATTATTGTGTTCACTTGTTTAAAAGTGGTTTGAGTTTTTCACGTCAGTTAATTCATTCTTAATCTCTGCCAAATTTTTGTTCATGTTCTTCGTATTTTGCTCTTGATTAATAATTATTTTTTGCTAAAATTCTTTCGTGTTATCAAATTCTTGATGAAATTCCTGTAAATCTAAGTGGCAATTCCAGTCTTTCTGGGTCGTTTCCTCTTCCTGTTGTTTGACTATCCCTAATCGTAAGTCAATGACTGATCTAACTCTCGTAGAAGTTCTTGCTTTAGTCGGAGAATGATGCACGCTAATTTTTTCTATACTTTAAATGATTCACTATAAATTAATTATAATAATTATATATAGTGGTTATAGCAATGCGGGTGGTTGAGTTAGTGCGAAGCGTACTGATAAACAATAATCGTAGTTAAGTATATGCCAGCAATATCGCAGTTATACACACACACACACTTCAGCCTATCGCAGTCCACTGCTGGACATAGGCCTCCCCAAGTTCGCGCCACACATCCCGGTCTTCCGCAATCCTCATCCAGCCTACACCGGCAATCTTACGTAGATCGTCGGTCCAACGGGCCGGAGGACGTCCCACACTATCGCAGTTATAGTTCAATATTAAAGCAGTAACTTGCCTGCCTCGCTTGACGCAACCGGAGCGAAATGTGTCCGTGCGGATGAAAGAGACAAAAAATAGCAAGTATTGTTGTCGCGGGCGCTACGCGGGTGTTCCGCTGCCTCGCCCGGGGTCAGAAGCGACGTGTGTGATCAGTGATCAACTGCACTTGGAGTTTAATTGCCTCGGTAGTATGACGGTAGCTGACTAGAAATTACATAATTTAAACAATTTTGTTAAAGACAAGTACACGTCTGCTCACTTACGCGACTGGATCCAAACTCCATAGTAGGCTAAAAAATGCGTGTTCTTGTTATGTTATGTTATGCGTGTTCTTTTACACTAACTATGCAATGGTTTATTGTTTTTATGTATCAAGCTATTGTAAAGTATATGTAGTGTATTATTTTATTTCAAAGTTATTAGCATTTTTATGGTGTAATTAGATATTCTGTTGAAATGTAAGTTATAACATTTTAAATTAATTTCAACAGGATATGAGTCATGATGAATCGTCGATGGAAAATCAGGAAGAAGATGATGAAGATGATAATGAAATAAATGGTAAATGATATTTCACTTAACCGTTTATTTACTTTATATTTATTAATTTACTAGCGGACCCAGCAGACAGCTAGAATAGCAGCTTCACATTATATGTGACAGACTGACAGCAGTACCACCTACCGGATCCATTTCAAACCATCCATGTAACTATAGATATGTACACACAAAATTTCAACCAAATCAGTCCGGTCATTTAGGATTACATGATAAACATATAAACAAGAATTATGTATGTGAACTTAATGCTAAAAGCACCTTTCAATAGCCAACCTTAAGCTGTACAAGAGCGGATGTCTGTAGGTGTGCAAAATCTACTTAAACTTATTTTAAAATCTTCAGAAAACAAATTATCCAATAGTAATTTAGGCTATTAAATATCACATTATGTTAGTCATAACATAAAAATCAATAAAATACTTATAATAGCGCATTGTTACAGTTAAAGATGAAGGTGACCACATGCTCATCGAAATTAAGAAACCAAATGAATTTTTGGTAAGTTGTATAGTTATACTTTTACTAGCTGACTCGGCAAACGTTGTCTTGCCGCTAAACGCTATTTAAAAATAGGGGTTGGTGGTAGAAGCATGAAAATTTAGGATTGTATGTATTTTTCAACGCCAAAATAAAATAAAAAATTAATAATTTATCTAAAAATTAAAAAAAAAAATTTGGGGTGGACTATCCTTAACATTTAGGGGGATGAAAAATAGATGTTGTTCGATTCTCAGACCTACCCAATATGGACACAAAATTTCATGAGAATCGGTCAAGCCGTTTCGGAGGAGTTTAGCTACAACGACACGAGAATTTGATATATTAGATTTAATGGGACTTACCAAAATTGTCATTTCAAGATTTCAGACTCAAGATCATATTCAAAAAATAATTCCTTTTATGAAACATTTCTAATAATCTAATTTCTTGAGTAAAACGAATCATTTTAAATAAAAAAAAAATCGGTCTTTAATTATTCCGTTATCATGGCCTTTGCAACATCACCGAAATATCGGGAATCTCACAATGATCACAGCGATTTTGACATTTTAGCGCAACTGTCACAGCACTAGCTTGCGCCTATCGCGCTGATGGTTGCGGGATCGATCCTCGCATATAGCATACGTTTATATTGGCCATACACATGTTTGCCGTGGTCTGGGTGCAAGCACAAAGCTTGTGTATTGTGTTTCCGGACCCTCGACACGGAATAAATTCTAGTGGGGGCCGTTGAGTGTGAGGCGTTTATTTATTAATTATTTATAACACGAAATCGCGTTAAACACCATATAAAAAATATAAATGAAAATATTAATAGTGAACATGAAAACTTAAAATATATGTTTATGCTACAAAACGAACGCGTGTTACTGAAAATATATGTATAACATCGATATTATTTCAGATTGACAACACTAAAGAAGTAGTAGACAAGCCTGACATCACTAATTCAGAAGGTAACTGCTTATTAATCTTCTATAATATAAAAATGAATTGCAAAATGTGTTAGTAAGCGCATAATTCAACAAAGCCTGGACCAATTTTAACAATTCTTTTTTTAAAATGTTCGTTGAAGTCCAAGGATGGTTTTTACGGAGAGAAAAATTCGAATAATTTCCGGGAAAACCCTAAAAACAGCCCTTTTTTGTACACAAACTTTTTCTAACTAAAATGTAGAGTCAATTTGAACTTAATGGCTATTCAATAAGGTTCATATTAAAATATAAGCACTCACTGTTGTCTAAGCAATATAGGTGTGTTCCTAACGTCAAAGAGTCAATTTGCACTTTATTATCATTGCACAAAGTTCAAATTCAATCATATCTATCAAAACCGTGTGCGTGTTCGCGTTGGACGATCTAATGTCGCGTTCCGAAACCCAACAAAAGTGATAATATCGCGAACCCGACCAAACTGAATAGTCAAAAAATGTAAGAGCTATAGATCATTAGTATTGATTTTTATTTTAGTTGGCTTCGCGATATTATTTCTTTTGTTTTAATTTCGCCACGCGACATAAAATGCATTAGTTTTCAAGTCATTACATCTGTCAAACAAATCGCTTTAAAAAGGGTTTTATTATCTTTAATTATTAATATAATATCACGTCACGATCAGGCCAAATCGGCGCGATCGGGCATGACCCGTCGCGCGTTCTGTGACGTAGACTTGCGCCACTTTTAAATACAATCACGTCGGTTAATAACCCGTCTATCTCTATGTTATGTCATTGAGGCACACAATTTTTAAATATTTGTCACCTTTAGGTTCCCACTGGACCTTTAGATTACTTTCCAGATGAAAGAAGAAGAAAGCAGTTTACTATTTATCCCAAAATGCCAATGGGCTTGTGACTTACTCAGTTAAATGCTCAAGACGCAGTTACATATAGATGCATATATAATGATCTATATGATAATGTCTAATAAAAATAATATCTATTTATAATAAAATGACGTTTTATCGCCCAACTTGCGTACTTTAAAACATTGCAACATGAGTAAATATTACAGGCAGCCTGAAATTTTAGAGATTTTGAATATATTATTCAAAATATATACCGTATAAAATGTATTATGTACAATTTTAACCACCCGATGTCTTTACGTGAATCACATATATTTATGAAAAACGAATTACCCATAAAATCTGCTGCACAAAATGCAATTTTGACAGTAGTGATCCTAGAAGTCCTTGACTTCAAATCTTGACAAAATGTTAACAAAGTTTAAATCTATAATCTATAATATATATAAACGCGAAAGGTCATTCATCACGAAATCTCCGAAACAATAACACCTACAAACTTGAAATTTGGCAGGTAGGCTCCTTATAAGACGTAGGCATCCGCTAAGAACGGGTTTTACGAAACTCGACCCCTAAAGGGGTAAAACGGGGGTTGCAAGTTTGTATGAAAGTCCTATGTTTTTGAATTAAGAGACTTGAAATTTAAAATGTATGCTCTATAGATGATGAGAAGGTGTCCAAATAATGTATCTTTAGAAATCAATACCCTTTTGGGGTTAAAACGGGGGATGGTAGGTTGACTCACTCATCACGAAATCTCCGAAACTATAACACCTAAAAACTTGAAATTTGGCAGATAGGCTTCTTATAGGGCGTAAACATTCGCTAAGAACGGGTTTTACGAAATTCGACCCCTAGAGGGGTAAAACGGGGGTTGGAAGTTTGTATGAAAGTCCTATGTTTTTGAAGTAAACGACTTGAAATTTAAAATGTATGCTCCATAGATGGTGAGAAGGTCTCTAAACAATGTATCTTTAGAAATCAACTCCCTTTCGGGGTTAAAACGGGGGATGGTACCTTGACTTATTCATCACGAAATCTCCGAAACTATAACAGCTACAAATTTGACGTTTGATAGGTAGGTTCCTTATAGAGCGTAAACATCCGCTAAGAACAAATTTTATGAAACTCGACCCCTAAGGGGATAAAACGGGGGTTGGAAGTTTGTACGAAAGTCCTATGTTTTTGAAGTAAGAGACTTGAAATTTAAAGTGTATGCTCTATAGATGGTGAGGAGGTGTCCAAATAATGTATATTTAGAAATCAAGTCCTTTTTGGGGTTAAAACGGGGGTTCGTAGGTTGACTCACTGATCACGAAACCTCCAAAACTATAACACTTACAAACTTGAAATTTAGCAGGTAGGCTCCTTATATATCGTAGACATTCGCTAAGAACGAATTTTACGAAACTCGACCCCTAAGGGAGTAAAACGGGGGTTGGAAGTTTGTATGAAAGTCCTATGTTTTTGAAGTAAGAGACTTGAAATTTAAAATGTATGCTCTATAGATAGTGACAAGGTGTCTAAGTAATGTATCTTTAGAAATCAACTCCCTTTTAGGGTTAAAACGGGGGATGGTAGGTTGACTCACTCATTACGAAATCTCCGAAAATATAACAACTATAAACTTGAAATTTGGCAGGTAGGTTCCTTATTGGGCGTAAACATCCGCTGAGAACGGATTTTACGAAACTCGACCCCTAAAGGGATAAAACAGGGATTGGAAGTTTGTATGAAAGTCCTATGTTTTTGAAGTAAGAGACGAAATTTAAAATGTATGCTCTATAGATGGTGAAAAGGAGTCCAAATAATGCATCGTAATCTATATATATAAAAGAGAAAGGTCACTGACTCACTCATCACGAGAACTCAAGAACCGCTGGATGGTCCATCCATCCAGGATGGACAAAGATGAAATTTAGCAGGGAGGTAGATTATAGTCAGTAAACGTCCGCTAAGAACGGATTTTTTGATATTCCACTGCTAAGGGCGTTTGATTGGGGTTGATAGTTTTTATGAAACATATACAGCAGCTATAAGTTCGCCTGCTAGGTTATTTATACTGCAGCCTGAAAATAAAACTAAAAATGTGGTGTATAGAGAGGTTTTATAAAAATAACTATTAAATTATACTAAATTGTGCCTTTTATAAAGTTACTCAGTTTGATAAGCATTTCAAGTGACTAAAATAAAAAAATAATTGCGTTAAACATCTTAATAGTAATGCATATCTTCATAACCATGCGAGCGTAGTCGCGGGTAACAGTTAGTGTATTATAAAACAAAGTCCCCAAAAGTGTATGTGATCGATTCCCTTAAAATCTATTGAACGGATTTTCATGCGGTTTCACCAATGGAGAGATGGCTTTAAGAGGAAGGTTTACGGAACGGCTAAGCCGATTTTGATAATATTCACTGAAAGTTTGCTGGGAAAACTTTGTGACACACTGATATCAACGCGGGCGAAGCCGCGGGCACAGCTAGTATACTCAAATATACAACATGCAACACAGCAACATCACAGGCATCAGTTAATATTTTAACCTTTTTATATTATTAATTTTATAGAGAGTGAATCTGAAACTACATATGCTGAGCTATCAACAGTCAACACAATGGAGATACTAAAAAAAGATCCCCCAATAGTACAAGAGAAGCCAGCTGCTAAACCAGTTGTTGTCTCGGTAAAGACAGACCCAGTTAAAATAGCTGTTGCAAAAGAAAGCAAGCCGAATGACAATCAGGTAATTGTTATTTTTATTTAAGAAGGGTGACAATATAATTCAAATGCTAAACATTATTCTATTACCATTTACATAACAATTTATTTTGAATTGACTGGTAGGGAACCTAGCCCATTGGCACAGTTGGCAATGACCCTGATTTCTGAGGGGTGTGGTTTCAATTCCTGCCCCGAGTGTTGGTGTAAGATATAATTATTTGCAAATAATTTACATGTCTGTTTAAATTGTGTATTTATATCAAATAGCCAACACCTAAAACATAAACACTGAATTGCCAACATTAGAATCAGACGAATGTGTATGTTAAAAATTTTTTTTACAAATAATTCGTCTATATCAACTTTCAATACGTCAGATTAACATTTAATGTTATTTCTCAAGTCCCTTATATATTAGTTGCTGTTATTTCGCTCAATAAAGATTGTTATCACAAAGCACTTTTAAATTAAAAACGTTGCATTATGGGGGTAATTAACAGAAATAAAATCAATGTTAATATTATTTGTCAAAGTAGCGCAATAGCCTACATCAAATTCTTAGTATAGTAATATATTTTTTTACAATTTCTTTTAGACAGCAAGCATATTGCGTAGAGCCGAGGAAATGAAACGTAAAGTAGTACAACAAACATTAGATTCAGGTATGGCTTCTTTTTTATAATATATGTATTAAACGTCCAAATGTTTTACTCGCGTTAAATTAAAAGATACTACTCTGTTTAAATATATAAGAAAGTCATTGTTTCATACCCTGTAATTGAGTCCAATAAATGGGGGTTTTCTAATCCTAACATATAATGATAAAATCTTACTAATGTTAGTTTGGATGAACAAACAACTTTAATGAACAAACTTTACTTAACCGATATCAGTGCAAAAATAAATTATAAAATCTAACTAGTTTGTCCGCACTCTTTGCAAGATCAGCATTCAAATTTCAAATTATTAAGTCGTACAGAAGTTATGTGCGTACATTTGTTTCGTCTATTCATCATTACATAGTATAAAGTCGCTTCCTGCTGTCGCATGTCGCATTTTATAATACATGCATAATATAGTAGAGAAATAGTGACAGTTTTTGCAACCGTGCGGACGCCGGGACGGATTGCTAGTTTTTATTTTATATCAATTTTTCATTTGCATAATAATTTAATTTTTAGTGGTTGAAGTCAAGGACAAACCAGTTACTAAAGTGGAAACAACTAACACAGGAGGAACGAGCGATAAATCTTTACGTTTACTGGAGAAAGAACTGCAGGATCTCAAAAGGGTACCGTTTTATAATTTAAAATAAACTTTTCATTTATATAAAATTCATACTTCAAACTATTATAATATCGATATTAATATATCCAGTAATAGTTTTCTACAAATACAATACAAAAGCCACCTAGAAGTAAGAAAATTAGTATTAAAAATATATTTATTTCAAACAAAAATGTAAATCATCGCTTTTAAGTAACTAAACATAGAAATTCGTTAACTTTCTGATATGATATCAAAGTCGTTTTAAATGAACAACATGAAGTATCATAGATTAAATGTATTTTTAATGCAAACATAACAATCATAAATCTCTATTGAATTATATATTGAATATAAAAGTGTGTGTTCTTATGTACGCACGTAAGAAGTTATACTTCATTGCCTTGTTAACTTCACGTTGCTAACAGCTTCGTTGACTAGCTAACTTCAGGGTGTCAGTTTTTCTTGACGTTGTGCGCGCGCATCGTAAAATTTTACTCTCATCATTTTTCCCTAACTCGCCAAAAGAAGTATAATTTCAATAATATTTTTTCAGACAAACAGTCGCACTGAAATAATCAAGAATACTCCAAAATCTTTAGAACCTATTAGAAACAAGAGGCCGCAGCAAGTTCACACTTCAACACCGAAGTTAAGGTAAGCTCTAAATATTGATAAGCATTTACTTTACTATGTCCAATTGTTGATTGTTGTTTAATTTTCACTACATAATTATATTAATAACTTAAAATTTAATCGCAACATCGTGTTTTATGGTATACAGAGCACTACTACACATTGAGATAATGTGTCTTTTTGTAAAATTTAAAGATAAAATAATAATTAATAACCACCAGTGATGCTGTATAATATTGAGGAAGACGCACAGTTGAGTAATGTGAAGTGATAAGTAGGTACGCTTTCCCTTAATAGTAGTGAGTAATACAAAGATGTCAGCAAAGTAATCCCCAATGCGCCGCGACGAAGGATTTTGAAAACCTCTTCCGTAATGTAGGTACACGTTTACTATTTACGAAACAACCTTTATTTCGGTAATAAAATTAAGTTTAAGGAAGCTTAAAATTATTTCTCTAATATTTTTTTCAAATAGTGCGCCAAAACGGCTGCAGGTGTTATGGCGTCAGCTCTGACGTTACGCTTAGGTAAACATATTATTGTGTCTAAAAACAAAACAGTGAATGAGAGTATTGACGGTGCGGTAAACCACGCAGCGGCGGCCCGAACGAAGCTCCACTCCGTCTTTACATCTAGACTGCCGCTCAGAACCAAATCGATAGTCTACGGTGCCAAAGTCCGCTCCCGCTTGGCGTACCAGGCTAGAAGGTTGCAAGTCCAGCAGCACCGTTGCCTGCGCTTGATTGCAGGAGCTCCGTGGTACGTCAGAAACGACGTCATCTATCGAGACACCAGGATGCCCACCATGGAGGAGTGCATCCGCAACATAGCACGCGCTATGTTCGCTCGCGTGGACAAAGGTGCGTGCGTACACCTCCACGGAATTGCCCCGCTCCATGCGGGACCGCCGGAATAATCCTCTACCTCGCGAGCTCCTGCAATCAGCAGCGGTGGTGACGATCCGGACAACGCGCAGAACATCCTGACGTTACCATGACCAAGGGAGGCACCACCTGTTAGGGATTGAACGACGGTGGGAATGTTACTTGACCAGGCGAAGACTCCAAAGGCTATAAGACCCTGGCCCATTAGAGCCAAAATAACGTGACCTAAGAGGCAAAGTGCCCCGGTGATGAAAGCCCGGGTAAAGAGGGTAGCCTCAAGGCCCGTACCCAGACAGGACGATCCACACACGAGAATATTGGCAGCGGTGTTTACCTAAGCTTGGTGGCATGCGCTGTAATTTGTGTTTCAATTTTTTAAAAATATGAGTGGTCCTCTATAATCATTAAATTTACGGTTTTTGATACTGTCGTCTTGCTTATTAAGGTTGTATAGGTCGCGGCACATAAGTTGAACAAAAATGGGTGTCGTTTGCGCAGGTACTATTGTAGACAAAAGTGCTAAGGCGAATGCTCCACAAATATCTGCGCTTGCCCGCGAAATTCAAAATATAACATATTATATCCTAGTATAAGTTTGTCAGCAAACGAATAATTGCATCGTATAATAATAATAAAGTAACTCGATAATAAGGAATAGTTTATGGAAATCAAAGAAAAAATATGTTATCTAATTACTGTGTCGATTGATCACTGTCATTCATTGGCAATTCGTTTTCAGTTTTGTAAAAATAGTGAATGCATCGTTTTATCATCATCATCATCTTCAATGCCTGTGACTGGTTTTACTCGTCTCTTTTTACCGGGCGTCCTAAATGCAACTATAAATTCTGATCTTTTACTTTCCTTGATAATAGTTCTAACTGTCGACACAGATTTTTTTGTAGCTTCTATTGTTTTTTTCTGAGATTCGATTATATTATTTTCTTTTGAAAAATATGTAAAGACATCAAAGATCATTCTTCTCTCTTGTCTCTTTAAAGTTGGCCGAGGTCGAGGCATTATTTTGACACAAAAGTAAACTAGTCAAACAAGTCAAAACTTTCGTTCGCGATTGTTCTCTACGACAAGCGTGCGCGCGGGTGGAGAGGGACGGAAAGCGATTGAGCGCGTGCGTTGCTAGGGTGACGCGACGCGCCCGCGTCCCGCACTTCGATTGTGAAAATTTTTGTTCAACTTATGCGCTGCCTATTATACTTATTATTAAATTTGTCCAATTATACCAAATAAAACGTACAAAAAAAAAAGTATAAAGTATATAGTGAAAAATTCATTCATAGTAATTCCTTTAATTAATTTCATTCATAATTTTTCCTTCTCCTGCGCGAATAATAAATCGAACAAAGAAACTACGTCGAAAATGCCGTCTTCGTTTTAATGATTTTCAAAAATTTCTTCTTTATCGTACGATGCGTCGACGTCTTGTCGTCTTGACCGAATGTCTGACAGTGTTGCCAACCTCAGGATACCGCATCAAACTTCGTTTTTCTTTCTATATTAATGACTCTCTGACATATATATATTTTTGTTCGTAATTCAGATTGCTTGTATTGTATTCGATTTCAAGATCAATCGGTATTAAAACTATTAACGTTTACTTTTGCTTTGAAATAAAAGACGACTCGTATGATAAAGATTTCGTGTATTGTCTGACCAAATAACAACGAATAATGAATAAGAAAATGATGAACGTTACAATTTTAAATATTTTGAACGAAGAAAAAAAAACGTATGAAGTTAGGCGAGGTCCCCCCGCCCGTCGCCCTCTCATTGGCTGATAAGCGGCAACTTCATATCATTAGAAGCGCCACTACCCACTAGATGTCGCTTGAACAATTTTTATTGCACTTTAAAAAATAAAATTATAAATCATTTTTACAAAAGATGTTGGCAAGGGCGAACTTATCTCTAGAAGAGATCTCTACCAGTCTACCCATAGTGGTGAGAAAAGATTTTACCGCGGAACACATTAGCCCAAGAGTGATAAAGTAAAAAAATATAGCAAAAAGGTTAAAAATAATAATAAAGCCATAAACTTATTTTATAATGTATATGTATATAATATTGTTGATACAAATAACTAATAAATTAGCTTGTGTTATTTTGAGTATTATATTTATTATATATTGTATTGTTAATTATATTTACATCTATTAATTATTATAGTTTTTTTTTTCTTAATAACAAAATAATGTTCAACAGAATGACTGAAGAAAAGAAGTTGCCTTTTCGAAACAAATCGCCGGCTTTTGATAAGAAACAACCGGAGAAGCGCATGATAACCAAAGAGAATAAAGAACCGAGGGAAAGTAAAGAAATTAAAAATAATAACGGAAACAATAAGGAACACAAGGATAAAGATACAGATAAGGATGTTAAAGATAGAGAAATTAAAGATAAAGATATCAAAGATAGAGAAATTAAAGATAAAAATGTCAAAGATAGAGAAATTAAAGATAAAGATATCAAAGACAGAGAAATTAAAGACAAAGATATCAAAGACAGAGAAATTAAAGATAAAGATGTCAGAGATAGAGAAATTAAAGATAAAGATATCAAAGAAAAGGAAACACCAAAGGTTTGTATGCTTATGAACTGCTATTTCCCCTAGCTAACCCGGCAGTGTACAAATTTTTTTTACCCATTTTTTTATTATATCGAATCTTTTATAAATTTTCATTTTTACAAACCTTCTGACAATAATCAACATAAAAAAAAAGGATTATATGATTTGGTGGAGCCCTTCGAAAGCCCGTACGTAAATTTCGGCGAATTAATTTTAATTTATACAGATTATTGTGTGTTGTATAGTTCGCGTCATGTAAAAAGAACGCTGAAAGAAACTGGAGGGGGTGCGTTTGCGCATGGGTATACTCGCGCACAAGTACTACTGTTTTATTTTTTAATTAGGCTTTCACTCGCGGCTTCGTATAATGGTTATTGGTAGGTACATTAAAAAATACTAGAAATACAAGTGCGAATAATTCGGACTAAATAAGTATAATAATTATCACTTTACAAAATCACAAATTTTTTTTTAAACAAAGGCAATAACAAATTTTTTAGTTATTGAAATGTCGTATTCAAAAATATTAATTATCTGTACTCTCGATATTCGTATCATATTAGTTTTTATGTGTTTAAAATGATAAATTGATATTTGTTTTTTAGTAAAATAAATAGTAAATGGAGAATTTTGTAATTTAAAACTTTTGTGCGCGATAATATTTTGAGTCGACGTCGAACTGTCCAACCAATAGCACACCGGCAAGTATGCGACACGTGATAAACACTCCCGTCGGGGTAGGCATACCACCAAATAGACCGATAAATCGCTTCTGCGCAGCTTCAAGGCCAGCGTTCTTTTTACATGACGCGAACTATACCTGCAGACGCTAAGATAACCACATCCATCAGCATAAATTGTAAATAGTTAATACTTTTAATTTTCAGAGTGTAATTAAAAATGGATCAAATAGTGATAAGAGTAATTCAGAAGAGGGTATACGAAGATCGACAAGGCCATCAAAGATTAAGAACTACGCGCAAATGATACGTGACAGAACCCAAGTTGAAGACAATGATGAAACTAGTGAAGATGACGATGATTATGAGGAACCGCATAAAAGTTTAGAGGTTATAATAATAAATTTATTTACTAGGCTGACTTGCCAGACGTTGTCCTCACTTGACTGTCAAACGCGTTAAAGTTGAAATAATCCTAACGTTTTTGGAAATTTTCCAAATTTTTACGCATCTTTGTTTAAATTTTGAAAGAACCTTGTTTAAAGTATTAGAAATCTTAAAAAATTAGCTGAAGCGATCCTATCGCTCTCGAGTTTGGCGCTTAGCAACACATTTGGCGATTCATTTTTATGTATATAGAATATTTTAGGAACAACATTTAACAAGATTTAAATAAAGCCGTACTTCAACATTAAATAATATTTATATAACTGATTCTTCAACATTTTATAACAAAGGATTCTTAAAGATTGTCTAAAAAGAAATTTTCTATGTTATCGATTAGGCCACATTTTGCTACTGATACAACTTGGTATAGACATTACTAGCTCCCAAAAAAGCAAGCAAAAACATAGCTATGTATGTACTTAAATATATTTTATGTATCAGTCTCGTCTCAAATCTCGACGATCGAGTCAGACATCGAAGCCAGCTAAGCAGGTGAAGCAGAAAACTCCAGTAACAGCAACGCCGCGCAAACGAGGTCGACCAAGAAAAGTTCCGATTGAAGTGTAAGAGAGAATTACAATAATATTATTGCTTATGTCCTATGACCCTTCATATTTTCCTCATTTAAATATGAGTAATGGAACCGAATAGAAACAATGTAAATATAAAACAAAAGGATTTACATTAAAAAGCAGAAAATTTTAAACTATCAGAAGTTGCTTCGCTACCACAGTGCAAAAGTATTTAATACATGATAAAATACATGATTTTCAAGACATACGTATAGTATTTACAAAGTATAAATAAAATTATTATTACTTTAACATGGTGTTTTTTCCAGTCCCGCAAAAATAAGGAAAGAGAGCAGTGAAGAAGCAGACGATAGTAAAAAAGAGGATACAACAGAACTAGACGACACTTCTATTAACATGGAAACTGAAGTCTCAAATAGTGTAAATGACAACAATAGGGTAAAATACATTAAATAACTGTTATAAGTGAAGGCTACGGTGATACAAGTAGTATATAATAATATGTGCTTGTTTCAGAACGTCAGTAAAATACTGCCAGAACAAAAGGTTACTCCAAGTGATGTCCTTGTCTCACCTACTGGACAAACTTTGAAAAAGGTTAAATATCCATAAAACAATTTAAATATAAATTATTGTTTTCATAAAAAAGTCTGTGGCAAGTGGTGTAGTATAATAATTGTGTAGCTCTAGTAGAGCCTATTAAAAATATTTAACCGACTTAAAAAAAGAGGATGATCTCAATTCAACTGTATTTTTTTATGTATATTATACCTCATAACTTTTTTCCGGATGGACCAATTTCGCTTAATCTTTTTTTAATCGAACGGTGGTGCCTGTCGTATGATCCCATTTAAACTAAATCAAGATTAGGCAAGTTCTTATAGCTATCTCTAATAATGCATATTTACTGGACTATTGTTTCATCGACCTTCTTTGCATTATACCAAAAAACTTTTTACTGGAAGGACCGATGTCGATAATGTTTTTAATCAAAAGCTGTTGCTTGTCCCATGGTCACATTTAAATTTTATTATAATCTGACGAGTACTTTTTAACTTATTTCTTATAATGCATACTTAGATCACACATTTTTCTACCTACTTTGTATTACTAGCCCATGTAATGAAGTTTGTTTATATGTCATAAATTGTTTGAAACTTTTTTCTCTTAGTCTGTATTACTTTTTCTATACACAAAATTATAATTTAAAAAATTTCACAGGTACCCATAAAAGCCTTACCACCAGGAGTGAAACCTTTGCCTCTCCCTGTTAATGCAAGACGTAAGTATAAATTTATTATTATTATTATGAAAAAATCTTTACTTATTAATTAATTTATATATATACAATAAATTAATAAGTAAAAATTTAATATATATATTAAACGACCTATATTTAACATAGTGTTGTTAATTAAATTTGTGGCATTAAACCTTTCAAATGGCACAACTGTTTTCAATTTATATTTAATTTTTTTTCACTATTCCAGCTATGGCGACTGGAGAGCTGTGTGAAATGCAAATTGGAAAGAAGCTTGTTAAGGTGCAAAAAATAGTAATGACAAAAGCCGAAGTCGAAGCTATGGCTAAGAAAGGCCTTGTTGAAATGAAGGTAGTACAAATGAGTGGTCCATAAATATGCGTGCCATTGTAGCTTTAAAGGTTTATCAGGTTTTATTTATAATTAAAAAAATTAAAAACCTATCTTATGCCTAACCTTCTATTAGACTGATTATTTTGTTTAATTCTTATGATCTCTAGTATGTTTATGTGGTTATTTCTCTTCTAACCATGATATATTAAACCTCGTGTATTAAATTTTAATAAGAAGCATTACATTAATTCGTTAATTTTTGACTACACTTTACCAATCTCTGTTTCCTATATGTTTATTTAGTTTTATTATTATGTATGTAAGTCAATTATATAAATCTATTTTCTTGAAGGATGGAACAATGGTGTTGAAACAAGGCATAAAACTTCCTGCCACAGATCCTGTAGCTATTAAGTCAACTTTAGTTGGAGATTCAGGTAAATATTTAATAAATTTAAAATATATTAAAATATTGTAAAACCATGCTGAAATCGTATCAGATTATGTAAAATTTTCGTTGCTGTTAAATTAGTTTCAGTAATTAGAATGCTTTCTTTTTCAGAATCAGAAAAAGAATCTGCGAACAAATCGGAAAAAGCAATACCTACGCGATGTGATCTGGGAGAAGACTCATAATGAAGATTATTTTGATAATTTTAGTTATATGTATTGTTTTTGAGTGTAATAATTACTATAAATCTAAAATCCTATATAAGACGTTTCTTGTATTTATTAAGAATTTCATTTCAGCTCTTTTGCTTTATATGTATTTCATTTAATTAATTTAATAAATGAATAACTGAATTTTGTAATTCAAACTTAGACACCTGTTTACTTTATGTTTTAGAACATAATCTAGATGCTTAGACTTAAATATAACTCTCAAGTTTTACAAAAAAAAAACACATTAAATTATGTAGTAAGTGGACTTGATAAAATTAAAAAATATTGTATATTTTTATGTTAACTATTAAAATAGATTTAATAAATATACTATAATAAATTGAATTTTAATTTCAATCCTCAATTATTCACTTGACTAACGACGTTCACACCTTTTCGATCCAATTAATGTCAACGAGAACGCAATAATTACCTATGCAGTTATACACATAAAATTACCAATTAGTAGACAATCGCTATTATGCAATAGGTGGCGTGCGTTATCTTTTGTATTCGCATTATCTTAATAGATGTCGCTAGTGTAATTTCCCGCCAAGATCACTAACAACGAGGCGGCTTGTTCAAAATATACAATCAAACGACATCAAATCCGCGTAACAGTCGGGTGTGAGTGAAAACAAGAATAAAAATAAACGACGAACTCTTACTGATTGTGAAGAGTGAAAATTAACGTAGTTTAAATAATAATAAATATCCGCGTGAGTATTTTAAAATTATTTATATAAATATAAGTAGGTACAAAATAATTAAACGAAAAAGGAGAATATTAAATTACATTTATTTATATTACACACTTAATAACAACAATAGGTACATTAATATTAAAATACTGACATTAAAGTATTTCAAATTATTTTTGTAACATTTGTACTTTTTTTTTTCTAAAATTTAAAAGGTTTTTTTTTAAATCTCTATGTACTTTTGGTATTTTTATTGTACAAACAATTGATATACATATATCTATGCAAATTTGTAAATCAATTAATTAGGGTCATAGAGATCTTTTGAAACAATTGATAATGATCGATAAGATAGTATAATTCCTACCATAATAGGACGAGGTTTTATGGTATTGACCGGTCTGTTTCTCTTAGACAAATTTTTTTATTCGTCGAAATTACGCTCGCATTTTAGTCTGCCTAAAACATGCCTATGAAATATATTAGAGATTCTTATAAAATTGCATTATGGCTAAATAAAAAATAAGGTTTTAAAATTAAAGTTTAGTAATGTCACAACTGAACATGCGAGTATATCTTTTAAGCATTAAATTGATACAAAAAACTTTAACCGATTTAGTGAATCATTTTTGGTGTCCAATTCGTGTAAAAATATTACTTATTCTTTGACCAGATGAAATGGATTATGGTTGAAACCTCTTGCAAACGGAAAAGTCGATAATTATTATTATATTATTAAATAAATAAATTTATAAAATTAAATAAAAAATATATTAATATAGCCTCTACGTATTATAATTGTTTATTTTTGGTAACATATGAGAAATAAAAATAAAAACAATTATTTTTATAATTTAATTAGGTATTTAGAACATTAACTTATATAAATATTAATATATTTTAAACACTAATAACGATAATATATTAAAACGATTCAGATTGTCAATTCTCCTGATAAAAACCCAAGATAGCCTTTGAGATTTAAAATTGAGACGTGAAAATCAGTAAAATAGACATAGAACATATTATTTAATATTGCTTGTTAACCAAAACTTTTTCACACAATCGTGTTAAACGAAGACTCCCAAATCAAACTTGCTAATAGGACAACTTACCCGGAAACTTGACAATTTCTAAGGTTCTTTCCGTTCAGAAGTTATGTAAGAATAAATAATATTTAGGTATGTCTGCGTATTTGAGAATTAAAGTAAATGAAACATTGAATTTTATTAATATAAGAAATCGTTAAAGGAAATAATAAGTAACAAAAATGGATATAAATTATCAATAAAAAAGTTAAAAGGGCTGGGATTAACATATAACAAAGTTTATTATTTAAAGTTTATTTTTATGTCTTCCTTCAGATATTTAAAACTATGAACAAATATTTAGTTTGATTACAATTTTATTAATCCCCTTTGAAATAACGCTCTTAGAAATAATACAATAGGAGATAAAAAAAAAACAACTTACAAAATTAATTTTAAGTAATGTAACTTTCATATTACTTTTTAATCCCTATTAATTGTTTATTCTTCGTTAAAATTTCTGATTCACGGGTCAATGATTCTCGTGATAAGCTTCATTAAAAAGAAAGCCCAAAAAACATCGCTGCTCCTCTAAACGAAAAGATAATGGAAAATAATGCTCTTATATCTTAAATTAGCGTTACCACAAAATTCGAGGTGACTCTGACTATAAAATGACTCTATATATGTAGTGTAAACCTTAGTTTATTTGTATATTAACGATTTTATATAAAAAAGAACCTTTAAATTAGCAAGCTCAATATAATTTTACATTTCCATTTTCCATTTCGTTTTACAACTTTAAACTCACTTTATTTCCATATGTTTGTGTATTTTATATAATTTTTTCTTACTTATAAGCAGGTTGATAGTATACATCCATTATAATTTCACAATTTATAAAGTAATTGGATGTCCTTATTTCTACATAAACATTGCAGTCGGTTTATCTAAAAGAGGTTATCGAAGGATACTTAAGATACTTCTCGAGTATTAAGAAAAATATAAAAATGTTATTCATTGATGATTAGCTGTTGACAGCGGCTAGGTTCATATGTTATCATATCAAAAGGAATAATTTTTCCCCGTTTCTGTAATATTTTTCAATGACTCTCTGTTTCTATTGGTCGTAGCGTTATGTAAAACAGCCTATAGATTTCATCAATAAATGGGTTTTCTAAAACCTAAAGAATTTTCAATTTGAAGTTTTACTTCCTGAGATTACGTTTGTTTACCTCGATTAAATCAAGTAAAATTTGAGGATAAAATAATCAATATTGCGACCCGCTAAATGATGTTATGTTTTGACCAACTTATAGGTACCTATGTAGAAAACAAAGTTTTCCATTTGGACAAAATATTTTTTGTGTCCTATGAACGCTACATTTAGTCGTATTGTATGTAAACTGATACTCAGTTTTTTTTCTGTTGGATTGATTTTAAAATAGAGTGATATACTCGATACCTACATACGTATTGATTTGGTGGTATGAAGAAGTCGATTTATTTGTCAAAACAGTATTATTTATATTATTAAAACCATCACTACAACACATTAGTAGTTAGATTTTTTTCTTAAAGGCACGTTACATAGTTCTTTACTTATTTTTTATTAATAAATATATAATTAGTCTTAAAAGAAATTTCACTTCTCTCTTAAAATCGGGGCAAATATTTGTTATATCTATTGATAAAAAAGCAATATAATTAAATAAAAGATTTAAAAGAATGCAGTGATTGATAATTTTTTTATTGATAAAAAGAATGTCTAATATCTGTCTTTTCTCTTTATAATTGAATTCAACTATGGTAAAGTATGCTGTAGTAAAGATTCATAATCTATACTAATATTATAAAGCTGAAGAGTTTGTTTGTTTGTTTGAACGCGCTAATCTCAGAAACTACTGGTCCGATTTGAAAAATTATTTTAGTGTTAGATAGCCCAGTTATCGAGGAAGGATATAGGCTATATCATCACGCTTAGACCGAAAGGAGAGAAGCACCAATTAAGAATCTATACTAATATTATAAAGCTGAAGAGTTTGTTTGAACGCGCTAATCTCAGAAACTACTGGTCCGATTTCAAAAATTCTTTTAGTGTTAGGTAGCCCATTTATCGAGAAAGGTTATAGGCTATATATCATCACGCTAAAACCAAAACGAGCGGAGCACCAATGAAGAATGTTTTAAAATCGAGGGTTCTTTTTTCCTTTTACGAGCTTCCGCTGCGTGCGCTGTGAAAACAGTTAAAGTTTCGCAAAAATCATGTATGACAGAATTAAACCTCTTTAAAAGTTCTAAATAAAAGTCCGCGACAGCATATATCTATCTTTTAAGGTTGGCTCACTATAACCTTTTTTATGCTAGCCAAGTTTGTTCTAAAATAATGCATATTTTGCGAAGATGTTTTTATAAACATATATTAATCCTTATCTAAATAAATACGTTATTCATCACAAGTATTTAATTTAAAACAAAATAGCCTTTACCTAATTCGATTTCAATGAGTATCTCAGGAGATATCGCAGTTTTAAAATAACATCGCAGCAAAATAATGATCAAGTATTGCGCGCGCAACTGTTCCACGCGGACGAAGTCGCGCGCAGAAGCTAGTATACTATATTTTGAATTATATTCTATATCCATACTGCAGTTAGAGGTCATGTGTGTCGGTGGCACAATTGTGGCGGAATATTTTAACGTCACATTACCACTGGAACGAATCGGCTCACACGCTAACAGGCTCTATAATTCCATAGCCAACAGTAATTTATTGTAGCGATGTTTCATAGCTCAGACTGTTCATTGACAAAAGACAACGCAACGCGCTATTATATTAGACTGAATTTTTAAAAAAGAAATATATATTAATGAAGTGTATTTTAAACATAATTATTTCTTATATGATAAGCGATACGAACTTTACTAATTTAGGTAAGCCTGATACTAAAATATCATATAAAAATCATTGGAAAAAAATCATTGGAAAAAAATATCATTGTTATGTTAGCCAACCCATAGTAGAGCAGAGTGGCGGCCTTTTTTTATATAAATAACTAGGTCGTCAGACAAGCGTACGGCTCACCTGATTAACGATTAACGTGGCTTATAGACGCCTGCAACGCCAGACACATTGCAAGCGTGTTCGCGACCCTATCCCCCCCCCCCAGGAGCTCTGGTTGCCTTACTCACTAACAGCAACACAATACTGCTTGAAAACAGTATTATTGAGTTGTGACCTCAGTTAACTATACAGCGGGGCTTTCACTAAATAAATGGCTTATTCTATTTAATTATAGGACAGTTTCATGTTGTTAATCTTAACATTGTAAATTTCATATTGTTACAGTAGTAGTCGAAACTAGAATATTTATTTATAGTTAATTATATTTTTAAAGTATCGGATGTACTCCTCGTGTCCTGAATTAGAGTCGACTGGACTGAGATTGACGTGAGTCTAATCTCAACTACAAAATGTCTTTTAACTATAATTTTTCGATAAATATCACAAACCTAAGTTTAAAAAACACATCAAAAATATCACTCAAGTAGATAAAAAAAGTCTTCTAAAATGTCTTTCTAGTCCACACACCGATAATATCTCTGACTATCGTGCTTATCTTGTCAAAAGTGTTTAATGTTATTTTAATTTGACGTCTGCATCAATTTGCCTTTGATAAAATATTCATGGTTTCTTGAATAAACATTTGTTCGGCGAGATGGACACTAGAAATCAACATAGTACAAACATTTGCCTTGAAAGTTTTTGTTAAAAGTGTTAGAAATACTATATACTTATGTCACTTTATTTGATGCTTCATCTATAACAGCATGAAATAGGTACAATTTTATGCTAAGCCAATGTACATTACAGCGTTTTTTAACCGACCTCAAAAAAGGAGCGGGTTACAATTCGACCGTGTATTATATATATTTTTTAAAGTATGTTCGGAGATAACTTCGTCGTTTATGAACCGATTTTAATAATTCTTTTTTTGTTGGAAAGGAGATATCCTAAGTGTGGTACCATGATAAGGAAACTAGGATCTGTTAATGAGGTCCCAGAGAAATCAAGGGAACTCTCGAAAATCTGCATAACTTTTTACTGGGTGTACCGATTTTGATGATTTTTAACTTAATCGAAAGTCGATGTTTCATGTGGTCACATTTAAATTTCGTCGAGATCTGATTACAACTTTTAGAATAATCTTTGATAATGCGCATTTACTTGACTATTTTTTAACCGACTTCCAAAAAAGGAGGCGGTTCTCAATTCGACTGTATTTTTTTTTATGTGTGTTACATCAGAACTTTTGACCGGCTAGACCGATTTCGACAAATTTTGTCTTAATCGAAAGGTGGTGTGTGCCAATTGGTCCCATTTAAATTTATTTGAGATCTAACAACTACTTTTTGAGTTATATCTAATAATGCGTTTTACTTGACGCTTTTTTCGTCGACCTACGTTGTATTATGCCGCATAACTTTCTACTGGATGTACCGATTTTGATAATTCTTTTTTTGTTGGGGATATTTCTAGTTTGGTACCGTAATAAGGAAACCAGGGTCTGATGATGGGATCTCAGAGAAATCGAGGGAAACTCTCAAAAATCCGTAATAACTTTTTACTGGGTGTACCGATTTTGATAATTTTAAATTTAATCGAAAGCTGATGTTTATCATTTATTTATTTATTTATTTATTTATTTATTTATTTGGTACACCAACAATTGTTACAATGTTACTTACATCTACAGTATAATATTTAATTTATTTGTGCTAATTGCACAACCAGTTACAGGTATACTCCACATGCTTTTTATATTATGTATACAATAGAAAATTTCTTAGAAACTAAATTATGTGCTAAACACCAAGACTAATAATTAAAAAATAATAATAATAATAATAATAATTACAATAACCACTAAGTCAGCCTATTGGCAATTTCTGTTTTAAATCTAGTTAGAGACATGCAGTATACGTCAATCGATCCCCCACACCTATTATAGAGCGTACAAATTCGTGAGATTGGCGAGTTTGCACCCAAAACTGTTCTACGAAGTGGACGAAAGAGTGGCTCAACCTGAGGGACTCTAAACATAAATTTTTCCAAAAGAGCTGGCAACTTAGATAATTTCTCATAATTTTATAGAAAAAAACAGAGATCAAGTAAGTCACGTCGGCTGTTTAAACTTTGCATTTTCAGTGACTCTAAAATATCATTATACGAGAGACTTCTTGTCTCTGTAATGATTGAAAACTAAATGCCGAACCAGCCGCTTTTGAATTCGTTCTATACGTAATATGTGACAAGCATAATGTGGACGCCATACCACGCTACCATATTCAAGAACTGATCTCACAATACTATTATAGAGAGCTATTTTGGTTGATGAGCGCTTAAATGCCCTGACGTTTCTGATAACAAAACCTAACAGCTTGGAAGCTCTCCCAACCATGCCTTAAATATGCGGAACAAAAGTCATTTTGCCATCCAAAAATACTCCCAAATCTTTTACTACGTCAACTTCTTCTAGACTCACACCGTTAATAAAGAAGACCGATGAGATGGGAAACAATTTTCTCGTGAATTTTATGTGATTGCATTTCTTGATATTGAGCTCCATACCATTTCTTCCGCACCACCGCACAAGAGCATTGAGGTCACTTTGTAGAAGGGAGACATCTTCTTCTGTGTCAATAACCTTCCATAACTTAAGGTCATCAGCATATAAGGAAGGGACAGAATGCTTTATGAAGTGGGGAAGTTCATTCACAAAGATGTTAAAAAGAATTGGACCGAGATGAGATCCCTGTGGCACTCCAGAGTTTATGTCACGTGGTGTAGAGGTAAAGCCATTGACTACTACGTAAAAAATACGCCCAGAAAGGTATGATTCTAGCCAAGACAAGATAGAACCAACAACACCGTACGCCGACAACTTTTTTAATATAAGTTGGTGTGGAACTCTATCAAAGGCTTTGCTAAAGTCAGTGTACAGAGCGTCGACTTGTTTATTGCTATCAATGTGTTTTGTAATTTCTTCCACGTACAAAACCAGGTTTGTGTTTACCGATCTTCCTTTGACATAACCATGCTGGTTTTCATTTATATATTTACTAAAATAACTCTGAAGTACAGGACAGACCAAAGACTCAAAAACTTTTCCTAGAGTGGGCAAGATGAAGATAGACCTGTAGTTACTGAAAAGTTCAGCATCTCCAGATTTAAATATAGGGACGACCTGCGCTACTTTCCAGATAGAAGGAAATATTCCTGAAGTAAGGGAGCAATTAAAGATGACAAAAAGGGGTTCCACTAAATTTGAAGCGCAACGAGAGATGAATAATGGTGGGATTCGATCATGTCCAGCACCTTTAGATACATTAAGAGTGAGTAATTTTCTATAGATCTGCCTGCGAGATATACTTAGTGTCGATAAGCAATCACTAGAGAAGGCTAATTTCCCTGTCCAGCACTCATCAGCATCTTCATTATCAAAATTACTAAGAGGAGGACAGGAGCAAGAAGCAACCGAGGAGAAGCTGGTCGCGAAGGCATTACAAATGTCACTACCAGAATGCACTCGACGATCACCATGAATCATGACAGCAGGGATAGCTCCAGTACCACCACGCTTTGCTTTGACGTAGGACCAAAATAATTTTGGATTCTTTGAAATTCCATCCTCTATGTTCTGCAAATACGACTTATAGTTGGCTGAAGCCAGTTTATGGCAACGTTGAGTTAACAATTTAAAAGATATTAAACCAAGAGGATTTTTATATTTTTTATATCTTTGCCTGATCTTATTTTTCTCCCTAAGACGGTTAATTAGATCTTTACTGAACCACTGCGGATACTTATTCGTCTTAGGTTTGCTTGATGGGACGAAGTTATGTACTGCCTTGTTTATAACTTCTAAGAATTTCACAAGCAACCCATTAACATCCTTACACCCATCAAACAATGATTCCCAATCAACTTCAGCCAAAAAACTGTTGATTAAGTCATAATTAGCCTTATAAAAGTTAAGTCTGCTGGTATCGTTGTACTGTAATTTGGGACAGTCAATTGACGAGAGATCTACAATAAGAGGAGGGTGTAGTGGATCGATAGGACACAACACGTCAATAGCCTCACGCACGTTACAAGATAACATTCTTGTTAAAACCAAATCAAGAGTTCTACCCATATAATTGGTGATGTTATTACATTGTTTCAAGCCGTTTAAGTTAACAAAATCTACAAAACATTAAAAAAGCGGTGATAAATGGTATGACAAATTGCCCACAGAAGCCCAATTCAAAGTTGACAAGTTAAAATCCCCAAAAATACATATTTGCGAGTTATAAAAGTCAGAAATGCGATTGAAATTGTCCACAAAGCATTTTACTATCGATAAGTTTGCCGGTGGTGGAAGATACGCCGCACACAGTGCCAAAGGAACAGAACCATTGACTAGTACCCATAAATCCTCACAATCACTTTCCCATTCCTGCAACCTTCTAGAACCGATACGATTATTTACAGCGATCAATACTCCTCCCCCCTCCCTGCTACTACTAAAGCCAGCTGTTTCCCGATCTCTTCTGTAAACGACGTATCCCCCATCAAACAGCTCACAATTCAATATGCTACTATTAAGCCAAGTTTCCGTTAATACAATAATATCATAGTTGGACAAAAATAATCTTTGTATGAACATATTAGTTTTAGTACGTAAGCCTCGAACATTTTGGTAATATACAGATAAACAGTTGAATTTTAAAATTACATAGACAGATTCATGCAAAATAACAACAATGGTATCGTTAACTATTTAAGGTTATTCAATGAGTCTAAATCGCGTACAAGAATATAATCGGAGCCATCCGTCTTTCTCATAAAAATACGACCATTTCTGACCCATACGTGTTTGCAGCCCTTCTCTTTGGCAGTCGTCCTGGCGGCAGCGTGTAGCCTCTTATTCATGGGGGACAGATGGTCAACGATGTATATCGTAGTTTTTTCGCCATTGAAGCCAAGGTGTGAGCTGTTGAGCTTTTCTTCTTTTGACTTTCCTCGGTTGAAGTTTATCGACGCAGCTAGAAACTCATCGCAAATTTTCCTGCTAGCGAACTGAACTACAACCGATTTCAGTCTCGAACTATTGGGTTTCGTTTTAGCGATACGACTACAATGTGCTATTTGTTCCTGCGGGACAGCACACCCGACCACTGCACCCAGTTGAGTCACAATATGGACTAAATTTTCTGATTTTCGTTCGGGCACACATTGTATTTCAACGTTGGCAGATCGCGCGTTTTGTTCGAGGGTATTAATACGCGCATTAAGATCCCTAACGTTCGACTGCAACACACTATTTTCTTTTTGTAGTTCGACCATGACCTTCTTGGTTTCTTTATGTTCTTTAAGCAGTGATTCAAACTTAGAGTTCATGAAGTCCATAGAGTTTCTCATATCCGACATCTCTTCCTTCACTGACTTCATGTGGTCACAAATAAATTTTATCGAGATCTGATAACTAATTTTTGAGTAATCTTTGATAACGCGTAGTTGCTTGACTATTTTTTCGTCGATCTACGTTGTATTACTTGTCGATGTAATTGAAGTCGGTTTTTTTTTCGTTTGCGAGCAAACACAATTATTGTATCTATACTTATTACTTATCATCAAGCCTTTAGAAGATAAAAGCTTCCATATTAAGTTTCGAGTGATGGAATGTATTCCACCAGTCATATGTTTATATTTTTTATAAAAACAGTTACATTTTTATAAGTGTTCGAAAATATTTTGATAATCACTAAATAAATACATTTTTCAAAAAGGGGATAAGTCCACTTTATGATTTTCATTATTGTTTTAGAATTTACCTTAAATAAAATTATCAAAATTTTTTAGATCTTTAATAATTATAACCGATGATGGTCCAAAGATGTCACACCTGACGTGACCTTGGCTCTCCCGTGGCCTTGGAACGCAGCCGAGGGGCCCGGTATACAAAGCGGGCCGTTAAACGGGTCCTGACTGAATGCCTGAATGCTCCGGAAACACTCCCCTACCATCAAATTACATGTACGGGTTTGTGCGAAATTATATCGACGGTTTAACGATTTTTCTATTCGCATCACACTCGATTGTTATTATGAACGAGGTTGTACATCCGCGTGACGTTTATTATTTTTTAATATTCTGTTTAATATAATCTGTTAATTGTTAGATTTTATTATCTGTATTATCCTAAATAAGAGTTTTTATTTCGGATAGGTAGGTATGGTAGGTTTCGGATACGAAGTGTCCGTACGTTGACGAGTGGTCTAAATTTTTTAACCGACTTCCAAAAAAAGGAGGAGGTTCTCAATTCGACTGATTTTTTTTAGTGTATGTATCTTCAGAACTTTTGACTGGGTGGACCGATTTCGACAATCTTTTTTTTAATTTTATCACTTAAAATTATTTGAGATCTAACAACAACTTTTCGAGTTATATCTAATAGTGCGTTTTTACTTGACTATTTTTTCGTCGACCTACGTTGTATTATACCGCATAACTTTTTACTGGGTGTACCGATTTTGATGATTTTTAATTTAATCGAAAGCTGATGTTTATCGTGTGGTCATATTTAAATTTTATCGAGATCTGATTACAACTTTTTGAGTAATCTTTGATAACGCGTATTTACTTCACTATATTTTCGTCTCCCTACGTTGTATTACTTGTCGATGTAATTGAAGTCGGTTTTTTTTTCGTTTGCCAGTAAACACAATTATTATTATTAATTCTTGTAGCGTCTTAGGGTGTAGATTTATGGTATTTTATAGGCATGTGAAAATGATACAAACTAAAAAATATATAAAATAACATAAAGCGTTCTATAGCATTTGCATAGGTACGCTTTTAGTTTCTAGCCATAAACTGACCGACAGACTGTTGACGTGATATCTTCTAAAAAAAATATAAAACTTGTAAGTACAAAGATAAAGCATTAAAATAAACACAAATAACTCTAAACATTTATTAAAATAATTATGATTAAAGCAACTAAAATAGGTACGTTAACTCAGTCTTGTATAAAACAGTCCATAAATAAATATTCAACTATAACCAATGTTAAGTGACTATTAACTTCACCTTAAGTATAAATTAAACTGCTACCCTGACCTTATATAACAAAAAAAAAAAAAAAAAAAAAAGTCAATGAATAAATTACTTATAATAAATTAAACCATTAGATCTAAGCCAGCAAGGCGCCGCCCAGAAAGCGATATGGAAATGCGGACCGGATATCCGGCGATATATTGTAGCCTGCATTATCAACATTTTTACCTTGAACCTACCTTAATTTGCAAAGAAATAGCAGACGTAAAAAATGCGTTCCATTTCTGAATAAATTATGAGCAATTTTCACATTGTATTTATAAAATACTATTGATAAACAATAGTATAAACTATACTCTCAATTTCGAGAGATTGTAGTTTAATAAAAGTTTTTCCTTAACATAAATAGCTTAAGAACTAAGTATCCTGGGGACTATGATAAACATTAAACGGTTACACTAAACATTACCCTGAAGAATCTTTACAAATAAATAAAATTGAAGTATCTGTTTGTAATATCAAAATAACCGCTTTTTACTTAATGCATAGGGATGTATACACGGTACATGTACTTTCGGTTTGTTCCGGCTAATCTCTGAAACGGCTGGACCAATTTTGACGGGACTTTCACTGGCAGATAGGTAGTTGATGTAATAGGGAGCAACTTAGGCTACTTTTATTTTAGAAATTTATTTTTTTTTTATAACTGTAAACCGAACAATATTTTTTTTTAAATTCCATCCGGACAAAGAAGAAGATGAAACCCGAGTTGAAATTACTATAAGTCAAAAAATCAATAAAATTTTCTTAAGTTAGATATTAATTACTACAATTTTAGCAGAGACTCAAAAAAACTGGACACAGGTTATCCAGATGAGAATGTGAGGCTATATAGACAGTCGCAAAAATATATTTTTTAACTGTTTAAATTATTATTATTAGTCATCTTAATAATATAAGTTGCATTAACTTTTCACAAACAACTTCCTGCTGTGCCCTACCTCAGCTATTCTTCGCATTTTTATAATCGGTTCAATATTTTGTGTAGTTATCCATTATAAACAAAATTAAAAAATTATCTTTGTAACATTAATACAAATTGTATAGACAAGTAAGTTTTTTGTGTAACTGCTTCGTTACAAATTTGTTTAAGATAACTCGTCTAGAAACGGTCAACTAAACACAATCGAGCCTGAAAACAATTTTTGCCATACAATTTCCTAACCAACTTTTTACAATTCATGCATGAGTAACCCACAAATACTTACAAGACAGATCACAGTAAACTGCTACGAGTGCGTGGTTCGTGGAACATGATGTTATATTATAATCATAACCTTTGTAGGTGGTTTATATTTCGTGGAAGGCGATATTGTTTAAATAATACTAGCAACGTCACTGTTACTATTACTATAATGTCGGTACGTTGAATGAGAGTAATTTAAGATTGTTATCGTAAAGGTGCCACATTGGAAGAATTGTACGTCGTGTGATATTGACAAAGTAATAAGTTATCGATTTCATTACTGAATAAGGAGAATGGTAAACGCCGCCGTAACGTCGTTTGTTATTACAATGGCGACACGTGGACAGAGTCCTATCGAATATGATGACGGCTCTACCGCTCTGCCATCGCTGCCACCGTCAGATATATTAGTCTTAAAAATGAATAATCGCTAACTTGTCGTAGTTTTAAAACAATATGAATAACTCGTCCCAATATCAATATTTAAATTACAGAATTAAAATAAGCTTCAAAAGCGCTTTCGAATCGTCATTTCACAGATTAAGCAGTTAATAATGAAAAACATACAAACTCATTACTCAGTTACTCACAATACAAAAAAATATTATCAATTTTTTAGTAATTTTGATTAAATGATTTTGCGTTACTTCACTCATGTATATTCTGGAATTGTGTTCTATTACTTTCCTCAATTAACAAGCTCTATAGGTACGATACGTGGATTAGGTATAAAAGATTTAAGCGCATTAAAAATGATCTTAGCTTTATCTAATAATCTTTACCTTTAAAATACTCGTAATAAGTACTTTATTTGCCAACGAAGTAAAGAACCTTACCCCTGTAAAGTTCAAGTGTTTTTGTAAAAATATTTTCTTCTATAACAACGGCACACGGGAAAATAATGTAAATTAATCATAAAATAGTTTTGGACATAAATAGTTTGGATAATATAATTCTTTGTCAAAACGTATAATGGATATTTGGTATAATTTATGTTACTTATCTTTATTTTTGTAACTTCCATTCGCATGACATCATTTAAAAGTGAATATTTTACTTTTATTTCGGTAATTCCTGATAAGTATTTTGTTTATGGAGACTGAGTATTTGTTGGTGTCCGTATTAGTTAAGCTTGTGCTTTCACTAAGTTTGTATCGCCACTTTTCGTACCTATACCGCTTTGAATTTTACACATTTTAATAAGTATTTAATTTTGAGAAAAATACTTAACTAACTTCATTATGTCTATAAAGAAGCGAAAATCAAGTAATGAACATCGTGTATTTAATGAGAAATGTGAACTTGACTATTTTATTTGCATCAATAGTAATAAAATTCAATGTATGATTTGTATGCAAGATTTGTCTGTGAGTAAAGAATATAATGTTAAACTTCATACTACCTTACACGAAGGAAAATATAAAAGACATGTTGTTGAAGCAAGATAAATTTTCGTGGCTGAGTATAAAGAAAAAGCTAACGAAACAGACAAGTTTTTTTTTTTTAAATATAAATAGAGACTGAACAAAGTTTGGCTGCTTATTATCAAGTATATTTGCAATTAGGCAAAACTAAAAAACCATTCAGCGATGGAATTTTATTAAACAAAGCGCAGCTGCCATGGTTCATCGCTTCATGCAGCCGAAATTGGGGGACAAATTTGAATCCGTAGCATTATCTCACCAAACAGTTGTGCGACGAATAAATGATATGGGCGAATATTTTTCGAAAAAAATATGTGAGAACATTATAAAATATGAATATGATTCATTATGTTTGGATGAAAGTACCGATCAGACAGATATCGGTCAATGAATAATTATTAATAGAATTAACGAAGGACCAATAAACGTATTAATAAATGATTAACCTGTATTTTTTTACTAAAAGCTTTTATAGTAAATTTAAGTAGCCCGCGAAGGTATAAAGTTTAGACGTCCCTGTTCTATAATACACGATCATCAAATTGTGCTACTATGAAAATGTGTGTATATATGTACTATAAAATTTGCACATTTAAACCTAAATTACATAACGAATGGTCTAACAATGATTTCTATTTATTGGTGTTTTAGATTTTATTAAAAATTTACCGTTATTATAGCTTTCATGCAAATTTTAGTATAAATGTCATCACCTTATAAGGAAAACATTAATATCGTTAATATTTACCGATTACAAAATAGTGTGAGACATCTGTTGAATTTAGAAATGACACCATGATGTATGTATTAATCAAACATACCAAAAATTTCAATAAATAATACAAGTAACGGAACTCTACCTGATTAAAATTCCACGATACATCTACGAGTAGTACTAATGTAATATTTCAATAATAATTAGTTCTGATCAGAGAACTACTTACAGTTAATATTAATATTAATAAAAATTTGTTCAAAATATACAAAAAACCTTTGTCTTAAGCAGTCAAGGTGGTTAAGCCAGCTCATAACATGCGTCATGCCAAGCTCAGAAAAGCTCGTTGAAATCTAATACGTAACCACAATTAAGTGATCGATACCGCGATAAACTTGATCTGTTGGATTTTTGTATTAGTTAGCAGCGGAAACGCTCGCAACTTATAACTTAGTTTATTTCAGGAAATAATAAATATTCCAACACGTATGATAATGTAGAGCATAGCACCAAATATCTTGCTCACAGTCCGCCTGGGGAAGTACCTCTACCTAAAAATAATTCACAGTCAAATTTTGCGTACACTAACAACTTAGAAGCACGATTTAAACTAAAATTTTATCACTTATAAATTTATTCAGTATTGTAACTCAAAACTACTAATAAAGATTCTGCGATCGTCTCTTTTGATTCAATTAATTAAAATACGTTATACAACATACAATGACATGATCCGTTTAAATAAAATTATATAAATACATATCATTATAATAGTATTTCAATATTCTTAAGATACCGTAGTCTTTTAGCTCACCTTGGCACAAGAAAGGAACCTGTTTAAATTGTATCGTAGACGTCGTCTGCAAAAACATACATACGTAATTATTTACTCGACACGCCTTTGATATGTATATACTTATATAATATAGGTATGAGTTTGCCTGTTTGAACATGCGAATCTGAGCTTCAAGGGACAAACTGGTAACTAAATCTTTTAAATAATAATAATAAATTTAGAAAAGATTTATGTTACGACAAAAAAATTATATATTACAATGTACGTTTCTAATAAACGTAATACTATTAGTGTCCACAAAACAAAACTATTACGCAACATGCAATTAGATTAAGGGAGAAAGTGCGAAGATTTTTGTCAAAAAAAGTAAAAACATTTTTAAAAAATATATTAATTAAATAGGCTAAAATATTTAATATCGAAAGGTATCATTAGCGTTATAAGTAGATGTAATTAATAATTATAATGATAGATTATAAATTAAACAAAAAAAATTTTTTCACTGTAGTCCACGCAAACAAATTTCAGGTAGAGTAAATTAGAACATTAAAAATCACTTTGTAAATAATTATAATCAAATAAGATTTTAATAAGCCTATACCTGCTAAATAAAAAAAATATTACAGATTGAATCTTTAAGATTCTTGTTTCTAGAAATTTTTATAACAACTTATGATTATTTGTTTTTTTTTTACATTGAAAGCGATGAAGGTTTTATATTCATCTTATCCTGCATTGTTTTTTTCTCTTATTAGTAATGATTATCATTCTCGCATTTGTTCGATTGATAACGTAATTATACATTTTTAATACAACTATATCATGGATTTTCGAAAAAAAAAAACAACTAAACGTACCTGTAAGAAAAAATACATTTTACTTAAAATGTGAGATTAAAAATTACTATTTTAAAAGGTAATTTAGAATGTGTGACTACTGAAATAATGCTAAAAAGCATCTTATCTCTATGTGCACCAGACAAACAGTCAGATATGTCACGATAGCTGGCGCTTTGTGCAATTATTTGCCTTTGTTACACACACATCTTAAGATAAAAATTACAAACACGCGTATCTCGGTTATTACGTCCAGCAGTGGACTGCGATGGCTAAGTGAGCGAGTGCATCTCAGCCAGTAGTTCAATATATTACTTTTTTATACGTACATCATTAAAAGGCCTTAAAAAACTAAACTATCCTTTGGGTTCATTAAAGCCTAAGTCAGTAGTGAAACTGAAGCAAAAGAACCCCTCTCCTATTTACTCCAAATATCGTTCACAATCAAGTTGTATAACAATTCGATTCATTTTTTACCCACGAACAAGATAGTTCCATAATTGGTATAGCCACAAAAGTAACAAAAAACATTTCAAGTACTCTATATAGCCCTACTCTTTCTAACCTGCGTCATTCGAGCGAGATATTATAGATTTTTTTTTTCACAAAATTACCGAGTCATCGGGACCCGCAGAGCGTAACTCCCATTTTACCTTCTCGATTCTCGGTATGCAATTACCTCATACGTCAGACCTCGAGCGCGTGATGTGAGACTAATATATTTTCGTCCTCTATTATTCCTCGGGAGAACCAAAAAACGGAGATAATTACATTGCGCCCGAGTAACTTGGTATTTCCACAATCACTTTTTCTCGTTTTGCTGTCCATTGTTTTGACAGCAACCATAAAATTATATTACAGAGAGATTATATAAAAATTATGCTCACGCGATACCTTAGTTAAATTAGAATTAAGAACCTTTATGAGTTTATAAATCATCCTTAGTTATTATCCCAAAACATGATAGGCAGAAAGCACGACTATGTGTTATGAAGACGAAACAAAAAAATCATACATAATGCATACTATACTAGTGCACATTGACGTCAGTTTGACTTACAAATTATTTTGCAATATTTAAAATTATATTTTAGATACAAAAATAGCATCTAACAACAAAATCATGTCATAGCTACATGTCTTGCAGATATTGTGAGTTTACCTTAGCTTAAAGTAGATGAGCTGTAGCTTACCAAAGTACATTTTAATATAAAAAATGGAAATTTATACGATGAGTAATAAACAATTTTTGTACCTACACTTTTGACTATTGAACAAGAAGCTATCAGAGAATATTAAACACCTCTATCGTGGAACATTCGTCAATGAACAAGGACATAAGTGATGCGTGAACGTTTATGAATGTCTGTCTAGATTTTTGACTCCAATTATGAACACAAAAGTGTTGTTTTACATTTGCTTAACAAAAAAAGTTGTAGCGTGCTATATTTTTTTTTTTTTTTTGTATATATTCGCATACGAAATTTTTATAATGGTCATTAACGTTATAATTTAAGATTAAAATCCTGAATATAAAATTTATAAATTTTTGTATAAGGTCATTCTCTTAAAATTAAAATTTCAAAACTAAGAATGAGTATAATAATAACTAGAAATTTGGAAATTATACTAAATACTAGCTGCCCGGACAGACTGCATTCTGTCAAAAGTAATATTTTTAAATTTGTTTTTTTTTTGTAAGTATTAAAACCTTCCGTGGGCCTTAAGGAACACAAAAAAAAATTAACCGGTTTTTATTTATATAGATATAATCGTTACCATCAGGTAAAAATGCTGTTAGTGGCTAAATTTAATAATTCTAGCATTAATCCTAATCCTAGTATATTCTCGGGTGCGATATACGGATTTTTAGTTTTAGCTATTTAGAATCTTATTATTTTATAACTAGATTTTATTAGAATCAAACCATGATATCACAAAAAAACTCATTTTTTTATATTATTTTAAAGCAAAAAAGGTAATGGATATATACTTATGTATATATTTCGTAAGATGAACATGAAAAAGTTTGAAATTGCAATCAATAAAAAAGTTGATTGGTGTGTTGGGTTAGTTCGTGACATTCGGTACCAGTTCCTTGTCAGAGAACGGAGACAAACGTTTTTAATCAAGACATTGCTCAATCTGTAATCACGAAATAAAATATCAAGTAAAGAAAAAAAACAAAAATTAATTTATTCAATAGGTTTCATAAATATTTTTGCATTGTCACATGTTTACAAATTAAAATTATATTTGTCTTTATCAACTAATCATAGTTAAAAGTAAAGCTACAAATTTGGAATGTAGATTCTACAGAATTTTAAGTTTATTTTTAATTTAACCTTTAAAATTATTTTCTGACAATTTTGAAATCGTTTTTGAGATTTTGAATTTAAGACAAGGTATATAACAATCTATTTGATTTCGAAGGAACGTTCAGTTGGTTGACTTACCTGAAAAACGAAGTATACGTTGTAAGCCCTTTTTTCAAGAAATGTTTTTCCACACGTCTTATTAAGTTTATTTTGTGGCGTTGGTGAGGCTAAATCTTAGTCATCATAATTGCTGCAGTCGACAATGATATACAAGGTAATAAACTGCATATAATTATTTAAAAGTCTAGGTTTCAAGTATATATCCTAACCTTCAACTAAACATTGAAATAATAATAACAGTAGTCAGTATATTATTATTATTACTAGCTTGTAATCTGTGCGCGTTTCTACGCTTTTTTTTTTATTTTTTTGTCGTACCAACTCAGAAACCTTTACAGGCACAACCACAAAAATAGTAATAGTATGATGATCTCTCTCTCTTTCTGAATATCATGACATGATAAAATGCATAGTTTACGATTCTATAAAGGACATACAGACAAACATTCTTCATTAATTACTTAAAGAAAAAAAAATATTAACATTACTCATTACATTCTCAACATAGCTTTGAAAACAAAAACTTCAGCGAACCGTCACCTTGAAAAATACTTTCATAATAACAAAAAGCGCGTGCAGAATTCTCCATTAAGGGCGTTTCCATATATTTATGGCTTTTCCGTTTAGCACATTGAAAAACGCAAACACGTGTAAAATATTACAATATTCCAGTAGCTGTCGGGCGCGCCTCCCCGAGGGAAACGGACTATTATTTCATTGCCATTTGTGTCCATTACTTACTGCCCCGATTGACTAAACTTGAAAATTACAGCGATTTGTTAACAGGCTGCCACGAATACTGCTCTGAAGTATTGATAAGATACTATATTAGACATCACATATATATTTAGATATCTTAAGCTTCTATGTCTTAGGCAAGTAGTAATAACACATATTTAGGTGTTTATATATTTATTTATTTATTTATTTTAGGTGTAGTAGTAAATTTTCGACTCGGCAGCATATTGCACACATTAAACTTTTTGTAAACTTATATTGTTTCATACAATTATCATTACGATAAATCTTTGAATTTCTAACACGTTAACTGATTTCAATTTTCTTTAAATAAAGTATAAAATGTATTACATTTTGTTCAACTCTACTGAATTAATTCAAGTGTTAGATAGATAGTAGAACACATCCGGTAAGCACGTAGGTATGTACAATTTTATGTAATTAGGTGAAGACGTCATAAAAGAAAACTTCATAGTCATTATAATATCTATCAATAGCAAAACGACCTTTGTTCATCTGTCATTGATTTCAATTATCCTTTTCGACCGTGCAGGGTAGGTCTTTTTTATAACAATTCAATCAAAGACAGTGATTTTTCATTTTTGCTTAATACGATAATTATATAAATTTTCATTTTGTTTATTTTCCTATTAACCCATTACCTGAAGTAAAAATGTCTCTGTTGTACCCTATAAAGTACTTCTATGTTACAAAATTACAAAAAAGCTGATTTCTCAGTATTTCGTACTGATATAAGCACAAACATCATTCTGTAATAATATATTTCATAAAAAAGCACTCGAAGTACCAGAAGCTTAGAAAGAAATCTATAAAATATGTAAACCTATTTTAAATACTATAGTTCTAGTACATTGATTTTCAAACTAGAGAAACACGCGGTTCTATGTAAATATGGGCTTAAACAATCAAACCTATATTTGCATGGAACGATGGAACATCTAGACTAATTTTCCATTCATTAATAAATAACGATCGCGTGCCGTTATCGCCTGTCATTGTTTACGTATTATTTTTCCATACAATTATTGAAATACAACATTTTTTATGCATGCATAGACATATTTGTTTATAAAAGGTGTCGATGTATTATAATAATCGTTTTCTCGCAACCCGCTCCAAATATGGCTGTAGCAAGATCGCATTAAGGATAATGAAGGTTACATCAAAGTATTACGTCCCTTAGGGCGAGTGTGATTGTGAAATAGCATTGAAATTCCCAATAGCGTTACACACATTTTCATAAATGGTATTAGTGACCTCATTAAACTGTCAATTGAATGTTATGTTATATGAATGTTGATAATTACCAAGGGACACTTTCATTTAACTTTCGTTCAAAGAGTACATAATTATGAATATAATTCGTTTAAAAATTTCACATTCTCCTAGAGAACAAAGGAACTATAATGGTGAAAATGAAATGAATAATTTTGTATCTATTAATAATAATGACCCACCCTCATCAGACTTTTTGTATGGGATGTATTAATTATTATTATTATTATATGTATAATGTATATATGAGTTATTCGTATAATAAAGTAATTTTTAAAAGTAGTTTTAGATAGATAGTTCAATATAACGATATGTAGTTCGCAAAACAATTTATTTCTGTCACCTTACATAATGTGAAGAAATATATATTGCTGAAAAGGGCACCATTGTTATCACAGATTATTAGAAAAGTGATAATTTTATTTGCTTATTCCTATTTACACAGTGCACTGTTAAACTGTTCATTGTTTTTGCTGCACTGTTTATCACATAAATTGTATCTTTTTTTCTGTAAATAAATAAATAAATAAATTTGATGAGAAAAGATACATAAAGAGAATATTCAAAATTTCAAACAACAATATGTCATAGTTTGTTAATCCAAAAGGACAACCTTCTCACACAAACAGGCATATTACAATAATAGCTTTAACATCTCCCTTATCACTCTTTACATAAACCTCCGATATTTGTGTGTATAAGCATGACGCTACCGCAACATCAAAGCGATTATAACATTAATATTTCTTCAAACAGTTTTCTTTTAGATAGCGGTAATCGTGATCATGAAAAATTATAACAATTGACGTCATCTGTCAACTTTTATATCGTTGGAAAAATATGATGAGATGTAATAACACAGCGTCTTGTATCTCGAAAAATTTATAATTATTTAAGATATTTTATTATCTCTCTTATTTAAGATGTCTATGGACCCCTGGTCGGAACGAAGGTCCTTTCGCTTTTTGTTAGACGTTTGCGGTACAGTCATAATTTATACTGTAAAATATCAAGTTAACAGAGTTTAATTGAAAAATTTCTAATAAAATTTATTTATTTCTATTTAACGATTTAATGCAAAGATTAAGAAATAAATAAGTAAGAGGATTTATTTAAAAAACACAGAGCTGTACATGGAATAAATAAATAAAAATACCTAGGATGGATAGATGGAATGGATGGAGGATAATTAAGTTAATAAACAAATAAAAAATAAGGAACTCTAGAAATTTTATTTTATTAATTATTACTTTTTAATATTAAAAATAAAAATTCATTATTTTATTTATTATATACATAGAAAAAGGTTAAGATATATATATATATATATATACATAATCCTCATTTTCAATCACAGTAATCATTGGTTTGGTAAATAAATAATTGTGTTTGCTCGCAAACGAAAAAAAAAACCGACTTCAATTACATCGACGAGTAATATAACGTAGATCGACGAAAAAAAGTCAAGTACCTAACTGCGCGTTATCAAAGATTACTCAAAAAGTAGTGATCAGATCTCAATAAAATTTATATGTGACCACATGATAAACATCAGCTTCGATTAAATTAAAAATTATTAAAATCGGTACACCCAGTAAAAAGTTATTGCGGATTTTCAAGAAGTTCCCTCGATTTCTCTGGGATCCCATCATCAGATCCTGGTTTCCTTATCACGGTACTAAACTTGGGATATCTCCTTTCCAACAAAAAAAGAATTATCAAAATCAGTACATCCAGTAGAAAGTTATGCGGTATAATACAACGTAGGTCGACGAAAAAAGCGTCAAGTAAAAACGCATTATTAGATATAACTCGAAAAGTAGTTGTTAGATCTCAAATAAATTTAAATGGGACCAATTGGCACACACCACCTTTCGATTAAAAGAAAATTTGTCGAAATCGTATGTCCACCCAGTCAAAAGTTCTGATGTAACATACATAAAAAAAAATACAGTCGAATTGAGAACCTCCTCCTTTTTTGGAAGTCAGTTAAATATGACACATATTGCGAACTATATGTAGCAATAAGTGTAGAGAAAAGACTTGTTACACTTTTTCGTCGGAACGGAACCCTTATGGATTCGTCATGTCTGTCTATCTGTCTAGCCGTCCGTCTGTCACAGCCACTTTTTTCCGAAACTATAAGAACTATACTGATGAAACTTGGTAAATAGATGTATTCTGTGAACCGCATTAAGATTTTCACACAAAAATAGAAAAAAGACACCAAATTTTGAGGGTTCCCCATACTTAAAACTGAAACTCGTTTTTTTTTTCATCAAACCCATACGTGTGAGGTATCAGGTTTCTAATATCACTTTTTTCTAAAGCACATAAATAGCACATTAATAAATATACCTATTTATAATAAAAGCTTATAAATATGACATATTATTTTGTTAGTCCGTAACTAATCGTCGCAATAAAAGCTGTAAAGATATAGACAAATAACATAACAAATATTTTTGCTATGAATCATTTCTCATTAAATAAAATGATGTCAAGTGATACGCATTTGTTTGACTAAAACAACAACTCAAAACATGGTAAAGTAAATTTGAGTATATGCTTTTAAAATAAATGTTTATACATAGCAAAGTAACGCCACACAATTATTATTACACCTTGAGATTTATGCATAAATACTAATAAAGGTTTAACAGTAGAAGTGATTTAACTATTGTACCGTATTGACGTCATTGAGGATGCGTTTTATGATATCATTTACTAACTTCCATCGATTATATATAACTTTACATAATCAATACTCATCACTCTTCTTTCAAAAGAATGCTAGAATATATCATAGTTGATATGAATATTGTAAGATAAATATCAAATCGATTTTTACTTGTAAGACTTTTTTTTGCAATTTTTAAAATTACAATATAATACAAATGACTAATATTATTTATTTATTTATTTATATAGGAAGCCAACGTAGTATACAGTGGTTCTATCATTCGTTCATAAACAGAATATCTTACACTATAGGTACACCACACTTACAGGCCAACTCAGCATGCAATACACTTTAAACAGTTGTTTCGAAACTTATACCAACAACAAATATCTGTCTTATGACAAATTAACAACATCAATAAAAGTATAAAACAAACTATTAAAAACAGTATAACAATTAAAAACTTTGCTAAAACAGTAAAAAATATTTAAAAGAAAAAAGTAACAATATGTAGGTATATGTAAAAAAAGATCGGCCATCCAAACTGTAATTATGACGGAGAATATTGATGGAAATAGTAAATTATATCTATAATTTAATAATATAACTTTACCGGCGGTCGTCATCTTTACAATGCAAGCTTGTTTACACAATAATGGTCAGTTTATGCTTAGAGAATTGGCGCGGTAGCTGAATATTTCCATGTTACGATTACGAGCGATCCAAGGACTAGCTGCAACGGTATACAAATCGTAAAGACGTATTACGAGCGGTAACCTGAACTTATGCTGAAACTGAAGGGACAAATTTCAATGTAGAGCGGAGATTGAATGAGGGCGTCAGTTTCATACTCATTGACATTTATTGCTACTGTTTATAGCTAGTGTATGTATAAAATAGCTCTTTTATCACAACACTGTCTGTTAATTACGTACAATTTGTAATTGTCTTAATATATTAATACTGAATTCTACTCAGAGTATGATTACAGCTTTTGATTTTGTTTAATATTAATTAAATTGTGACTTTATTTGCTTTAGACGCTACTTCTTGATGTTAACTATCTAATCTAAATACTAAAAGTAATTTCTTCTTTAATCATTAACTACTAAAGTCCCTTCAAAATAGGACTAGATATTTCAGATACACCTAGAAGTAGAACAGGTAGACTGACAGACACAGAGCAGAAATTTGCTAACTGCTATTCTTTTATGACAAAAAAATTATTACTTTGATATTAACGATTCAATTTTATTTCTTTGTATAAACGATTAAATAAAAGTCACATGTGTTTTGGATAAATTCTTATACAATCTATGATGTTGTCCAACATTAACAGATGTTTAATCTCGGTCGCTAATCAGGTATGAAAGTTAACTTACTATGTTCTATATAATATAATATGATAATGTCTGCAATAACTATTACCCGCTGAAATTTGTGGGTGCACCAAAGGATTCTTGTTTTATTTTCGATATTGTCTGGACAAGATTTGTACAAAGAAAAAAATTGATATGTTCACAAAAAATATGACACTGCAAAGTTCACTGGGTTAGCTAGTACCAATATACTCTATAAAGTCATTCGATACACACTATTTATAATTAGTTTCATACCCGTAAGTCTCGTAATTCTGCTAGTATTACACGATGAGATGAATTATTTATGTAAGTCAAAAATATATAAATTAGACATACTTTGATAACAGTCACATTAGTGGATATTTATTGTTGTTACTTTCCACTTCTTATTGAGTGAGTCAGTCATTTAATAGGCCAATTTACTTTTGGATTCCTGGTTCTTATAGTGTTGTAATGGTGACACGTTTTTTTTATTAATAAAAAAATATTTTTAAAATTATGTATAGGTATGGATGGATGGGTACGACTGGAATATGTTATATAGAGATCTGAAACAATTAAATTAGCTTTATTGAAACCTATTTGCCTAATGTTGCAGATATTATTTTAGGACATCTTGCGGATATAACTGGACTAAACCACGCATCCGTGAATACATATTCATTTTTGTTCCTTCATTAGTAATCACTATTGAACCTACTCGTCGTCACTACTGCCAAATTTTATAGCGCATTAGTAGCATTATGGTCAGGATATCCATTATGTCCCGCGCATAATAAAATAATTTAACTATTCACTTTATGATAACTTTTTTTTTAATAGATAAATATAGTGAAACAGTTAAGTATATATCCTGGATTTTTTGACATTTATTATAATTGATAAACAAACGAATCTAAAAAAAAATAATGTAGGCAAACTAGCTTATGCCTGCATCAACTTGATACTTACTCGTCATTTCAGAAATATGATGAAATACCTATATCTAACGCTATGTTTAAAAAAATCCTCTGACAACACTTTATTAAAATAAAACATATACTTAATAATATTTCTAGCAGTTTCGTGAATTACATGCATGAATACATTATAACTTTTTATATACCGATTTGGACTTCAGAGTCGGTATTTGTTAAGCATTCACTTTGCTGCTCGGATTCATTTAGAGATAAATCCAACATCACATCGAGACAAAATCGAGAAGGTCAACGATCTTTTTTTTTACCCACCACAATCGTTTTTGCTACACCTCTACAATGGTATTGTTCTATGCACAGACTATTATTACGTAATATCCCCGTACAATATCTACACATCTAATATATAAATATCTCGTGTCGCGGTGTTTGTAGTTAAACTCCTCCGAAACGGCTTGACCGATTCTCGTGAAATTTTGTGTGCATATCGGGTAGGTCTGAGAATCGAACAACATCTATTTTTCATTCCTCTAAGTTATAAGGGGGGGTGGGGATTGAGAAGGTCTATAAAATATATGGCAAAACAACGTTTGCGGGGTCAGCTAGTCTAAGTATAAAAATAAATAAAATTAGAGTGTCTGTTTGTAATATTAAAATAACCGCTTTTTACTAAATACACGATACACGGTACATACCACCAACATAACATTGTACCAAAATAACATTTTTTACAATTTTTGTCTATCTGTCTGTCTGTTTGTTCTGGCTATTCTCTGCAACAGCTGGACCTATTTTGGACGAGATTTTTACTGGCAGATACCTAGCTGATGTAATAAGGAGTTATTTAGGCTAATTTTATTATAGAAATTTATTTATTTATTAACTTTGCGAACTTAAAAATAACGTTTTTGTTAAATTCCACGCAAGCGAAGTCGCGGGCACAGCTGGTTTGTTTAAATATTTTAAATTACTATCAAATAATTTATTTATTTCTGGAAACCAAACCTGAAATGGATTATTTAAATAAAAATTAAAAACGTTATCAAAGAAGACAAATGTTAATGTTAGATGTATAGCAAAAAACCAACTTCAATTATATCGACAAGTAATACAACGTAGGTAGACGAAAAAATAGTCAAGTAAATAAGCGTTATCAAAGATTACTCAAAAAGCAATCATCGTCTCGATCAAATTTATTTATTACTAGCGACCTGCCCCAGCTTCGCACGGGTGCAATACTAAATATACTACAGAATGTCTTTATTTATAGTATGAAGCTAGCTTATAGCGTGGTTATTAACATAATAACAACATTCAAACATGCGTCGTTAGATTACACGTTGTTACAGAATGCGTTGAAGAAATAAAGGTTCACTGGTCGTTCCCCGTAGGTGACAGCGTGATAATTTGTAGCCTATATATGTTGACCCGACTTCTTAATAATATTCGTGCCAAATTTGAAGTAAATCCATGCAGTACTTTTTGAGTTTATCCCGGACATACATACAGACAAACAGACAAAAATTCTAAAAACTATATTTTTGGCTTCGGTTTCGATTATAGATCACACCCTAAGTATTCTTTTAAAAAAATATGCAATCTACAGTTTTGACTTTCCTACCATTTTATTATATGTATAGATTATTTTCAGTCAAACGTTCTGAGGTAATACAAATACATAAAAATATACAATCGAATTGATAGATAAATAGCATCTCTAAATACCTTCTAAGTTATAAAAAAATCTCACACCACATACAGTTCATTGATAAAACTAAGCTTTTGAATTTGAAAAAAGGTTGTACATACAACCTTCCTCGATGATCAGGTTAGTGACATAATGTTACAAACATCATATAGAACTAGCAGATCCTAGTGTAATTATTTATCAAATAAAGAAACGAGCTCATTAAAAATATATATTATTAAATTAAAAAAAAAAAATCGCCTCAGAACAAAATCTAAACAAACCATTACAATCATCGATAGAAATATTATCATCATTACCTTGACACCGTCATACATTAATCACAAAGATTTATTCTTTTGTAGTTACGTATTAATATACTCCCTAATCATAATATTTACATTACCGTTTGTACAATATAAGGTGAAATAAAAATCAAGCCTGTTTAAATTATGTTATCGTGATAACCTAGATTTAAAGAAAAAATATTCATATCTACAACTTACGTTTAAATGTTTTTTTTTAATATACAACTAGGTCGCAAATAAACGTATGGCTCACCTGATGGTAAGGAATTACCGTAGCCTATAAATGCCTGCAACACCAGAAGCATCGCAGGTGTATAGCCGACCTTACCCCCAAACCCCTTCAGGAGCTCTGGTTAACTTACCCACCACATGAGCACAACTCTGATTGAAAGCAGTATTATTTAGCTGTGATAAGTTAAGTCGAGGTACTTCAAAGGGCTCAGAGTCAGGGTTGCTCTAGATTTTCATATATCATTTCATATTCATTTCATATTTCCTGCTGTACGCTACCTCAGTAGTTCAGTACCTCAGTTTTTGTTCCAATTTTATATGATTTTAGAAACTATCTTCTTATATAATTTCAAAACTATTCAAGTTAATTCTTTGAATTAGTTCTTTCCGAATCGCTAGTAGCTTCACGTCAATTATAAATATTAGTTTGCGAAAGAATATTGTGTACTCTGTCAAATAACGTCTGTCAATAAATTCAGAAGTGCTTTCGAAGCCTACCCGTACGAATAAAATAACCTGGAAGAAGCAAGCCGACAACCTGTCTGACGATTCAAGACAAGAATTTTTTTATCAGATTCAGTATTACAATGTTTAAAATTGTATTATATCTGTTATTTATATTTAATTTGCTCCTGCACGCGGCATTGCTCTTGTATAAACTCTTTTATTTCACTGTCATAAAGCTAGAGAACGAATCACATATCATAAACGGTAAAGGTAAATATAAATATAATAGGTAAAGTTTAAAGTATAAGTAAAAATACACCGTATAGTAATGTAATAGATACACATTATAATTATATTTTAGTTGTTTTTATTTGCTCGTTTTGATGTAGATTTTTAACTGACTTCCAAAAAAGGAGGAGGTTCTCAATTCGACTGTATTTTTTTTTTTATGTATGTTACATCAGAACTTTTGACCGGGTAGACCGATTTCGACAAATTTGGTTTTAATCGAAAGGTGGTGTGTGCCAATTGGTCCCATTTAAATTTATTTGAGATCTAACAACTACTTTTCGAGTTATATCCAATAATGCGTTTTTACTTGACGCTTTTTTCGTCGACCTACGTTGTATTATACCGCATAACTTTCTACTGGATGTACCGATTTTGATAATTTTTTTTTTGTTGGAAAGGGAATATCCCTAGTTTGGTACCGTGATAAGGAAACCAGGATCTGATGATGGGATCCCAGAGAAATCGAGGGAAACTCTCGAAAATCCGTAATAACTTTTTACTGGGTGTACCGATTTTGATAATTTTTAATTTAATCGAAAGCTGATGTTAATCATGTGGTCACATATAAATTTTATCGAGATCTGATAACTACTTTTTGAGTAATCTTTGATGACGCGTAGTTGCTTGACTATGTTTTCGTCGATCTACGTTGTATTACTTGTCGATGTAATTGAAGTCGGTTTTTTTTTCGTTTGCGAGCAAACACAATTATTACCATTGTAAAAGCTCTCCATATATAATGAATAAAATGCTAAGGTTTCTTATTACAGATGACTACATCTGTAATAAGAAACCTTAGCAAGCTGCAATACGAATAAAAATAAGCGTACAATTTAATAAACAGTCACATCGTTTCCATGTAGTATATAAGTAAATTAAATTCAATTCACGGAAGGAATACACAACACCTCGGTGGCTATTTACACTCATGCTTACCCAAGTGTATAGCTAGTGGTGGCTTGATTAAAATTTTAAACAGAGCTACTGAACTTTTTACCAGTTTATTATTTTATTTATTTATTGTAAGAATCAAAATAAGATGTACTTATTGACAACAACAGCATACTTACAACAGCTTTAAACAAACACAAAATTATGAAATTACTGTTAACTGTCATAAAATTGCCCAATGCTAAGCATCCGAATTATTATTTAGAAATAAATAACGAGAGGCTTATTGTCAATGGTACTACAGGTTTTTTAGGGATAAATTTGCACTCAAAACTTCAGTAGAATTCCCAATTGTCATCCTTGAATGGTAGACTCAGCTCCGCAGTACTCGCACTTATAAAATTTCGGTAACTAACCGACGACGTTGCTACTGGTCGTTTAATATATTTCAGCTTTTTCATTGTGTTATGTCTTACAGTCTAAACATTTTATAATAATTAAATAATTTATATATATTTCATAAATATTTATATAATGTTCACTATTATTATTATCATTATTATATATGTTATATTTCCTTCCATATAGAGTTAATTGTTTTTAAATTATCCTTCCCAGGGGTATTTATAGGTCTAATATGAAAACAAGTATGTTTTTTTTCTTGTGTTTTTCCTTTTATTTTATTTTTTCACGTTTGTTAATTTAAATTTTAAACGGATGGATGGTCGTAATTGGCCCTTTTGATTATATTTCATTCTAGTTTGTTTTATAATTTTTTCTGTGCTGTGTACCATCATATCATATCAAAAATCGACCGTTCCAGCGGGGATCGAACCTGCATCTCCAACTAACCGTGTCGGTGCTCTAGCCAATTAAGGTATGGAACAATGTACCCGCTAGATCGAAAATTTTTGATATGATGATTTTATATCCGGTCTAAGCGACCACTCTCTCACAGTCTGTTACTGTTGGGTAATGCTTGGATATTCGCTGTGTGGCTGTGTCGTAAGAGGCGACTAAGGGATAACACAGTTCCACTACCACCTTGAAACTTAAAAAGCCAACCGATGGCGGGATAGCCATCCAACTGCTAGCTTTGAAATACACAGGCCGAAGACGGGCAGCAGTGTCTTCGGTGCGACAAAGCCAGCCCTACGATTACCAATTCGCTTGCCCAACGTGGTGACTATGGGCAAAACACGTGAGTTACCGCCATTTGTGGCGTGAACTTGTAGAGACCTATGTCCAGCTGTGGACAGTGGAAGAAATGATGATTGTTGGGTAATGCTAAAAATATTGAGACTAAACATTTTTGAATATCATATCAAAAATTGACCGCTCCAGCGGGATTCGAACCCGCGTCTCCGACTGACCGTGTCGGCGCTCTAGCCAATTAAGCTATGGAACGATGTACCCGCTAGAGCGAAATTTTTCGATATGATGATTTTTTTATTTTCGGTTTAAGCGAACCGTGGCGCCGTCTATAGTGAGTTCTTTACAGAGACCCGTAACTATTCAAAGTTTCATATTACAATGAAAATCTTTGACAGGAGACGACACCATGCTATTTTTAATATGTACGATTTTATTTTTGTGTTACCCACACATTAGGAATTCTAAACATTTTTGAATATCATATCAAAAATTGACCGCTCCAGCGGGATTCGAACCCGCGTCTCGTCTCCTGTCAAAGATTTTCATTGTAATATGAAACTTTGAATAGTTACGGATCTCTGTAAAGAACTCACTATAGACGGCGCTACGGTTCGCTTAAACCGAAAATAAAAAAATCATCATATCGAAAAATTTTGCTCTAGCGGGTACATCGTTCCATAGCTTAATTGGCTAGAGCGCCGACACGGTCAGTCGGAGACGCGGGTTCGAATCCCGCTAGAGCGGTCAATTTTTGATATGATATTCAAAAATGTTTAAAATTCCTAATGTGTGGGTAACACAAAAATAAAATCGTACATATTAATATTGAGACTGTATTTGTTTTGATAAAAAAGAATTAATCGCGGCGTTTGTGATCTTGGAGCTCGAGTCTCCCTGCGAGATATTTTTCATAAGTTATACATATTTACAATACCATTATATATGTGGTAATACCGTTTGTTTCCAAAATAAAAGAACATGTATAATTATGTAGGCAACAGAAATCAATAGTAGTTTTCAAATTAAATTAAGTTAAAAAAAAAACAATACAAATAAGAATTAAAAAAAAAGTAATAGCAATATGTATTGGTGTTGTGTTGATGTCCATAATTTTTCAGAAAAATAAATACTGTCAGAAAAATAATTATACCATTCGACGGCTGATTGTTATCATAACATAAACTTTCCATAGAACCTATATTACTTATTACCTATACCTATAACTTTTTAAATATTAGTGTAGTGCTTCCATTTCGTTCATATGTTCTTTACAAATAATTCTATGCGTGTGTGGGCTTTTTTTGTTCGGATCCTAATTATCTTTCTTAATTAAACAAGATCAGCTTGAGTCACTACATAAGTTATTTTACAACCGATTTGACTAGTAACAAACAGATAGACATTTTTTTTCCAAAATTCATAATATCTACTATTAAAATCAATAGGTAATTAATAAAAAGTTTTATTTTTATATGGCAAATAATATAAATATATTTTTGATATGATATATTGATCATCATCATCATTACAGCCTATACAGTCCACTGTTGGACATAGGCCTCCACAAGTTTACACCAAAAATAACGTGAACTCATGTGTATTGCCCATAGTCACCACGCTGGGCAGGCGGGTTGGTGACCGCAGGGCTGGCTTTGTCGCACCGAAGACGATATATTGATATATTGATATGATATATAAAAGTATTTTTGATATGATTATATTTTTGATATGATATTCATAAATGTTTAGAATTCCTAATGTGTGGGTAACACAAAAATAAAAATCGTACATATTAAAAATAGCATAGTGTCGTCTTCTGTCAAAGATTTTCATTGTAATATGAAACTGAAAAGTTACGGGTTTCTGTAAAGAACTCACTATAGACGTCGCGGCGCCACGGTTCGCTTAAGCCGAATATAAAAATTATCATATCAAAAATTTCGAAAAATGTTTAGAATTCCTAATATCTGGGTAACACAAAAATAAAATCGTACATAATATAAAAATATACGTATAATTAATATAATAATTTAAATAAAATGCTAATAACGAACATTATAATTTAAAAACGCTTACCATTATTGTCCCTATAATTCGGAGAATGCTAAGTATTATTTTATTTTACTAAGAATAAACGACTATTAAATAACATCCTCATTAATAAGATTGTTATCAGAAAGTAGTAAAAAGACTGATCGATAATTACTTCTGATAAAAATTTATTACAAAAATATGTCCTTGTCAGGACAATACATCTAATTTCTTTTATGACAATGGAAAAAAATCTAATCACTTTTTGATATCACGTTTACGGCAACTTATCAATGCTATTTGATATTGTAATTATATATTTTTGATGTTCGACACTACAGCGCTGTAAGCTCTTGATTATATATTTACTGTGGATTTCCATTAAAACTTTCTGGAACAATCGATTTGACCTTTTTAACGTGTACACTAACGACAATATCAATACCTATAGAGAAAAATAAATTACCTTTTTCAATTATTTTGCTGTACACTTAATAACTTGATTATTTTCTGTAAAGTCGTTAATAAGACAGCCTATTGAAATTATATTTCTAAATAATACAATATCATAGAATATTATCTAAAATAATGAAACTAATGAAGTTTATTATCTTATTAAATTCTATCAGATTAAATATTTTTTCACATGTCCATAGTAATATTCCGATTTATAATAATTCACACAAATTGTTTAACGCATACCGCCGTCGTGAAATACCTTCACGTATCTTGCTCTGTTGCCTCAAGTTATTATCATACAGGCGACTAACTAAATCTAAATCAAAAGCAAATACTGAATACATGACTTAATACAATGATGTAATTCTTACAAGCCTCATTTAGTAATGCGACAGTTTTTATACACTATCCAAATACGTAAAGGGTACAATAAAAATACCCACAGTTCTTGGCCTAGTAACATTTTTTATTTTTGAAGGTTAATTTATACTGTCGAGGTATAAATATAATTTCCGCTTTCTGCGAAATCGAATTTAAGAGGAAAATACTCGTTTAAATAGGAGGTCGTTAGTGCATAATTGATACTCGGGAAAGGTAAAATGTATGAGTTCAATCGTGTAGGTCACCTAGGGTCCGGTCACGGCTAACCGCGCGAACCTTTTATGAATCCTGATGCACTAAAATATGGATCGTTGCCAATCTTTGCTGCATAAACATTATATTTCAATGGACATGTGTCGTCGATGTTTTTTCAAGAAGCGCTATCTTTAACATTGTTTTAAGAGCCAAGATCTAAGATATATTTACCATATTTGTGCCTTATACAAGGTTCTTTCTTCCAACCGACAAATACATTAAAATATTTTGATAACATAACTCTAGCATAATTTCAAACGTAGTCTTAACGCTCAAGAAAAGAGAAATTAAAGCGTTAAAGCGAGTTTATTTTGATGAATTCGATATACACGCTAATAAACGTGTACAGCCTGATTATGCCAGAACTTCGAAAATGTCCGGAATCACACAAAATTTACCATGAATAGTTGCATACGAAGTATTCGGATAAGTATACCCGCATACCAACCGAACCGTGCTTTTTCCCAGTACTTTCTAATTAAAATAATTTACTTCCGTTTCCAATGGTAGGCTCATTTCCCTATCGCTCGAATAATACTTCACGAATACATTGTTCCTAGGGCTGGCTATTGTTATCGCTATTGTCACATTGTGTAAGCTTACAGCTATGCGTGAAAAAATGTTAAGTGGCGTAAAACTAAAGTTAAAAAAAAACACTAGCACGCATTTCTTTTGGGAATAATTCTTATTTAATTTGATGGTATTCATGAATGTTAAACATTTTAGACCTAAACTGAGGTAGGGCACAGTAGGATGTTTCCTGCTTGGAGTATGGAGCAGCCCGAGTGGGGTAGCACCTCGACCTTACAGAAAATCACAGCTAAATAATACTCCAAGCAGTGTTGTGTTCCTGTTGGTGATGGGGGGAATTGTGGATAGGGTCGGCACGCGCTAACGATGCTTCTGGTGTTGCAGACGTCTATAGGTTACGGCAATCGCTTACCATCAGGTGAGCCCCAAGCCCCAAGCTTATATTACAAGAAACATAAACATAATAGTTCAAAAGTAACTTTTGAAATAAGAAAAAAAACGAATATGTAGACCGTATTTACGTCTACATTATGTACTTATAAGCCTTTTCCAAACGTAAATCGCTCCGTTATATCGAATGAATTGAGCCGGTTTTATGCAATTACGAAATACTGGAACATGCTGTTTTTTTTTAGAAATAACGGTCTTTATCATAACAGTCATCTTGATAAGCTTTAAACATATTCTTGTACTTTTAAAGAACATTATACAAACGTCGAGGAATGATAAGACAATAAATTCAATTTGGCAGTGACTAGGGTTGTAAAGCACACATTGGTCTAGTTACGAAATGAATGATGGCAATTAGGCGACACTTACTCGTAAATTTACACATTGTTCTAGATAAGATAGAGAATGGAATGATGTTAAAATGTGCAAAATCGTATATTTCTCATCAGTTACTTAGTTAAAAATTCTAATCAAAACTAAAATTTCTAGCCCGTAGTAATATTAAGTGTCCTCATTTATTTTGCGTAATATGGCACAAAATAAAGTCAGATACTACTACTATGTACACCCGAGTATTTATTTAGTGGTTTGTTTGTTTTTACGTTGCAAATATATTATTATAACATGAACAAGTATTAGGTAATATAATTGTATTTGCTGGCAAACGAAAAAAAACCGACTTCAATTACATCCCACTACACACCACACTTAGGATATCTCTTTTCCAACAAAAAAAATGATCAAAATCGGTTCAGAAACGACGAAGTTATCCCCGAACATACATAATATATATATATATGTTGCAGTCAAAACTCTTAACCAGTCAAAAGCACTATTGACTAGCAAAATCAGTCAGAAGTACTTTTGACCGTTTGCTTTAGTCAATAATACTTTTGACTAAAATAACAGTTAAAAGTACTTTTGCCCAATGGAGCTGGTTAAAGGTACTTTTGACTAAATGATTCCGTCAAAAGTGGTTTTGACTGGTTGAATCAGTCAAAACTCTTAAAAAGTTAAGGTGGTCGATAAAAATAACGACAAACGCACATATAAACTTTTATATTACTCATTATTAGTGGAGAACGTGCTGATATTAGAACAAATGAGTGACTACGAAAAGGAAGAAGGCTTTTTGCAAAGAATTTTAGCGAGATAGTCATTTCAATGTGATGACAAAAAAAAATTTTAAAAGTTTGCAATGGATGTGGAAGACGCGAAATTTAATGAAAAGGAAACACCATTACAGTACAGTAGACTACAACGCTTTAACACATTGAAGTTTGTGGTATAAAAAAATTAGTTACAAACACAGAACCTGTCAAATATTTTAGCCGGTTGAGGAAATCTACGACATTATTGATGCTGCGCATATTTCTATAGGGCATGGTGGTCGCGATAGACTTAAGAATGAAACGGCAAAAAAGTACACTAATATTACAAAAGAAATGATTAATATATATTTATTAATGTGCGAAGAATGCCAAAAGAAGAAGAGCAAGAAAAGGATGGGTCAGGTTTAGAAACCGACCCTGCACACTGAAATGAACAGCCGCTGCCAAGTCGATCTGACTGACATGCAGTCGCAAGAAGATCGCGGGCATAAATTTATTATGGTTTATTAGGATCACTTGACTAAATTTATTCACATCTAACGAGTTAATAGTGCTTTTAACTGATGCTTTTTTACAGTTAAAACTACTTTTGACGGAGAGCGTCAGTCAAAAGTATTTTTAACCGCGAATTTGCAGTCAAAAGTACTAATAACCAATAATTTTCAGTCAAAACCACTTTTGACCAACTTGTCCAGTCAAAAGTACTTTTGCCTGATTTCGCTAGTCAATAGTACTTTTGACTGGTTAAGAGTTCTGACTGCAACATATATATACGGTCGAATTGAGTAACCTCCTCCTTTTTTAAAGTCGGTAAAAATCCATAAAATTCCTACGTAGGTCGATTTCTTCCAAATAAAACTGAAAATAATTAATAATCAATTTATTAAATTTTATTAATGAATTAATATATAACAAAACTGTATTATTACTTATGAAGTGTCATCCACTATAAACTAAAAGAAAAAATAATGCAGGAACTGAAAAAAGAAAAAAAAATGTATCGAGACCATGAGTTCCAACTAACTAATGATATACCTATGTATTGCCAAAAAATTAGACTCGTCCGACGATGTCCCACAACTTTCAATACTGATAAATTTCAAGTTTTAAGAAACGGCCTTTGCGAACTACCAAAAATCTGTAAAAAAAAATCTTTTCGACTTATTTCTCTATACACTTTATAAGCTATTAAAATATATTGAGGAACAAATTTTAGTCTATGTTTCTATTTTTAACCGACTTCCAAAAAAGGAGGAGGTTCTCAATTCGACTGTATTTTTTTTTTAATGTATGTTACATCAGAACTTTTGACCGGGTGGACCGATTTGGACAATTTTTTTTAAGGTGTGTGTCAATTGGTCCCATTTAAATTTATTTGAGATCTAACAACTACGTTGTATTATACCACATAACTTTTTACTCGATGCACCGATTTTGATAATTATTTTTTCGTTGGAAAATAGATATCCCTTGTTTAGTACCATAATAAGGAAACCAGGATCTGATGATGGAATCCCAGAAGAATAGAGGGAAACTCTCGAAAATCCGCAATAACTTTTTACTGGGCGTACCGATTTTGATAATTTTTTAACCTTTAAACCTTTTTAAACCTTTAATTCAAGTGCATATTATATAACTTTGTGGTATTGTTTTAATGTAGAAACCTTTTTTATGTACTTAGTTGGTATGCCTTTATTAAATAAATAAATAAATAAATTTTTAATTTAATCGAAAGCTGATGTTTATCATGTGGTCACATATAAATTTTATCGAGATCTGATAACTACTTTTTGAGTAATCTTTGATAACGCATAGTTACTTGACTATTTTTTCGTCGACCTACGTTGTATTACTACGATGTAATTGAAGTCGGTTTTTTTTTCGTTTGCGAGCAAACACAATTATCCTACTAAATATTACTTTGCAATATTTCAGAACCATGGGTGAGATAGGCAAAAAGCTCGGTTTGGACGAACTGTCTGGAGGCGCTGCGGGTATCAGCAAAGCATTGCTCGCTGAATTCATTGGTAAATATATATTATATTTCTTATATATCTCTTATATTTCTCTGCCATATGAGTAATACTTTGATTTCACTGTAGAAGCACCAAAGAAAATACCAAATACACAGAACTTTACTTCTTACACCCCAAACTGATGCATAATGAGTACTGTCAAAATATTTTATCTAAAATTCATCATCAAATAGAAAACACTGTTACATTAACTTTCTTCACGAACATCACCTGTAAAATAACTTAATTCCTTTCTTTAATTTTTAAAATTACACATTATAAATATGTAGGTATGTATATTTTTTTCTGAAATTGATTTAGTATAGTAATTTGTGACAACTCAAAAATCATTCATAATGCGTCTTTATGCATTAATAAAAACTAGTAGCCGCCCAGTTGTCGAAAATTGAACATAATATTAATTTAAATTATAAGTTAAACATTATTAAGGTTCTATTGTCAAAGACTTCTATAGTAAAAAACAAAAGAAAGTATACGCATGTTAGTGTATGTAATGTTTTTTTTTTTATTGATTTAATGTATTTTTTATACATAATTAAAAATTGCATTCTGCACTCCTTCTGACACATGAAAATGGTACCATCTCCGTTGTGTACCGAATGCGGCATCATTGAAGATGCAGTTCACATTATGGTGGAATGTGTCCGAAATAAAGATATCAGAATTGATATGCTGCAAATAATTCAAAATTTTAAAGAGCTTGGAGGTTGTAATTCAATTTTAGCGTATCCTCTCTCAGAACCGGCTAAACTATTTTACAAGATTTTATAATCTTTAATTAGTGATGATTTAACATTGGTATGCGACGACGACCTCATTAAATTCTTGTATGTAAATGTATGATGTTCCTATGGAGTGGCGTAGTCCTTATGGTCTAAAACTCCTCAAATATTAGAGAGAAAAAAAAACTATAAGCCTGCGAAATATCATATTCCTCCGTCCGCGCAATTTTCATAATAAGGGGTACAAAGATTTTGCTTCACGTATAATATATAGATTAGCTAACATGCGCGTAATATGTCTCTTGGAAATTAATTACATTATTGCCAAGACTATAGGTATAATTGAAATATTTGTATAAGTATGAAATAATGGGATCGAATGATCAGATTAGCGTATTTTGCCCTTCAAACGCATCATGGCGCAGATCTTTACCTACAAGTTAATTGCATCTTATTTTAATAGACGTGTGGCGAATAACACGAGTCTACATTATAATGGCAAATGTAATTAAAATAGAATGGGATTGTAATCATTTTCATTTACTAGTCAAGTTAAAAGCCACACAATAATTTATAATAAAACCACCATCAAACACCCAACATGTCATCAAAAGTAAGCAAAACATAGACCCTATCCCCTTCGGTGTGTACGTAATACTTGAAAAATTTGGCTACATATAAAATAAATCAATTAATTAATAATCGCTTCACACTCAACTACCCATAGTAGGATGTGAATCACATGTCGAGGATTCGAAAATGTAATACACAACAAAAGACAAAAACACCCCGATTAAGACCAACATCTGTATAGTCACACATTAGTGAATTCGATCGCCGCACATGACAATACATAATTTGTCCTGTGCAGAAATCGAACCCTGTAGATTCCTAACACATCCGGCAATTACTGTAACTTCCCTACAAACGTGTCTTAAACAATGGTACATTTGATAGGAATAACGTAATAAATAATTTCCTACCCAGGTAATTTGCTGCTGAATTTATTCGGTTGCGGAGCATGCATCAACGTGGCACAAGGAGTGGACGCAGCGCCTAACATCGTCCTCGTAGCGCTCGCTTTCGGTCTAGCGGTCTTCGCCATTGTTTCAGTAAGTCCTTTCTCGCTTGTTACCATTTATATTTTGATATCAAATCATTACCTTTTCTTACATTCGTCTTAAAAGCTGTATAATACTGCTAAAATGATTGTTACGACACTCAATTTTATTAATAGAAATCAGGGGCTTAGCTACCTCTGTACATGCATGTCAATTAACATTAACACGAACTCGTGTAAAATATCATTCAACCCCTTGATATTTCCCCAATGTTAAATGAATAAAATATATTCATTGTATAGATAAGCAACTCACTACAATTAATAAATTTGCTATTCAAGTAATAAATTAGTTAGTTTCTACAATAAAAATGTAATAATGTAACACAATTAGGTATTTGACTTACTTATTATTATATTAGTTATTTGACTTGACTAGCCCGTTGGCGCAGTTTGTAGTGACCCTGCTTTATGCTCCGAGGGTTGTGAGTTCGATTCCCACCCCGAGTCTGGGTATAATATAAATATTTATTATATTAATTTTTTAATATAATTAAAATAATAAATATTTATTATATTAATTTTTTAACATTAATATATATATTTATATATGTATTATTTATAAGTATGTTTATCGAAAAAAAAAATGTAGCTATATACCAGTCGGCTGTAACCTATAACACAAGCATTAAGTTGCTTACTTTAGGAACAGACGACTATACGTAGACTAAATTAACCTTGACCATAAATCGTTTTATCTCTAGACAAGATTAGAGACATTTCACTTACAAAATAGCAAAAATTTACTACATAGGTAATTATCATTAGATGCCATAATTTGAGTTTTTATCTTTAACACAACTTCACATAGTGCGGATCTGCAACTAATTGGATTTTATTTAAGTTTACATTATGAAAACACTTTATCGTTTAGTTCATCATGATTTTAATTTCTTTTGTAAAAAAAATATTTACTGTTTACTCTCGTCCCTATACAACTAAATTTAAAGTGTTCATTTATTTAATACACAAAATAATCAAGATTTTCCTTATAAACCCCACACACCTTTGTCGTTTATCTTTTATTATAACCTTGTATACAGATAATTAAATATGTCTGTAAAGTCTCTGTAAAGTCTTATTAGTATGAACTTTTAATTTGTTAACATTACAATCGCTTGCTGTGAAGGCTATAACTTCAATAAAATAATAAAATCACTTGTTCTCCAGGCTATAGGGCATGTATCGGGAGGTCACGTGAACCCAGCAGTGACCGCCGGCATGGCAGCCACTGGTAAAATAAAACCAGTGCGGGGTGTGTTATACGTGATAGCTCAATGTGCGGGAGCGGCCGCTGGTTCCGGCCTACTGAAGGCCTTCACCCCCGACCCTGTCGCGGGAAATCTCGGCATCACAGGACTGGGGAAGAACGTGACGCAGCTACAGGGCTTCGGAATTGAATTCTTCCTTGGATTCGTGCTCGTGTTCGTTGTTTGTGGGGTAAGTGATCTTAGATTTTATGGAAATATTCCATTAGTTTTATTAAGGTAGAATACTGCAGGCAAAATCTGGAGCTTCCCGATTGGGGAAGTACCTCAACTTAACAGTAGTTTACCACTAAATAATACTGCTTTGATATAGTGGTGTGTTCCTGTTGTAAGTAAAGTTGCCAGAACTATCCAGGGTAGAGGCGCAGGTACGGTCTGTAACGGGCCGGCAAAGCTCGCGGTGTTGCAGACATACATAGACTAAGGTATCCGCTTACCATCAGATGGATCGCGTTTTCTACCTTGGTAGTAAAAATAATTCTATGAAGCTCGTTAAAATAGTATATGTATATTTTTTCATCATCAGATTATTAATTATTTTTGTCATGCAACAATTGCCGTTGAAAAAAAAATTATAAAATAGTATTTTCACAGTAGGGTTAAAATAATACGTAATAAAACATTTTCCAACTTAACATTTGTGTGTAAAAACGTTTAATGATACAATATAATGATACAATATAATGATACAATATAATGATACAGTACCGGTTCATGATATAAAAGTGGCCTAGTGTCGACAGTTTAAACCTTATTAGCTTTAATAGCTATTAACTTCATCGAATTACAAACATTTTACTAAATTATAGAAAAATGTATATCGTGTTAAAACCTCATCAGGTATTCGCTTAATAAAGATTGACGTATTGGAAATATTTTTTACCGATATCAATCTTCTATATATAAAACAAAAATAAACCGCCATAAATTCTTCCAAACTTCCGAACGAATACAAAGCAAGGTCTGTATAAAAAAAATAAACTTTAAAAAAATCAATATATTGCATACAAAAAATAAGTCTGTACGAAGTTCGCCAGGTCAGCTATTTGAATATAAAACACAAAACGAGAAATATCTTTATCCATAAAAAGTTACTGTGAATGCAAGGACGCTTCTCCGAATTGGCTTTTTTATAACTGTAATTTAAGCGAAATCGAGTTACGTCGAAACAGTGTTGGACTCGTTGAAGGGGAATAATAACAGGAAAAATATGGTGGTAAAAAAACATCGAGTAAAAAAATGTAACACGAGATTTTGAAATTTGCTGGCCTGCGGTTTTCGTAGAGTAACTATCTATGTACCTTAACATCTATCCCAGCAAATAACAGATTAAAAATTATGTCAGAAAATTTATTTATAACATACTAGCTGAGTTCGTACTGATATACCTATCGTGTTTTTTGTTAATATGTGTATTTAAGAAAAAGATTCGTTATTACGAACATCTTATATAAGTGAATTATCCAGTTTGGTGCAGTCATTAAAAATTTCGCATTATATCTGCAAAATATTAGTTTTATTAATTTTTAAAATACGCTTAGATAATAATTATTATATTATTAGATTGTAGGGTCTACTTTGTTTTTAATTTTCTGTTTTGCCTTTTGATAACCCTACTCTTTTTATTTTAAAATCTCCTCTACCCCAAGGTTGTCTGGAAGAAATCGCTTACCTAGCGATAAGACCGCCTTCGTGCATAATATTGTTTTGCAAATTTTATTTTTAAGGGTGTATGTTATGTTAGCTTGTAATATGCACAATAAAGTATATTTCTTCTTCTTCTTCTAATTACTTAGAAAATAATTAAATATTAATATTTAGGTCACAAACTCTCATAGCTTTAATTGCCTAAAGAAAAATTTACAAAACTTATTAATTAATAAAAATTAGTATACTTAACAAAAATTAACTAAGGAATACAATAATTATTTTCGATTGTATACGAATCTTATTAATTACTGACTTAAGTATATATATATATATTATATATATATAGATATATATATATAAATATAAATATATATATATATATATATATATACTTAAGTCAGTAATTAGTATTTACAAATAGCTTTCAATATATACATTAAATCCGTTATAAATGTTGTATAAATAGGGACCTTCTTACTATTTACGTTAACATTTACAAACCGCGAACGGAATTCGCAAGCGAATACATCACATTTATTTACGTTTAATGATTTAATGACAGTACTGGAATAGGAATGAAACATTAGCTTCCGTGACCGGCGTCATTAGTGAACCGATATAATCTGCGTTAATCTGCGATCATTGAAATATTTAAAACATTGCTTTACGGGCTCACTTCACGGTACTTGTTATATGCGAACGAATCAATTTTTAAAGTATTGACAACTTCTTTTAATTAACAAGACAAATCACTGTTTATTTTTTATATTTTTATAGCTGTGCCCGCGACTTCATCTGCGTAGAATTTAACAAAATAATTATTGTTTAGAAATCTAAAAGAAAAGTAGCCTAAGTTACTCCTTATTACCTCAGCTATCTGCCAGTGAAAGTCCCGTCAAAATCGGTCCTGACTTTTCAGAGATTAGTCGGAACAAACAGACAGACAGATAGACAGAGACAGACAGACAAAAATTATAAAATATGTTATTTTGGTATATGTAGCGTGTATAGGTACATGTATGTACATATATATGAATTTAGTTAAAAGCGGTTATTTTATATTACAAACAAACACTCCAATTTTATTTATTTGTATAGAAGTGATTTAATAAAATATTTAATTTGCTAAGTTAATAAGTCGTTAACGTATTTTAAAGGACTTCATAAGATAATAGATAATTACAAAAAAATAATAATTATGTCAATGATTTTAAAAATCGAACAGTGACGTCATTTTTCTTTTTTCATTACTAATTGAAATATATACGTCATTAACATAGCGCTAAAGTACGTTATAGCTTTGTTCCGTACAACAAAGTTCATTTTACCAGTGCTTTTAAAGCGAGAGAAACCGGTTGTATGGATTTAGTTTTTGTATTACAGAGTTCGTATTCATTCATTGAGGCCTTTGACCCGATACTAAATGATCAACCTTTGCGAATTCTGTTTAGCTTTAGCGTGACAGTGCTGTGACACGAACTAATTTTAGTGATAATTAGCCTGCCATTTTACGTTAATAAGATTTTGCGTAGAATATATTTTACTGTAAAAAAATGTTTTTATTTTACCAAATCAAAGTTACATGGATCAAAATTTTATCAGAGCAAACAGATTTGTTTTAAAATAAATGATATAAGATAGAGTTTATTTTAAAAATAGCATCATCGTTAGGTTTTTTTATAATGCGTAGCAATAATTTCCAAGGTAGTTATTTTCATCATCATCGTCAACTTTTAGTCGTCCAATGCTGAACATAAGCCTCTTCATACATCACCAACGCTCGCGTTCTCACTTTACCATAAGGTCCACAATTATTTCAAGGTCTCTTGCAATTCAGTTAGTGTAACTAAGAACGCCGTCTCAGACTCAAGCATTGACATATACCTGTGATACATGATAGGTGACACTGATTGTCACTTCTCTGTGTACACTTCCCTACCGCTTTTTCACTACGCTGTGTCCTATATGCCCAAAGGTTGTCTGGAAGAGATCGCTACTCTAGCGATAAGACCGCCTTTGTACACTGTTTTTTTATTTGCAATATGTTATTGTGTTGATCGTTGTTGTGTACAATAAAGAGTATCTATCTATCTATATATAAATGTGACTTTGTCTTCTAGGTGTGCGATGCTAACAAACCAGACAGCAAGTCCACCGCTCCGCTTGCTATTGGCCTAACAGTGACTCTAGGTCACTTGCTCGCTGTGGACTACACTGGGTCAGCTATGAACCCAGCTCGCTCCTTCGGCTCCGCACTCGTAGCCAGCAACTGGTCTGACCACTGGGTAAGTACACTCTATAGCTTTTTCCTTATCGGCTCGGATATTGAGCGATGATTTTCAACTGGACTTCTAAATTGTATTGATAAAGATAAAGGTATTGAATGCTTACTAAATACTTTTAAATTTCATTTATTTTTAAATTTTTCTGAACAAAACTATTTTTTGTTAGCGACCCCTGCACGATGCGCAAAACGATCACCACTCTGCACCCGTGTGCTCAATATCGACCTTTAGAACTTCTAACATAAAACGGGATATTTACCATGTTTGTGGTTTGATTGGTTCAGGAATGTATCCGTATGGCACTTGCAATAGTGTCGTAATATCGAAAACTTGAAATAGGTTATTATATTCAAGAAAATATTAACCACGAATTTGGAAATTATCCTATTTTATATATCTATAAAACATAGTTCTAATGACTACGATGTTAAAGAATTTAGCAAATTTTTGTCTATCTAGAATGGCTTAATTAAAGTAAGTCTCAATCTACAAGTATCCATGGGCCCGGCCTCATGTCCACGGCGCACAGTGGTGCCGATTTAATAAAATATGGACATTGATGCATTGAGTTTTTATTTCTTCAAACTTATCTTATTTCAAGTATTTCAGTTACTGTGTAATACAAAAGTAAGGACATATTTTATATAAAAATTCGATTTTTCAACCCGTAATAACTCAAAAATACGCAGAGATAATTAAAAAGTATCTTCGCATGAAATACTCGGAACCACTGGTTTTCTAATATGTGTGATCGTCATCTTGACAACTCTAAAGAATTTCGAGAAATTAACAGAAATGCAATTTCTTTCATACAAAAAAAAAAGTAATTATTTTTTTACCATGAAATAGTCGTGGTAGGATAAATTTTTTTAACTGACTTCGAGGAGGTTCTCAATTCGACTGTATTTTTTTTTTATGTATGTTAGTTACATCAGAACTTTTGACCGGGTAGACCGATTTCGACAAATTTGTGAGTCGAAAGGTTGTGTGTGCCAATTGGTCCCATTTCAATTTATTTGAGATCTAACAACTACTTTTCGAGTTATATCTAATAATGCGTTTTTACTTGACGCTTTTTTCGTCGACCTACGTTGTATTATACCGCATAACTTTCTACTGGATGTACCGATTTTGATAATTCTTTTTTTGTTGGAAAGGGGATATCCCTAGTTTGGTACCATGATAAGGAAACCAGGATCTGATGATGGGATCCCAGATAAATCGAGGGAAACTCTCGAAAATCCGCAACAACTTTTTACTGGGTGTACCGATTTTGATAATTTTTAATTTAATCGAAAGCTGATGTTTATCATGTGGTCACATATAAATTTTATTGAGATCTGATAACTACTTTTTGAGTAATCTTTGATAATGCGTAGTTGCTTGACTATTTTTTCGTCGATCTACGTTGTATTACTTGTCGATGTAATTGAAGTCGGTTTTTTTTTTCGTTTGCGAGCAAACACAATTATGTCTTATCAGTTACCTTAGTGTTAACCATCAGTGAAATTTTCCTCTAGCATCAATGTCCATATTTTTTTAAATCGGGACCACTGTGCGTCGCCGTGGATGGTGCGCCGCGACTTGACAGTTGATATTTCGCAGTTTGTTTAAAAAACAAAATAACAAGAACCGTGTGCGGTGGATATTTAACAAAATAATTTTCAGCCCTTTACATACCTAAATTCAAATTCCATCAAGCCGATGTCACAGAATTTAAACAATATTCAAAAATCTATACAAAAAAAAAAACAAAATTAGAGTCTCTGTTTGTAATATTAAAATTAACTGTCACTAACTGAAATATCAACTGTGGCGCCGTCGCCGTGCCGGCGCCTTGCCATGGACTTGAGGCCGGGACCTTAGGGTTAATAATGTAAATATATATTGATAGGCAACCATAACCACAAGCAATTAAAATTTATCATTGCGATTTTACCCGCATCCAGCTTGTATACTACACTGTTACATTTATGATAAATAAGCCTATAAAGAATAACGTGATGTATTAAAAATTTTGCAAGTCAAACTAAAAAATTACCGCAAAAAATCCTTACTCTACTGTAGACAAACAAGTTCTACTACTTTACTATGTTGTTATTCATATAAAATTATATAATATACCACACTAATATTGTTTATAGGTTGCCTAAAAAAATCTACACTAAAATATCTATGAAATATATTGATTTCCTTTATTAGAAACGTAATAATTAACAATCAACTTATAGTTTTCCATACATTTCTGACTAAACAAATTGTGTAGTGCATGAGTTCTTCATTAGGTATGTACCAGAGTTATCCTTTTAAAATACCATATTATCCTATTAATGCTAATAACATCAATATAAATCAATTTAACTCAAAGATACTGTCACATCTATTATTAACTAAATATATTATGCGTGATCAGACCCGGATTATACCTACGTAAACAAAGGCAAAGCAAGCAACTGTTTGTGTGTAGAAAAATATGACGAATTAATTTCTGTAACAATCTTACTATTCGGAATTTACAAGTATAATTATGACATCATTTATATTCTCCAACATTCTAGACAATCAACTCATTTTTTATAAACTATACCGATTTGATTTGGCGCTTTTGGTATTTTTACTAATTTCTTTCATGTCTCATCTTTGTTAGAATACCAAAACCATCAAAATTTATCACGCAATTGTTACAGATTTGCTCATTAGGTAAGAAGTACTATTCTGTTAAATTCTATAGTATTACTAACGGTGCAACTCGGGTTCACTCGCGTTAATTTGAGGTATAAATTTTTCAAAATTTTGTATAACCTTCTCGGTAAACGGACTACAACACAAAAATATTTTTTCAATTCGAATCAGCAGTACTTGAGATTAGCAAGTTCAAACAAACAAACAATATTAATTTAAAGGGAAGAAAGAACGGATATAGAAAATAAAGATGCATTTAGAATTAATGGCTTTCACTTATAATGTTAAATGTCACGTAAGATGGAGAAGACACGACAGAGATTGTTCGGTGAATAAAAATAAAGATGCCCAACTATTTTTGTCAAGTTTTTAACTGCTAACCGAAACTATCAAAAACAATTATACAATTGCTAAAGCATTGCTTAACAAACAAAATCATTAAACCAATCAAACCAAATGTATTATTTTGCTAAGTTCTACAGTTTTATAAATGAAAATTTCATAGGTAGTTTATCGATATTTATATTGTTAGAAATAAAATCAGCTGTTTCAATATTACTTTATATATTTTATATAGGTAATGTTGTGTTATACGTATACCTTTATCGGTAGTTAGACCTGTTTTCAGAGTGTGAATTTCATACAAAATCCTTCCTGCCAAAGCCTCTAAATTCAACCTTCATTTTTAATAAATATATTTGTAACGTAATACGATTACATAACTTATGCACATTTCATATGATACACTTAGCTCAAAAAGTGTCGTCACCTAAAATTATAGTCTAAATATCGTCAATAAAATGTTTATAAGGTGTAATCTGCATTAATTTCTTTCATTCAGGTGTACTGGGCCGGTCCGGTAGCGGGTGGCGTGGCAGCAGCGCTGCTGTATGTACACGGGTTCTCCGCACCCCCCACTGAAGCGCCCTCCCCCCGCTATCGACCCGTCGCCGGTGACGAAAAGGAGGTAAAGATAATGACCGTCCTTTAGTCTGTCTAATACTATTCACCCAGGGGCGGATACACCGTTGAAGACACGGTGGGCATGCCCACTAACTTCAGCCGAAACATTTACCCATTATTTTCCCTGAGTCGATTATTTAATGTTATATTTAAACTCTATGGCCTCGATTCAGCTAAGACAGTTGTCTCACAATATAAGATTACTAAAATATGACGACATAGATGACTTAACTGTTTTTTTTTTTTAAAAAGCCACATAAAAGTTCCCAAATAAAATAAAGAAATAAAAAAAGCTACCCTTAACGCACAGGTTGAATCAAGTCAGGAGTTTAGGAGGCCGAAAACAACTATAATGAATATCACTCAGACCACACATATCTGTGTAACCTAAACAAGTATTTGTCAGGAGGTCTTACGACCTATCACTTGCTATTCCTGTGATAAACTTCGTAATTATTTATGTAAATAATAATTGTGACACAATTTAAATGGTTGCTATGTGCTCCAATGATAGTAGAAAAAGTTTTTTTTTTCTATGTAATACTATTGTTAGCATGTTCATAATAATATTACATGAATATACTCGTATTATTTTTAAGTATCTACATACGTTTCTTTTTATTAAGATTACGATTATGTTTTTGTATTATGATAAATTATAAGATTTTATAGTTATGTACTCTTTATTGTACAACATGACAATAATAATTTATTAAATACATAGTTGTAAATGATTTCATAAAAACCAGTTTTATTAAATACTATCTAGATACAAGTTGGACTCTCGATTTGATGTAATATGTTTATTTACAAGCGCTCTGGACGTCTAGCTCCAACTGCGTGGACTGTTGAACAAACCGTAAGCCCTTATGACTGTTGTGATATTATTAAAAAGTCACATTTTATACTATAAAACTAGAAAAAATTATTTAACTTTAAATCATTAAAAATGCGCAACACATCGTATGCAAACCACGTATGATATACAATTATACAATAAGTACTAATACGTTTTTTTGTGTATAATTAGTGAAATAATTTCAGTTGAAGCGCCTCGACGGCAAGAACGATGACATGGCCTGAAGACGATCCCCGCGGCGGCGCCTGCGCGCCCCCTCCCCCCTCTCCGTCCCCCGCGACACCCGCCCCGCCGCGCTCGCCCCGCCACTAGACCCGCACTACCGGCGATACGTCTGACACACTCAAGTAATAAACGACTTAACCTACTGATTATACCTTGTTTTCCCATATATCATTTTACTTCATTTATACAGCAATCGACAGAAATGAGTAAAATATTTCTATAATTACATTTATAATCTTAAGACCAAAATAGATATTATGTGTTCAAAATAATTATAAATTCGAACTATGGTACCATTACACAAAAATACGGCGAGTATCATGTATAATTGAAAAAAGTAATGTAGACGTGTCTTATCTGTCTATACCTGAAAATAATTTTAATTATACTCTATATCCTTTTGTATAATTATAGAAATGTATAATTATTTAACTATTAAAAAGTAATCTCGTTCTAGATTAGTAAATCTTTGGCACGTACCGATTTATAAAAATATATTTTTATATGAATTATTTATACAAAAGTATTTTTATTTACGTGCTTTTCGAATTCAATTTTTCAAAGCTGAGAAACATTACTGCCACCTTTATTTCTTAATTGTCATTTATATCCTGTAAACTTAATTGTTTAAAAATTAAAATTTAAAAATTATATTATAATTATTATTAATTAAATTATAATTATTATTTAAAAATTAAAATTTTATACATATATTTGTAAACTTATGATAAATTCGTACAAAAAATTAAAATTCAATTCCAACATACTATCATATAAGGCTTGATATAAAATTGCACAAGAAATATCAAGGAGTATAGGTTTTTTTTTGAGATTCTAATTTATTTAAAGTTATATAATAATCGACATTTAATTTTTTTTTAAATATTATTACTTGGTAGCCATTGTAAATAATTTATGTTTAATCTACAATATGTCTTATATATTGCCTGTGTATGTCAAAACATTTTGAATAAAATATATCTCGTTTTGCACTCGGATGCACTTGGTACACCACCGATGTCATATGTTAATGACTTAAGTATCTTAAAATACTCTTGCATGTTATCATTCGAACACTGCATTGAGATGAATGTGTCAATAAATATTTTCTAGATTAAGATGTAATAAAATATATTTAATAAAAATATTTTACTTACATGTGTTTGCAATTATTTACATCTGTAAATAAAAAAAATGTCAACAAAAAAAACAAGAATTCAGTGTTTGAATTTTTTTAAAGAAGTTTTTTAAAGACTTCCAGAAAGTAATAAAAATTTTAAAGAGTATTTTAATATAATCATTTCAACTGTTGATTTCAAGACTAATAATTGTGTTTGAACTCAAACGAAAAAAAACTGACCCCAATTACATCGACAAGTAATACAACGTAAGTAGACGAAAAAAATTAACAAACGCACCAGTTGTCATAACGATTTTCGAGGGTTTCCCTCGATTGCTCTGGGATTCCATCATCAGATCCAAGTACCCTTATCATGGTACCACACTTAGGATATCTCCTTTCCAACAAAAAAAGAATTATCAATGTTTACGCGAATTTTACTCATTTAATGAAACAACTTTTGGTGAACTCAACTGAGGGTCCTCCCGTGACCATGGTTGCTGTAAAGTATCCGAAACTTCGGGAATCAAAAGTTAATAAACCGCGATAAAATCCGAAAAAAGTTGTTTCATTAAAAGAATTATCAAAATCGGTTCATAAACGACGAAGTTATCTCCGAACATACATAAAAATATATCGGTTAAAAATCCATTCAATTTCAAGGGGAACAAAAAACCAAATACACATTTCAATTTATATTAATATAAAATAATGCACAATAACACAAAAGCATCACTACTATACAGAATTTCTTTGGACATAAAATATCCTTACAAGGACTAATACAAAATAAGACAATAAATGGTTAGTCAGTCTCACATATTCACTAGGCCAATGGTATGAGAATGTTATTATTGGATTCAATAAAAAGAATAGTTACTTATTAACAAATGCGTCAAAGTAATAAAACAATTTAATTGCGCCATTCAAATTTTTCTTTTGGTTTATTGGTAGAAGATCCGAACCTAAGTCGATCTTCACCGAACTGGTAATAGAATAAAACACACTTTATAATAAATTTAGTATATGAGATAATATATTAAAAATGGGTTGCCTAAAAAAATACTGGTCTATTTTTTATTATTTAAAAAAAATAATTGAAAATTGCAAGATCAAGATAATAAGAAATTTTTATCTGTCTTGATAGTATGACATGTAGTAGATTGTGTACGTTCCACTACGCGACCGCAACACCATTTCCATCGTTCCACCTAAGTAAGGCCCGTGGTCATCGCGAGCGATCACTCGATGTCATAGATGACGTCACTGTTTGCGACCACATCGTGCCCACTTCGTCCACAAAATATAGGTGGGCCAACTCGGTTTTCATCAAATCGTGCGTGAATTTAAAAAAACAACTGCCAATGTCAAATTGTGACTATAATCTCTCATTCGATTCGGCAAAAGCGCAACAATAAATTGAATTCAGTTTTACTCCAGTCCATGCGAAATATTTACTCACTACCCGGCTGCATTTTTTCACTATGCTGAATACTGCGAGCACACAGCTGACACCTGACAGCACTCAAATATGCGTTTCACTTATAAAATTCGCTTACAACGCCAGCGGCGTTTTTTACGCTAGTGGAACGGCAATTTCAACGGTCATGGTCAATGACGTTGTGGACCTTTAGTGGAACGCACTCAATGTGCAGCTGTTGGGTTGCCTAAAGTTATAAACAGGTTATTTATGTCGATGCCAGTTATCTTCTACATACCTGGCAACCCAGTAGTTCGTCCAGGTAAATAATAGGCAATCCAACGTCTGCACATTCTATACGTTTCCTACTATCCACTCAGGAATTGTTTTAGGCAAAACATTTTTAATATATTATCTAATATACTAAATTTATTATAAAGTATGTTTCATTCTATTATCAGCTCGGTGAAAATCGACTTAGATTCGGAGCTTAGACCATATTAAACACAAAATAGAACAATAATAAATCACCAAACAAAAAATTACCATTTATAATAAATTTCAATTGAAATTATAAAAAAGTGGTATTTTGCTAAATTTATAGGAAACATGTTAATAAAATGGTAAATAATATTTTTTAATAATTAAAAGTGTAGCGACATCTATCTCGCAACATACGAACTAAGAACTGACGTATCATCGCGATATTAAAGTTATCCGAGCGACTGAAAATACAGGAACCCCGATAACAAACGTCGGGAGGTGGGGGCAGTAGCCCATCAGAACAAATAGAACTAACGTATCCTACATCGCGATATTTAAGTTATCCGAAGATTGAAAATATACACAAGAACCCGACAACAACCGCCGGGGGGTAGTAGCCCACCAGACACAACACCCGTCTGATCGGAGGATCCTCCGTTTTTCGAGGGTGGATAAGGTAATTTACACCCTGTTCCTCTCAACTCCCAAAAATCTTATTACTTCTAGGTGAATGCATTTTGTTCAAATAATAATAATACAAAATTCTTTTCAAAATAAAACCAATGTCAATAATCCACTTATTCACACTTAAGAGAGGATTTTATTCACAAAATTATTAAATATACATGATAGCGTGTATGAAACCTAACCTAGCCTAACATTTATATTTTATATTATACATTACGTGATTTTATTTATTTACACCATACTGTAATTTACATTTTTTACAAATAATGCCAGCATAAAAATATCGTATCTCGTATATCTATAGTTAAAAGACAGCATGCTTGTCACTTTAAATTCATACCAATTTAAACGCTGTGTTAAATTTTAGCATCATAAAATCTCTATGTTATATTTACTTGAAATCCAACATGAAGTTCTAAAAGTTTGCAATTACAGAATAATTGACCTAAATATATACTTTGTCTACATTTTACCCTACAACTAAGACTAGGCGATAGAATATTTTGACAGCAATTGTTTTCAATATTACAAATATTAAATATCTTACAATATAACGAAGCAAATTATTATTAAAAATTAATTAATAATAAAATAAACACAAAGCAATTTCATCTTATTTTAACAATAAGCTTTGGATCATTTTTTTTTTGTGTGGATTATCATTGAATGTTTACTGATTTTTATAATAAAAATGTTATAATTATAACTTACGTTTAAAAAGGATGTATTTTCAGGCATAATCTTAATCGAAGTACGAAATGGAATCAGCAAATAAAAATATGGAAGCAAAAGACACGTTTGTTACTTTGCTTAATTTCTCTGTTTTTCAAACCAACCGATTTGTTCGTCTAGTGGGCCTTTAGAATCTAACTCACCGATTAATGTTTCATTCGACATAACTCGCAAGCAACATTTCGGATACACTTAATTACAATAAGATTTCTTTCAATATCTACGATATCGAAGATATATGATATATGTATATGTACGGTATATGTTTAAGTAAAGCTGTAGATTATATACATAATTTTAATGATCTTTAAGTTCTATTATACAACTATATAATATTATGTAAAACATGTATGTACAATAAAAATCTTTAAAAAAATTCACTCAATATAAAAAAAATTTACAATACGAATTTAGATCTAATATATTTAGTCTGTTAATTATATTATGACTTTACATAAACTTACAAGCAAAGTAAAAATATGTACCTACTCGAGTACTGAATGAAAAGAGAAAAAAATTATACTATTTATAAAAATAATAATTGAACTATTAAGTTTTTGTTATAAAAATTACTTATATAAATTTGAAACACTTCTGTTTGTCGTGAGGTATTCTAGTTTTGAAGAGCACGGAGTCGGCGCGATACTGCGTCGACAATAGAGGCGTGTAACCCATTACCTGTTAGAAACACTTGCATTATAAATTTGTTCATATAACATTAGCTAGCTACAGTATACGGTAAATGTATTAGCAATTAATGTATAAGGCCGCTGCCTCGAATCTTGAGGGCAGTTAGGCGGCGGCGGAGGCGGCGCGGGAGCGGCAGGATGTAATGCGTAGAACCAAACGAACGGCCCTCGGCAGCGGCGTGCGACGAGCGCGGCACTCGTCAAGTGGTGACCGCGCGTCAGCATTGCAGTGTTGTGCAATTTATTTTTCTTATATTATTATTACTATATTCTTATAATATTATATTGCTTATATTATTTTTTCCAAACTTTAAATCGTCCTTGATAGCTTTAAGAATATAGTCAAAAGTTTCTTCACCCATTCTGGTGTAGTTGTAGAATTTTTCGGGACATTGTCTCTGTTCTTCATAATTTCGATAAAACTCGCCTTTTATTTTCCTTGCCCTATAAGTAGAGATTCACTTTTTTTTCCCACAATAAATCGAGCGTTAGGAATCAATTTGAATCAAAAAGATATTTAAGCAAATATCTCGACGACACAACCACGAACACAGCGCTACGCCGCGATAGTGGCACACGACCACGCCAGTCGCCACGCTCCCGCGCCGAGGCCGCCACCGCCCCGCTGCCCGCAAAATTCGATTCAGCGGCCTTATTGTCGGTTCGGACGCGACGAGCATTACTCAACAAATAACAGCAAGTAGTTGTAAATATCATATCACCTAAACTAATTGTATCAAATAATATTACTCCACATGCTTTTCCTACGTGATTTCTACTGAAAACGATTTATGACGTCACAATCAAGTTTTGTGTACATTCGCAGTTATACTACTTAGTTAAAATGAATTTTAATGTTACAGAAAAACATTTTTAGTATAATATTTTAAGACCCACCTGTGAGAAAAATTGTATACATTTATGCCTCTCGTGGAAGTGTGTTTCGTCGGCGGACAACGTCACAGGACAGCCCGGGCAGCGAAACGTCCAGCGTGACGTCACCTAGATTCAGACAAAATAAAATACGTTAAAATATTGCACTAAATCCTTTTAAACATTTCATTTGCTTAAATGTTCTAAAACATGTTCCATAGATTGATAAATTAATTATTATTAACTTGTGTGGCTACGGCAATAAAGAATGTAGCCACCCATATATATATGTATGTATGTTGTATGTATATGTATGTTGTAAGAGGCGACTACGGGATATAACCTTGGAACTTATAAAGCCGACCGATGGCGGGATAACTATCCAACTGCTGGCTTTGAAATACACAGACCATAGACGGGCAGCAGCTTCTTCGGTGCGACAAAGTCAGCCCTTGCGGTCACCAACCCGCCTGCCTAGCGTGGTGACTATGGGCAACACACATAAGTTCATGCTATTTTTAGCGCGAACTTGTGGAGGCTTCTGTCCAGCAGTGGACTGCAATAGGCTGAAGTGATGATGATGAACCATCTCCATGATAGAAGTGAGTGCTTTACCTAGCAGGACGTTTAAATACTGTTCCTAAACAGTACATAGTAGATAAGAGATTTAGTTTTTAAAAAACCTAAAAACATTAAGTGGATGAGTGTGATACAAATATTATATAGCCTATAAACCTTCCTCAGTAAATGGACTATCAACACAAAAAAAATCAGTTTGAGCCCGCAGACTTTTACAAAAAACAGACACTTAACACACAAACAAACTTTTCAACTTTATAATATTAGTATTGTATTACCTTGACCGGCGGCTTGCGAGTGAGATGCGCGACGAGGAAGTTCATGGCGATGTCCTCGCAGTTCATGTACTCGTCCACGTAGTCGCGCACGGCGGCGGGCAGGGCGCGCCAGTACGCCCACAAGTAGTAGCGGTGTACGAACGCCGCGCCCGTTAGCACCATACTCAGCTCACAGCTACACAACGAACACCGATATATACATATTTCTATTTCAATTCTCTTTTTTTTACTACTAGGAAGTTGCCTCCGTTTTTATACGAATAGGTCGGCAAACGAGCGTGGGGACGCCCACCTTGTGGTAAGCGGTTACCATAGCATATAGACACCTGCAACAACTGAACCATTTGCCCACCCTACCCCTGACCCTTTCCAGGAGCTCTGACCACCTTGCTCATCTCACGACCACAATATTTGCGAGAAATGTAATGAATGTAAAATGATATTTTATATTTTCAATCTTTTTTTTTAAACACTCGTCAAAACGTTAGCAGATGTCAAGGCGGCAGATATGACGTCACATCTATGAGATCCTTACAGCATTCAGCAGCACATTACAGTGTTACTGTTTTAAATTATCCATTTAAAATAAAATGAACTTCAAGGTGTATAATTGGCGTGTAGTCCCTAACTGTACAAATACAACATCAATATATTATATTAATAATATAACATTCTCAAAAGTGTTTGATCAGTTTGACCACCAAATTTTACCATCCAAAATCTATTGTTACAGCATTCACGGAAGTCTGACTTGATGAATAAGTTCATGTTAATCCAATCGCAGCTAATAAGTACTAGTCTATATGAATATGAATCAATTTCATTAGTAGCTACATTAGGTGCCCACAAGATTCCAATTTGGGACATTTTTTGTTTCTAGTGTTTACAAAATATTGATGTCCTCTGATCGCTCACAAGTAATTACGTGGCATATACCGATTTCAATTCAATGATCAACCCAATTCTTATACGGTTACTAAACATTTACATGCTTTGAAAGTATTTTTTATAAAATAATCTTACCTGTAGTTTGAATTGTAAAGAAATCCGTTATTAAAATTAAGATCCCAGGCGTGATATCTTCCAGGGAAACCAACTATACGATCGCGATGTTCCCGCCATACTCTGTAAATTATAAATTTAATTACATAAAAGTATACTTAAGAAAAGGAAAATACGAAAGATGAATAATGCTAATAGAATATTCACAAAACAAGTACTGTGACTGTGTTAACAGTGTAGTAGGATTGTCTGTAAAACTAATTTAACACAGTGTATAATATCGTCCTTAGCTAAAATTTGCGTCGCCTAAGTAAGAGAAATCAACACCAAACACATGTCAATAATAATGTTCAGAATTATAAATTCCTTTACAATTTTTTTTTTTTTTTATCTTTTTAACCGACTTCAAAAAAAGGAGGAGGTTACTCAATTCGACCGTGTATATTATATATACCGATTTTGATAATTCTTTTTTTGTTGGAAAGGAGATATCCCTGGGTGGTACCATGATAAGGAAACCAGGATCTGATGATGGAATCCCAAATAAATCGAGGGAAACTCGAAAATCCGCATAACATTTTACTGGGTGTTTCGATTTTGATGATTTTTAATTGAATCGAAATCCGATGTTATCATGAGATCTGATTACAAGTTTTGGAGTAATCTTTGATAATGCGTATTTACTTGACAATTTTTTCGTCTACCTACGTTGTATTACTTGTCGATATAATTGGTCGTTTTTTTTTTCGTTCTGCAATAAACGATCCTTAACGTTCATAAACGACGAAGTTATACCCAAACATACATAAAAATATATATATACGGTCGAACTAAGTAACCACCTTCTTTTTTGAAGTCGGTTAAAAAGAACTTCATTGAAAACTTGAGCCTGATCAAAAACTTATTGCCACTATTCGCAAAAAAAAGTGTTATTACTGTTTGAATCCCTGAAATTTTTACCCACGCCCAAAAACTTTTCTGAATACTGTTAATCGTATAATTTCCAGTGTTGCCAGCCTACCTGAAGGCGAAGACGATTTCATCGTGGCGAAGGTGGGCATCGTCGTCAACACAGAGAACGGCCTCAGTGTCGATGACTTGGTATGGCAAGAAGCGGTTATTGAGCGAGTTACGGGGAGCTCGAACCACAGCAACGGGAGCCCCCGCCTCCGGCCACGCCTGCGTCGCCGAGGGTGGCGACACGCCGTTCCACACCACCACCACCTACCACCAGAGTCACCATTAGTTTACTCAATACTCGCTTTCTGAGCCTTACTAGTAACCACTCTGGTGTAGTGGTGCGTGTACGTGCTTAAACACCAACGGTTCAAGGGTTCGATTTCCACTCGGAATTGTTATTTGTACTTGTACAAATATTTCTTACATGAGATCAAGTTTTAGCTCAATAGTGACAACAACAGAAATTAGAACGAGAATTCGCATCCGTATAAGAAATAGAGGAACTCATATCCAACAAAACGTATGAAGTATGACCATAAAAATAATAGTTTATGCATTACGTTTACACATTGTACTTTTTGACGTTGAATATACCTACCTGCGTTGAGTTAAACAAGTTCTTTTGTTAAGAATTTAGCATCTTTAAGATTAAGAATAATTTTTAGAAAGCTGATTAAATGGTCAATTTTTAATAATAATTTGTAAGCCTTAGGGGACATTAATTACGTGAGCTCAGAATGGGAGGAGGGGTCCAATGAAATCTCACCAAATCTCAATTAAGCCGACCAGAAGGATAATCGAAAATCTCACCTCAACTTCTTATGTATCTTGTCTTCTTTGTTATGTCTTCTTATGTTCCCGATAAAACGAGTAACGATATCAGGTATTTATGACAACAACCGGGATCTATAGCTTAATGTGCTCTCTGAGACACGGTAGGGAGACCCACAAGGACGGACATCCAAACTGGCAAGAAATATTTGGACAAATACAAATATCCATCCCGAGAGGGGATCGAACCCGCAAACCGTCGGTGTTTTAGGCGACTACTCCCACCACTACACCTGAGCGGTTATTATTATACCAGTTGCTTCAGTTACTTTCTGCAAGCTATATTCTTACAATCAAACCAGAAGCAAATATGCCTGCCTATATAGCGATAACTGAAACTATGTCAGTCAAAAACCATACGACGATATTTTAAAAAAGTAGTTCAGGACTTCTTTGCGAAATATATATTAAAGAAAGTAAATTTTACCTTATTTAAATACGGCAAGCCTCTCAATCTCGCCAAAGCTGCTGCAAGTACAGCCTCCCTTTCGTACGTCAAGATTACTATCGTGAACTGTTCTCTTGGGCGATCGCCACCCAGAGCCTCACTAAATTCCTTTCCAGAACCACCGGCTCCGGCGCCAATCGGCCTAAAACCCGCGGCAGAACCCATAAATCTTGCCTCTGAAGTCACCGGCGGATCCCATGGTAACTGAGGGTACAGAACAAATGGTTCGCCCCATTCATTCCACAATTCGTAACCATGTAGTAGAGCTAAAGAATAGTTTCTCCGATATTCTGGACTCGGGTAAGGAGCTTCTAGAGGCCCAAGAGTTTCTTCCGGCTCAGTATCAACGGCGGGAGGTTCCAACTTTGGGGGATAATATGAGTCGTTAAATGCAGGAGTGCCTGTTATAGGCAACGCGGGGCGAGCTGGTATATTTAATCGCATCCGTATTATCGCTAGTAGCGAATCCATACTTGCTTGGACTGAACTCAAATATCGCTCCCACAATACGCGCCCTTGTCTTCGAAATGCCAGTAAATCTGCATCTGATAAAGCTCGTAAAAGAAAATGCAACTCCGTTATGCGAGCCCTAGGCAATAAAATTGCTGCTCTTCGCCAATCAAGCACTTCGCCATATGGCAGCCGGATTCGATCTCCGCCAAGAATTACCGGAATAGCACCCGAGCGTAGTGCCTCGAACAATCTTGCTTGCAAGAGGGCTGTTGTAACGTAATTACTATCAGCGGGAGCAAGTATCAAACCAAATGTTGAATCTCGTAAAATAGATCGTCGGGATCGATCGGTACCACAAAGCGCCCAATCACCAATCGGAAAAACAGCCCGCCTCTCTATGGGTGGATCGCAATCAAACTGCAGGTAAAATACATCTGACGATGGTGCTGATTTTGCAATCTTCTGAAGAGATTCAATTAGGCTTTTGTCATCGTCTATATTGGTTCCCGAAGGCGTTAGCGTTTGAGAACCCTGAAAACTAAACGATGATGATGAATGCATATAAAACCATATTCTTCAAATTCGTTTTTTATTTAATGTTACCTTAATATGTATTTGCGTCTTGCTGGCGCTAAAGGAGCACAATCTGCCCATACATCTCCTCCTGGAGGCCCGAGTGCCGGTGGCATTATGACATCGAAATCAGGGCGAAACTGTTGTAAGGTAAAAGTAGATTGTGCGATCATTGCTCTTCCCGTAGAGGCACTGTGAAATGCATCACCCGATCCGACGGAGAGTTCTCGACGCGCCAGATTAAGTAAAACATGATTACGACCATCGCCGCCCCAATAAGGTAGACTTTTAATAGCAGTCTCGTTCAATAACAGCTTAAAGCTGTCTGTTGTAGAACTAAAAATAATCCAAAGATTTTAATAACGCAAACAAATTTATAAAAGGAGTAGATAAATGTAATAATCCAAATGAATACTTACGAGGGATTTTTATCGAGAGGAAATCCTTCTCCAACAAGGACCAGATAAATGCACGCCTCATTAGGGTTCTGTGTCAAGTGAGAATTATAGCTAAGAGTTTGACGTAAAGTTGTTTTGAGAAAGCCGTCAACCTCAGCTCCAGCGATCGGATTAAAAACATCGGGATCATAAAAATATATGGGGAAACCAGATGTTAAGGAGCATCTTGAATAATCGAAGCAAGAATGCATGCGACAATGCACTTCTGATGCTGGGCTAATGGGACGCAAGATTTGTGGAGGGGTAGAAGGAAGTATTTGTGCAGGGGGAGCAAGTTCCGGGGAATCCCGTCGAATCGCTTCTAACTGCGCTAACCGAGCTTGGTCAGCTGATACACGTAGTCTTTGCAGTTCGGCTGTTGCTCTTGCATACTCAGCTTTAACACTATCTGCTTTAGCACTCGCAGCTGCTGCTTCCCTTTGTAATTTTCCACGTCGCTCTTCTAATTCCCGTAACTCAGTTGATACTGAAGCCTATAATGATTATAATTTTATTGAAGTAAAACTTCTTTATGCGCAGAGTGCTACGAAAATTGTGATCAGGCGAGGCGAACAGAGCAAGAGAGAGAGGTATGAGCACACATTTTTTTCTCTCTTTCTCTCATAGCGAGTTACGTTTCGTATATCTAAGACACAGTGCAGGCCTATTATATTGTATTGTTGTGGGCTCGGTTTTCCGCATTTAGACACAAAGGTGGTCCGTTATGCGTGAAAAGAGCCCTCTGGCTGCCAGAGGGCTGACTAGTTCAGCCAGCCCAATGCAGGCCTATTGCTAAAAAAGTTTTACTTGAGTCGTGTGGTCTAAAACACACTCGTTTTTCATAGACTTTTCATTTATTAATTAGAATGGAAAGATATGAAAAAATCAAATCACATTACCTTTATTCTCAACATCTCTTCAATCCTTATTTTAAGATCGACCATATTTACAGAAGATAAATCTCCAAGCGCCTCCAAGGTGTGTCGCATGTTGTTCGAACCCAATGACATGGATGTGGATTCATACTATAAAAATATAAAACATTTAAAAATATATTATCATACACACTCACGATACAAAATTATTTATTTTTATTTGTCCCATTTGCTAGATTACTTTGTACATTCTTGCCATAAATTGAATTACCAAAAAGTCAGTAGCAGCTCATTTACATTTTGCTAAATTTTATATCAAAAGTTCTCTTGAAAAGCTGTTTATTTTAATTACATAAAGCAAATAAATATTAAATTAAAATATTTTATATTTTAATTTAATATAAAATATTTTAATTGAAAACTCTATGACTCATTCACTCCACGGGCAAAAGGTGAAAATTGTGTGTTATTAGTAGACTATATTAAGCCGATCCTTCTACAGAGAGAAAGAGGCCTAAGCCCAGCGGGATGTTACAGGATGAATTGTAGTAGACTACACCGACTACATCAACCATATGTGATAAACCAGATAAAGCTGGACAAGGGATCAAGCAGTAACTTTGCTCAGAACAAACATACAAAGACAAACCTTATTATCCTAAATACCCACAATCCATTATAAAAAATAGAAAAATTGGTCATCTTATTATTGTTATTTAATAAATAAGTACCAAATGTAACATAATTATCTTCAATTTCAAACAATTACTTTTAATTATATTGTGATATAAAAAAAGATTTATTCACCCACATTGACGACTAAAAGTACCATTAAATCCCTATTTAAATAATTGGTTTATGTCTTAACAAACTGTATACTAGAGCAAAATGGAGGTATGAAAATTATATAAACAATACAAATAAAATAATTGTCATCTTTGTCATAAGCATTAAAGACTACACATTCCAGTAAAAAATATTGTTTTATACAGTATGCTATAATGAAATAACAAAAATACCAGAATAATAATAGACATGCAATATGTTTTCTCTACTAATACATGAATAAAACGAAAGTTAAGTTGTTTATCAATTTGTAAAGTACAATACAAAAACACAAATATAAACTTATATCTTAGAATATATACAAATTTAGTAAAAATAATTGCTCAGCTATGATTAGTATTTTTTAATATAAAAAAAAAGTAAATAAATTTAACAGAAAATAGTCATAATAAAGAATTGTGTTTACCTAAAAGAAATGTTATTATTTCTTACCTTAGACAAATAGTAGTGAGTGATGAGAGGAACCACAAATAATATCACCGATACCGTTAAAATTACTCGAGATAGTTTTAGCTGACCTAACCATTGACAAACTCTTTCGTGTAAAAACATGGTTAATATTAGTACATTAACTGCACTGTATTAAAATATATACATCTTATTTTAATTCGAAATCACTACTTGCTGTAATAGATTGCCATTAATTCAAAAATTATTTATAAAATAACTTATTTAAAGGCAAAGTAAGACTTGTTTGACTTTGTTGACAGACATGAGACAACAAAGACTATGACAGCTAATATATGGCTATGTTCGACTTAACGCCCGCAACGCGTTGAGAACGGCAGCTGAAATGAAATTATCGGTCCACATACGTAAAAACACTGAGGACTTTGTAGGCAAATTTTCTAGGTTGAAAGCATATTTGAGCGCTGTGTGCTCGAAATATGGTGGCATGATAAAAGCATGCAGCTGTAGTGGTTGTGAGTAAATATTTCGTATGGATTGGAGTACATTTTAATTCAACATGGATCCCTGTGAATTTATCGTTACGTTTTTGACAAAACGAATAAGAGACAATGACTCGGAAAGTTCATCAAATTCTAATGACATTCACGATTTGACATTGACAGTTGTTTTTTCGAATTCCGGTCACGTTTTGGCGCAAGCCGACTATGACCCACCAATATTGTGTGGGCGAAATTAATGCGATGTGGTCGTGAATAGTGACGTTATCTATGACGTTAAGCGATCGCTCACAACGACCACGGGCCTTAATGGGTGGAACGATGTTGCAAGTGTTGCGGGCGTTTAGTGGAACGTAGCCAATATGTTTTAAGGGGGTAATAGACGTGCTAGTAAGTTCACGAACTTATGGCTCGACGACCTTTTTCGCTAGTGTGTCACCCTAAGTACGCGTACTTTAAAACCGCCAAGAAAGTTCGTTGGCGATCCGACAAGTTTGAAATTTTGCTCGTAACCCACCTCCGCTCGTGCGTGTGGCAGCTCCGCGAGCCGCGAGCCGCCAATTTTAACCGACTTCCGAAAAATGAAGGAGGTTCTCAATTTGATCCAGAACCTTACAACTTTTGACTGAATGGACCGATTTCCATGATGGTAGTGTGTGTAGTGTAGTCCCATTTAAATTTGATTGCGATCTAATAAGTAGTTTTTGGGTTATATCTAATAATGCGTATTTATTTGACTATTTTTTCGTCTACCTACGATGTGTTACTGGACGATGTAATTGAAGTCGGTTTTTTCGTTTGCAAGCAAACATAATTATGTTTTACTAGTCTGTGGACGCGCAACGTTTGTATTGTAGGTATTTGTAATTTTTGTTACTTTTGATTGTGAAGTTACTCAAAATGAATTATTTCCGAATTTCGTCAAATAACACAAAGCTCCTTATGTCGACGACATCGCAATACAGAATAAGTAAGTTTCACGTGTGTCACCGACGTCGAACCGCGGTCTTAAAAACCGCGTTCTTTAAGTTCGTACGTCTATCACCCCCTTTAGAGTTTTACCAAAAAATATCACTGGATAGGGGACATCTATTAATTACGTGACCTATTTTTCGATCAGTTTAGACCCCTCCCCTCCCTTAGGTGAGTTTTAGTAATATTTGCTTGGACCGTCCCCTTACGTGAGATCGAAGCTGAATATAATATAGATTGACGGGAAATAATAAACTATTCCGGCATACTATAGCTAATTTATTTAAATTAAATAAAATTGAAAGCAAAACTCAATGATTTTATTAGCCATGAAATAAATTTTAGCGGGAAAAATGAATAATTTTTTTAACCTTTGGTAGACTGTAGGGTTGAATTCAACCCCAGCACTCTTGATGATGACTTGATAAGCACGCGCTTCTTGAGACGTACTTTTTTGCTCATAACTTACAATTTTCTATAATTAGAACAAAAACGTTTACAAGGAACTAAACTTTAATTTACTGTATAAAAAGTGTTAAACGTGGTGCAAAGACATGTCGAAAAAATATAGTATTATGATACATTTGATGTTGATTCTACTTATTCTATTTCCCAATAGTATCTTTCTAGCTCTAACAGCAAAAGAAATATTTTGTGATACAGCAAAGTTTCTTTTTACCACGCTTTTATTAGCTTGGATTATTCGTTGTTTATTTTGTACCTATGTATGTTAAATTGCCGTAAACAAAAAGTATATAAAGGTAGCCGTAGTCATTTTTTTGTTTTTTTTTTGGCATCGCAGGGAAACCCATTTACGGGTGATATCCAGGATGCCCGGGTAGGCATTCCTAGACCGTGTCGGCCTCAGCACTTGGGGGTGCAATACCGACCAAAACCCCTGCGGGAGCCTTCAGCCGCATTAATTGGAAGATCTGCAGGCAACAGGATCCCTCCAACGACAGACTGGCCTCAGCGAAAAGGCCAGACTTCTCTTTCGTAGGGACTATCGGCTCACCTCTGAACAATCCCGACGACGCCATGTCTAGCAGGACCGGGTTCCCATCCCGAATCGACCCGGGCACAGGGGCGTTACTGGAAGCGCCTAGCATCGCGGTGCATGTTATGTACGACGTTGCATAAAGTTTCGAAGGACTACCGTATTAATATATTTTAAATGTACAGCATAAAATGTTTGATATTGTTTCTATTTATTTCGCTGACTTTGTGTGCATATTGAATTTTTATCTTGTTCCAGCTTTTTCAGTTGATTTTCTATTAGTTGTTCTTTACGTAGGCGGGTTTTTTTTTTTTTTTTTTTATTATTATTTTATTCACAAACTTTGTTTTTAGATAAATGACTCGCCGTTAGTGCTAAAGCTAAACGATTTTAGGATGAGCCTATTATTCCTAAAATTCAGTTACTTATTTGTTAGTCTTCAAACCCATAAAAACAAACTTAAATCAACCTACAAAATAACCTTACAAGCCTTAGGTCGAAAACAAGTTAAGGTACTTATAAGTACTATAATAATAATATAAAAATACTACATTTTACCAGCGCCTTCGATCACACTGAATTTTTTTTTAATAAATTCGTTCTTTTCTTTTCGTCTTTTCATTTCTACTTTAGGTATTACAGTAAAATCTATAGACACGATACTAACTACCAAATAAAGCACACCGATATCGTTTGATATGTGAATAATGACGAAATGTTAGTGTTTTAAAGTTTAAGCTCAGGGATAGCAATAAATACAAATGATTAAACTTCTAAATGTTTATTATGCCAAACTACAGTAGAATACCTACACATTATGTAAACTTAACATTAAGAGGTATAAAGGCTAAGTAATCATGCAATAGTTTTGTGCTGAGTCTAGCGAATTCGATGGACTTTTCGAGTGAGTTCTTTAATCTTATTGTTAGTGCCATTAGGCATTATAGGACATCCTATAAACTAAATAGGTATATATTTTGCACTGCAATATGTGATTATGTATTGTAACATACTCATTGAGAATAACAAGGAGTCTACGAAATTTCTAATTTTATTCAAATTATTTCATATACAACGTTTATGACGGACTAGTTCAGTACGCGAATTTTTAACTGCAAATCTGAAAATATGTTATTTTCTATACATACCTATATAGTTATTATAAATACAAAAAAATGGTCATATTCGGACATCTTGAATACATAACAATTGTTAGAAAAATATAACAGAAAATAAAAAAATAAAAAACAGAATCTAATGTTTAACATAAAAATTTAGCTGTATTAACGTAATAAAAAATCTTTTACTCACACTTATTATAGGTATAGTTTTTAGTTGTCTCAATAAAAGCTTAAGCTACACTTTTCTGAATGCTTTCTACAATTTCATATCTAAACACATTTTTTCCTCCGTGATGTTCCAGTAAGTGTTTGAATAAAACATTTGAATTAAAAGTGAGGCCACATTTGAAACAATCTTGTCTAAATTTTTTAGCTCTAACAATACCAGAGCATTTATCCAAATGTTCTTTTATTTGTGTATCGTTTATAAAATGGAGACCACAATCGCACTTATAAATCTTCGCCGTTATTTCTGGAACGCTATTATCATCTTTGTCCTTAACACGATCATCTAAACCAGATTTGGAAACCATTAACTCGTCTTCTTGCACATCATGCTTGTTGTTGGTTATTTCGTTATATCCTCCCCTATTTATTCTTTTAGAGCCAAAATCTTTGACTATTATAGTGTCTTTAGTAATATCCGGATCAGTATCATGTAATTTTAAATGACCTTTTATTTTTCCTTCATCAAAAATCAAATCACACAGAGGACATTTAGTTTTTGCAGCATCAATTAGACAATAATGGTGGAACGTATTTCTAAATTCTCTGATACACACTTGACACACTGCACATTTGTAAAAAGTATAATCACAAACCATTCCGCTAAATGTAGATATTAATTTGTTTGTTATTTCATTTTTATTTGTAGCTTTGTTACCAATCAGAACTACTTTTAAAACGTTTTTATTAAAACTGTCCATAGTTTTATGCTTTAATACATGCATATCATACTGTTTTTCTTGCAAAAGTAATCCGCATATGGAGCAATTTTTACAGTTGACCAAATTACATTTATGGTTATTATAAGTATTCTTATCGACAATCACATGGCAATATCTACATTCGAATAAAACGTAGTATTTCGTCTTTGATAGATTTTTATTAATAACTTTATCCTGATCTCGATTAAATACAACAATCCTATATGACTTTAAATTAACTTTGAGGTTGTTATGAATACTTTCATGTTCAATTCGAAATATGTTATTTATAAATGGTATATTGCACACTTTACAATAGAATTTAGCAGAATTTACTTTACAATTGCCTGAATGTTCATAAACAGATTTGCAATCTATAAAAGACTTACATCTATAACACTTGTACATTGTTAATTCATATGGACCATCCTGCATGATTTGCATTTTTACCTTATTCTCATACTTATATATAGATTTTTTTATAATTTTGTTTATTGCATGCTTAGGTAAAGCACCAAAGACATGATCAAGCCATTCATCATTACAAGAATTAAATAATAATACATCAAAATTAAGATACTGAAATCTTTCTTTACAATATGTATCATGTAATTGATGATGATGATCATAGGTCGAAGATATTAAATTAACATTACATATTGCACATTTAGTTGTATCTATTTCTATTTTATTAAGATGGGTATGAGAATGACAATGTTCTACTGCTTCATCATAGAAATTCATTGATACATCACAATTTTTACAAGTATATAAGTGCAGAACTTTATCATCACATTCTGTTTCAGAACCAAGAGGAGATAATGAAGTTTGATCATTATTTGTAATTTCTGTGAGTCTAGAATCCGTATTGCACAACATTATATTATCAGACTTGTTGTTGAGTTCAGTTTGATTTTGTGTATTGTAACTATGGAATGGTTCATGTAATTGCAAAGCTGATTTAGTTAATTTAATGTTACAAACAGAGCATGTTATGGATCTACCCTCATTGCATACATGCAGTATAATTTCATTTTTACAAATAAAATATTTTTCACACAATGTACACTTAGGAAAGTCGAAAACTGGTGTTATTTTTGTTTTAGTTTTTAAATCCAAAATTATAAAGTCTTTCAATTGTATGTTCCTATTTTCGAGGTGTATTATTCTATGTAAATCAACAGTCTCACTGGAAAAGACTAGCCCACAATACTCACAAACATTTTTGGTACCTCGTCTACAATTTGCCTCCAGATGATGTTCAACATTACAATTTCTAGATATATTACATTTACATACATCACAAAAGTATAATTGTGTATACTTTTCCAATGAAGTATTTAAACATTTTTTTTCCTTTATGTCACCCACATTACTACTGTTTTCAGTATCAATCATCGAAGAATGGAAATCATTGCTTGTTTTTAATTCTTCTTTTTGTTGTGATGCTTCCTGATTGTGTTCTGTTACAAAATCCGAAATTCTGTCATCTATTCCAATTTCATCTATATCACAATTAGTTTGATGAGTTAAAGAATTTTCTTCCCCTAAATGTGTCCCATTACATGACTTATTATTTACTTCAACTACAGTAAAGTACTTTGAATAGTTATGTTGTTTTTCATGTAGATTTTTATGCTTTAGTTTGAAAAAAAATTGACAACTCGTGCAATACCAATGTTGTAAGACTTCTGAGTGTTCCAAATGATATCTAGCAGTCTCAGATGTCACAAAGTGTATATTACATTCACTACATTTATACAGAATTGCTTTTAGGGCCATTACTCGAACCTCATTAATACTTTCATTTTTGTTTTTTAACATTTCATTCCTATGTCTTTTACGTAAGTGTCTATTATATGATAAAACATCGTTATAATTTGAATCACAGAACTTACATTTAGAAGAAAATTTAAGATTTTTTGGGTGTTGAATATTTGATTTCTTATTATAGAGTATTTCATATAAGTGGTCTATTAAAGTTTGAATTGATGGAAATATAATATTGCAATGAAAACATGGTTTTCTCAAATTGTTGTCTATCGCTTTTGAGTCATTAATATTGACCATTACATTAATATTACTGCTTTTATTCTGAGATACCCCTTTATTTGAGTAAAAATTAAAGATATTACTGTTTTCTCCATTTTTGGAGTTGTTTTTAAAATTATTTTTTTGAAGACACATATGTTGATGACACAATCTTTCATGATTACACAGATCCTCCTTTTTAGAAAAAAGTATTAAACATTTTTGGCAAAACTTTTGATTACTTGTTAGTTTAGGACTAATATTTTGTAAGGAAACCTTGACGTCATACAAATAATTTTGTTTTGTTTTTCCTATTTGAGATGCGTTGAATTGTCTCCATAATTGCTTGTTTGTTTCACCGCTGTTAACTGTTTCAAAATTTGATATTTCATCTTGAATTTCTGAAAATTACAAAATGGATGAGCATAATCAGCATTTTATCTAATTACTAATAGTTTGACAATAAATGATTTTAAATGGCAGTAATAAAGAAAATATTATACTAAAATCTTGTTTCAAAAATCAATAAAATTTTATTATAATGAAAACTTTTTGGGATTTTTTACATACCTGACAATTTAGATACTTTATAGCTAAAATATTTAAAATTAAAAAAGCAGATAAAATCCGAAAAAGTTGTTTCATTATAATGAGCGAAATTGGCATAAGCATTAGAAAAAAATTAATAAAAATTTGTTTATTGAATATAACAACTAAGAGAAATTTACTGCTTCCATTGCAATTGCAATTTTAAAATTGTGATTGTCTATTCCAGTAATTTTTGAAGTTCTGTTGGATACTTAATTATGGACTGTTATGCAGGTTGTGGATTTTTTTTTATATATATAGACGCGCTTGACTGCGATCTCACCTGATGGTAAATGAAGATGCAGCCTAAGATGGAGCGCGCTTTCCTAGAAGATGCCTATTCACTCTTGACTTAAAGATACCCAAGTTATAGTTAGTTGGAAAAACGGAAGCTGGGCATTTCAAATTTTTACGGTGCGTATTAGAAACGAGGAAGCAAACCGCTTAGTGCGAGATCGTGGGATTTCAACCACGTGGCGGTGCAGATTCATGCGATGCCTTGCGGTTCGGTGGTAGAAGGGTGGTGGCAAAACTAAATTGCTTTGTTCTAGAGCACACTCTCCGAAATATAACCTGTAAAATACCGACAAACAGGCAACCTTGCGCCGATGTTCGAGACTTTTAAGTCAATCCAGGAAAAATCCAAAGAAGGCAAACCAGCGATTCGTCACCGATAAATCTTCTGGCTCGTCGATCCACAGAATCCAAAGCAGCAAGCTGGTACTTGGCAGAGTTATCCCATAAATGCCTGCAGTACCTACTCAATGCACGATCGAACTTGTGCTTGGTACAGAGTAAGAAGCTGTTCCGGTGTGAAGTACTGCCTGACTTTACATACTACTTTAGGATACCAAGTTTCTTACCAGCAGTTTTTGCCTTGGATTCTATGCATTGTCTGAAGTTCAGATTAGACGAGACATTTATGCCTACCAGATCAATACTATCGGTGATCAGTACAGATACACCCGGGAAAGTCGGAGTTATTAAGAATGGACTCCGTTTAGCGGTAAAAAGACACGCTTGCGTTTTGGAAGCATTAAATTTGACATCAATTTGACAATCGGACACTTCTATCAAAGCCAAATTTATGCGCTCGACCAAAGCCTTTCTATGATCAAGAGTTTTGGCCCTACTAGCACGGGGACAGGACATGTATCACTCCGTAACAGTGCTGTCATCCGCGTACCCAAAGATACCGGGCCTGAGGAGGTCACTAATGCGAATCAAGAGGGTTGCAGAGAGAACTGATCCCTGAGGGACACGGGCATTAACCTCCATCAAGTCAGACGAGGAGCCATCTAAGACCACCCGAAATGATCGCCCATTCAGGAAATCTGATATCCAGTCACACAGGCTAGGGGTCATTCCGTAAGCTGAAAGCTTGCTCAATAGGCTCTCATGCCAGACCCGGTCAAATGCCTTCGATACATCAAGTAAGACAGCTAGCGCCTCTCCGTGCTTATCCAAGGCTTCGCCCCAGATGTGTGAGGCGTATACTAAAAAATCCCCCGTGGACCTGTTACGGCGGAAACCGTATTGCTGGTCCAACAGGAGGTCATTCAACTCGAGGTATGCCAGGATCTTATCATTCAGTACACACTCCAAATTTTTACACAGTATGGATGTGGTCGCATCTCATCCCAATCTGCCGACTTATATCGCCACACATGTCTGGTTCCGGTAGGACCGGTATCTAGAGGGTGAAAGTTAGATACGGAAGTGGATAATGCTATTTAAGGGCTGACTGTGTGTATCTTATAAGATTTTGATATATTCTTTTTTACCATTAAATTCCACCATATTTATTACATATTTCTATTCCCAAATATGAATCTAAAAGTTGTAGTTTATTGATTGAGGAGAAACAGTTACTAATGGGCTATTTCACTCATCACACATCCACAACTGGTTAAACCGGGCCTTCGAGTATTAAGTGTTGATATAATTAAACTAACATCAAAGCATTACAGCTACAGTTTCACTTAATATTGAATCTTGTTAGCAAAAATTTAAAAACCATGAATATATTTGATATTGTTACCTATCATTATATACTTACCATCATTATAATCAATGATTTCCTTTTTAAGTTTTGATAGATCTGGAAAAATCTGTTTAATGATAGGATTTTCCAAGACATCATGTTCTTCTATATCTATCATATCGTCTGCCATTTTGTACCTTGATTAACATTGGATTAATAGTAATTTTTTTTCTAATTTAAACACTTAATTAACCCACTGTCGATGAAAATCATCAAAATTCAGTTGTTTATTGAAAGTCTCATATGAACTTTCACTGGAAATTTACTTTTATCTGATTTCAAAAATTTATTGAATTATTGATAAGGATATTTGGACACTAGCGTGACTCCAGCGGTAATTTAGCATGACTAGTGTGACTGGCACTGAGTACAGTTACAAATCTATTATGGTTCTGTTTCCGTAATTAAATCACACTGAATATCCCTAGTATTCTTTAGAAGCTGGAGAAGCGGAATGAGGGCAGCCCCCGCCTACTGTAACAAAACGCAGACACCCGGGCGAGCCCGAGCAGCTAAGGCTGGTCAAAAAAAGCCGAAGCTGCAGAGATGAGTTTTCCAAAGCCCCGGAGACGTCACGGAACAAAATTATGACGACTTTTTTTTCGACAAGTACCAGTCACGCTAGATTACCGCTGGAGACACACTAGTGTCTGAATATCTTCAGCCTTGAATTATATTTTAACTTTTTTTTATTTAAGCTGAAAATGTAACTAAAAAAAACATGGCTGTGTTTTTCTTACATTTTAAATGATTATTATAAACGAATTATTTAAAAAAAGGTTTTCTCATGTATCATCTCATGTTTCTCACTTAAACATTAGTACAAATACGAAAACTAAATATATATTAGTTTGAATAAGACTTTTTCTTGTCTTGTAAAACATTTACTAAGAGAATATGTGAATTTATTAATTTAAGACTTAATATTGAAAATAAAACAATTTTCTGTTTACCTTTTTGTAATCCAAATTTAACACTGGCTTCAAACAAAAATTAAAAGTACTATACTTTATTTTAAATAATGATAATCTTGATATATGTATATAAATACAATATACATCATTGTGTAAATAGTATTAAATTACTATTTTGAGTTGGTAATTTGGTAGTTGGTACAATATTTAGTATTATTTACTTTGTAAAATTGTAAATATTTCTACGACCCACTTCATCCTAGGTTGATACTTAGTGTAAAGTGTTACTAGCTCTCAAAATTATTTACCCCTAATGACAAATACTTCTAACCTCACTCCAAGACCCATCCAAGACCCAAGTACTTGAAAATCCTAATAAAACCATCGTTGTAAAACTAAAAAATATTACAATATATTTATAAATAATACTCTTATTAAATTTATGAATTTCAATTAATAAACACCTGAAATTAAATAGACTTTAATTTTCCTTTCAAGAATCATATTACTTAAAACAAAGAGCAACACGGAGGGAAGTAGCCATGTACAGACGTTCCCCTCTGTCAAGGTATAAGGCCAAATGGCCATATGCATACAATAAAACTAGTTGCAGCCGCACTGATCACTAGACTAAATCTAGTTGCGCGATTGAATCAACGTCCTTCAAAAATGCCAAATTGTTCTGTTTTTTTGCTGCAAAAAAAGATCTGCCACGTCAAATTTACTAAAACATGGCGTTACGTTACCTTTCATACTAAGTATTTTTTAATCACATTATTACTTGTATACTTCTTTTAAACCTTTTTTAAACTTAAATATTACAAATATTATCGGTCGTGTTAACTCGATTTTTTATCCCTTGGGTTACATTACTGGAGTTTTAGTAAGGATCCCTTATATTTTTGAAAATATAGTATAACCTATGTCGCTCAAGGATAGCTTTTCAATGGTGAAATAATTTTTTGAATCGGTCCAGTAGTTTCGGAGCCTATTCAATGCTAAAAAACAAACAATCAAATCTTTACTCTTTATAATCGTTTATTTTACATGAGAATGTTTGAATTGCAGTATATAATAAATTAAGTCTATTTTATAATAACATCTTACCTTTGTATCACTTTAAAAACCTTATTTCCCTAACCGAGTACTTGAATTTATCCATAATGCATATCGAAAGTTGTTACAACCACGGCTGTAAGCAACTTGTCAGTGTAGTTGCGGCGTGTCATTATACTGTAATGACACAGAATGTATCTATGCGTGTGTGAAAAATGTAAGTGTGATTTTAATTTAGTATGTGCCAGTTTCATAGTGACAGACGACTATTTTTGTGTGGGAATTAGATAAAGTGTGCATGTGTGTAATTTCACCCTGTGTGAACTCATGTTTTTGCCCATATTTACCACGCTGGGCAGGCGGGTTTGTGACCGCAGAGCTGGCTTTGTCACACCGAAGACGCTGCTGCCCCTCTTCGGCCTATGTATTTCAAGGCCAGTAGTTGGATGGATCCCGCCATCGATCGGCCTTTTAAGTTCCAAGATGGTACTGGAATTGTGTTATCCCTTAGTCGCCTCTTACGACACCCACGGAAAGAGACGGGGTGGATATATTCTTTGATGCCGTAACCACACAGCTATATTTCATATTATAATTATTAAAATTATATCTTTTATAAATTTTGTCAATTTTCATACAAAAATGGAAGTAAAAATATATCGATAATATATTATCACTTAAATTAAACATTTACCAATTTTGTTTTGAATCATCTACTATTACGAAAATAAAATTTTTGTATTTATACATCCTCCTGGTTCCACGTGCCGGTCCAACGTATGACTACTATTGCGTATACCTTCACACTCTTCTAGTTTCTATACTAATTTCTATACTGTTCACGCAGCTTTAATTAGCATAAATAACGTTCGTACTTGTACGACGAGTACACTTTTGAAAATAAACAAAAGAGCGTATTATCTTTCCTTATCATAATTTCTACATAGAAAAAATATATTAAATATTTATATATTATTATTTGTGTGTAAGCATTTTTTTGTATGTATATTTATATGATAATATATATATTATCATATAAATATTGGGTAATTATGTACATTCCCGACGAGAAATTTATGGGGTTGGGGGGAAAAGGGGGGTTAAAAGGGTGGGTGGGAAGTTAGTGTTGGTTTTTCACCCCCCCGGACAACTATTTTCGTGTAAACCCTGTTGTTACAGAGATATCGTGGATGAAGTTTTGAGGTTCACTTTTTAAATCGGAAAAAATTAACCTACCACCTTTAAGGTTAGAGTAGCGCTGCGGGAAGTGCAGCCCTTCCGCCCTTGCGTGCGAGGGCTGCACTCTCTCCACGCCTCCGGCTTAAAAAAACACTCTAGGGGTAGGGCAGACCAGACACGTGGACAGTGGGGCGCTCGGATTCGGTTTTGGGTATTTTTCGAATTTCTATACCTATATTCTAGCACGCAATGTTACTAATTTTATTAGAATATTATGTCTGACGCGTTATTTTAAAAATGTCTATTTGTCAGTCGTTAAAGGTCAGTTCGTATCGTATTTTAATCTTGCAGTAAAGATCGTTTTTACGTAAATTCGTTCGAAAATAACGCGTGATAGTCGCAGAGCGGAGCATGAGTACACTTCCCGCAGCACCGGAATGAAGGTAGAGTCAGAAATAATAAAAATTTAACCTCCCACAAAAAATCTACCTGTAATGTACATGATACCGAAATATTGTATATATACACATACAGAGACAATATATATATTGTATATATATTGTCTCTGTATGTATATATATATATATATATATATATACATACATACAGAGACCAACAGACAAAAATTCTAACAATCATTGTTTTGCGTGCTATTTACGTTGATAAAGGTCCCAATAATATTTTTTATCAATTATTACATTTATCTTACATGTACAGACAGGGACATTTTTATTATATGTATTGATAATTATAATTTTGTATGTTGTACGCATAATAAATTGTTAAATAAATAAAATCAGGAACATGTTATTTTATATAGAAACCCCTGACTGTTTCCCCCCTTACTCTACCTCACCGCACAGCTGATCAAATGTCAATTGTCAAGAAAATGGAGTTTTGTTACGCATAATAAAATATGATAAATGTTTCAATATGAAATCAAAATACATAATTCTGAAAATCTGTCGGGGTTAGAATGGAAAATTCAACTCCATTTCAACCTTGGACAACTGAAGATAGTTCGAAAAATATTACAACTGAAAGAGAATTAGTGGATGACGCGAAACTTCATCGGGAAAATGTCAATCATCCAAAACATAGGCAAACTGCGTCTTACGATAAAGAAAGTGTCGTCGCTCCTAGTGCCGTTCCTGGACCATCGACTGCCGCTGGTGCCGGTATTAGTCCAGTCGGTGGTAACGTCTCCAAGATGGACTCCAGCAAAATAGCTTCCATGCAGCAAATTGTCGAGAACACTCTCAGGTAATAAAAATTAAACTAATTCTGTGTGATGCTGAACTTATATCTAATCAAGCTGCTTTTCATAACTACTATAATATAGGTTTATATTAGCTAATAATGGTGTTAGATTACATATAAAAAAGAAAAATATATATATATATATCAAAGGTAAACAATGCTCCAATATGCTATATCTATACAAATAAAAATTTGAGTGTCTGTTTGTAATATTAAAATTAGCGCTTTTTAATAAATGCATATGGATGTATACAGGGTACAAATACAAAAAATAACATTTTTACAATTTTTGTCTGGCTGTCTGTCTGTTTGTTTGTTCTGGCTAATCTCTGAAATGGCTGGACCGATTTCGACGGGACTTTCACTGGCAAATAGGTAGTTGATGTAATAGAAAGCAACTTAGGCTACTTTTATTTTAGAAATTTATTTATTTTATAACTGTGAACCGAACAATATTTTTTTTTAATTCCATCCGGACAAAGAAGAAGATGAACCCCGAGTTGAAATTACTATAAGTCAAAAAATCAATAAAATTTTCTTAAGTTAGATATTAATTACTACAATTTTAGCAGAGACTCAAATAAACTGGACACAGGTTATCCAGATGAGAATGTGAGGCTATATAGACAGTCACAAAAATATATTTATTAACTGTTTAAATAATATGAAATTAAATAGTCATCTTAATAATATAAGTTGCATTAACTTTTCAATGTGTTTTATAAATATTTAATTTATTTACCTAATATTAACTCTGGTGTAGTGGTGCGTGTAGTTGCCTAAAACAATGACTGTTTGAGAAGTTGATTCCCGCCCAGGATGGATATTTGTATTTGTTCAAATATTTCTTGCCAGTTTGGTCTATCCTTGTAGGTCTCCCCATTTTGACTGATAGCAATTGTTACTCATAGTAAGGAACATTTCCACCAAGCCGCAGTAGAGCAGTGTGGTGGATTAAATTCCAATCCTTCTTCTACATGGAGAAAGAGATCTATGTCCAGCAGTAGCCCGTTAAAGGCTGAATCATAATATTAAAGTAAAAATCTTTAATATCAAAATACCTAAACAAGTTTTGGTTCAATTAAGCCTGTAAATAACTGTTGTAGTGGAGAAATATATACTTTAGTATTGTGAATTATGAAAAATAATATTTATATTTATAATTTCTAAAGTGATGACTCACAAGTTAAATGATGATCTTTTACTTCTACAAACTAAGAATTTACATTATCTATAAGACAGAAAAGTTTACATAGATATTTTGCATTAATATTTTTTTTTACTACAATTTTAGCCAAGAAGGTCGACAAAGAGTGTCTCAGCTGTTAGAGGCAGTGGAGGCTCTGAGTGGAGCGGAGAGACTTTTGCTTTATCTCCGTCTACCGACTGGTGTACCTCCACATGACCCTCTCAAGCAGCCTATCAATCCTTTAGGATCCAGGTGATTACATTCAAAATACATTTTATATGCAGGTCATCTAAATATGTAATTGCTACTTCATGTTTATTCAATGTACCATTATTATCAATACATAAAGATGGTATCTTATAAGATTATTATAAGTAATATTGCTGTGTCATGCGTGACTTGAACCACATCATATTTTAAAAATAGATTTTCGTTTATTTTTTATAGAGCTGAATTGCAACAAACCGTTACATGGATACAGACACATTTAGAAGTGGATCCTGATGTTTCATTGCCTAAACAGGATGTTTATGATGAATACATGTGAGTATTTTATATCATATTGAACTCAACACATAAAGACCTTAGAGTCTGTAAATATCTCTTAAGTTATCTATCTCTCTCCCCCATTCTGAGCTCACGTAATAATGGATGTACCATTATGTGACAAAGGCCAGTCTCGTGAAATAGATGATATGTAACTTAATTCACCAGATTGCTTCACTGATAATAATTTAACTACAATTAATATTTAACAGTCATTATCAATTGATTACAATAAAAGCGGGAACGATACATACCGTCAGAGGAAGACCTTATTAGATAAACGAGGAGGAGACAACTAGCCTGTTTCACATACTTTCCTAGCTACAAACAGAACCTCCTACCACGGCGTTATTAGAAGTTTTGTACTACTATACCTGATCCGTATATGAGCTATCTATCTTATTATATCTTTAATTTTTTATAGTAACCACTAATATAGAATTGTTAATTATTGCTCATTCATGTGAGTTCTTTAAATACCTAATAAGAAATGGTATTTGGAAAGCAAATAAATCTTAATCTATTGTAGAATAGATTTCAGTTTTACTGTATTATTGCGGGTTCGGATTGTCTGAGTTTACACTTATATTTATTTATATATGTTTTATTTCTGTCTATTTATCAAATAAAATATTATTTAGCTATAACAGTTGGCTGTTACCTGTAGCACCAAACATTAAGTTTCTTACTGTAGGATCAGACGACTGTGTGTGTATGTTATAATAATATATTAAAAGTCATTACAAAACCATATGAAATACTAATAATCAAGTCAATGAAATATATATATCTTATTACATACAATCAAATTTAGTCAAAATTTGTAAATTTTCGAAAATTGAATATAAAGGTATAAATGGTTTATATCATGCTTTTATCACTGAAGATACTGTGTTCATGCAATCTGACGTAACTCAATGTCATTACTATTTTTATCTGTTTTTTATTATTTCCCTAATAAGGGCTAGGCTACAAAAAAAACTGCCAAAAAGGAATCAAACATCTGTTATCATATTAATTTACTGTGAGTAGATTAGATTAAAATAATGACTTGTGATATGTTGGTGGCCAATAATAGAGAATAAAATGTTGATTTGTGTAGATAACGATTAATAAAAAATAATTTCATAACTTCAGCGAAAATAAAATATTTTTAGTAAATTTATTGCATTTATTATAGGTACACATTTTGTGTTATCAAAAAAAGAACCGTAACAATTTATTGTCTGATTATTATTATTATTAATAATAATAATAATAATATTATTATTATTATTTCACTGAATGTCACTCCGCCCGCCCAATACATAATAGATACATATATTATAATAACTACTTATATAGATAATATAGTAAATTTACTTATACTTTAAGCGGGTGGAGGAATAATATTATTATTATTATTAATATTATTACTACTATTACTACGACAATCGCTCAGGTGTAGTGGTGCAAATAGGCGCCTAAAACACCGACTTGCGGGTTCGATTCCCGCTCGGGATGGATATTTTTATTTGTACAAATATTTCTTTCCGGTTTGGACGTCTGTCCTTGTGGGTCTCCCCACCGTGCCTAGGAAAACACGTAAAGCAATCGGTCCCGGTTGTTATCATAAATCTCTGATAACGATCGTTACTCGTAGTAGGGAACATAATTATGCCCCAACATGCAGTGGATTACGCTCCACTCCTCCTCCTACATGGAAAAAGAGGTCTATGCCCAGCAGTGATATTAAAGGCTGAATCGTGGTCGTGATAGTTTTTAATTTCTTTATTATATATTAATTGTACAAAGAAATTTTCAATAACAGGAACGAATTATACATTAATGTTCAATACTGGGTGACCGAGCTTAGCTCGATATTTTTAGTAAATCGTCTGTTTTGGAAATCATATTTAAATACGAATTACATATTAATAAAAAAGGAATAATGTTTTTCGATCTTACCGACATAATAATAAAAAATATGAACTGGTTATTTAAATAAAATGTCACGAGTGCAATTAGAAAAAAAAGGGAAAAAAATCGACCTGGAGACATGAGATTAGAATTGGGGTCGTCTTGATCGGTCCCTTTTTAACGTAGGGAAAATCCTTCATGGATACCCTAAAGCGCGGGGCACCGTAGGGGAGTCAGACTCTTACTGAATAAAAACCACCACGTGTGTTCCGCCTATGCGCCTATGGCGGGATCACGGGGACGCTGAGCGCTTCCGCAATCTCGCCGGCGCCTACTCGGACTAAGGCTCGTTGACAGCGACCTGAGAGAGGCTCTCTTGAACACATAAAATCGCCTCAGTTCGTTCAGTTGATCAGGTAGGACCTGGGCCGCCGACCGCGTCTCCCGCGACGTGTCGGAAGCGAGTTCGGATCCCGTTCCCGCCTTCGTACACCTTCCCCAACATCACAGCGCTGCAGAGGGAAGAAACGGCGCTCCAGTTCTTCTCACTGCCGACCATGGCCACAATCACAGCCGGCAGCGAGAGATCCGCTCCAATGACCGCGGATAAGGCGGCGCGCTCTTCACACCACGCCGGGCAGGCCACGCGCGTGTGCTCCGCCGCATCCTCGGCGCGGACGTCGCAATGGTGACATCCCGACGTCGGCTCCCGCCCCAGCACTCGGCACAGATAACGACCGAAGCAGCCGTGCCCGGTTAGCATCTGCGCCAAGTGGAACGACACCGCACCGTGTCGCCTTTCGACCCAGCCGCGTAGAACGGGCCGAATCGCCGTCACCAGCTTCCGACTCGCGTTTGGGTCCTCGAGGTTCGCCGTCACGCGCCAGAAGACCGACGCGGGAGCTTCGGCCTCTAGTTCCCACGGGGGGCTGCTGGCGAGGAGACACGATACGGACACGCCATCGAACGCACGACCCCCCCCACGAAGAGGCGTCTGGAGGCGCGAGTGTTCCGTCAGCGGTCAGGAGCTTCGGCATCAGCCGCCGGGTCTTGATCGGTGCCGACCGGCCTATTTCCAACCTGAGCTATTATAATTACAATTTTTTAGACAAATGCGAAATTTACCTTCGTATTCTAATAATATTGTAGCCATTTTTTCATTGCCTAAAAAGAGGGATAAACGACATTTTCTTAAAATAAATCGTAGCTATATCGATTTCACAGGTCGAAGACGGGCAGCAGCGTCTTCGGTGCGACAAAGCCAGTACTGCGGTCACCAACCCGCCTGCCCAGCGTGGTGACTATGGGCAAAACACATGAGTTCACGTTATTTTTGGCGTCAACTTGTGGAGGCCTATGTCCAGCAGTGGACTGTATAGGCTGTAATGATATCGATTTATCGCCTTCAATAACCCCTGCATACTAAATTTCATGAAACTCGTTGGAGCCGTTTCCGAAATTCAGATTACATACATACAAGAATTGCTCCTTTAAAGGTATTAGTTAGATTAATCGAATTCATTGAATAGTTCTAAAAGCGCACAGATCATTTCGCCAATGTGTTATATATTGGAATGGAGACTACACCAAGGAGATTGAATAGTGCATAATAAAATTTAGTTTTTATTGATATAATAGAATAGTGAATAACAAGATACAACTTTTTAGTCAATGAAATACTAAATTATGAAACAATCTAAAAAAAGCTAATATAAACAATTAAATTTTATAAACAAATGAGGCTCAAGAAACATTATCGCAGGGAAAAAAACTTACGTAATATTCAAAGTGATAATGAGTAGGTACACCTAACTTATTGTGTTAACTCAAAAACTGATTTCAGTTACTATAAATAAAAAAAACAAAAAAATAATAATTTGCTTAACTGAGACTAATGAAGATAAAAAATTACTCGTATATTTTGGTAATATTATATCTTACAAACATTTTTTTTTTTAATTATTGTCTTAAAAGTTATATGTAATTTTAAATTCATAATAATTTAACTTTATATAATTTTTAGGTGTTTGTTGCTTCATTTAAATTATAATATTAATATGTAGGTACATATCTTTGATAACATTTCGTTATTTTTATAAATGCCAACGAAAATGTCTCTTGTTACTTCAAAAGTTAGACTATAAACGATTTGGAAATTCTTCATTCATTAATATTAATTTTACACTTTCTACTCGTATATCTATTAAGATATATTTTTTACAAATTGCTGCAAAATTTCATATATATTAATATATTCTCGTGTCACAATGTTAGTTACAATATTCCGCCGAAACGGTTGGACCGATTTTTATGAAATTCTTTGTGCATATCGGTTAGGTCTGAGGATCGGACAACATCTATTCTTCATAGTTATAATGAGTGGCGGATTGAGGGGGAGTTAAAAACATATATGGCAAAATAACGTTTGCGGTGTCAATAACATATATGGCAATACAACCCTGGTCAAACCCCAACCATTTACCCTTCGAATGCAGATTTATTAAAAAAAAAAAATCTGTTAATAAACTGTATGGTATTATTAGAATTAAATTCAAACTGTATTTCTGATATTTTAGTATCAGCGGCTCCAGTGTAAGTTTATTTAATTCAATCTATAGACTTTTTAAATATTAATAATTTTTTACTTTAAAAATGTTTGTTTTTTTTACTATTCAGATAGCAAAGGGTAGGTGTAGTTAACTCCATCTCTATATTCTATTATTCATTTTGTCGCTAATGTGACAAACAATAGTGTATACATATACCAAGATCTAACATTATTGTTAATAAGCCTTTGAGTTATTACCGTATAATCATACAACTCAATCTATTATCAAGTTTTTATTATAACATGTAAAGTATCTACAAATCATCCTGATCAGGATGAGTTTGACACGGTGAATGACAGATTCATGTTTTACCTTAAATAATGACACTAAAACATTTTGATTTTCCTCCTTAGGTTTTCCCGAAGTGCTATAATTTGGGGGTTTGGGGATGTTCAAGTATTACGTAACGCAATTTGGAAGGATCTTGTAAAACGTTACGATGCGTTACAGGGGCGCTGCAATTGGGTTACTGCAAACGCGTTTTTTTTTTGCGTTTTTGCGGTAGTTTGAGCATAGTTGTTTCATTTGGGTAAAAATGGTCAGTAAGGTCCTACGTAACGTTTATTGGGGGTACAAGAAAACGTTACGGCGTGTTACATGTGGGGAAGGGGTGTCAAAAATCTTAAAATTTGCGTTACGTAATACTAGAATGCCCCGTTTCTCCCGTCCGGTAACGCACCCGCAACTCTTCTTATGTTGCAGATGTCCTTGAGCGACGCTAGCCATTTAACATCAGGTGGCTTTGTCTGCTAAAGAAAATATTACTATTCTTTCAGTTTTGATTTAGAGGTTTTTCTTCAACAAAATGCATTAATCCCATTAAAATATATATTAAATAGTAATTTTTAATAATATAAGCCTTTATTCAGACGTAAACAGTTTCCAATAAAGTTTAACTTAATTTAACGACTGCTGAGTCGTCGACATCGACAGCACGGTCTGTGTGCCTTTTGCCAAAGGCCTCCCCCATTTCCTTCCACTCTGTTCTATTAAGTGCTCTTCTAGTCCATGTTATTCCTGCTATATTTTTTATCTCATCTTTCCACCTCCTAAACTGTCTACCTCGATTTCTTTTCCCATTCCTCGGATGCCAAAATATTGTGTTCTTATTCCATTTTTCGATCCCTCTTATTAGGTGACCAGTCCACTCCCACTTTAGCCATCTCACTTGTGTGGTTACACTCTTAATTTTTGTGCGTCTTCTGATATTTTAGTTTTGTATTCTTTCAGACTTTCTTATACTTAGCATACTTCTTTCCATAGTAAATTGACACGTTTCTAGCCTTTTGTATTGCGCTTTAGTTAAAGTCCAGTCTGAGCCCAAGTCGGACAGCCATACGTTATGACGGGGAATATACATGTATTATATAATTTTGTTTTGATGATGGTCTTAGTTTCTGTGTTCTTCATTATTTCTTTAAGCCCCCAGTAACGTTTCCATGCATTTCCGATTCTTGTGTCTATTTCCTTTGACATTATATCTGTGACTGAGATTTGTTGTCCTAGGTAAGTGTACTCTTTTACATACTTCACTGGTTCGCCATATAAAAAGATAGGGTCTTCGATTGCGTTTGTCAAGGCTTTAGTTTTCGAAGTGTTCATGGTTAAGCCTATTTTACGACTTTCTTTGTCCAAGTCTATGAGCATGTGTTGTAGTTACTCTTTGGTGTTGGCAAATAGCACAATGTCATCGGTGAATCGCAAATGTGAAAGTTTCTCACCATTTATATTGATGCCATACTCGTCCCATTTTAGTTGTCGGAAGACCTCTTCTAATACAGATGTGAATAATTTTGGTGATAATGGGTCTCCTTGTCGTACTACTCTGTTTATTTTTATTTCTTTTCCCTCTTTTTCTAGTTTTATTTTGGCTGTACTATTAGTGTATATGTTCTTTAAAATCCTGATGTATTTATGTTCTATTCTAGTTCTATTTGGCGTCTTAATTAGTTTTAGTCTTTTTTCCGTAAGTTCAATAACTTGTTCTGATAAGTGTCCTTTGTACTTTGAATTATTTTTAGTATTGGTGTCTGATCTTGCCGTTAGTATCTCATTAACTATGTTGTATTTCTGTTGATTGTCCAAGTTTTGAAGAGACGATTCTGTCACTAATTTGAGATTTTTCTTAATGCTGTCTATTCTTTGTTTGTTGATTGGCATTGACTTTTTAACTTTGAAAGGACGATTTAATTTCCAATTAGGCTATGGTTATTATTAAAATTTAAATTTGCTACGGTGCTATATTTCTCAAATGACTTTGGTTTATTTCTCAAAAAGTAGTCAATTTCATTTTTATACCGGCCATCTGGCGATATCCATGTCCATCTCCTAGAAGCTCTTTTTTTAAACATGCTGTTCATTATTTTAAAGTTAATTTCAAACGCCATTTCCATCAGTCTTTGCCCGTTTCTTGTTCTTTTCCCACTGCAGTAGGGGTCCAGTATAACTTCTTCTCCCTTTTGTGGCGTTCCAATTCGTGCATTAAAATCACCCATCACAATGCAGTTTCTGTATGTATATTCTTTTAAGGCATTGTTAAGGGATGAGTAAAATGCATCAATTTCTGAATTAGTTGCCTGTTCAGTTGGAGAATATATTTGCACTATAGACCACGTTTCTTTACCCGGAGGGATTTGAATATTCAATATAGCAATTCTGTCTGATATACCTATTATTTCAACGATAAAATTCTTGAGTTCTTTCTTAATCAAAAATCCTACTCCATTTCTCCCAGGAATTACGCCTTTGTAATATAATATGACTTGATTATACTCTTCTATAACTTCGCCATTTCTTCTCACCTCACTCAAGCCAATGATGTCCCATTTGATATGTTCTAGGGAGTACAGAAGTTCCAGCAGGTTGTCATCGTTTTTTAATGAAAGTATGTTATATGTAGCTATATATATTTGTTTTGATTTTTTGTTTTCCTTTTTCTTTAATAATGTTTTCGTTTGCAGGAGTAGGGTAGTATTTGGAGGGTAGTGGTCGTCATTCCCCACGGAGACCAGCCGTCTTGGGGACAGAGTTTGGCTGTTACCTTGGATAGATGTTTCCTGTATTTTCGGTTGGGTTCCATGTTGTTGATGTCTATTGTACGTTTTTTGATGTGGAGGGTGTTGAAAGCGACACGGACCTATTTCGTGCCACGTAGTCCAACATACTTGTTTTATTAATTTTTTTTTTTTTGGTGCCAAAGTAGATGGTTGATTAGGAGATTTATTTGAAGGACTAATGCAGTCATTTTTCCTTTTACCTATTCTATCTCCTTTCGGTTCTTTACTGATTATTTTATCTTTGATCTTTGACAAAATAGCAAATATTTCCTTTTGTCCGTTCTTCTTTTAGTTGGGGTAGAAGATGTTTCCTCAAGTTTCTTTGCTAAAGTCCTTTTATATGTAGATGTCGGAATTCAGTTTCTTTTTATTTCTAAGCACTTCAACTCTTCTCCAGTTTGTTGTGAAAGTTACAAGTATAGGGCGCGGTTTGTCGTCTTTTTTCTCTCTTAGCCGATTAACGTTGTTTATTTCATTGGGTGTAATGTAAACATTCATATATTTCTCTATCACTTTAATGACGGTTTCAATCGGGGACTCGTCGTGTTGTATCTCTTTTACTCTGAAAATGATGACGTTATTTTTTCTTTTCTCTTTTTCCATGGACTTAATTTTGTTATGTGGGATCTCGACTTCTGTTCTTAATTTTTTATTGTCTTCCAAAAGAGTCATAAGTGTATCACTAATACTTTCTGATACATTTTTTGTAACTGCTTCGGTTATCTCCCTTGTTTGAACTGCCATTGCCTCATTCATTTTACGCAAAAAAATTTCCATTCAATAATTATATAATTATGATTATTAATCACTATATTCGATCGTTTAACTGACTGACTGTTAAAGATACAGTTGTTTTTCAGAGCTCATTGTATGAGTAGCAACATGAAGCCCTTATCGACTGCCGACTTCGGCAAAGTAATGAAACAAGTTTATCCTACCGTACGTCCACGTCGGCTTGGAACTCGTGGCAATTCAAGGTACACAAATTTATATAAAACAATCATTGCAAATTTAATTTTTAAAATCAAAAGATTTAATACATACAATTTTATTTATTAATTAATTTATTTTTTGCTAGATATTGTTACGCTGGTCTTCGTAAAAAAGTTAAACTTGAAGTACCACAATTACCCGCCTTGAATGAAACATCTAAGGTACGTTTTAACTTTATGAGAGTTAAAAAGGTTGTTTTCATTTGATAATTTATTTAAATTATTACTATTTTTAGTATATACTTGTACCTATGTTTACAAAATTTCAGGAGCCAAGTGGAACTATGAAGGAAAGTGAAAGAATTGTGTGCGATTGGGCTGAAAGTAAATTCGGTAAGTATTGTTTTTATTTTATTTATAAAGATACGAAGTGTTAGCGCTGTTATCACAACAACTGTAACTGAGAGTGTTCGAGGGCTACCTCTAAATTATTGTATAACTACTTTAAATTCTAATTTGATATTTTTTCATAAATATTAATTTTGGATATGCTATGTGGATTATTAAAGATGTTAGCTATGTAAAGGTGTTTCGAATGTATAGTTCGTCTTTGTACGTCAACAAAACTCTGAGTAAATATTATTAAAGGTTGATGGATGACAAATGCTTTCATGGTAATTAGATGAGGAAACAAAAGTATTTGAAATTCGATATTTTTTTGGACATTTTTGAATTTAAAATTTAATCAAATATGAATTAAATGGTAATAATGAACTGTTATGTAATGAAATATAATTGTAAAAATGTAAATGATTTTTAAAGGCATGAAGTTTTTGAATATATCTGAGCTGTCAAGGCACCTGGTTTCTAAGAGCATTACTCCCCGAGCATCATTAGGACCTGCTAGCACCTCCCCGCCGCCGCTAGCTTCTATTCACGGTAATTATACTCAATATTATAAAGAAGAATCGTTACAATTGTAACAACTGTATCTTACACGTCCTGTTACCAACATTACTTAACATATTTGTATTTCTAGGTCCGCCGGAAGAAGTATCGGGACCTCAAATAATGAAGCAACAATTGAAACGAAAGTTACAAGTGAGTGTTATTTTAGTTTTATTTAATTTAATTAGAAAGTATAATAGAATTGTCTAATTTAACTATATCGAACACTAGACGCAGGGAACCCCCGGGCGACCGAAAAAGAACAAGGCACAGGAGATCGCCGGCGAATCACCGCCGTCCACTTCGTACGTGAGCCAACACCCGCCCGTGAAACATGAAAGCGAAGTAGTGTCCGAGCCTGCGTATGTATATCAACAAGCCTACGTACCCGTGTACGACGTACGGCCGACCTTCCCGTACAGCGAGCCCCCGCGTGCGCATCCCCCACACCCCTCTCATCCGACGCACCCGCCCCCTGCGCCGCACCCACCCATGTCCGTACACGAGTACCGCCCCGACCCCTACGTCTTCGACCCGCCATACGCGCACCGGGACATCTCCGCCCCTTCCGACGTCGCTCACAACCTTCCGATCAATCTTAGCAGCGACGCCTCCCTTGACCTTTCGACCGAGCGAACTGAGTGGCAGAGACGCCGGCCCCCCGACCCGCCAGTAACCCGCCTCCCTCTACCCGGGAAGAAGCTGATACTGGAGACGTATCAGAGCGAAACGCAAGCCAGCTCGCCACGGTCCTCGCAGATTGACACGCGCACGGTGAGCCAACCCTCCGAGGAGTTTCCGCGCAGCGAGTATTTGCCGAAGAAAATGAGAGCGGCGGAAATACTTGGTGGAAAGCTAGCCGCTGCGCGCCAGCCGCTAGCCAGCGCCGACCCAGTATCCTCGACCGCCTCAGTCGCCGTGGAGCCGTCGGTTCGTCCAGAGGTTGCTTTTTTAGAGGATCCAAAAAACTTAACGAGCCGGTCCAAAAGCACCGCCGCGGCGCTGGCCCGGGAGGAACAGGAGGCGGCGAGTCCGACACGGTCGGTGAAGGCTCCGACGCCCAAGTGTGATCGCAATAAAATCCGAAAATTTTGCGGTCGTAGGAAAGGATTATCTCCAGATAGGACAGAGCAACAAAAACGCCCCGCGACGCCCGATTCCTGTTGTGGTCTAGACGGTATAAATATTAAAACAGGAATGATTTGTGAAGAGAAACATTCAGAGATTTTGAATCGAGAACGGGTTATCAGCATCTGTAATATCGATAAACACGATCTGGATGATTATCTTAATGAAGGAAATAGTCAGGAGCACGAGGAAGAGCTATTACAATATTTTCATCAGCGCGACATTGATTACGACGCGACGGCAGATTCGAATACAACTGAAAATCCAGTTACTTTTTTAGAAACAGGCCAGGACCCACACGACGAGCACAGCCAAGGGAAAAATGAAAAAATATCACAACTGCGTGAATTACTAGCTAAAAATTTAAAGAATCATACACAAAGTGGGTCCACGTCTCAGAACGTAATAAATAGTCATCAAGAACCCCAAGCACCCATTGATAACAACCACGAAGTTCATATCACAAAAACTCCGATTTCTGAAGGGGCATTTAAGCCAGTTGGTAATATTACAGAAATCGTAAATGGTACTACTTTATCAAAGGAACACGAAGTCGATATAAGTAAAAACTGTGATACAATATTAAATGAAAATGGGATTTCTCTTAATCGTCCTACAGAAAATAATCATAGCCAGCTAATAAGCTCCTCTGGATCTCATCTTTATAATGGTAATGGCCACAACGAACCGCAAAGTCCGACCACTAGAACCCAACAATACGATTTTGTACCAATTTCAGATGGGTGCCATTCACCTGGAAATTTTAACTCAAAATCTCCTCTCAGCTTTGGGCATAGAGGTCACAGCCCTTCAAAACTGAATAAAACTATAATATTAGGTGGATCCTTACAAACATCACCTATATCACATAGTACGGCCGCTAGCCCATTTGTTAGTCCAAGAAATACACCAGTGCCACGGTCGCGTTATTGTTCTCGACCCATACCGAAACACAACGGCAGAAAAAAACGAAATCTTCTAACGTTAGGCGTAGGTGACCATTGTTCGAAACCGTTTGCCATACCAAATGATCAAAAGTTTATAACTTCTAAAGCTTCCATGTGCGGACCAAGTATCAAGTATTGTCAACCGATGTCGGCACCGCCATCACCAAATATCCTTTCAAATTATAAACAGCAATTAGTACAAAATACAACGATTTCAAATGGTACAAATAATGTATGTTTGAATTTCGTACCAAACGTATTTCGAGATAATATGAACGGTGAATTGTCTCAGCCATTATCAGCAGATCCTTTATCAAGTGAAGTTAGTAGATTTTTTCAAGAACCAGTGTCTAATTATAGATTAAGTCACGATGCTTCGTTCAGATCACAATCTGTTCCACTTAAGCAAGCAACAATGAATATTGGCTTATTGAGCTACAATAACACCCCTGTAGGATCAGTGCCGCCAACACCTGTACCAAATGAGTTTTGTGATTTCGGTTCTCTAGCCGACACGTGTGATATATCAAAGGCTGGTCTTAATCCTGAAACACTAGATAAAATATATGATGCTATTGATAGTAGTAACGATGTACTTAATGCCGAAACATCAGCGAATATTTTGGAAACTAATGATACCCTAACAAATGGTTGTGACTCTTTGCCTAATCAACAAATTTTAACTGAGGAACAATTGAATTCTTTTATTCCGACTAGCGGTGCACTAATCGATAGAAATTCTCAATTTAGCGAATCTTTTCCCAATGATACATGTGATGACGTCGAAGAGTTTTTAAAACGAACGAACAGAATAGAATTCGATGTAACCGAATTAGTTACTGAAAAGAATAAATACTATACGTCCCGGTCAGTACCTAGTACTCCGCTACCATATAAGCGTACAGCCCCGAATTTACAAATCGACTCTCGTCGTTCTAGAGAGTTGTTTCCAACTGAAAACTATTCGGATGTATCCAACGGTATATCTTCAAAATCTGTACCATCGACTCCACAATTACCTGAAGATAGAAGTGTTTTTAGCTATAGTAATAGAGATTTCCTTATAAATGGAAATTCCGTCGATATATGTAATTCTAATCAAATGCAATCTGTTGTTGAAAATGATCAAGGGCTTACTTCTCCGCTTGATATTTTGCGTGAAGACATTCTAGATCCGTTAGCTCCAGCTGCCGATTTGTTAGCTGACCTCGACAAGATAGATGGAACACCCTATGTTGACCTCTAGTCGACCAATTGATTATCAACAGTTAGAAATAAGACTAGATTCAATATTTTGTACAGTTAGATATCGGATATTGGATATCGTTATAGAGTACAATATTTTATATGCCTTCAGTGAAGGTGAAGTTATTTCAGCATGTAGTTTGAAATGTGAATCGCACACTCCCAACAACATGAGTCAATATAATGCACCACAATAATGTGATAGGATATGTTATATCTCCATAGTAGAATAAGGAATAACAACAATGAATGAGATTCAGTTCATATATTTATAATTTACATTAATCTGGTTTCCCTCAAGTTCTTTCAGAAGGCCTATTATATTATTATTTATAAATGTGCAAAACTAATCATCATCATTACAGCCTATACAGTCCACTGCTGGACATAGGCCTCCACAAGTTTACGCCAAAAATAACGTGAACTCATGTGTTTTGCCCATAGTCACCACGCTGGGCAGGCGGGTTGGTGACCGCAGTACTGGCTTTGTCGCACCGAAGACGCTGCTGCCCGTCTTCGGCCTGTGTATTTCAAAGCCAGCAGTTGGATGGTTATCCCGCCATCGGTCGGCTTCTTAAGTTCCAATGTGGTTGTGGAACCTTGTTATCCCTTAGTCGCCTCTTACGACACCCACGGGAAGAGAGGGGGTGGCTAAATTCTTTAGTGCCGTAGCCACACAGCACGCAAAAACTAATATTAAGGGAATTATAAATATTGTCAAGCCATTAAAACTTTTCTATATTAGATAGTTGGGTCGGCAATATCGTGATTTTTATTTTCTTTAACGGGGCCAAATTAAGTATCTGATTTTGAAAAATAAAACATGTGCTTTATGACAATATGTAAGCTCATTGTAAAATAAAAGTAAACATCGAAATTTTGATATTTATATGTGACTAGCAAGAAACAACATCAACATAAAATTAAGTAACGATGTGCTAGGTGATTAATTCCTTATAAATAATGAATGTAGATAAGTAGTTTTAAACAGACCAAACAGCCCGCCAAGCGTGCGAATATAATTGGATTTCTTAAGAAGGACGTGTATGAATAGTATATAGTTTATAAATATGAATTTATTGTAAGTCAGCACAAAGATTTTTAATATATTTTATTACTACATAGGAGTTTTTCTCTTATATACTAAATTTAAAGGATCGCATGAAATGCGACCACGAATGAATTTTAAAAACGCCTTTATGGCTGCAGTGAGCTTATATAAGAAACCTAACAAAAAGTAATTATTATTGTTATAATGTCAGAGGTCAGCCAAAATCGTCTCAACTTTTGAGGGTAAATTGGATTTAATGTATTACTATGTTAATTAACAACTGTCTTTACCTAAAATTCCACGAGTGTTGGCTGACCTCAGTTGTTTCTGGTCGAGATAGACCTTAAAGTATCTGATTTTTTTTTTCACTACAGCTGTTAATTATTTTGTTAAAGCTTATTAATTATGCATTTTCATGCTGTACAGTTTGATGATATTGCATCAGTAAAGTGCACAGCATCCGAATGTCGTAGAAATTTATATTTATTTCCTTGTAATGTGCCTAAATACCTAATAAATATTATACGAAAAATAATATACAACAGGCTTAGTAGTTGAATTGTTAAACGCTAGTACAAATGACACAATGATTTGACAGGGATATACAATTATGTAAGTGAAACCGAAGACTGTTAAAGTTTATAAATATTTTGAAAGTGAAGCTATTAATTATCACTGAAAATTGTCTCGAATAATAGACATTGAATTACGAACAACGGCATATTCCAATTTGGTATAACATACCAGACGTCTTGTACCTTATTACTCTAAGTGTACGCTGTCAAGTTTCACGTGTTATTAGCGAGTAAGCCTCATTGAGATTTCATTGAAGACATCGAATTATAAACAATTCGATTGACGTGAGTGAGGGTGTCACCGTGACTCACGAAAATATTCATGTCTTTAATAAGATCTTTGAAGAGATTTTTGTATATAGATTAATATTACTTTATATAACATTTAGTTATTTAAGATTGTCTTTAATGTAACATCCATCATACGTCTAATTCTGGCTCCTTGTTATATATATATAATAAGAGTACTTAGGTATCATAATTTTTTGTCTAGCACTTACGATGTAATGTGTTAGGTATTAGAAATATTTGTGTAAAATTAATGTTTCACGTGTGATGTTATTAATATACAAATTGCACTTTTTGGACCCCCTTGGTGAGGCTGTAACCCCCCCCCCCCCGGGCCCCTTCAAACCAAGAAATCACGTGTATTTTTTTGTGCAAAGTAAATTTTAATTCTTAGAATATTGTATTTAAATACATTATTCTAAGAATTATAAGTATCTGATTAAATTAAAATAAAAATTAATCGTTGTGATACAAATTTCTAGACAGTCGTCAAGGTTGTTTGGTTGTTTTTTTGCTTTAGAAATCACGCGCTTAACGAAAAAAATTACACGTGATATCTCAATATAACCTCCTCCCTTCTTGTGATATTTCGTGATGTTTTTCCGAACCTCCCCCCCCCCTCGTCCTTCGAGCCTCACGTGATTAATGCACAACCTCTATGTAAAATTTCGACGCAAAATATTTTTAAGATAAAAGAAATTTACTTGGCATTTATCAATTTTTTGAATGACTAAATTATAATGCATAAAGTAATCTATTATGTTAAAAAAATCTATTTCATTTATTTATAAAAACAATACCCGTTTAAACGAGTGTACCCGATCAGTAAATCAGGTACATTGGGGTCGATAGGGTCGGCAACGCTCTTGCGATGCTTCTGGTGTTGCAGGCGTCTATAAGCTACGGTAATCGTTTACCATCAGGTGAGCCGTACGCTTGTTGGCAGACCTAGTTTTATATATATAAAAAGCATTGATCAAATTAAATTGATCCTTTTTAACAAACATTGTTTGTGATACTTAATAAAACGTATTTTAATGTAAAAGTAATATAAATACGTACGTTATAATTTGGTTTCAACACTCCTTCAATTAAAAATGCTAGACAACTGCAAAGAAAAATATTTTAATTGTAAAAATCATATCACACTTTATTGTATTACGAAACTGTAATCAGTCATATGATGGACATTTGTTACTTATAATTATTGTTGTGTACATATAACGTTAATTTTTGTAGACGTATAAAACATGACATTGTTTATTATTATTATTATTACAATTATGTTGTTCCGTTAATATTATTGTTTTTATTTCTTAATATTTTTATAAATGTACGATATTGAATAAGGTTTTTAAATATAAATTTTAAGTAAAAATATCCATGTTGTTGATTAGTGTTATGGATGTTAACACCACTTGCTGAACAGTGATAATAAATGGTACGATAGAAGTTAAACATTTATTTTATATTATTGCGTATCTCCTTGCACAAATTAAATTAAAGAATTTTAATTTGTTAAAAATTTAGTTTAAAGTATTACACTGAGACACCATCTCGAAGTCGTATTTTCATTTTTCAAGAGCCAAAATAAATCTTCTTATCTAAAAATATTTTAGTTTTCCATTATAACATTTTTAGTAGGTATACTTTACACTTTATACCTTACTAGCTGTTGCAAGCGACTTCGTCCGCGTAAATTTCTGTTATTATGATCGCAATTAAGAGGTTTTTTAAAGAATATATTTTAAAGCACTTCTACGTAAATGATATTTATAGTTTTATTTTCTTGTGGCAGAAGAACATACTGATTTTCTCCGCAACCCAATCTTGACAACGCGACATATAATTATGTGGCCGGGTAAGAAGCAGTCTTGACGTAAATCGATTTCTACATATATAAATGTTTACCCCTATGATTTATTAATTGTTACGGCAAAAGATAACTTAACGGGAAATTGGATTCTTTTAAAATTAAAAGGTAAATCATTTGGAATCATTGGGATGCAAGGTTTAAGCACTATTTGACCAACTGCTCTACCTTTCAAAACTATTGCTACGATCACGTGGTTTCGCAGAAATTTGACTTACCGTCGGGTCCTTGGTTTAAGATTTCTAAGTAAAATTATTGGGGCACCTAGTTTTAATTTGAGGGAATATGGAGGAAGGGTTTAAAGAATTAAGAAACTCCTGTGGGTAATGGACCACATCTTCTTGATCCATTACATTATCAATAGATGTGTAGGTAACTATATCTCCTGCCTCCCTCTCGCCCGCCGGCCAGCGCAGCGTCTTGTCTTGCGCATCATGTGCGCGTGTTAATTTTGTTGCGAAGTGATTTTAAAATTGTATTACCTTCAAAGATGTTAATTGAAATTAAGTGATGTCAAGGACAATTTTGTTTACAATTAAATACTCTTAATCAACAATACATTTATTTGGATAAGGGTTAATAATATGTTGATAAAATTGTTTGGCAAATAATTGGCATTAATGCATTTATTTCGACCAAATTTGATTATCATAAAAAGGTTATAGTGAGTCAATCTTAAAAGATAGATATACTTTCGCGGACAAATTTTTAGATCATTTAAAGAGGAATAATTCTTTCATACATATTTTTGGGTAACTTGAACCGTTCACGCAGCGCATGCCACGGAAGCCTTCAAATATGAATAATTTTTCCTGTTTTTGCAACATTTTCCACTGATTCTTCGCTCCTATTGGTCGAAACGTGATGTTATAACATCACCCTATTATCATCTCTTTAACGCGTTCAAACAACCAACCAACAAACAAAAAACTCTTCAGCATTATAATATTAGTTTAAATTAAATACTTGTGATGAATAACGTATTTATTTAGAAAAGGGTTAATATCATGTTTATAAAAACACCTTTGCAAATAATGCAATATTTTAGAACAAATTTTGTTAGTATAAAAAAGGTTATAGTGAGCCAACCTTTGAAGATAGATATATGCTATCGCGGACTTTTTTTAGAACTTTTAAAGGGGAACAGTTCCGTCATACATGATTTTTGCGAAACTTTAACTGTTTCGCAGCGCACGCAGCGGAAGCTCTCAAAGGGAAAAAAGAACCCCCGATTTTGAAACATTCTTCATTGGTGCTCCGCTCCTATTGGGTTTAGCGTGATGATATATAGCCGCCTTTCTCCTCAATAAATGAGCTATTTATATTAGTATAGATTAACGTGTGCGCACAAAGGCACGTTTTTTTATAGTCATGTGTTTAAGTCGATATATAATGTAGATCTATACTAATATTATAAAGAGGTAAAGTTTATAACTTTGTTTTTATGTAGGGGGTAATCTTCGCAAATACTGATCCGATCATAAAAAGTCTTTCACTAACAGAAAGCTACACTATTCAGGAGTGACATAGGCTATATTTTATTGTAGTTGAAAAAAAAATCAGTAAATAAGAAAAAGATTAAAATATAATATCAAAATGGTAAATAAACTAGCGCCATCCATCGCTATTAGAAAACAATTTATTAGTCTTTCGACGTTATTAATTTAGTCTTATTTTAGTCTATTGACGACTTTTTCTCGATTTTTGATAGATGGCATTGGAGCAACATATTATTTATTTAAGAAAGGAATGATTTTATGATCCTTAGGTTTATATTTATGTCTTTCTCGGAGGAGATGGTACGCGGTAAAACGTCATACTCAGGTCACATTTTTTATACAATAGGCTTTAAGTTTCTAAACTCCAATAAACGTATATAAGCATATAATAAAATACCAGATCATTTATTAAACAATATGAACAGATTAATCAACATTATTAATATCACCTATTTTGTACATCACTTATTTTTCCAAAACTAGTCAAAAACCAATCATGTAATATGGGATCATCTTCGTGAGAATAATCATCTGACACATGGACTGTCGATTTCGGATACCACTCGAAAAGTAAGCTTATTAGCGGTATTTCTTGCAGTTTGTTTATAAACTCCTCTCCATATTTTTGTTTAATTTTTCGAGCAAAACATCTTTTAACATAAGTCAAAAATGTATCTAAAAAGTTGAAACAAACATTTGGATCCCACAGCCTCTGAAAGCAAAAATATAGTATTTTTTATGAAACTTGGAAATAATAACTAAATTGATTAAAGCTTGTTGCTTAAATGATGACTGTTAATAAGACATAAATCAAATTACATCTCTCATCATCATCACTTCAGCCTAATACAGTCCACTGCTGAACATAGGCCTCCACAAGTTCGCGCCAAAATGGAGTGAACTCATGTGTTTTGCCCATAGTCACCACGCTGGGCAGGCGGGTTGGTGACCGCAGGGCTGGCTTTGTCCTAACGAAGACGCTGCTGCCTGTCTTCGGGCTGTGTATTTCAAAGCCAGCAGTTAGATGGTTATTCCGCCATCTGTCGGCTTTTCGGCAAGTTCCAAGGTGGTAATTAACTTCGGTAATCGGACGAGAACCGGTGTATTCAACGTGGTATGGACGTTGGCTTCTAAGGTGGTAGTGGAAATGTGTTATCCCTTAGTCGCCTCTTACGACACCTACGGGAAAAGAGGGGGTGGCTATATTCTTAATGGGCTAACCACACAGCAGTTATATTTATTTTAATTACATCTCTACAAGATTAATATAAACCTAAAACTATTATAAAGTAAGTACATTGGTCTGCAAAATCAATTAAATAACAGTCTTGAATAGTTTTAATTACCTTTGATATTCTGGGCAAATCACTGATTTTGTATAATTTCAATTCCTCAACAATACCATTATCATTTCTACATCCACAAAGTATTTTATCAACTCCAACAAGAAATGACTGACACCACCACTTTTTGGTCTTAAATCGCCTAAAACATAAATATTTGTAAGAAAATATTGCAATTTAAAAAAACTATCATTATATACCTACTGTAATTAATCAACTTTTTATTTATGGTATTTTTTATGGCACAACAGGAAATATCCAGCTCAAAATCTAGAGCACCCCGACTGGAGAAGTACCTTGATCTTACAGAACATCTTAGCTAAATAATACTGCTTTCAAGAAGTGTGGTGTCCCTGTGGTGAGTGAGGTGACCAGAGCTCCTGGGGAGGAATGAGAGTAGGGTTGGCAATGCACTTGCATTGCTTCTGGTGTTGCAGGCATCTGAAAGCTACGGTCATCAGGTACATCAGATTATCATCAACAGCCATATGCTATTTTGCTGACCTAGTTTAAAATAAATACCTACTAAAATTGTATATAAAATAATAAAAACAATATATTAAAAAAAAACAATACTCATATTATAACTATATATTACAATCTCTTTAAAATATTATATACTTTTTAGACAAAAAACACAAACTTAAAATTTTTCTCCTGTCTTGAAAATTCGATGTGCCTGTTTGTTTTGAGTTCAATAAATTCCTTAGAAGACAAATATTGTATAATAGCTTCAGGATTATTTGATTGTGGAACAGGTGAGACGGGCATTTTGTCACATCTTATTCCATCCATCTCAGCACCATAGATAATTTTATGTCTGTTTAAATTTGTTGCAAATACTAAAGAAAATTCCTCAGTCTCGTCGACTGGCAAATTCGGATTTGGTTGACCATCCGGTTTATCTATATATTCAACAAAAGTGTATATGAGAATAGTTGATTATTTTATTATTATGTGATATTATGAGAAGTATAGCAAAACATTTTTTTCATACCAGACAGCATATATTGTTCAAACTTGTAACCCCAAGAGGTGAATTGTTTATCTCTTTCTGACATACACATTTTCTGGGATATTTTTTCTGCAGTGTCCCTAGCGCACAGGTATATATTGCCTTGAAATAATATAGCAACAATTTTCCAAGGGTCTTTATTCTCATATGGAGTACAGGCAATACATGTCAATAGGCCTCGATAGCAAAAGAACCGAGCGTCATCTAATTTACTATGTAAAGAAAAATTTAGTCTAACTCTGTGTTCTACTAAAAATTTTAATAATTCTGTTAGTTTTACATCAAGGTCTGGAGGCTTTCTTTTAGCTTTGTCTAGGTTTAAATTTAAATCAAAATTTACTTTTCCCTCATAAATTCTTTGTGCATATTTAACATTTTCGATTCCAATATATCCTATAATTTTCGGTTTACCATATTTTGGAAATGGCTTCAAGTAAATTGATTCTTGAACATGAAGCTCAGGTTGCGACATTGTTATCACTTATTTAAGTAAGAAAACGATTAATGAGTAATTGTTATAAGATACTGATGAAACAGACAGTTTATTTTTAACTATCAGACGATATTCATAACTTTTAATTAAATTAAGTTTTTTTTTCAAATATAGTTGCCAGCAAATTATGTATCTAAAAAAGATTAATTTATTTGCTATTTGTTATTCTTATGTGTAAGGTAATAAAACTATCTTTAAATAGTTAATTTATTTATCTTATAGTTACACAACAAAACTAATTGATTACACCGACACGACATAATCAATATAATGACACATTGACATCATGACGACATGACAATAGTTTTTTTAGTGAAGTCGTCAATGTCAATTTAAGCAAATTTTACGGCCTCGGATGCAAGTCTTAATATCAGTAAAAGTCTTAAACAATATAGAATAGAGAATAAACATACAACAACACAGAACCTAAAAACTCAGATAATATATTCTTTACTGCACTAAGTAAATTTTACAATAGTCATAACAATATAGGAAGTTGGTAAGGGCGAACTTATCTCTAAAAGAGATCTCTTCCAGATAAAGTAATGCAGGAATAGAATTATAATATTAAAAAAACATATAAAATACATACACCACACATACATAAACTTATACACAGATACATCTACATACATACATACATACATCTACATACATATATACATAAAACATAAATATAATACATATATACATCTCATACATCTGTACTGATTTTGGAAAACAGATAGTTCTTAAGATTGTTTTTAAAACTGGACAGCGATGAGCTTTCTTGGATGAATTTTGGGAGATTATTCCAAAGGTTAGCGGCGTATACAGAAAATGAATTATATAAAAATTACAGTGTTTATAGTTTTCTTAAATGTTTGGTCATTATTTCTTAATGTTGTACAGGTTCAAATTTTTGTCACGGTTTTATATATTATAGGTCTGGCTGGCTGATCAAGGCTGTGTGGTTACGGCAGTACAGAACATAGGCACCTCCTCTCTTCTCGTGGGTGTCGTAAGAGGCGGCTAATGAATAACACAGTTTCATTATCACCTTGGAACTTAAAAAGCCGACCGATGGCGAAATAACCATCCAACTGCTGGCTTTAAAATACACAGGCCGAAGACGGGCAGCAGCAGCGTCTTCGGTGCGACAAAGCTAGCCCTGCGGTCACCAACCCACCTGCCCAGCGTGGTGACTATGGGCAACACACATGAGTTCACGCCATTTTTGGCCCGAACTTGTGGAGGCCTATATGTCCAGCAGTGGACTGCAATAGATAGAAATGATGATATGACATCTTTTAGTAAATATGACGTGGCAGATCTCTTTTTGAACCAAAAAAACAAAATAATTCGGCATTTTTGAAGGATGTTGATTCAATCGCGCAACCAGATTTAATCTAGTGATCAGTGCGGCTGCAACTAATTTTAAACGCGGGAACGCCTGTACATGGCTTCTCCCCTCCGTATTGCTCTATGCTGTTACCGGTACCTCGAAATCTACCAAAAACGTAGAAATCTACTAAATCTGGTCACGCTCACCATTGAAATTGGGCTTAGTGTTACCTGTGTAATAAGACCGTGATTGAGACTGATAATGACAACCCAAAAAGTTTTTAGTTGCTCCTATTTGATTTTTGATTTGTATTTGTACAGTGTAGAGCGAAAGACTTGTATATCCAGCTCTCATAAATTAAAAAAAAAATTGTTGCCCCTATGCCAAACGTCAATTCGTTCGTTACACTACAAAATTCAAAATCTAGAAAAACAAGTTTTACACTAGAGTTTTGCATCTTGTAACAACTTCAAAGGTACTGCTTGATTTATAAATAAGCGTAATGAGTGATGCTTGTAGTGACGGTAAAAAGTGAAAATGGAAATAACCAATCGATTCCATAAATGCAGGCTATGTTTAAAAATCGGAGATTTTTGTTCCATATTCGAAAAAGATGATACGATACGATTATCGGAAATGGTTATGTCGTTTGCTAATGTTCAGGTAACGTATACATTACTTTTATACAGTATTTTTAATTCATATATCAATGTTTACAGCATTAAGGCCGTTCGAATATTTTGATGGTTGTTTATGTTTGTACTCAGTATCTCGTCATAGAACAACGTTCATAGATTCATATAGTAAATGTTTTTCTTTTATATTAATGACTTATTACAAATCATCATCTTAAATATTAACTAAAGTATCCCGCTATATGAAATGGTTACGACAGTAAAGAATTTAACCACCCTCACCTTCCTGTAGGTGTCGTAAGAGGCGACTACTGGATAACACAGTTTCACTACCACCTTGGAATATAAAAAGCTGACTGATGGCGGGATAACCATCAAACTGCTGGCTTTGAAATACATAGGCCGAAGACGGTCGGCAGCATCTTGGGTGCGACAAAGTCAGCCCTGCGGTCACCAACTCGCCTGCCCAGTGTGGTGACTATGGGCAAAACACACTAGTTCACGCCATTTTTTGATGCGAACTTGTGGAGGCCTATGTCCAGCAGTGGACTGCAAAAGGCTGAAGTGATGATGATGATGTGATCCAGCTATTTAAATTAAAAAAATTTAACACTCATTATTCATACTTTTACATGGAAATTACCACGAGTGTCATATAGACGTTAAGGGACGATTGATTGTTATCCAGATGATTATCGCTATTAGTCTCGTTTTAAATAAAAGTATTAGTAATGATTGTGAAAGCCTAAAAGCTAATATTATCATTGTTCTTTTAGATTCATGAAGGTGATGGATTGTCTGACCGTGTGTGTACATCATGCATTGAAAATTTAAGCACAGCATACTTATTCAAACTTCAGTGTGAAAGAATTGACATTCTGATGCGAAAATTTCCTGGTAATAATAATACTATGTATATTAATCACACAAAAGTAAACATATACATATATATAGAATATGGTTGACTACATCTCACATTACAATATTTACCTTTTAATTTATGGTCCATGTAATTTAATATCACCACCATAAAATAATATCATGACTCTGGCATTGAGTCAATATGAAACCATCAAGTGCTATGACTATACAAGTGTCATAATAATTTGAGATTATCTATATACCTGATTATATTTTACTTAAATGTTTGTATTCATTCATAATAGTTGTTATTATTATTTATATAGTTAAAATTTTTTTGTATTATTTGAAATTTAAATTGACAGATATACAAATTGATAAGCCAGCTACTTCTGATTATAACGACTTATGTGATCAGGAATTTCATATGCACACTGAATACATTAAAGAAGAAAATAATGATAATTTAGTAAAAGCAGAGCAAGCAGATAAGCAGCTAAGTCCTTGCTACGAAACTAGTGATGAAACTGATAGTGACATAGACTCCATTAAGTGTGTATACTGCAGTCAGTCCTACAGCAACTATGGAGCACACACTTGCCACGTCACCTGCACAATCGAGCACAACCAGCTACAAAAATCAAGTAGCAATGAAACATTAGTAGCAGCAGACATCACCCAAACAAAAACTCCAAAATCTATGTCACCTGTCACAAGCATTCCAGAATGTATTAATGTTTCATGCGTTCTCTGCGACAAAAAGTATGATAGATATGGGGATTATGTAAATCATTTAAATATTTGCACAAATAATGTTAAACTACATCATTTTGTTTGTCCTGTCTGTCACGAAATGTTCTCTGATAAGTTTGACTATTTGGAGCATCTGAAGGTGTTCCATTTTAAAGCTGACGACATGATGAGTGATGAGGGAACAGACTGTGTGGACTTTGCTCCAATGATTGTGAAAACGAGTAAACCTAAAGCTGTCAGGCGGCAAATAGGTTGGTCCATTGAAGATATCTACCAGGAGATAGAGTGTCAAAAAGTTGAACAAAAACCAACATCTACGTCTAGTCCTATAAAAAATTTCTTTTCCAAATTGGGAAATGAGTGAGTGGTACAGAATTTTGGCATGCCTGGGACCTACATCAGCGCTTTATGGGAATGCACTAACTTTCTGCTTAAGTAAATATTTATACTGTTATTTATTATATTTCGTGGGATTTCATTTCTTTTATAAATTAACCCTTCTTGTTATTCATTTTAAAGACTTGTTTTGTCTACTATCTTATAATGGAATTTTTTATAAATAAATATAGTAATGTTAGCAGAACATACCAAAATATATAGGAAAAAACTAATTTATTTTATTATATACATAAAATTTCCCATTTTAAAGGTCATTTAGTAGTAAACAAAGTACTCCAAAAAAAGTGAGCTTCCGGAAATTGATTGAAAATGGTAAAGCTAAGACAGCAGTGTATTTACCATTTCGTAAATACATACAAAATTACAAGCTTAAAAAAAAGGTATCCAACTACAGCCCCATAAATTCCAAAACTCAAACAATAACCAGTCAAATTCAAGCTTGTATTCCAGAAGAAGTATCAGGTAATAAAATATTCTATTAATATAGTAATAATATACATATAATTATTCTATATACATATATATAAAGTGTGTGTGTGTGTCAGCTCAGTCACATTATTGGAGTTGACTCCTTAAGAAAGATTACTGTGATTTTTATAAATTGAAATGTTCCAATCAATTAATAAATTTATTATTAATTCAAACAATAAAACTCTAACACATAAATAGATGCTTGCTATTTCACATCTATATTTTGCTACATCTAAAAGCGCTGTAGTGCATCCTTCAGGATTCCTTTTGTTTTATTTTTTATACCGTATGCCTTATATCATTTCTTAAAGAATAAAATTTGAAATGTATGTACGCGCATAACTTCCGTTGCCGTTTGCACTGAATTGGAATTCTTTCTTTTGTATCATTATTAGGAGTCATTCTTGAATTACGTCGATCTAATTTCACGATATTTTGACCCCTTTTTTTATCATTGTCACAGATGGTCACATGTTTTTCAATTTTACATGTAAATTTATTAATTAAATGAAAACATAAAAACAAAAAACAGTTTCGACACTATTATTTCCAATTAAATTATTTTTTAAATATAATTATTTTATTACTAACAATATTATATGCTAAATTTTAAAATGCACAACATCTTGGAACCCTCCCACGCCTTGTCACACAATGACATACTTCGTGAAACTCTTACCCCCCCCCCCCCTCTTAAAGTATGACGTATTTTATGGAAGGCCCCATTTTGTCAGGAAATGGTTTGCTTAAAATAAAATTTAAAAATCGACATTATCACCAATAAAAAAAACGAGTGTGCTTTAGAACACATGACTGAAGTAAAACTTCTGCACAATAGGCCTGCATTGTGTCCTAGATATACGAAACGTTACTGGCTATGAGAGAAAAAGAGAAAGAAAATGTGTGCTCGCATCTCTTGCTTGCTCCGTTCGCCTCGCCCGTTCACACTTTTCGTGACGCTGTCGTCACGCATTCACCATCTCACTCCCCAAGTCAAGCGTGTGTAAAGAAGTTTTACTTCAGAAAATGGTACAAAGTTAACTGGGTCAGCTAGGACTATAATGTTTTAAGTGCAATTCTGTTTTTCATAGATAGTGACTATGCTTCACCAAGTGGAACTTCTGAAGATTCATGGAAGATGAAACAAAATTTAATATGTGCATGTGATAAAAAGATCTTCATGCTCTCTGAACAAATTCACGTAAGGCTTAAATCATTTAGTATTCTAAAGAATTAAAAGGGAATATTAAATGAAATTAATTATTCTAAAGAATTAATAGAAATAATGGGGTTAAAACCCCCTGACGAAAAAAGAGGGGTATTATAAGTTTAACGCGAAAGTCTCTCTGTATGTCTGTCTGTGGCATTGTAGCTCTCAAATGCATGGACGATTTTAATGTTGTTTTTTTTACTAGAAAGTGAGTCTCCTTAGCAGTAGCTCTTACCTGCTTTTTGTAAAAATTTAGTATTAGCTCTTTTTCAAAATGATAGTAAGGCATTTCGGCTTAAAACGGAATCGTTACGCATAGCTTGTTAAATTTTTAATATTTTATCTTTGTCTTGTTGTTACAAGCTTACTTAACAAAAACTTTTTTAAACAAAATTTAAGGAGGTAATTTTATATACTATCTCATTGTATAAAGGCACTTTATAATGGCACTCTATAAAGGCACTTTATATAATTTAAAAAAAAAACGAGGAACTTTAAATTTTATCAAATCTATACTAATATTATAAAGCTGAGGAGTTTGTTTGTTTGTCTGTTTGAACGCGCTAATCTCAGGAACTACTGGTCCGATTAGAAAAATTATTTCACTGTTAGATAGCCCATTTGTCGAGGTAGGCTATAAGCAATTTCTTTTTCAAATTTACGCATGTCAAACCACAGCTAGTAACAGATAAGTGTATACCAATTTATTCCTTTTTGCAGGATCGAGACAGAATTGTGGCTATGGTAAATGAATTAGGAGGAGTTGTAGCTGAAAATACAAAAATGGAAATGCTAGCAACCCATTTCATATCAGTGTTACCAAATGATACATTCACGGGTATGATTGTTTGTGCGCTTGCTACAGGAAAATGGTTACTCCATATAAGTTTCATCTATGATAGCTTTCGATGCAAGAAATTTTTACAGGTAACTAATAATATATATTATATATAATATAATATATATATAATATAATATATATATAATATAATATTATATATATATATATATATATATATATATATATATATATATATATATATATATATGTACTGTGTGGCTACGGTACTAAAAAATATGGTCACCCCCTCTCTTCCCGTGGGTGTCGTAAGAGGCGACTGAGGGATAACACGGTTCCGCTACCACCTTGGAACTTAAAAAGCCGACCGGTGGCGGGATAACCATCCAACTGCTGGCTTTGAAATACACAGGCCGAAGACGGGCGGCAGCGTCATCGGTGCGACAAAGCCAGCCCTGCAGTCACCAACCCGCCTGCCCAGCGTGGTGACTATGGGCAAAACACATGAGTTCACGTTATTTTTCGCGTAAACTTGTGGAGACCTATGTCCAGCAGTGGACTGTACAGGCTGTAATGATGAACTAATAATATATAACGTTATCAGTCACATATATATTTTAAAATAGTCAATTAGACACGCCCACGACACGCCTACGCAGGCACGCACGCGCGCGCATCTTCTCTATATAAATAAAAATGACTATTGCTAAGCGCATAAATCGAGATTGGCTCGAGCAATTCGGCTAATGTATTTTTTTATGTTCCTTAAGGCTCACGGAAGGTTTTAATTCAAAAAAAATTAAAAAAAAAAATTACTATTAACTTTTGATAGAACGAAATCTGTCCGGGCAGCTAATATTTTAATAGAACTTATACTGTAGATACTTTATACTTCAATTAGGATACAAGATAAGTCATATCTAATGAGTAAGATGGTAGGTTGGTGCTCAAGATATTATTCTAGTAGAGTCAATATAAGCTCTCACACATTTTTTTATTTAAAAAAAAGGCAAACAATACCTACCTTAACTTTTTATTAGCAGCAATACCTATATGTATATACTTACTAGTGTCATTTAAATAACTTTTATCTTGTTTAGAAAGTTTATTTAAAGTATGTTATTATTTTAATGGTAAAAGTTAACAAGTCATAACTAAGCTATGACACACAAAAATGGAGCAAATAAACAAAAGCGCTTTTAAAATTAACTGGTTTGCGTAGTTGCTTTAAAAAAGAAAAAACTGTGTGTACTACTGTATACACATATATTTGTCCAAAAATTTACAACAATATAATGCTATAAACTATTGTTTTAAAATAAGAAAATTAAATATTAACGTTATAATTTTTTTTTCTTTGTAGGAAGAAATGTATGAATGGATGCGGCACCCCAAAATAGTTGAAATAGATAACACGAGTGTTGAGGTGGCAAAGGCAGCTGTATATTGGCACAGTGAGCTACAAACGAAACACGCGTCATTTCCTTTTGAAGGAAAACAAATTGTGCTTATAATGAAGAAAAAATACAGACAATACTATCAAATGATATTTAAAACTCTAAAAGCGAAACCCGTGACTTATGACCCTAGGTAGTAAATCACTAATATTTTGTTATTAATGAAGGTTTAAAAATACTTATATCATTGTGGTTTTATATTCTAGAACTCCCGGTAGTTGCTGCTCAGCTGATTACTGCTTCGTCGACATGAAAATAATAGAAAGGGTGAAACTACGGTTTTTCTTTCACCACAATGTTCCTGTCTTCCCTTATCAATATATATTAGTTTATTTACTTAAGAGGGGTCGAGTTGACGACCAACATAAATATCTATTACAGGATTGTAATAAAATAAAAGATAAAGATTTCTTTTTTAATAATACATATTAATTTTAAGACTTGACATGTTTTGAGACTAGATATAACTCCCTTAAATTGCTAACCTTGTCGCATTACAAGTCTTACGTCATCCATAACAAAAAGTATGTTAAATAAAATATAAATTGTAATTTCTAAATTCTTATTGTATTGAAATGATTACGTGGAAAAGTCATAGTATTAGTACAAATTAGATAGTTAATTTTGTTCTATATTACATCTTACTACTGTACTAAAGTAGTAAGCGGTCGACTGCGATCCGTGACAAGATTTAGTATGTTATAAAATAACTAGCTTCGTCTGCGTGGAATTTAACAAAAAAGGTAATTCAGTTCACTGAGTTATAAAATAAATAAATTTCTAAAATAAAAGTAGCATAAGTTTCTCCTTATTACATAAGCTATCTGCCAGTGAAAGTCTCTTCAAAATCGGTCCAGCCTTTTCAGAGATAATTGGAACAAACAGACAGACAAAATTGTAAAAAATGTAATATTGGTATATGTTCCGTGCATACATCCATTTGCATTTAGTAAATACGGTTATTTTAATATTACAAACAGACACTCCAATTATATTTATTTGTATAGATAGAAAGATTGATAAACTAAGAAATAAACGAAATAATGTAATAAGATTCAAAGCTACCCGCACACATACAATTGTAAGTTGGCCGACTACCGAACAACTAAATTGCGTATTTTTACAATTTTATTGATCAACTTTATTTTGTTGGTTGGTTAGCCGCAGACTATTCGCTTTAATCAGTGACAGTGTTGCTAGCGCGGTGCGTGTGCGTGAAAATACGGAAAAAAACGCTCTAATAATAAAAAGAAGACGAAAACAAAAGAGAAAATTTTGGGTGCACATATATTAAGTAATAGATTAAAATATGGGAAGCATCATACATTGCATTCTAAACTCAGATGTTATCCAGATAAATTGACTATTTCGTCTTTTGATGAGCTCATATATCTAATTGAGCCAGCAATAATCAAACAGGACACACCTTTCCGACTAGAAGTTAGTTCCGACTAGCTGTTGAAGAAAGGATTTTTTTTAATATAATTATTATATATCCACGGGCTTTTGAAAGCCATGTCCTTTTTTATTTTTAAAACATACTATTTTTTTTAAATTAAGGTTCTTCTACTTCGTTTGCAACAACTGATCGGGACGCAGACGTCGTACCCGTCGACGAAGATCCGGGCGTAGGGAAATCACGCGCATGCATGTAGTCGTCTTCCATCTTGCCGTGCGACTGACCAACTAAGTTGGATAGTCAGCGAGCTTGTATAAGGTAACCGTGCTAACGAACAGTTGGACAACTTTTTAATTGTACGTCGATCGGAAGTGAATTTCGATTCTGATGTGATTGGTATCCAATTAATTAGTTGGAGAAGATGTGCGGGCTAGCACATGTCACTATACCTATTAGTATACTCTGCGATTTAGTCGGCCAACTTACAATTGTATGTGTGCGGGAGCACTTAGTGATGCTACCGATACAGGTTATACATATAGGTACATATGTAGCGTTTGTTTTACCTACCAAAATGGCGGCTGGGTATATTACATTATATTATATTATATTACGTGCATGGTATATTCGCAATTTGCGGGAGTTATTTAAAAAATATATAGGTATTCTATTTTAGATCTTAAATAAAATATATTAGTGATTTTTTTCTGGTTGGGTTATGAAAATATTATTATTGAATTTATAATATAAGTTAATAAAATATACCTTTAATTAGAAATATCCTTTTATTTTTTACTTTTTCAGTATTCTCTACTCGTTTGCTTTTATTTTCGTTTAAAGATGGTAATGGATATCATAGAATGATCGTTTTCTTCTTTTAATCTAAAATTTAACAATACAATTTTATAATAAATAAAATGGTAAAATAAATTCTTGATAATTGTGTTTGCTTGCAAACAAAAAACCTACTTCAATTACATGAACAAGTAATAAAACATAAGTAGACAATAATTGTGTTTGCTCGCAAACGAAAAAAAAACCGACTTCAATTACATCGACAAGTAATACAACGTAGATCGACGAAAAAATAGTCAAGCAACTACGCGTTATCAAAGATTACTCAAAAAGTAGTTATCAGATCTCGATAAAATTTATAGGTGACCACATGATAAACATCAGCTTTCGATTAAATTAAAAATTATCAAAATCGGTACACCCAGTAAAAAGTTATTACGGATTTTCGAGAGTTTCCCTCGATTTCTCTGGGATCCCATCATCAGATCCTGGTTTCCTTATCACGGTACTAAACTAGGGATGTCCCCTTTCTAACGAAAAAAGAATTATCAAAATCGGTACATCCAGTAGAAAGTTATGCGGTATAATACAACGTAGGTCGACGAAAAAAGCGTCAAGTAAAAACGCATTATTAGATATAACTCGAAAAGTAGTTGTTAGATCTCAAATAAATTTAAATGGGACCAATTGGCACACACCACCTTTCGATTAAAACAAAATTTGTCGAAATCGGTCTACCCGGTCAAAAGTTCTGATGTAACATACATAAAAAAAAAAAAAAAAAAAAAAAAAAAAAAAAAAAAAAAAAAATACAGTCGAATTGAGAACCTCCTCCTTTTTTGGAAGTCGGTTAAAAAGATTGTCAAATAAATACGCGCTATTAAAGATTACTCAAAAATAAATCATGAGATCTCCATCAAATTTGAATGGGACCACAAGAAAAACATCCGCTTTCGATTAAAATAAGAATCATCAAAATTATTTATAAAGAATAAACTGGTATAACTAGCTAATACAGCCACTACGTTATAGTAGATGTGGTCACGTAACATCCTTTGATGGATATTCACTAAAGTAGTTTTACCTAATTCAGATAGATCGCTTTGTGACAAAATACGCGCCGTTTCATAAATACACGTCAACAAAAAGTACTCATTATATCTCGATAATATTTAAATGGGACAACAAGACAAGCATCCGCTTTCGATTAAAACAAGAAGAATCAAAATAACTTATAAAGAATAAACTGGTACCCTAGCTAATACAGCTCACTAAGTTAGGTATAGTTGTTGTGTGGCCACGTAACATCATTTGGTCGATATCACTGAAGTAGTTTATAATACAAACTTTTTAATTTTTTAATACAAACAATTAAGTATACGCGTTATCAAAAATTACTCAAAAAAATAGTTATCAGCTATCGATCAAATTTGAATGAGACTACATGACAAGCACTAGCTTTCGATTATAGTAAGAATCATCAAAATCGGTAAACCCAGTAAAAAGTTAAATAGTCAAGTAAAATAAGCATTGTTAGAGACATCATCAACTTGAAAAGTACATGTTAGATCTCAATTAAATTTAAATGGGACCACATGAAACGCAACACCTTTTAATTAAAAACAATTGTATTTGCTCGCAAACGAAAAAAAACGACTTCAATTACATCGACAAGTAATACAACGTATGTAGACGAAAAAATAGTCAAGTAAATACGCGTTATCAAAGATTACTCAAAAAGTTGTAATCAGATCTTGATGAAATTTAAATGTGACAACATTATAAACATCAGCTTTTGATTAAATAAAAAATCATCAAAATCGGTACAAAAGTTATGCGGTAAAATACAACGTAGGTCGACGAAAAAAATAGTCAAATAAAACGCATTTTTAGATATAACTCAAAAAGTGGTTGTTAGATCTCAACTAAATTTAAATGGGACCAAATGACACCTTTCGATAAAAAAATTTTTTTGTCGAAATCGGTCAACCCAGTCAAAAGATCTAAAGTAACATACATTAAAAAAAATACAATCGAATTGAGAATCTCGTCCTTTTTTTTGGAAGTCGGTTAAAAATAATCGAAATCGGTCCAGCTAGTCAAGTTCTGAAGTAACATACATCTATAGGTACAAATAAATAATATTGGAGTGTCTGTTTGTCATATTAAAAGAACCGCTTTTTACTAATTACATATGTACCTATATATAAACGGTACGTATACCAAAATAACACTTTTTACTATTTTTGTGTCTGTCTGTTTGTTCCGGCTAATCTAGACCAAATTTGACGAGACTTTCACTAGCAGATAGCTAATGTAGTAAGAAGTAGAGTCGTGAGACGACTTCCGCTTGAGGCTGAGTGCTAGTTGCAAGGATTTGATAGTAACCTTGTAATAACTAAGTATTTTCGTTATTGTTGTTGTTTTGTATAGTTACCTGTCAGTTGTTTGTGTTCTATTAAATATTGTGCACGTCATATTGTAACTGTAAATAGTCTTTGTTTTTAAAATGGATACTGATCAATCGGACCCCGGCGGAGGTTATGTTACTCCAACACACATTTAACCTTAAGTGTAAATGAGAACTCAAATAATCGTCTTAAACGCCCAAATACGGTATCTCTTGATTCATTTACGCTTCAGCCTGTAATATCCCACTACTGGGCAAAGGCCTCTTCCCCCATGTAGGAGAAGGATCAGAGCTTAATCCACCACGCTGCTCCAATGCGGGTTGGCGGATATATCCCTACTACGAGTAACGACCGCTATCAGGTGTACATGATAACAACCGGGACCGACGGCTTAACGTGCTCTCCGAGGCACGGTGGGGAGACCCACAAGGACTCACAAACACCCAGACCACCAGATTCATTTACTACTGCTAAAAAAACAAATAGCTTACATAACCCGGCTTCTTCCGTACAACTAAATTACTTAAGACCAAAATTTGAAAAGAAAAACTTAAATACAACACTGATGATCGAGCCCCTTTTATTGTACACGTAACACGTCTCAAAACCTGAACCGGAACCTCGGTCTGGCACCACTCTCCTATGGAGTTTGGTCGCTTTCTTTTTAAAAATAATTTCAAAATAAGTCAATGGATGGCGTAAAAAAGATTTGCCGTAACCGAGTGTCAGTAGAGTTTAAGACAGCAGCTGATGCTAATTCTTTCATTGACTCTTCTGTCCTCTTAGAGGCCGGATTCTCCGCAGCTATTCCGTCTTACAGCGTATCTCGCATGGATTTAGTTAGAAATGTTCCAGTTGAATGGTCAATGGAGGAATTAGTTCAGAATTTAAAGTTCCAATGGGTTTTGGTGAGGTTGTTCGCGCTCGTAGATTGAGCCGTAAATCAGTCTCTGAATCCCACACTATTGTGTGCATCCCTACACAAATCATAGTCATAACTTTTTCTGGTCAAAAACTCCCTCCTCATGTATACGCTTTCTACACATCTCTTACAGTTGAAACGTACATCCTCCCCACAATTCAGTGTAACAGATGTTGTAGGTTTCGCCACATCAAGACTGTTTGTAGGTCATCTCCAAGATGCTTCAAATGTTCTCAATCACATGAAGGTGATTCTTGTGTTGCCCATCCCCTCCTGTCTCCATTGTTCCGGGTCCCATTCAGCGAATGATCCTAAGTGCCCTGAAGCTGCTAGACAGAAAGAAATAAAAATTGTTATGTCTCAGGAGAATATCTCCTACCTAGAAGCTTCAGCCAGATTTCCTAAGGTCCGTAGATCATTTATGGATGCTACAATATCTACTCACCCCTCTTCTAATTCCCCTCAAAAAGTGCCTCCATCTTCCACTGTATCCTACAAAAAAAAAAGGTTTATAAAATTCGCAATCCTATTTCTTCCCCCTCCCCTGGTTATGATAAACTGGCTCACCAGTCTATTGTCCAAACCCCCTCTACTGATTATCCCAATATGGCTTTGCCATCATGAATAATGAACATCCACCAAACGACAACTTAAGTGAACAACAGTTCAACAGTTCATTGATGCCGGTTTACCGTACAATCTCCGTAATAGCTTGACTCAGCTTTTTATTCTAATAAAAAACTGTAATAATGGCCCGGAGGCCGATCATACAGTGGAACTGTCGTAGCTTAAGAAATAAAAAACAAGATATTTTATTATTTATAAAATATAATATTATTATCTTTGCAATCCAGGAGTCTTGGTTGAGGCCAGGGTCCCATTTTAGGGTCTGTGGCTACTCCTGTCTTCGGGATGACAGAAATAATGGTAGAGCTGGAGCAGCTATTTTTGTATCCAGCTCTGTTATTTTTTCTTCAATCCCTATCCCTCCTCATAGTAATAACTTTAATATTGTTGCTGTTTCTATTTCAAACAATTAATTTTTCTCAATATACTTGCCTGATCCTAACTCAACTGTTCTTTCTGAACTTTATTCCATCATTTCTACAATTCCTTCTCCTATGGTGGTTCTAGGAGATTTTAAAATCCATTACACCTCATGGGGGTCCAACTACTGTGATTCTTTATCAACCTCAGTTTTACATTTAGTTGATGACTTTAACTTAGTTATATTAAATGATGGCTCTCCCACTCGTCGCGCTACCCTATCACAGGTCTCGCCATCAGCCATTGACTTATCACTCTGTTCTTCCTCATTACCCTCTGAATTCACTTGGAATATCCTTCCTTCCTCTTTTGGTAGCGATCATTATCCCATTACCCTTGAATGGCCTCAATGCTCTATTCCATATACTATTAAAAATGCTCCTCATTTAAAATACAAATTGACAGATGCAGACTGGCCCCAATGTGCGAGCATGGTGGAGGTATCAATTGATCACATCCCTCCTGTTAATGTGAATAATGTTCACTCCCTTTACCCAATACTGAAGCAGGCTATTCTGGATAGTGCAGATGCACACATCCCCGTTAAGGGTAGATTTACCTTCCGAATTGTCTCCGCTCCTTGGTTGGACTTGGAATGTACCATGTCTTGCAAGCGGCATAAAGAGGCTGAGCGTTTATTTTCCACTTCAATGACTAGGGAAAATTATATAAATTATCAAAGAATAGCAGCAGAAACTAAAAGACTTCTTTCACAGAAAAGAGACAAGGATGGAGCAGTTTCCGTGAAAGCTTATCACCTCTCTCTCACCCCTTTCTAGTTTGGAAAAACTTTAAAAAATTCCGCGGATCGTTTTCTGCTTCCACTAAACCCATCTCTTAATGACCCTAACCTATGGCTTGAGCGTTTCTCTCAGACATTAGCCCCACCTTAGGTTTCCTCTTTTGATGAATGTCCAGTGCTCTCATCAGTCTCTGTTGCTGTGAGCGACTTTGGGGTTCCATTCTCCATGGCGGAGCTTCAGCTTGTGTTGGGGTCTCTCTATGACTCATCTCCAGGAGTTGATGGTGTCCCGTATTCTTTTATTATTAAGTGTAATATTGGTTCTCAAAAAGTCATCTTGAATTTACTCAACTCTATTTGTCAGTCAGAAATACCCCCTGATGAGTGGAAGACTCACATCATCATCCCAATTCTTAAACCGAAAAAGCCTGAAGAAAATCCTGCAAGCTATCGTCCTATCGCTCTTTCCACCCCAGTATCTAAAATTATGGAACACTTAATAAAAAATAGACTTGAGTGGCTGCTAGAAAGCAGAGGCATCCTCTCGAGGAGCCAATTTGGATTCCGTAAGAGCTTCACTACCATGGACAGTCTTGGTACTTTGGCCACAGATATATCCGTATTGCCCTTTCAAAGAAAGAATCGCTGGTGGGGATGTTCCTTGATGTTTCGTCTGCTTATGATAACGTGCGTTTTCCAATACTCAGGCAGACTATGCTACATCTGAGTATCCCAGTGAATATTGTCAACTACATCTGCAACTCCCTTTGCTCCCGTTCCCTTCGTATCTCTCATCAAAATTCACCCGTTTTTTTCAAGGATGCTCTGGAAAGGACTTCTCCAAAGATCAGTCTTAAGCCCCCTGCTTTATAGTTTATACACCTACAACTTAGATTTATCCGTTAACTTATTTTGCAATGTACTTCAATATGCAGACGATCTAGCTTTGTATGTATCCGCCAGTGATCTCTCTGTTGCCGCTACTCGTCTTAACTCTGCCATCCATTAATTTGATGAGGGGCTTACAGAACATGGCTTAAATATTTCTGTGGAAAAAAGTGGTATTGTCGTTTTTTCCCGCTCAAGAACCATCCCTAATTTAACTATAACTATCAATAATTAGGTTTTTCCGGTTTCAGATAAAGTTAAGTTCTTAGGTGGATAAATCATGCCCTAAGAAAGCGTGAAAAAAACATAAAAATTATGAGATGTCTTTTTGGAGTCTGGTGGGGCTCCCATCCCTATAGACAAAAAATTATATTATGCTCTGATACGTAGCTATCTTGACTACGGATCTTTTATCCTAGAGCCATGTCATAAAACTATTATACGCGAACTAGACAAAATTCAATCAAAAGCGCTTCGCATAATAATAGATGCCGTGAAGTCTACTCCTATTATCACTCTACAGGTGGAATGTGTCGAACCTCATCTACACTTGCGACGCCAATACCTTTCAGACCGATTTCTCTTTAAAACCCTCCAACTCTCTTCCCATCCTCTTTCAGCTAGACTACACCTACTCTCTCAATTAGTTCTTTCTTCATCCCACTGGTCTCACAAATCTCCCCCATGTCTAATTAAAAGCTATAATAAATTTATTGGCCTTCCTTCCCCTGTCCATCAGTGCAGAATCTTACCTATTTACGAGGTTCTATTCGATGCTTAATTTATTTATTTATTTATTACTTCTTGCATACGACTACGTGATCAATCTGTTCTGCATATCAATGATCTGTTACAAACTAGTGGCATTCATTGTTATGCGGACGACAGCACCGGGGACGCCTTATACACAGGCCGTCCTAATATTTCTCGGGAACAAGTCGATGAGTGTCGGAACAAACTTGTGTCTGAAATCGAGTCTCTTTTAGCCAAAGTCTCGCAATGGGGACGACATAATCTGGTCCAGTTCAACCCTAATAAGACACAAGTTTGCGCGTTTACCGCAAAAAAATCACCTTTCGTCGTTCCTCTCAAATTTGAAGGCACTCCCCTAACAGCCTCGGCCAGTATTGGGATACTAGGCGTCGACATATCGAGCAATGTGCAATTTCGTGGTCATCTGGAAGGAAAGGCTAAACTAGCCTCGAAGAAACTTGGTGTGCTCAGTAGGGCGAAGCAGTATTTCATGCCCTGCCACCGCCTACAATTATATAAGGCACAGATCCGGCCCCACATGGAATACTGCTCTCACCTATGGGCTGGGGCGCCCCAGTACCAGTTCCTTCCATTTGACCGTGTTCAACGCCGAACGGCTCGAATCGTTGGCGACAAGATTCTCTCCGATCGGCTCGATTCTTTGGCGTTGCGTAGAGATGTCGGATCCTCTGCATCTTCTACCGTATTTACCACGGGGAGTGTTCTGAGGAATTGTTCGGACTAATATCTACAGCAGAATTCCACCACCGGACATCGCGTCAAAATTCAAAATTTCACCCACATCACCTCGATGTCTGGAAGTCTACGACAGCTCGATTTTTGCGCCATTTTCTGCCACGCACGACCCCTCTTTGGAACCAGCTGCCACCTACGGTATTTTCGAACAAATACGACCTAGGGACCTTCAAAAGAAGAGCATATTCCTTTTTGAAAGGCCGGCAACGCGCCTGCTAATCCTTTGATGTAGCGGGTGTTTGTGGATGTTGTTTTACACTTACCATCAGGTGAGCCAACTGTCCGTTTGCCCCCTCTTCTATAAAAAAAAAAAAATCAAAGGTTTAGGTGAAGGTCAGAATTTGAGCCAAGAAATACAAAAAGTTCTTTTTAATAAGAAGGAGATAAGGGATTATAAAGAATGGAGTAAAGAAAGGAGAGCATGTGGAGATTACGGCGCAGTGTCTACTACACCGACTACAGAGATGACGCGATCTGTCGTTTCGTCGGGAGGGCGGCGGAGGCTACAGAAAAGACATCCTCGAGCATAGTCTCAAGATGGCGATTCATAATAGAGACACCGCCGTCCTTGAGAGTATTTTCGAGATGTCAAAATAAAATTCGAATAGGGTGCTTTGCTTGGGAGGAGTAAGTGGGTGGTAATATAGATAATATTAAAAAATATATTTTTAAGAAAACGATTACGCATGTAAATAATGTAAGATTAAGCTAGATATAAGTATAGTATTATAAGGAAATAATAATAATAATAAAAAACAGAAATTGTACCATACATTAGAATAAGAACCGGTCGGTGGACTCACGTCTCTTTTGGAGACATTAATAAGATAGTCTAACTTGAACAGCGATGTTGCTGAGTAACGCCTACCTTGAAATAAAAAAAATAAAAATAAAAATTGCATGTTTTTAGAATAAAAAAGGACATGGGTTCATAAGCCCGTGGATATATATCACTTGTAAAAAAAAAAGATTACGGCGCAGTCTGATTGGTAGCCACTTGAGTCTAGCTCGGTATTCGGATATGTGATCAAACTTACGCAATCCATATATGAAACGTATTCAAAGAATTTGAAGTCGTTCAAGTTTGTTCAGCAATTCCTCTGAAAGATCAGGGATAAGAGGAGTCTGCATAATCTAAAAGCGGTAGAAGAAGTGAATATGCTAATGATAATTTGGTCTTGACAGGAAGTAAACGCTTCCACCATCGCAAACAGCCAATAGTTGCAAAAAACTTTCTGCTCATCTCATTCACCCGTGGAGCCCATGACATAGTACTGTCAATAATAATACCAAGATTCTTTATTGAGGTTCCCACCACTAAGCTAGTATTATTTATTTTTATTAAAGGCAAGCTATTAATATTAACTTTCGCAATCTGTTTTGCGCCACCTAACAAAGCCACCTGGGATTTATTGTGGTTTAACGCTATTCCAAAAGGCTCACTCCACGAACTATTTTTATTCAAGTCAGAATTCAAGTCTTCGATTGCCTTGTTGATATTGTTAGCAGGGGCCGAAGTATAAACTTGCAAATCGTCGGCATATAGATGATAAGACAAGGAAAGAGATTTGGTGACAGTGTTAATAAAGACGGAAAAAGGAGAGGAAAAGGACACCACCTTGTGGTACACCAGCAGTAAGTGAACAATAAGATGAAAGGCGGTCATTACTGCGAACACACTGTTCATGACCACGCAAATAACTGTCGAACTATTGGATGCCATCAGATGAAATATTAATGGACTTTAGGACGGCTAGAAGGATGTCAAAATCAACCGCATTACAAGCGTTGCTGAAGTCTAGCAACGTCTTACGTCATCAGTTACCTTAACTAGAGCTGTTACTGTACTATGGCCAGACCGGAAGCCAGACTGAAAAGGACTAAGTATATCATTTTTAATTAGAAATAGATGAAGTTGATGATACGCTATACGTTCAAGGATTTTAGAGAGAAAAGGGAGAATAGAAATCGGCCTGAAGTGAAAAAGAGAAGTTGGATTTTTAATCTTAGGGATAGGGATTATTTGAACTTTACGCCAAGAACTAGGAAACTTATGACAGGTTAAAGAGCAACTAAAGATGTGAGATAGGATAGGACCTATATGGTAAAGTAGTAAAATAATCATTTTTCGATTTATTCCATCGTAGCCAGCTGCATCCGATTTGACAGACAAAATGTGTTTTTTGACGTCATCTGGAGTAACTGGTTCTAACTGAAAAGAGGAAGGGATGGTAACAGGAATAGATTTGAGGTAATTAATAGCATTCTCTTTGATATCAAGATCCATGTGCGTAACGGAAGCGAAGAGCTTATTAAGCGCATCTATATCGACGCTAGAGGGGACTCTCTCTCGTTGACGACCGATACCTAGTGTGTTGAGAAATCGCCAAACTTTAGTAGAATTACTGTTACGTATTGTTTCATTAATGTACGTACATTGAGCATCTTTACAAGCAGTACTGCAATGGTTGCGTAATAATTTATATTTACAGAGATTTTCTTCAGTCGGTCTTATTTTGTATTTATACTTGGCAGCATTCCGCCTCACTATCAATGACCTGATATCGTTCGTCAACCATGGTGCTGGAAGATGCTTTAGTTTTGTTGGACGAAGAGGGGCGTGCTTGTCGAACAGTTCGTATATTATTGAGTTAAAAATTTCTATTTTGTCGTCAATATTTGACTCGTAGTTAATGGTATCTCATGCGATGTTATTTAAGTCGCTCGTAAAATGATCACTATCAATATTTTTAAAACACCGACGCATAGTTATCGTTGTTTGGACTTTTAGGTAGTCGTACTTTATATGACAGAAAAAGAAGGTCGTGGTAGGAGAACGCATCGGCAGAAAATTGACCGTGTGTATCGACATGTTCCACAGAGGAAGTTATCATTAGGTCTAGTTGCGATGGGGTGCAGTTAGGAAAAAAATGAATTGCGTTAGTGGGAAGTATGTTAAGATTGGAACTGTTAACTAGACTAATAAGACGTTTACCACGTTGATCATTTTTTAATAAGTATGTATTAAAATCTCCCATAATTATACTGTGATCCATAACCGGAACATACTCCTCAAGAAGACTCTCGACGCCTGGAAGTAATCTATATGGAGAGAGGGACTATAGAAAACGCCTAGAAGTACCCTCAAGCACCCGAAAATAACCTCCACAAGAATATGCTCCAAAGATTCTGAGTATTGTGACGGGGATTTACTTAAAATAGTGAAAGGTCTCGCAAATAAATCGCCACACCACCACCACCCACGTACCAGTACGGTCATTACGAATTAAGTGAAAGTTAGGTAAACAGAAAGACGTTGAAGGTAAGCAAGGTTTTAAGAAAGTTTCAGAGACTAGGACAGCGTGAATGTTATTATTGTTAAAAGAGGAGAGGAGGTCAGGAAAATGAGAAGGAACACTTTGTGCATTGATGTGAACAACATTGAAATTTTTAGGATAGCCTTTAGTTCTGCTTCACAATATTTCTTTCAATCTTGGTATAGATAAAAAATCTCATTCAACAAATCTGCAATTTAACTACGCCATAAACATACATTACAAAGATTGGCATCATTTATTCACAGACTCTTCTAAACTTTCTGAACAGGGATGTATAGGATGAGCTGTCTGGATTCCGAGAGTAAATGTAGTTCTGAACTGCAAAATGCCCCCTGCCTCCTCAGTTTTTACTGGGGAAGCTGTGGCTATCTTGGAGGCTCTTTTGTTTTTATTGAGTCACACCAATTAAACAACTCCGTTATATTCTCGGACTCCAGAAGCTGCCTGCAGAGTATTTTATATAATCCATTTAAGTCTAAATTTAAGTTCCCTTTTATCCTAAAAACGAGACATCTCCTCCTTAAGTGTCTGGCTTGGTAGGGAAGTGACGACCCCACCGCCCGCTGGTAGGTCACACTACCAGTGCAGTCAGTCTATGGCTGATCCGCCATGCCTTTACACAAGACCACTTCGGTGTAGGAGGCGAGCACTGTCCGTAGACAAACGCACCCGGTTTCTACAGCGATGTGGCAAGGCACAGGGGAAGTGCCTCAAAGGGCGCACGCCAGGATCCGTACAGTGGCGTATGGCCAATCTCCTGCAACCTCTGCTTTCTGCCGGTCGTATCGGCCATCCGGTCCACCGGCACTGGGAGGCCGAGGTCGAGAGAGTGGATCCGCACCTGCGCAACTGCCTATCCACTTAAATATATTCACGCGCAGATGACTCTTGCATGTTACCTGGTCTTCGAGCGCAAGCCCTGCGGCGATGGAGAGCCGATGGTGGGGGGAGGATCGGTGTGTCCAAACCTTAATTGGCATCTGCACGTAGGCGGTTGTCTGGTGATGGTCGTTCTGGGTCCCGATCGAGGCGGGGGACAGGTTCGGCAGCTCAGACGATGACAAAGCAGCCCTATTCAGGGAGCGCTCTGCTTTCCCCAATCCGGGGAGGGGCCTAGAAAAGGTGGCCTAAAAATAGCCCGTCTCATCCTCAAAGCAGATGGCAAACCGCGGTCATCTGTTCACCATCTTAATGCGGTCGAAAAATGAAACCTAAACAAAAAATAAAAGATCTTATAATAGGAACGTGGAACGTTCGTACTTTATTAGACAATGACATAAACTTATGTCCGGAGAGAAAGACGGCTCTAATCGCGAGAGAATTGGCCAAATATAACATAGATATAGCCGCAATAAGCGAAACCCATCTTAGTGACTCGGGAGAGCTTTGCGAACAACTGGGAGGCTACACCTATTACTGGAGCGGGAAGCCAAGTACTGAGAGAGCAGCTAGTGGAGTCGGGTTTGCCGTAAAGAATCAGCTGGCAAAAACACTCAAAGAACTACCGAAAGGCATAAATGACAGAATTATAACACTTAGACTTCAGTTGTCGTCAAAGAAGATAACATCTCATAAGTATATATGCCCCCACGCTGCCCTCTCCAGAAGAAGAAAAAATCAAATTCTACAGCGAGCTGAATCAAGTCCTGACTAAGATACCATCCACAGATAAGATAATTTTGTTCGGAGACTTTAACGCACGAGTTGGTAACGATTTCGGTGCTTGGGGTGGGGTTCTTGGTCGTCACGGTGTTGGTAAATGCAACGCCAATGGCCTCGATCTTCTCACTCTCTGTGCCGAATTTGATCTTACAATTACTAACACCTGTTACCGGTTGCCAGAAAAGCTCAAGACCACGTGGATGCATCCAAGATCTAAGCACTGGCACCTCTTAGACTATGTCATAGTACGCAAGAGAGACCTCAGTGAAGTACTTATCACTCGAGTAATGAGGGGTGCTCAGGGCTGGACCGATCATCGGCTAGTCCGATCAAAACTACGTTTCCACTTAAGAGCACCACGTCGAGCACCTCACAAGATCCCGGCAAAAATAGACTGTGAAAAGCTTGTTCGCGACCCACATTTAAGTCAAGAGCTAGATGATACATTCTGCACCAGTATGCCGGAGATAAAAGAGGGCATGTCTATTGATGAGGAGTGGCGTTTATACGCTGAGAACCTTCACACCTGTGCCTCACGAGTTATTGGGAAACCAGAAAAGAAAAATCAAGATTGGTTTGATGATTCCGAAGTGGAAATCAAGAAGCTCGTTGAGGACCACAGACGTACCCTTCTTTCGTCAGATGTCTCTGAGCGGAGAACTGCTAATCGTAGCCTAAAAGTAAAAGTGCGTGCTCTCAAAGATAAATGGTGGGTAGACAAAGCCAATGAGATCCAGCGTTATGCTGATACAAATCAGACTGGTAGATTTTTTGAGGGTCTCAAAGCTATTTTCGGCCCAAGATCTAAGAGAGTAGCTCCAATTTTCAACAAGGACAAGACTCAACGGCTTACTGAACAGAAAGATGTTCTTGCCCGATGGGCAGAGCATTTTAATGACGTTCTTAACCCTAGTGCACAGACAGCTGACTTGTTGTTTATAGATTCCCTCGAAAGTTTACCGGTACTTGACGACCTGGCAGAACCACCATCCTTTGATGACTTTATGAAGGCACTGGATAGGCTGAGAAATCACAAGGCACCTGGGGTAGATGGTTTGCCGTCTGAATTATACAAATACAGCGGCCCTCATGTCAAAAACAGGTTATTCCAACTTACCCTGAAAATATGGGAGAGTGAAGTAGTTCCGCAAGATTGGAGAAATGCCTCCATCTGTAAATTGTACAAAGGCAAAGGCGACATCGCTGATTGCAGCTCGTACAGAGGTATCTCTCTTCTCTCAGTAGCTGGGAAAATCTTATCCCATATTATAAACACCCGTCTATCCCAACACGCCGAAACCATACTTTCCGAGACCCAGTATGGTTTCCGGCCAGGCCGAGGTACGGTGGATGCTATCTTTGTCGTAAGGCAAATCCAAGAAAAGAGCCTGGAACAATACCGTCCTCTTTATATGTGCTTTGTGGATCTGGAGAAAGCCTTTGACAGAGTCCCGCGTGAAGCCCTGTGGATAGTGCTAAAGAAAATTGGCTGTCCTGGAAAGTTGTTAAACTTGATACGTCAGTTTCATGACAATATGGCGGTTAAAGTTCGACATGAAAATGACTTTTCAGACCAAATACCAGTAACCAGTGGCGTGAAACAGGGCTGTGTCTTGGCTCCCACTCTGTTTTCTCTATACTTTGCCTTTGTCATGCGGGATGTGGTCAGAACTTGCAATAGTCAAATTGAAATTAGCTCCAGAACAGACAAGAGCATATTCGATCTATCCCGTTTCAGAGCTAAGAGGCAAGTTTCCAGGCTCTCTGTTCTAGACGTTTTATATGCCGATGATGTTTGCCTTATGGCCGACTCAATAGAGTCTCTTCAAGCCTATGTGGACTCCTTACACACGTCGTGCCGCAGGTTTGGTCTGGTTATAAGCACCAGCAAAACTCAGGTTTTAAAGCAACCTGCTCGTGGTTGTCTTGCTGACCAATCCGCTATCAACTTGGATGGCTCTGCATTGGAGGAAGTCCCATACTTCAAATACTTAGGCAGCAGACTAAAGCACGACAACACACTAGAATCAGAAATACCAGCCCGAATAGCAGGTGCTGCAGCGGCCTTTGGCAAACTTAAATCCCGTGTCTGGAATTCACACGACCTCAAATTGCAAACTAAAATATTAGTGTACAAAGCGATTGTCCTGCCCACATTATTGTACGCTTCAGAGACCTGGTGCTGCTATAAAGCAGATATCAAGAAGTTAGACACATTTCACCTCAAATGTCTAAGATCCATATTGCGCATTAAGTGGCAGGACCGAATTTCAAACACCGAAGTATTGCGTCGTACAGGTATGTCTGGAATTGAAGCTCTCATAATGAAAAGTCAACTGAGATGGAGCGGTCACGTCCTACGCATGCCCGATAGCAGACTACCGAAGGCAGTCTTCTATTCTGAGCTTTCAAACGGAAAGCGAAAACAAGGCGGGCAATACCTTCGCTATAAAGACGTGCTCAAACGCAATCTTGTGGCTTGTCATATACCAACTGAGAGTTGGGAGAGTCTGGCACGTCAAAGACCGGAATGCCGTCGAACCATTCACAAAAGTGTCGACCGTTTTGAATCTGCGCGTCTAGAAGACCTTGATGCGAAACGCCAAGTACGGAAGACTAGGCCAAAACCCTCCTACATTTACACATACGATTCGGCTGGCCAACTATACTGTGCATCTTGCAACCGAGTCTTCAAATCTAAATTCGGTTTCGCTAGCCATATTAGAGCCCACCAGCGTAATTTATAGGAGTCGCCGTCACCGGATACGGTGTGGACGACATCATCAAGTGTCTGGCACAAAACATCCGTGTCGAGATGGCTTGGATTCCGGCTCACTGTGGTATTATAGGGAATGAGAAAGTAGATTTTTTTGCAAAAGAAGCGACAACATCAGGTGGCCTCAACCACTACAAAGTCTATAGCCATGACTTGATCTCATTAGCAAAGACATAAATGATGCGTGATTGGTCTGAATTCTGGTCTCACTCAAGTGTAACAAAAGGAAAGTTCTATGCTAGTGTACAGGGATCCGTTCTTGTCAAACCATGGTTTTTCAAGTATAGGAAGGCTAGTAAGTCGGTAACCGCAACTGTCTGCCGCCTTAGGTTTGGTAATTCTTGCACCCCTGTCTTCCTTCACAAAGTAAGAGTTAAGGACTCTTCACTTTGCGAATGTGGTCTTGACGAAGGCACTCTTGAACACATATTTTTTAACCGTCCAAAACTCCAGTTTTCCCTCTACGATGTTCTTCCCCCTGAGATACCTCGCCCAACTAACCTGAGGTCTCTTTTATCATTAGTTCACTCTCAGTTTATTGATATTTTATGTATTACATATATTAATTAAAATAACATTCGATTGTAGCACTGTTTGTCTTGATTGACCCTACTAACCAATGTTTATACATGTTTGTTTGTCTTTTGTTTCAGATACTAACTCGGCACTTAAAATTGTGAAAAACTGGTAACAACTCCGACGTTTTTTGTGATTCATTTCTTAGTCTTTATTTTCGCTTTTACGACTTGCACTCCCACAAAGCCTTACACAAAGCAAAGTTTTCTGTCCTAACTTAAGAATTCTTATAACGTAAACTAAGTTTCACTCAGATATTGCCAAATCCTTCAGGGAGCCAAAGTAAAAGAAGAAGAAGAAGAAGTAGTAAGAAATAACTTGGGCTTCTTTTATTTTGGAAGTTTATTTTATAAATCTGCGAACTAAACAATAATTTTTTTGTTAAATTCCACGTGGACGAAGTCGCAGGCACAGCTAGTAATGAAAAAAAACCATCGAATTGAGAACCCACTTCCTTTTTGCATGTCGGTTAAAAACAACCTATCAACGAAGCATTATTATACGATTTTAATACTATATATTGGACATTCTTATTGCACATATCTACAAAAGAACTTAATTAATGATTAATGAACATACCTGCGTAAATACAACCCAACATATAACAGTTACTGCAATTGTACCAACCATCCCCCAAATTTCTTCCTTTTTTGGGAAAACATCATCATGGAAATAAATATTCAGAGTAGAATCATCACATCCACATAAAGTAAATATGACCATAATTTTAATATAGATATTGAATGTGGACTCTTATTGTCAAATAATACATTAATAAAATACAAATTAAATACGTATTTGATAACTTCGAAAGAGTTTTTATTGACATTCGCATCACCTGTACCTACAAAACCTGTTCCTGAAAATTAATAATTGTGTTTGCAGGCAAATGAAGAAAACCAACTTCAATTATATTGACAAGTAATACAACGTAAGTAGAAGAAAAAATAGTCAAGTAAATACGCATTATCAAAGATTACTCCAAAAGTTGTAATCGATGAAATTTAAATGTGGCGACATAATAAACATCGGCTTTCGATTGAATTAAAAATCATCAAAATCGGTACACCCAGTAAAAACTTATGCCGATTTTCGAGAGCTTCCCTCGATTTCTCTGGGATCCCATCATCAGATCCTGCAGGGCTATTCTGTAAATAACAATTTCGATATCGAGCTTCACCTGAGTGACAGCGCTCACTTCGAAAGCGAACCCACTTCACCTTGGTTTGGAATTCTGTAAACATTCCGTACGCACAAGCGATGTGAAGTGAGTGTCGAATCGAAGAGCGGCAATTTAGAGCTGTGTTTATTTTATCGATATTCTTTTCTTATGACTTTGTTTTAGAATATGTGCATGAAGTCAAGTGTCGAATCAAGTCTCGAATTGTGATGTGTGAAGCGGTAAATCCTCTTACAGAATACCGAATTCATACTATTAAATGTCAACGTTCTCGCGCAACAGGGTTCGACTCGTCGCCGCACTCACAAGTGTGGCGCTACGGGACTGTCGAGTTTTAATGAATACGAATTTGATATCTCACCGCGGATTCCGCTGTCGAGACACGAAAATGTTCTTACAGAATAGCACTACTGGTCTCCTTATCATGGTACCAAACTATATCTCCTTTCCAAAAAAAAAGAATTATCAAAATCGGTTCATAAATGACGGAGTTATCCTCGAACATATATATATATATATATATATATATATATATATATATATATATATATATATATATATATATTCAGGTTGTCTGGAAGAAATGGCTAACTAGCCATAAGACCGCCTCTTGTACTACACATTCTTAAGTTGTCTGTATTTTGCTCGCGTGTCACGTAAAATGGTAAAAGTAGAAAACTAATTGAGTTAAAAAAAAAACAATAACGACTAGTGATGAGATATGATTGTAATAGATCACGGGGATCAGGGGTGGCAACACTGAGTGTACATGTCATAATAACTTCTCCCAATTATTTTATTTATTTTTGATAAATTTTGTATATTTAAAATAACTAGCTTAGTTTAAATAAGTAGTAATTTACTCGAAGTGCCAAATTTGTAATAAGTATTCATAAAAGGAATACCCAAAAGATAAATTGTGTTCGTCGGCTGTCATCGTACAGGTAACGAACTCGAGATTTAAATTGTATCTTTGTCATTGTAATTTCTTTCCTTGATCTTTTCATAGATTGTTGAGTATAATACATTGTCCACACAACCTGTACATACGTTAGAGATTGTTACATTTATCTAAATTCTTAAACATAAAAAATAAAAATGATGACTCGTGGATCCAAGGCGCGCCAGGCGGAGGAACAACTCCAGCTGGCGCTCCAGGAGCTAAAGACATACAGGGTACAGTGTGAGCAATTACTAAGGGAGAGAGACGAAAATGAGAAGGAGTTGGAGAAGATTTTCAAAAAAAATACAGAATTAAAAAAACAAATGTCACAAATGTATACTGAATATACTAATGTAAAAAATGAAAATGAAAATCTTCTCAAAATAGTCAATGGGTTTGACCAGTGCAGAGATGAGTATGAGGAAACCCTCAAATTCAACAGTGAATTGAAACATCAGCTGCATGAGGCAAATAAACAAGTTATTCAGCTTAAAAATATAAACCATAGTCTAACAGCCTCTCAAACCCAGTGTCTATACAATGAATTGGTTGAAAACGCACCAAACTTAGTGTCTTCTGTCTCAAACTTGAAAAATAATATTAGTGTAATAGATTTAACCAGTGATGACTCGAACACTACCATCCCTATGCCAAGTAAAAATAAATTAAAAAAATATATCAAAATTAATAAACTCATCAAAAAATGTCACAAATTCTTAAAAACAAAAAATATTTATAAAAAGTATAATAATATTTGTAAAGAGAAAATAGAAATTAAAACAAAAATGATATCATACTGTCAAGAAATTAATATATTAAAAAAAGACTATGAGGCGGATGTTAGCTCACTGCAGTCTGAGATTGGAAATTTAAAGCATAGTTTAGAAATATTAACATCTAAATACAGTACTGCTCAGAAAGAAATTGCTGAACACATATCTGCCATGGATGACCTGGTGAAACTTGGCAACAATAACCTCGAGCGTTTTGACTCTTTTATTAATTATCATAATTGCGAATGCCACATTTCAGCCTCCGGTCCAACAGGGCAGATAGATACTAGCTTAACTAGTGAATCCCTTACTCGGCCTGCGGGGACTCACACCGACCCCAAATATTATAATGTACAACTACCTGTACATTCCATATCTATTCCTGAGGAAAAAAATAAAATAAAAATTTACAGTGATGAGTTAGGAAAAGGTATGGGAGTATTATTGAGTGATTTTTGTGTGGGCCAGCGAGTAATCAATCATTGCATGCCCGGAGCCACTTATAATCAAATAGTAAATAGCATTTTGAGTGAGGCTCACTGTCCCAACACAACTATTATTTTATTAATTGGGAGAAGGGGTAATGTAAACAAACACCTAATGGAAAACATTTTAAATAGATTGAATCAGTTAAATATAAATAAAATTTTATTGTTTACACTACCTTATTTAGCTAAATTGCCACAGGAAAATAGGTTAAGATATGACATTAATAATCTAATGCACACAATAACTACTTGTAAGTATTTAAATGTAAATATTAAAAAAAGTAACAAAATTGATGTTATTGACATAAATAATTTATGGAACAATAATAATTATATGTTGACATATAGTAGGCTGAGCCTACCATTTTTCTTTAAACGACAGATAGCATCTGTGCTATCATATTATATACAAACAGACATAGCCAATAATCTGGTTACTTTGATATCTGCTCATATTGAGCAAAACTGTAATATGACATTTTCTGACGTGGAATCCGTTCCAAATAATAATTTAAATTAATTATTAAGACAACAGAGGAAACCTCTAGCATATTAATAATCCATGACATTAAATCAGATAAATGTCATAATAATTTGGTAAGGAAAGCCCACAGTTGTAAAAATTTATATACTGTAAACCTGGTGCACCAAAATATACAGGGCATGCTAGGTAAAGATCTTGAACTGGAGTTATTTATGAATGGTGAAAATATCAATATTTTATGTTTAACAGAACACTGGCTCTCTATTTCCCAGTCCATATTTAACTTCAGCGGTCACCAGGTAGCTAGTATGTTCAACAGAGAAAAAGCTATACGCGGTGGCTCTTTAATAATTGTAAGTAAACTTTTTAAATATAAAGAACGTAAAGACATTGTGAGCCTCTCTGTTGAGCAAACTATTGAATTAGCCTGCGTAGAGCTTGAGCACTTCATTGTTGTATGCGTATACAGACCTCCTAGTGGGTTATATGAGTACTTTGAGAAAGTATTGGAAGAAGTTTTGTTAAAATCAAATAATTCTAATAAGGCTATTGTTGTATGTGGGGATTTTAATATTGATTTATTAGATAATTCTAATATAAGTCTGAGATTTAAGTCTATGCTTCTATCATATAACCTACATAACTTATTTACTGAACCCACTAGAATCACTGCTACTAGTGCTACATGTATTGACAACATATTTACAAACTGTAAACCTTATTCTAAAGCTATTATTAATAAGTTAAGCTCAGACCATTGTGGCCAGTTAGCTTCCTTTTCTTATTCTTTAAATGTCAACAAAAATATTTTAAAAAAGACCTTTGTACCTATAAGTGCTACACGTGTGGAGAAGTTTAGAGGTAGTATTGTGGCAAAACTTCCTTATTTATCATACATTAATGACCCTAACTACTTATATAACTCTTTATTTAAATTAGTAAAAACTGAATTTTCTACAATATTCACTTCAAAAACAGTCAATTCAGGGGGTCTCTTGACATTTGGTGAATGGGCAACTACTGGCATATACAAGAGCAGGCAAAGGCTTTATGAATTGTACAGTGAAAAAGCCTATAATCATAGTGTATCGTTTGCTTCTTTTGTAAGTGCCTACTCAAAAATGTTTAGAAGAGTATGTTCCATGGCAAAATCCTTGTATATTAAAGACAAAATAAGAAATGCGCATAATAAAATTAAAATGACATGGAACATAATTGCTTGTGAAAGTGGAAGAGTCACAGATCGCAGCTTCGATTTTAAGTTAAATGTCAATGATAAATTTGTTACCTCAGACCGAGAAGTTGCATCTGAGTTTGAAAAATTTTTCACTGACATTCCGCTTTCTACAACGCAATCACTTAATTCGTCTCCAGGCATTGCCGAATTTTTGCTAAAGAAAAACGTTAAAGAATGTAATGTAATATTTACATTTAAACCTGTAAACCCCAAAGATATAATAATAGCCTTCAGAAGCCTGGACGTCAAGAAAACAGCTGATCTATGGGGTTTATCTGTAAAAGTCGTTAGTTCGATAATTGATGTTGTCGCACCTCATCTAGCTACTATATTTAATGGCTGTATAGAACATGGTGTGTTTCCTGATCTAATGAAACACAGTAAAGTAATTCCTATTTTTAAATCAGGCAGTACCCTAGATCCTAATAATTTCAGACCAATTTCAGTACTCCCAACATTTAGTAAAATTTTTGAAAAAATCATCCTCGGGCAAATGTTATCGCATTTTAATGCACACAATCTACTACATAAGAAACAGTTTGGTTTTACAAAAGGTCGCTCCACAACAGATGCTAGTGTTGAGCTAATTAAAAATATTTTTGAGGCATGGGAGAGGTCGCAGGATGCTCTTGGGATATTCTGTGACTTATCCAAGGCCTTTGATTGTGTGCACCATGAGACGTTGATCAGGAAACTGCATCATTATGGGATTAGAGATAAGGCACTCGACCTCCTGAATTCCTATTTGAATAATAGAATACAGAGGGTTGATATAAATGGTAAGAGATCTCCTGGGGCTCCTCTGGATATGGGGGTTCCACAGGGCTCTATCCTTGGCCCATTTCTCTTCCTTATTTACATAAATGATTTGCCATTTTTTGTACAGGACAAGCATGAGATAGTATTGTTCGCTGATGACACTTCACTTATTTTTAAGGTGAAACGTAATTTACTTATATACGACGATGTAAACGATGCTCTCTCAAAGGTTGTCTACTGGTTTGATTCAAATAATTTATTATTAAATAAAAAAAAAACAAAATTAATAAAATTCACGACACCTAATGTTAAACTTGTTGATAATGGTGTAGAATTGGGAGGAGAGATGTTAAAACCGGTGGAGTCCACTAAATTCCTAGGCATCACTATAGATTCGAAATTGCGGTGGGATCTTCATATTGAGGGGATAGCGAATAGGCTCAGCTCTGCAGCGTTCGCGGTTAAAAAAATCAGACTTATTACTGACGTAGATACAGCTCGCGTAGTATATTTTAGTTATTTCCATAGCATTATGTCATATGGAATCTTATTATGGGGAAATGCAGCTACTGTCAATACTATTTTTGTCCTGCAGAAAAGAGCTATTCGTGCAATTTATAGTTTAGGCCCTAGAGTATCATTAAGAGATAAGTTTAAAGAAATAAAAATATTGACTGTTGCTTCTCAATATGTGTACGAAAATGTTATGTATGTTCATAAAAATATACACGAATTTCCCAGGAATTGCGACATGCATAGCATTAATACTAGGAACAAACATAAACTTGCAGTGCCTGTAACTCGCTTACGCCGAGTCAGTAATTCCTTTTATGGACAATGTATACGCTTATACAACAGGCTCCCAGAAAACGTTCAAAAAGCTTCTATTGCTAAATTTAAAAAAATTGTGAAAAAACGATTGTGTAGTAAAGGATATTATTCGATTAATGATTTTCTAGAAGACAGTACGCCTTGGGAATGATGTGATCGCTTCCAGGCTATTTCAACTTATAAAATTATTGTTCAATTCGATTTGCTTTGGGAAAAAAAAAAAAAAAAAAACATTACTGTAAAAAAAAAAAAAAATATGATATTAGTCCCGCTGAGTTTCTTCCGCCAGTTCTTCTCAGGTCAGAGGCTTCTTCTTTCCGAACTGGTAGTAGACTCATGACGTTCAGTAAGAAATTGTAATAATTTTATGCTGAATAAAATATTTTGAATTTGAATTTGAATTTAGATCATAGTTCATAACTCCGCCGTTGCCGGTCCCAAGCCCGGATGTGAAAGGAGGAGGGTTCGTGAGAAGAACCACTCACTGGTAAAAACCAGCGGTTTAGGCTACCAGAAGCCTTAGGTCTCCCTAAAAAGACTGGCCCTGTGAGCACGGTTGCAAAGATGGCAGCCCCGTCACCGTGATCGGGATGCTGTGGGCTAATCACCTGCACATTCTTAAAGTAACAGATTGTGAAACCCTCAAAGAGAAAGAAAGACCGATCCCCCTTATTACCGATGACCTTTAGCGCGAAATTACGGACACGGATTGGATGTTGGAATGTCAGAACCATGACTCAACCTGAAAGGCTTCCACAGATAGCCAAAATCATGCGGGACTACAGCATTCATATCCTAGGATTAAGCGAAACGAGATGGAACGGATTTGGTGAAATAACATCTGATTTTGACTCGACCCTTCTGTACAGTGGAAAAGAGGATGAGAACGCAACTTGGGAGTACGGCGTGGGGCTGCTCCTAAGCCGTAGCGCGAAGAACAGCCTTCTGTCTTGGAATCCGATATCGGAACGAATCATCACAGCTCGGTTCTCATCTAGAGTCAGAAAAATCACTGTGATCCAATGTTACGCCCCAACTAACTCGGCATTGCCGGATGAAAAGGAGAGTTTTTACGAGCGGCTGGAGTCGACCTTGAAGAGCACAAAGAAGCAGGATATAGTAATCCTGATGGGAGACCTGAATGCCAAGATGGGCTCAGACAACGAGGACCGAGAGCATTACATGGGACGCGAAGGGGCCGCCGGAGTAATAAACGAAAACGGAGAACTCTTCGGCGACCTGTGCTCTGCACACGATCTGGTGATCGGAGGAACCCTGTTCAAGCACAAGGAGTGCCACAAAATCTCTTCTTGCATGACGTCAGAGCTAGAAGTTCGAATTCGAAATAATACAGTGATAATAATTCCATTCATAAAAGTATGCAATTTTTCATTAATGTTTCTTTATGACGTTATCACGTAAAAGAATCGTCCGTAAACCGACTTTACCGACAATTAAATTTATTAAGTTTTACTTCAGACTTCAGTCGTGTGTGTCAATCTCTAAAGAGCTAAGCTTCTAATTTTCAAAACATAATCTTTTTTTTTAATAATCACTACACACCTAGTATAAAACAAAGTCGCTTTCTCTATCCCTATATCCCTATGTATGCTTAAATCTTTAAAACTACGCAACGGATTTGGATGCGGTTTTTTTAATAGATACAGTGATTGAAGAGGAAGGTTTATATGTATAATAACATCCATTAAATAGTGGAGAAATACTGTTATTTTTGAGGTTTGTAATGTGATGTCGTAAATAATTACAATTTTTTTCCGCTTACATTGCAAACGCAGCCTGAACCCTACGAGATTTATCAAAATAATGTACTAAATATTGTACACAAAGTGAAAAGGTCTACAGAAAACTCCGCTATGGTATATGTCTATCTCTTATGGATATCCCATAATAACATTTTTTTATCATTTACTTTTTACATAGAGCAACACGGAGGGGAGTAGCCATTGCGTCTGCTACCGATACAAAACTGTCGTCATTTTTTGCGGGGGGGAAATTACACACATGCACACTTTATCTAATTTCCACACAAAAATAATCGTCTGTCACTACGAAACTCACACATACTAAATTAAAATAACACTTACATTTTTCACATACGCATAAATACATTCTGTGTCATTACAGTATAATGACACGCCGCAACTACACTGACAAGTTGCTTACAGCCGTGGTTGTAACAACTGTCGATATCCATTATCGATAAATTCAAGTACTCGGTTAGGGAAATAAGGTTTTTAAAGTGATACAAATAGGTAAGATGTTATTATAAAAATAGACTTAATTTATTATATACTACAAATCAAACATCCTCATGTAAAATAAACGATTATAAAGAGTAAAGATTTGATTGTTTGTTTGTTAGCATTGAATAGGCTCCGAAACTACTGGACCAATTCAAAAAATTATTTCACCGTTGAGAAGCTACACTATCCTTGAGCGACATAGGTTATACTATATTTTCAAAAATATTAGGGATCCTTACTAAAACTCCAATAATGTAACCGTAATAGGGATAAAAAAATAACCTAAAAAATTCCTTACATTGCGTGCGCTGCATATAACATAACTAATGATAATAGAAATACAAAATGTAGTAAGACTTTGTAGAATACATCATTATCTACTATAACTGTATTTGCTCGCAAACGGAAACAAAACTGACTTCAATTACATCGACAAGTAATATAATATACGTAATATATACGCGTTATCAAAGGTTACTCAAAAAGTTGCTATCAGATCTCGATGAAATTTAAACGCGACCACATGATAAACATCAGCTTTCTGTTAAATTAAAAATCATCAAAATCGGTTCACCCAGTCAAAAGTTCTGAAGTAACATACCTAAAAAAATACAGTCGAATTGAGAACTTCCCCTTTTTGGAAGTCAGTTAAAAAGTGTCGCGACAGCCTATGTCTAACTATTATAATTATGTCACAATATGTTTGGTGCAACGTTGTTGTGCCAAACAATGCCAGTCTACAATAAACGATTTAAAGTTAACATACATTTTGAGGAGTTGATGATGTACCCGGTGATGTCAACGAATCGGGAGTAGGGAGCGTGACACTAATGGCATCATAGGATGATAGCTTGTCATCTGCTAAATTGAATGATTTGTTGATGACTTTGAAAGGATGGACATTGTTAATTTTCAAAGTTGATAAATCTAAGCTTCATTTCACTACTATGACTAAGGTGAACCATATCTTGATTACGTTGTACATGAGACAAAAAAAAAAACTTACGGGACAAAAACAGTGGCGTTAGTGTTGGTTTGGTGCCCTCGACTAATTTCCTTCTATTGTTCGCCAATACTTGAAAGTTAGTGGTATTGATATGATCTGAACAAATTACACTATTTTTTGTGGGCGTCCAGGTTAGTCTGTTATTACCATTTTTCCCATGTATCCCTTAAATTTGGATTTTTAGAAAACCTGCCAAATTTTTATATAAAACATTATGGTGGAAGTTCACAATAAGTAATTCTAGTAAAATGTATTAATACTCATAATAGGTGTATTATATTTAATTTAATGCAATTTTATTATATAACTATGTTTATTAAAAAAAAGCTAGCAATATAATATTTTAAATAAATCAAAATCTCAAAAATGTCTGTCTCCTCTTTTGCCTTTGCCGTTTTTATCGATAACCATCTACAAACAAACCGGTAACAACACTATCGCTCGGCAACAGTGACTTCTCGGAAATAGACTCCGATCAGTCGCTCGACCGGTCCGCATATTGTATGAGGGCGAGCAGCCTGTGTTGGTAAACAAATCGAGTCAACACGACCGATAATATTTGTAATTTTTAAGTTTAAAAAAGGTTTAAAAGAAGTATACAAGTAATAATGTGATTAAAAAAGACGAATGAAAGGTAACGTCATGTTTTAGTAAATTTGACGTGGCAGATCTTTTTTTGCAGCAAAAAACAGAACGATTTGGCATTTTTTGAAGCACGTTTATTTAATTGCGCAACTAGATTTAGTCTAGTGATCAGTGCGGCTGCAACTAGTTTTATTGTTTGCATATGGCCATTTGGCCTTATACCTTGACAGAGGGGAACGCCTGTACATGGCTACTCCCCTCCCTGTTGCTCTTTGACTTTTTACGACAAATATAATTTTCGAAGCGATTTTAACCAATACAGCATTAATCCTTATCTAATTAAATACCTTAAATACATTGTTGATTTAATATAGATCTATATACCTAGCCCTTTAGAGCATATGATATAAATTAATATTTTCGAAGATATTACAGATTTAAAAATTGCGATACGTAGCGTTTGTTCGGCGGTTCCGGCCGGCTTTTACTCTAAAGTTAACGCGTGCGGGCCACGGGCAGTAATGAATAAATCAAAACTACTGGATCGATTTTAATTATTTTTTCAGTGAATGACATATGCTATAACTATATTTTATACCCGTGCGAAGCCGGAGCGGGTCGCTAGTATATTTATATATTGTATTGTGTTTGTAATTTTGTATCTTAAATCGTTTTCTTTTATATGACATTTATTTAGTTTGGCAATATTATTAATATTTAGACAGGTAAATCCCGCAACGTATAAAAGTGTTTCTAGCCTGTAAATACTAAAGATAAATCACCACCTTGCTTATACATATTATAAGTATACTTAACTTTAAATTACTATGCGTCTTGAAAACATCATTACGTCTCCGTTTGCATTGAATTTATATTTTATCAGTGCTCTGTAAGTGAAGTAAGTGCCGTAGTAAAGTTTAGCTCATGTCATGTGCATAATTGCATGTTTATTGTTCCGTGGTACATAATAAATTTACAATAAAATATGGGTTGTTTTTTTTCAAAAGAGGTAAGTTTTATTTATATATTATAATACTACATATTTTCTACATAGAAGAAGACTAGAGACCCGCTCCGGCTTCGCACGGGTATAAAATATATAGCTTATGTCATTATCATTAATCTATTCGAAAATATTTAAATTATAAATAATTATATAATAATTATATAAAAATAATTATATGCTGTAAAGGCCCATATTAATCTATACTAAATGCACAATGCATTTATGGTTAGTAATTAGATAAAGTTTAATGCTGTATTGCTTAAAATCGCTTCGTTAATAAGCCATTATTTCTCGTAAAAATTAAACGTTAAAAAATGGTTATTGTGGGTTATCCCTGGGTTATAAAATCTCGTAGGGTTCAGCCTGCGTTTGCAATGTAAGCGGAAAAAATGTAATTATTTACGACATCACATTAGAAACCTCAAAAATAACAGTAATTCTCCACTATTTAATGGCTGTTATTATACATATAAACCTTACCGTAAAACATGGCAACTTTGCCCTAAAAATCAAAATATTTTTGCATTAGTTGAGTTATTTTGGAAAACGCAAATGTATTTAATATTGTGTTTGTACCACACAATACTATATGTTCATGTTTCGATATTTATTACTTAACATATCCTGAAAAATGTATGCGTGTTGGTAAAAAATACAATTATAAGTGTTGGGCAAAAAATCATAGGTTCTTGGCAACTTTGCCAACTTGAAATATTTCTAAAATTACAAGCCGTATCATTATTTTAAAAATAGCTAAATATAAATACAGGGCAATGTAGTAAAGTATCAAATTATGAGATCAATAAACATATTTGTTGTTATTAAAAATTGAGTGGGCAAAGTCAAAAAGCCCTCTAGAACATTTTTCCTATATAATGATCAATGTCCAAGGGCTGTCACCATTGAATAAATGCAACATACAGTTTTTAAATTTTAAACATTTTTTAAATTGCAAAACTTTTTAATGTGGAATATTTTATTGATGAAAATGTCACATAGGTAAATAATATAGGTAAGTTATGATTTAAAAAAAAAAACACTACAAGATACGAATCAGATACTCCGTATTTGGCATTTGCAGATGCCGATAGATAAGTACAATTGAATAGTGTCATGGTAATAAAGATTTATAAATATAATTAACTAACTTTACATACGATCACAAAATAATTTTCAATGTGCCAAGACAGTCACAGCGAGAAATTTGAAAGAAATAGTAGTTTTATGGATTTTTCACACAAAATACCGGTAAATCCTTCCATGCGCAGGGAGTGGATGATCGGGCTCGAGCTGTAGATTCTATCGTACTGATGGCGCAGCAACGTCTTTTTGGGTTTCGATGCGTGCACGCACATACTAAATGCTAACAAGGACACACCGATGCTAGCGCATAATAGTTCGAAGTACCTAACGGATAAAATCGCATAAACGTCAAATTTGCGTGGGGATTTTACTAAGGATTATCGGTATTTTCAAAATCGAATATCTTTTTTCCCCTGCAAGCTACAAAATTGCTCCCATACAACAAAAAAAAAATATTTTTATAGACCTTTCTAATAGTACCAATTTAAATCTGCTACGAGGTGGGTACGTTTTGTTCCATGTTCTTTAAAAATAAGTTACAGGAGACAACCCTACGGGAAAAAAATTGGTGGGCAATGTCGTCAACAATGCTTCAAAATCGTGCATGTGACTTTGCCCACCAACGTATTTTATGATTTTATAAGATTTATTGTGTGTTATTTTAATGTATATTAATCATTTCATATATACTAACGGTGGCAAAAAAATTATTTACCTGCTGTAACTGTAACTATTACTTTTTGGCAAAGTTTTTGTACTGGTTTTTGCCCGCGAAAAAACACTACCAACTTGTACAAGTTCTTACAGGCAACTGAAGTGACATCGGTGATATTACATCACTTAATGTTGTCAGAAAAATAATTAAGTTTCTATCACAGACATAAAAATACTTCAAACTACAGACAAATTAGCTATGTGTCGAGTTTTCCAAAAAATACCTAACTGGGCAAAGTCAACCCTCAAGGGCAAAGTTGCCATGTTTTACGGTACTCTTTAATCACTGTATCTATTAAAAAAAAACCGCATCCAAATCTGTTGCGTAGTTTTAAAGATTTAAGCATACACAGGGATATAGAGACAGAGAAAGCGGCTGTTTTATACTATGTAGTGATGAAGAAGAAGAAATATACTTTATCGTGCATAAAAGTACATAGGTATCTTAGAAAAAAAACTTACAAAATAATATGCACAAAGACGGTCTTATTGCTAGGTAAGCGATTTCTTCCAGACAACCTTGGGCTAGAGGAGATTTTAAAACAAAACAGAGTATGGTCATCAAAAAGGCAAAACAAAGTGAATCCTACAATCTAATAACCTAAGCCTAACCTAACCAAGTACCTGGGTGACAGCTTAGCTTGGTATTCTTAGTAAATCGTGTTTTTTTGACATCATATTTAAATACGAATTACATATTGATAAAATATGGGCTATTATGTACATAACCGGCCTCTAATTTATGGGAGGTTAAATTTTTGTTATTTCTGATTCTACCTTATCTCCGGTGCTGCGGGAACTGCACTCATGCTCCGTTCCACGACTGTCACACGTTATTTTCGAACAAATGTACGTAAAAACGATCTCTACTGCAAGATCAACATACGACACGAATTGACCTTTAACGACTGACAAATAGACACTTTTAAACAAAATAACGCATGAGATATAATATTCTAATAAAATTAGAAATATTGCGTGTTAGAATGTAGGTATAGAAATTCTAAAAATACCCAAAACCGAATCGGAGCGGCCCACTGTCCACTTGGTCTTGGTCTGCCCTACCCCTAGATTTTATTAAGCCGGAGGCGCGGAGGGCGGGCGGCCCTCGCCCGCCGTATTTTCGGACGCAAGGGCTGCACTTCTCGCAGCGCCGGAGCCACGCGTTATTTTAACCTCAAAGGTGGTAGGTTAATTTTTTCCAATTTAAAAATTTAACCTCAAAACTTTAACCACGATATCTTCGTAACCACGGGGTTTACACGATAATAGTTGTCCAGGGTGGTAAAAAAATCCAACCAATCCTCCCTTCACCCCCCCCCCAGCCCCATAAATTAGAGGCCGATTTTGTACATAATTACCCAAATATGAATAATATATTCCGATTTTACCAACATAATAAAAATATGAACTGGTTATTTAAATTAAAAATCATGAATGCAATTAGAAAAAAAAAAGGAAAATTAATAATCGAACTGGAGCCATGGGGATTTGAACCTTGGTTTTCTCGGTCGATCCCTACCGGCCGATTTCCCACCTGAACTATTACAACTTTATTGTTTACCTACGTATTCTAACGATATTGTAGCAATTTTTTCACTGCTTAATAACAGGGCTAAAACGACATTTTCTAAAAATGAATCCTAGCTAGATCGATTTATCGCCCCCGAAGACCCCTGCATACTAAATTTCATGAAAATCGTTGGAGCCGTTTCCGAGATTCAGATTATATATATATATATATATATATATTTTATACACATATATTTATACACAAGAATTGCTCGTTTAATAGTATTAGATAATATAAATAAATAATAAACATATAAATAAATAAATAAATACACAAATAAATACATACCCATTATATTATGTTTTATCTAAGTACTAGTATTTTATCTAAGTAACATTTAACAACTGGGTTTATTTATTTTTAAGAGTAATGAATCAACAACTCCTTACAAAAGGAGAGTGACGACAAACATTCACGACGATATACTTGGTATACACAGACGGCAGACCAATCAGCATTTTACACACCCAAGACAACATGTGGCCCTATATGTAAGTCGAATTTAATCATAATTAGCCTATCATAGCCTATGCCTACTATTTCATTAACTAACTTCAAAAAAGGAGGAGGTTACTCAATTCGACCGTATATATATATATATATATATATAATGTACGTTCGGGGATAATTTCGTCGTTTGTGAACTGATTTTGATAATTCTTTTTTCGTTGGAAAGGAGATATCCCAAGTGTGGTACCATGATAAGGAAACCAGGATCTGATGATGGAATCCCAGAGAAATCGAGGGCAAAATCGTAATGACAACTAGTGCGTTTGTTAATTTTTTTCGTCTACTTACGTTGTATTACTTGTCGATGTAATTGAAGTCGGTTTTTTCGTTTCTGAGCAAACAAAATTATTTTATTACGTACATGGACATAGTGTAAGTTTATTATATAGTTATAGAATCATTCAATTTATTCAATTTTATTTATCTATTGACTAAATTTTGATTAATTTAATGTTTTGATTCATGGCAACTTTACTCGGTCTTACTTATTTTAGTTTTAATAAAGTAAGTTTAATATGTACCTATGCTTTAATATGGTTGTACATTTAGAAATGTAGTCTATAATAAACTTAATATTGTAATGTATCATAAATGATCAACTGGTAGCAAACCTTAATAAATAAATGAATTTTATTTGTTAATCTTAGGAGCCTCAATATAGGAACACTGAGTCATATCAATTAAAAACTCGACTGGGAACTCGGAATAACACCACAACTATTAAGGCTGCCGTAGAAAAACCTCTATACGGAGAATATAAATGCAATAACTGTGGTCGGTTTTGGAATAGTCGACTTTGTTGGCCTGGGACATACCAACTTTGTAAAAAATGTAAAAAACCAGTTTTTCCACACATTACTGTAAGTAGCATTACTATTTTAAATAACAAAATATTAATCTATTAACAATTGTAAGAAACTTTTTGCTTCATAAATATGGAATGTGTAAAGTTGATTTATAAATTTTTCGTCTTAAATATGTATGTATATTGTTTTGTCTTTGTTAGTTATATTTTTTGTTGCCTAGATTGTATTTGGGCGACAGGTGAATTTTAAAAGTCAACTATTATTAGATTCTTATAATTATCTACAATAATTCTAATTTTAATTCAATTCTATTTACAGAGAGAATTACTTCCATCTGATCATAGTAATGATAAAGAAAATAAAGAGCATGAAAAAGAACTCTGTCAAATGTGTAAAAGTTTAGGGTATTACTGCAATAACAAAAACAAAATATATAAACATTCATTATATTAGTACACACAGTATTTAGTACAAAAGGTATTAGCGTCTATTAGTTTATATAAATTTTGTATGAAAATTTTATTTGAGATATTCTAAATTGTTATTAAATTGACTGTACTTTTAAAATAATATTTTAGAAACAGCATTAAAAACAAATGAATTAAATTGTGTTTTCACTGTAATGTATCTTAAGGTAGCTTAACAAAAACAATAAAGATGAAGTTTCATTATGTGTATTTTTAGTTTTTCCTATTTTTTAAAAACATATCATAAAATAAACTGCAAAATTCCTTATATTTTAGTTTATCTTTTGTCTTTTGTACTGTTTCAATACTAATATCTGGCTTTGCTTCTGCTATGTATGATAATAAAGGTATAAATGTTATAGCAAAATGGCATAAATCATGTTCTTCTATTAACTTTTCTGTTAGTAGAAATTTGTTGAATACTGCTGCTACTTGATTATCAGTAATTGAATCCTTCAAGAATTGATACTGCAAAATTAAAAATAAAATAATAAAATATTGTAATAATAAAATATTAAAAAAAATTATACTTTTATTTTGCACTAGATATGTTCACATACAACAGGAATTAAATTTCTTACATACCCTTATTGTACACACGAAATTTTGCATACAAAACATTAAACATGCCTTGCTAGTTTCTGTGTGAATTGTTTTTTCCGCTACAAATAATAACAGTAAGGCATCATGAAAAAGATCCAGTAATTGTCTGTTTCCAAATTGTTGCATACTCTCCCAAATTAGACACCATTCTTGAACTATAGTACAACAAAGCACCTGAAATTGATATTTCATTAATGTTGCAGATCAAGTCATAAATCACTTGTTTTTTATAAAATTAATCAGTAACAATATATATTTTTTATTCATTTAATAAAGGCCTAATATATTAATTATTTATACGATTTTTGTGATATATACTTATACATTAATATTTATAAAATAATTCAATAACATCAATCTATGTCTTACATTTTAGAATGTACACAATACACACATAATATTAAATTATTTAATTTTAGACTGTAGGTATATTAAAATTAAAAAAGTACCTTAGAAAGCCATAATGTTAAATTTTCTTTATCCATGTTTTTATGTATTCTTATACCACTGATAACCTCAGCAAATGTGTTTCCTGGTGGGTCCCAAAGGTACCTATAGTAATACATATTCAGTGGGTTAATATTTCTTATCTTACATCTTAACCATCTGCTGTCCTTAGCTGTAATATTAAAATTAATTTAGTAATCTTTATGCACATTTTACTAATTATTATAGTTCCTCTTTCTTTTAATAGGTCAGATTTTATTTTCAATTTATTTTATTTATATACCCTTTAACATTAATTTTGCAAAATTGTGAAAGTATATTTATTACAGATGATTTTCGTATTTAAAGTATAACGCATTATAATTGTATTATGTTTGTTACCTGGAATCTGTAATCCATATGTGAACAAAATCATGGTTTGTATTTTAATGACCCGTTCCAAAGTCATAGGTGCTATTGGTGAATAAGTATCCATTTTCCATCTCACAGTATCAAGTACTTGAGCAAACATGGCTAGTATTGGTGGTCTATAGTCTATTAGTTCTGGGAGAGGGTAGCATTCTTGTATGAGCTTGCAATGTAGATCAACATCAAATATATTTTTATTTAGAAGTGCCTTATGCAAGTTTGGCATAATTATAAGTAAAAGTAATTTTGGTCCAGGAATAGCCCCTGACTTCTTAAGGGAAATTAAAAATCTTATAAAATGATTTTGTTTCGTTTCACATTCTAAAATACTGGCAATTATATCTTTAAGTACTAGTATAATACATGGTTCAGTATCCTTTTCGTAGTAATGATTAAAATATTTTTCGAATGGTTTCATCACTGCGATCATTGTATTAGTTTGTTCCGTACCATCACAAGCTACAGTAAATATTTTGGTAAATACTTTTCGAGGATTTTGTATAAATACATTAAAAACTTTAGACAAATCCATATTTGGTGTATTAATAAGTTTATTAAAAATTTCAGTTACCATACTATCAAATTCTGTAGTTTCCAAAGTATCAATAAAAATGTTTTTATTAAAGTGCATCTCAATAATGTCATACTTCGCAAAACTGCTACAACGTTGAAATATTTTACTTGCTAATATTTTTTTTTCTTCATTTTCTGTAGCAACATTTACGTTTAGGTATTCATACATTGTTTTAAACAATCTGTGACATTCGTCACTATCAAAAAGTTCTAAATGGGTTTCGATTAGCTCAACAAGAGCAATGTCTTCAAACAACTTGTGTCTATACAAAAGTGCTTTAATCCATTTTTGTCTTTCCTTGTCGTTAACTATTTTATGTATAATATCTCGTGCGCTAAGTACATTAATTATTTCAGCAAAGTTTACGGGTTTATAGGCAATCTCTCTTAAAAAACTTTGTACCGGGTGATTTTTAAGTTTTGGTATTCTACATATTATACACAAAATCTTGTAAGTTAACATACCAATAACTTTTTGCATACTGTTTTGACCTTGAAATTCAAATTCACTCCAAGCACAAAATACGTTTACGTTAACATCCATGGCTAAATATTTACAAGTGTCCAATAGAGCTTCATTAGACTTATCCAAAATTTCCAGCAAATTTTTATATTTATTAGTGGTAATTACACACGAATCTTTGTTTACAACAGCACCTTGCCTGTAGGTTAATTTGTATAGTTCTTGAAAGTCAGGTGATTTAAATTTTTTGGTTAAACAATAATTATCCATACTCTCTATTATTACACACAGGATAAAATACATTTGCCTTCCCATAAAATGATATTTTTCATCACCTTGAAGTGTTTTCAATTTTATTGCATTAGGTAGTTCCCTAAAATATCTAAGGCACTTTTCAAAGTTTCTAAATGCCTGTGTTAGCACATTTAAATCAATTTTAAAGTAAACTAATCTCTGTATCATTCTATAACACGCAGAGGTCAACGTTCTTATTTTAAGCAAGGAATCTGTTGGATTAAAATATTTAAAATTTTCTAACACAGCATCTGCTACTTCTATAGCTAATTTTGGACAGCTGAACACAATTATTTCATAAATATATCTGTCCATATGTAGTTGCCACAAAATTTCACACATCAAATATTTAGGCATTATAGGTGAGGTCCAGATAACATATTCAAGACCATCGAAATCAACTAAATCATTCAATATCTTAAGGTCCGAATTGATAACAATATAAAAAGCGAATTTGCGCAAATCATTTATAGATTTCGAATTAACTTTGTTTCCAACGATGTGATTTTCTTTGGCTAAAAAATCCTTGAATAAGTCTACAATATACCGTATTTTAGATTCATTACCTAAAATATAAAATTATATGTTAACCAAAAGCTGCCTCTATTTTTCAAATACCTATAAACACAAAATATTTGTTTACCTCCTTTTGAAGTCAATGTAGAAAAAGAATACGTGCTGTCAGCTGCTATAAGTACTCCTTGAAATGCCGTTAAACTTGGAGTGAATTCCATAATGCCAAATAATGTGTAATATAAATAAAGAAAACATAAATTTCCCACTGTTTCAAATAATTTGAATTGGTTGCTTTTGCTACTTCAAATCCAACAATAATGAATTATTTGACAGCCGTCCGGTTGACGTTAGTGTATAGTTCAAAATCTACTAATAATAAAATACAATACATTGTACTACGTATCAGATCAAAATTAAAATAAATTACAAAAACATGAAAAAGTACAAAGCGTGGACTTATCGCATAAAACAATTTCTTCCAGGCAAGCTATAGATGGAAACAGTAAAATAAGCCTCAAAAACCTCAAGTGCTGTTTAAAAAAACCATTTTAAAAAAAGTATGCACTTTTTTTACAATGGTCAATGAAATGCAATACTGGATGCGCCCATTTCACCCACAAAATATAGGTGGTTCAGACTTGATTTAATTTAGAATTAATGGCTTTCACTAGTGCCGAATAGCACAGATGATTTCGCCAATGTCACGTAAGACGGGAAAGACACGACGAAGATTGTTCGGTGAATTAGAGGTAACAACCTCAATAGAATTTTGAAGACTGCCGAAATAGTAGGTAGTTTAGATCCAAAGAGCAACACGGAGGGGATAAGCCATGTACAGGCGTTTCCCTCTGTCAAGGTATAAGGCCAAATGGCCATATGCATACAATAAAACTAGTTGCAGCCGCACTGATCACTAGACTAAATCTAGTTGCGCGATTGAATCAACGTCCTTCAAAAAATGCCAAATTGTTCTGTTTTTTTGCTGCAAAAAATGATCTGCCACGTCAAATTTACTAAACATGACGTTAATCACATTATTACTTGTATACATCTTTAAACCTTTTTTAAACTTAAAAATTACAAATATTATCGGTCGTGTTGACTTAATTTGTTTACCAACACAGGCCGCTCGCCCTCATACAATATGCGGACCCACACATATTCAAAAATGTTTAGAATTCCTATAACACAAAAATAAAATCGTACATATTAAAAATAGCATGGTGTCGTCTCCTGTCAAAAATTTTCATTGTAATATGAAACTCTTTGACAGGAAACTTTTTTAATTGTTACGGGTCTCTGTAAAGAACTCACTATAGACGGCGCCACGGTTCGCTTAAACCGAAAATAAAAATCATCATATCTAAAAATTTCGCTCTAGCGGGTACATCGTTCCATAGCTTAATTGGCTAGAGCGCCGACACGGTCAGTCGGAGACGCGGGCTCGAACCCCGCTGGAGCGGTCAATTTTTGATATGATATTCAAAAATGTTTAGATAATCCTCATCTTGCGCGACAGGCAAATTTTCAAGAACAATTTGGTTTAACCATATCCATACCACAGATATAACCATAACCACAGATGGTTAGGAATTGTCAACGAACAATGAATTGGCCCATTTCAATTACCTGACTGATTGAATGGTGATGAATATTTACACTTTTTAAGAAATAATCTGGACCCTCTGCTTGAAGAAATTGATTTAAAGACGAGGCGAGACATGTTTTTTCAAAATGACGGCCTAAATGAATGTCACTAAGGATTGTCAGAGAATATATAAGCAGGCGTTTTAGAAGCAAGTGGATCGGGCGAGCGGAACCATAGCGTGGCCCCCGAGATCGTTTGACCTGAACCCCATCGACTTTTTTGTATGGGGTTATTATAAAAAAATCGTGTATGCAAAAGAATCAACAAATTTAGACGATTCCCCTATCTCACTCTAACACTAGTTCATTAACTCTATTTGTCACTTTTCGAACAACTGGCGCGGCTATCATACCGTTTAACTATTGCTTAGAATACAAAAGATTCTGATAGGAATTGTTTTTTATCTGTTTGCAATGTCATACTCCCAGTAAATACGACCAAATTTATTACAATTTTATAAAATTAAGTTTTCAAATATCAGACTTGTCGTCTTTAAACCAAAATTTGGGGATGATGCCATAAAGTTAACTCATTGAATTTTTTATGGTAGAAACTAGATAAACTAAGGAAGTTTTTAAGATTCTTTTAAATAAATTATTTTGTTGCTATTATTTTTTTTAACCTTCGAAGTTATGTTTTTTTTTTTGCACTTTTCCTTTTATAAGTACTTCTATTATGTTTAAGCGCATGATTTTACTTTTAGGGTTTATTTGTGTATGTATTAGTTAATTATTTACGAAGTTATGATCAAAAATAGCGCTAAGGTCGAAAAACATTGAAAACATAGAAAAAAATCATATCTCCTAAACTATAAAAAATCGGATCATATACATAGGGGTGATTTGGAATCCCCAAGGGATGTTCTAGCTCTGGACTTCCGCTTGACAGTCTTTCCTGGGACACCCTGTATATATATGTACGGGTTAACGCACATTGAGCAATATGATTGTTTTGCAAATTAGTAACCTCTTTAATTTAGGTGAGCTATTAGGAAATCGATATTTTACTAATGCAGATTTCTAATGAAATTGATATTTGTTTGCTACGAATGACGTCAAATGACGTCTGTACTTCTGCCTATATATACTCAAAATAATCTTAATAAATTTTGTGTTAGATCGACTTTCATTGGGTTTGGTTTCTCTCATAACGTTCCCTCACATGTCATCTCTCACTCAACCATAGACTGTACCATACAATATATATATATATATATATATATATATATAAATTATTTCAATAAAGTAGAAAATAAAATTAAATATTATAATAACGATAAATTTAAATATCGTACGATGTAAATGGACTCTGCTTATTATTTAACTTCGTTACCGATCGATTGTTTTTCAAATCTACCGACATCGACATTGTGCTTACTTGCTTACGTCTCGTTTACGATCTATGTCTTCGCTTGCTATTTATTTAATATCTAAGTGCTAAAGTAGTGTGAATTGTTATAGTGTGTCATTCAATGTACTCTAATCTATTGTGTTGTGTATTAAACTATCTCTTAGTGCTGTAATTTGACTTTCTTTTCTCTGTACGACGACCCGGCTTGCATAAAGGTACTTACACCGAAAATTACTACACACCCCTTCTGAATTGTTATCATAATATATACAGTGGTAGTGAATAATCTGATTATAACTACCATTACCACCATACCATCTATCTCTATAAAAGAAATTATAACATCCCTTCTTAGTTAACAAAAGAAGGAATATGAGGAAATCGCAAATACCCTTAAATCCCTTCAACAAACGAAGACAATTATAGAATCGAACATCTCTCTGTTAACATTACAAAACGAGGAATTTCAAAAGAAGATTGATAAATTAGAATCTCAATCAAAAAAGGGTTCTTCAGTACATATCACTGCTCGAAGATAAAATAGAAGACCTTCAAAGATCCTTACGCAAAACGAACATCGAAATAAAAAACGTTCCTTGAAAAACGGCTGAGAGTAGAGAGTATTTAATTCATATTGTTACGAACACACAAAGAAACTAGCGCCATCTAGTGGTAACCATTGAAACTACACAAAGACAGAGACCGCATGAACGTTGACATGACCGCTCTCTACTCAATACTAGATGGCGTCAGAGGAACTACTGTGGAAATATATCTACTCTATATATATATCTCGCTGAATGTGTTGCTAAGCGCAAAACTCGAGAACGGTTGGACCGATTTCCCTAATTCTTTTTTTTTAAATATTCCTTGAAGTACGAGGATGGTTCTTACGGAGAGAAAAATTCTAAAAAAAAAATTAATGAAATTAAAGAATCGACTGTTAGGCGATACGAAGTTCGCCGGGTCAGCTAGTAGAAGTATAGTTTCGAAAACCGGGTACATGCGCGAACTTTCCAGAATGGTCTGGGACTCGTCCCGGCCGATATAAATAGCCGCAGGGAGGCGAGCGAGTTCTATTGAGTTTGAGCGATCTTCGAGGCGACTTCAAGAGTGAAAACTAGTGATCAAGAGTGATACCAGCGAAACCTACGACATTGGCTACGACTTAGGACATCGTTAGTGCTTAGTGGTTGAATCTAGTGCTTTGTGTTGGACCTAGTGCTAGTGAATAAAGTCTCCAAAAGAGTCAGCAGGTCTTTCTCTCCAAATCCTTCGAACCCTAACACGTAACAATATGATGACTTGTCTTTTGAAAACCATAAACCTCGATCTTAGCCCACGCGATATAAAGGACATTTTCAAAATAAAGGCGCGTAATGATAGGGAGAGCAGCCCCACCATCGTTGTGGAATTAGTTTCCACGGTTTTAAGAACTGACATGTTAAAAAAACCCAAGGAATTTAACATAAAAAACAAGTGTAAGTTGCAAGCTAAGCATCTTGGTTTTACTACAAATGTAGAAACGCCTGTATACGTGTCAGAACAGCTTACTGCTAAAGGTGTCCGACTATTTGTCCTGGCGCGTGATCTCGCCAAAAATAAAAAGTTTAAGTACTGCTGGACTGCTTTTGGAAGAATTTTCGTGAGAAGCGATGACGCATCCAAAATCATCTGCATTCAAAATGAGGCTCAAGTACACCAGCTCCTCCAGGATATATGACTGTCTTCAACCACTTATTTGGTATTTTTGTTATTTCACTTTAATAATTTTTCTTGTTTTTATTTACTCTTAATATAAATTTTGCATATGCTGAATCATTTGTAACTACGCTTCACAAATTCACACATTTTCACACAGTTATAAAAATATATAGGTACACAAATTTCACTCAAATCCAGAATCACAACCACGTATAAACAACACCTCAAGACAAAAAACAACTAAGTTTGTATTTAGATATGTACATCGCACAATTGCTATTTTTCATACAAAGTATCTACTCTCATACAAAACATTTTTTGAGCACTTTTAAACTAACATCCACGTTCACCTTGTACTTCTACATAAAAAAGCATCTGATGAATATTTACCATTGTAATTTGTTAGTGTGTTACTGTGAGTACATCATAAGTAACTCATTTCATGTACAACCTCAATTCAATGGATAGTCATCTACGCAGGAATTGGACTGCATGCAGGTGGCACGCTCTGGTAAATATGGCATACAAGATTGTTTTAACCATATTAATAGATCTTCACTCAATAATTTCACTGCTGTAAAACAAAATATAAGAAGCATATAAAGAAACTTTGATGACCTACAGGTAACTTTGGCACAAATTCAGTATGAAGCAGACGTTTTAATTTTAACAGAAAGTAGAATTAATTTAAATACACAGCTGCCATTATTAAATAATTATATAAGTATGGAGAGGAAGTTTCCTATCAAACAGCTAAACTACAAAATCAAAATGATGGTGTGGTCGCGTATATCAGAAATAATTATCAGGCAGTTGTTACCGAACTTGACCTCTCTCACGCAACTGGACTTCAGATAGTTGTGATTCTCTTGGTATTATCTGCTGATTGTGTTTCTCTCGGTATTTATCGCTCCCCATCTTCTCCTAACGCTGAAAGTTTCATCAGCTCTCTTGACTCACATCTTGAAACTATCTTACATTACAAAAATGTGTTTGTTATTGGTGAAATTAACATAAATTTGATTCCGACAGAGACGGAATAACCTCATGCACGCCGTAATAGACACAGTTACCTAAATGTGCTTTCCTTGCATGGTCTCTTACCCGGTCATAATCTACCTTCGAGAGAGAACACCTGCCTTGACCATGTTATGTTGAAATTGGATGTAAGTTTTAACCCAGCTTTTGTTGCTGTTATTAACGCTACTATAACTGATCATGATCTTATATTACTCCAATTATCCAATATTTCTACACCTAAGGATACTAGCAGGTCCAAAATTATTATTGATTGTGATAAAGCCCTTTAAATTCTTAAATCTACTGATATAATCTTCCTACAATTACGTAATAATCCTAAGGTTTATGCCAACTCTCTTTTAGTGTCATAAAATCAAGTATTCAAGCCAATTTAAATTAATACACTTCAAAAATAAATACAGGATTTTAAAACCTTGGATAACTTCCGGGGTCTTAAAATGTATTAGGCTTAGAAATAATATGCAGCTAGGGCTTAGAAAAGACCCCCACAGTGTAATATTAAAAATTACTTATAAATGTTTTCGAATTTTTTGTACTAATCTTATAAATAGGCTAAAGAGGCAATATCACAGTGAACTCATTGACAAATCTGTCAATAACCCAAGAAAATTCTGGACCACAGTAAACGAGATTGTTCAATATAAACCTCCTAAGACGAATAACGTGGCTCTTCTAAATTCCAAACCGCAACAAATAGCTTCTGTTAACTATGTTAATAATTATTTTGTGTCTGTTGGAGCTAATCTGGCTGACGTTATTATCAAACAGGCTGGATTATATGGTAATGGCTCTGTTACTCCCAATTTTTACTATACTCTTCCATCATCCTTGGTATTTCTGGACACTGATGTTGAGGAAGTGCATAGTGTCTTAATGAGTCTTGACTCAGGAAGTGCACCGGGTTAGGATGGGATTGGTACTGTCTTTTTGAACATGCTAAAGACTTTGTTGTTCCCTGCATATGTTATCTTGCAAACCTTTGTTTTAAAACTGGTGTCTTCCCCAGCGCTCTTAAGAGATCTATTGTTACCCCTGTATACAATAGTGGAGACCAAACAGATGTGAGCAATTATCGACCAATCTCCGTCTTTACTTCAATCTCTAAAATCATTTAAAAACTGCTTAATAACAGATTGGTTATAGTTACTTAAATAGATTTGAAATATTATCTAACTCACAATATGGTTTTAGGAAGGGTTTATCGACCCAAGATGCTATTCTGAAACTGACTTCTATCATAGTGAAGGAGGTTGACTGTGGTAATAAATGCCTGATTGTTTTTCTAAACCTGAGGAAGGCTTTTGACACCGTCTCTTTCCCTATTCTCCTGCAAAGACTGCAGGGCATAGGTGTTAGAGATATTGCGCTTTCCCTTTTTGCAAGTTACCTTCAAGACAGAACCCAGGAGTTAAAAATTGATATTTATCAAAGTGATAAAGCCAGAGCCCAGGGAAGTGTCCTCAGCCCGACTCTTTTTAATATACATTAACGAATTATGGAATCTTCGAAATGTCGCGGGTGCGATAATCTCCTACGTAGATGACAATGCTATTGTTTTCACGGGTAAAACTTGGGATGTAGTACATGCTCAGGTTGAGCGGGGCTTAACTAAAATATCTAATTGGCTTCGGGATAACCTACTAAGGCTTAATATTCAGAAAACACATTATATCTGTTTCACTCCTTATTCTTCGTCGCAGCCAGACTGCAAATATAAAATCAAAATACACTGCTGTCCAGTACCTGGTGCTTCGATTTGTAACTGTCCACCCATTGAGAAAGTTAAGGAAATGAAATACCTAGGTATCATACTAGACCAACGGCTTAGCTGGTACTCCCACTTGAATTCGCTAATTGATCGAACCAGGAAACTCACATGGTTTTTAAGTCTTTGCAACAGGTTATGTCCAATAAACTTAAGAATAAAATTTACATAGCCCTGGCACAATCAATACTCACCTACTGCATCTAGATTTGGGGCGGTGCCAACAAAACTTATTTTCTTGACCTGGAGAGAGCGCAGAGATCTCTTATTAAAGTCATGTACTCTAAGCCTTTAAGATATCTAACTGAATCCCTTTATAGAATTAGTGGTCTTCTATGAGTGAGGAAACTCTATATTCTTAATCTCGTTTTGCAGTGCCACAAATCTCTAACTTATGTCAAACTCAGTCGAAGAAGAAAGGATATAATAGTTCCCTCATGCAAAATTCGTACAGCCTTTGCTAGAAGACAATATATTGCCCAGTCCACTTACGTCTAAACAGAGTCAACGAAATACTTAATATATACCCTATACAAAGCTATAAATGCAAAGGAATATTAACTAGATGGTTGCAATCTCTCACTTTTGTTGAGGTTGAAAACCTTATTGCTAAAATAAGTTAATAATAAATGTTTTACTACCGCTGCTATTGGTCACAACTCATACAACGTACAATGATCCCCTACTTAAGCTTTATTTAAAAATCATAGATAAGACTGTGTATTCACATACACACACACACACACACATACTCACACAGAACACTTAGTTTTAATTTTAAAATTTAAAATGTTAAAATGCTAAGTGTACTATAGTCTTAGTCGACCGTAAGGGAGGTAGCGAGTCATTCCCGATATAAGTGTCTCTGACTACTTACTGGGAAGAGACTCAGTGATGATTTGTACTAGAGATTATAGAAATAAATTATTATTGGATCTGAGGTCGCAATAATTTTGTATTTATTTGAGCTGAAAACTTTTGCAAATAATAAAGACAAGATTTTCGTAATCGAAACTTTCGATTTTCGTAAGTAGACGAAATGCAAAACGGTTCAATATATCTACAAACAGTTAATAAGATTTTTTTAGTAGTTTGTCAAGAAACTTGACAATCATTCAAATGACATTTAATGTAGCCCTTAACCCTAACCCCTTAATTGCGTTATTTTTCAGCTATCATCTAAAAGAAAGAACTCTCTTAAAGTAAAGTGGTAGGTTTAATTTTCTAAGCATAGTTTTGAACTTCTCTGTTGATATGTATATTCTATTTTTTTGGAAGAGTCCTAAATAGTAAACAAATATGGCGTACTTCCGACCACAGACAATAGAGTAATATTGTAAGTATAGTAAAGTGACATAAAGAGCAAATGAATGAACAATATCAATAAGCCATAGACGAAAGTAAAATTCATTTTATGTTTAAATATTTTACGCTAACATATTGCTAAAATTGTTTCAAAACCTAATAATATATTGAATATTTTTTCTAAGAATTAGTAGAGGTACAGAATTACGAAAAAAAAAAAAAAATATTAATCGAGCATCGAGCATAAAAGGCAACAAATTTATATTTCGTTTATGTAAAATGGTCGGTAAAAAAGACGTCAAAAATAAAATTTACAGCAAAATAGGGGCCACCTGTGTCTAGAAAAAAAAAGTCGACCCTATTAGTATTATTGTCACATTATTTGTATTCAACTGTGTACTGTGTGGCTACGGTACTAAAGAATAGAGCCACCCCCTCTCTTCCCGTGGGTGTCGTAAGAGGCGACTAAGGGATAACACAGTTCCACTACAACCTTGGAACTTAAAAAGCCGACCGATGGCGGGATAACCATCCAACTGCTGGTTTTGAAATACACAGGCCGAAGACGGGCAGCAGCGTTTCGGTGCGACAAAGCCAGCCCTGCGGTCACTAACTCGCCTGCCCAGCGTGGTGACTATAGGCAAAACACATGAGTTCGCGCTATTTTTTGGCGTGAACTTGTGGAGGCCTATGTCCAGCAGTGGACTGTATAGGCTGTAATAATGTAATGATTATAAAACAATGTTACCGTAAAGCGATTTGTTATTATGTTTTAGATATTGTTTTTTTTTTTATTTTTTAATTGTTTTATAACTTACTAACAAATTATGATTCGTGAAAATTTAAAATATAACTAAAAACCACGGCCCATTTTATCGCTCATGCCGTTCATTCTCTTATACTCATTCACCTCTAAAAATATTATGACCACATCCCTATTTGCGTCATAAAAAAAGATATTATAATGTCATTTTCGAAAATATTAATTATCTGTACGCTTGAAATCCGTATTTTAATAATTTTTATGTGTTTAAAATGATAAATATTGATATTTGTTTTTAGTGAAATAAATAGTAAATGGAGTCTTACAAGTGTCCGTAAGCTAATGTTGTGAAAGTGAGTGATAAATGCGGAAAAAACGTAAATTACGATTGACAGGGGTTTGTTTACGAAATAAGACTTCTAAAAAAACGGAATATACTTGTAAATATTGGTATCCAGATGACAGAGGTGGCTTGTGACATTTTTTGATAGGGGTTGACAAAAAAATAAACGAAAAACTACCCTATGGAAAAAAATCTCATAAAACATGGACAAATGCAGACCAAATTCTCATACCAAGTTATGAGAATCTACGAGAACTCTTATGCTCTCATAACATGGTATGAGAATTTGGTCTGCATTTGTCCATGTTTTATGAGATTTTTTCCATAGGGTACCATTACCAGCTTATCATTTATATTATTTGTATCGAAAATCCATTCCGTCTATGCAGATTCACCAACACAAAACAGAACAGAAATCAAATTAATTAAAAGCTTTTTTCACATCCACACAACCTGATGTGTTTTGAAATGTTATTCATACTTAAAAACACTTGGAAAAAAGATTTAGTTGTCATACTAAATTATTGAGTGAGTGCAATTTCAGGACGTGGTGGCCCCTTTGCTTTCATTTAAGGCGTATTTCTTATCATACTGTTAATTAATAAAAGATAAACTGTATTGTTCTATTTTTATCAAAAACTATTATTCAATACTTATTTAACAAGAAAATGGCGAAATAACTGACGAAGCCGACACGTATGTTTGTATACATAAGAACGGCAACAGGGTATAGGCAGGCTTTCCCGTGGCGTCCCAGAAAGAATGGATAATCCCGGAGCACCTAATAGTTTGGCTATCAGGCGCTCTAATAAAAAACACAACAAAATATATTCCAATTGGTGCCAAAAATATGAGGTTTTTTAATAAAACATAGATTTTTATTGACCTTATTGTACTTTCATCTACACCACGACCGCAAATAGGGGAACGAACGGTTATCAGATTAAAATCTATAATATAAATGCTAGTGTAGTCGACTGGTTAGGGGCTGTGGATGGTAGGTCAGTTAATGAGCAAGTCGATATCTTTAAATCCTTATTCACTCAGCTGTACGACAATCATGCTCCAATTAGACGGATTCGAATTAAACATCTCTCTGCACCCTGGATTACTACATAAATCAAAACATTACAAGTGAGAAAACTTAGCAAAAGTAAAATATAGGTCAAATCCAACAGTTGAAAACGAATCCCGTTACAAAATAATCCGGAATCGCTACAACAAGCTGTGCAGAGATACACATCAACGGCATATTTTCAAATCTGTAATACAAGACTACAATACCTCTAGAGTTTGGAAATTTTTAAAAACACTCGGAGTCGGCAAAGTACACTGACACTGTTTATGGCTTTTTATTGGAAAATCAACATTATGAAGTACTTTTTCAAACATCGTGGAATACCCTATTGGAGTAACTCATTTGGTCTGAAAGTAAATCCTGTGAAAAGTCAAGCTATTATTATTGGCAGCCACCATTTAATTCGTCGTTTGGATCACTCTCTTTTGCCGTTAGTTATATTTAAGAACAATGTTATTCCTTATAGCTTAGAAGTAAAAAATCTAGGTAATATTGTTGACCAAAATATGATCTGGAATTCACAGATTATGGAAGTTAGTCGTAAAATGTTTTCTGCTATTAGTTCCATTCGTAGGCTACCAAATCTTTTGCCGATTCCTACCAAGATTGCGTTGGCACAATCCATTCTTCTTCCTATTCTCGACTATGCTGACACCTGTTACCTTGAACTCAGAGAAGATTAATTAAATAAACTCGAGTGTATTTAGAACCTTTCTATTCGCTTCATATTTGGACTTGGACCACATTTCTGAGTTTTGCAAAAAGCTCGGGAGGCTCCCAATTGGACTTCGCCGGAATACTCACATTTTATCACTTCTCTACTGCGTACTGTTTATTCCAAAGACGCCTCGCTATTTAAAAGAGCGCTTTGAGCTACTATCAAACTTTCACGACCGGTCTCTTCGACCGGATCGGATTCGATCTTATTCTTAAAATTACTTCTCATGCTTCTCCATTTTATACCAACTCTTTTTCGGTACAAGCCGTTCGGTTGTGGAATGCTTTACCCGTAAATATAAGGCAGGCACAATCACCAGACACTTTTAAAAGTTAATTAAAGAAACATTATTTAAACTCAAGAGTCACTTTATAAGTTTATAAACATACTATAAGTTTATAAATTAATTTACTGCAAATATATATTATTGACAATGAATTTGGTCGGTCCATCCTCTCTTCTGTCTTATGTATATTTGTATTTTTAATTTTTTTTATATATTATGTTTATATATATTTGATTATATAGTTTTAGGAACCAGATTTGGAATCGAAATAAATAATTGTGTTTACTCACAAACGAAAAAAAAACCGACTTCAATTACATCGACGAGTAATACAACGTAGATCGACGAAAAAATAGTCAAGTAACTACGCGTTATCAAAGATTACTCAAAAAGTAGTTATCAGATCTCAATAAAATTTATATGTGACCACATGACAAACATACAGCTTTCGATTAAATTAAAAATTATTAAAATCGGTTCACCCAGTAAAAAGTTATTGCGGATTTTCAAGTTTCCCTCGATTTCTCTGGGATCCCATCATCAGATCCTGGTTTCCTTATCATGGTACTAAACTAGGGATACCCCCTTTCCGACAAAAAAAGAATTATCAAAATCGCTACATCCAGTAGAAAGTTATGCGGTATATACAATGCAGGTCGACGAAAAAAGTGTCAAGTAAAAACGCATTATTAGATATAACTCGAAAAGTAGTTATTAGATCTCAAATAAATTTAAATGGGACCAAATGACCACCTTTCGATTAAAAGAAAATTTGTCGAAATCACTCCACCCAGTCAAAAGTTCTGAAGTAACATACATTAAAAAAAAATAGCCGAATTGAGAACCTCCTCCTTTTTTTGAAGTCGGTTAAAAATGTATATCAGCTGATTCATTAACAACGTAATGGTTTTGCGCTATACTACCATACTTAGATAAAAGGCCGTGACTGTTTTTTTACTCGCATTCATCACATTCAGCCTGTAGCATCCCACTGTTGGGCATAGGCCTCTTTCTCCATCTAGGATAAGCATTGGAGCTTAACCACGCTGCTCCACTGCGGGTTGGCGGATATGATCCCTACTATGAGTAACGATCGCTATCAGGTATTTATGATAACAACCGGGACCGATAGCTAAACGTGCTCTCCGAGGAACTTTGGTGAGACCCACAAGGAGAGACATCCAAAACGAAAAGGAATATTTGCTCAAATACAAATATCCTTCCCGAGCGGGAATCGAACACGCAAACCGCCGGTGTTTTAAGCGACTCCTCGCACCACTACACCAGAGCGTTTTTTTAACTTCTTTCGTAAAATATTGACGCCATTAGATATCTTTTATGATTACAATAAAATAATCAACTTAATGAACCTATATTATAATACCATTTATTAAATTCAAACAACTCCTTAGATATATTTAGATTAGATATAGCTCGAAAAATACTTACTTACTTACTTATTCTTTATTGTACACCACACAGAGTAATTTCATACAGAATTGTAAAGAAAAGAAAAAAAAAAGTATAATGCACAATGAGGCGGCCTTATCGCTCGATAGCGATTTCTTCCAGGTAACCTTAGGGTTAGGATTAGAGGAAAAAAAAAAGAAATAAGTAGGTGGTGTATAATAAACGTACATCAAATAAAATAAGATACAAATAATACATAAATAAAATTTATATGATAAACTATTCAATATTCCTATAGGTATAAATATACACGTACATAACAATGAAATATAAGTACACGGTAAATAATACACACATACATATATACATACATACAAACATTTATACACACACACATATATATATATATATATATATTATATATATATATAATTAAGTCCTATTAAGAGACAGATAATGGTCTTTTATAAGTTTTTTAAATGAACCAATGCTTTGAGCTTTGCGAATATGTAAGGGTAAAGTATTCCACAAAATAATAGCCTGAACAGCAAATGAACCTCGACAATATTTGGTCTTATGTACAGGCATTCTAAGCGTAAGATTTCCAGACGAACGAAGTACTTTACTGTGATCTCCAACGAATTCAAATTTGTTCTTCAAGTATAAAGGACTAGTTGGTTTAAATAGTACACAATACAAAAGTGAGAGAATGTGTAAATTTCGGCGAAGGCGGATAGGAAGCCACTTAAGCTTAGAGCGAAAGTCAGAAATGTGATTGAATTTGCGCAATCCAAATATGAATCGGATTGCAACATTTTGAAGCCGCTCAAGTTTATTAAGTTGATCTTCAGTTAGGTTGGTATAGCTTGCGTCAGCATAGTCAAGAACAGGCAGTAGTAAAGATTGTGCTAACATAGTTTTAGTGGGAATGGGAAGAAATGACTGCAAACGTCTCAACGAGCCCATGGCCGCGAATGTCTTTTTACTCAGTTCTTTTATATGATTGCTCCATGACAAGGTTGGGTCTAAGTAAATGCCTAAATCCTTTACAGAGGTGCAGTAAGGTATTACAGAAGAATTATATGTTACAGAAGGAAGGCTACCCCAATCAACTCTCGACATGATATTGGGACTACCAATGACAATGACTTGTGACTTGCTAGGATTAACTTTGAGTCCATATGATTTGTTCCATTGGTATATAGCTTTGTTGCCAAGTCATTGTTAGTGGCAACCACAGCAGAGGATAGGTTATCGAGACTTGACTGAGTATAAATTTGCAAATCGTCAGCATACATGTGGTAGAGAGAAGTTATTTTTTGGGATATGGAGTTTATGAAGATGGAGAACAGTAATGGAGACAACACACCACCCTGGGGAACGCCAGCTCGGACTTCACACCAAGAAGATAACGAATCTTCAATTTTTATTCTCTGCCGGCGCCCACCGAGGTAACTCTGAAACCAACTCATTACGGATGGAGATATGTTAAATGTACGTACGTACGAAAAATAGTTGTTAGATCTCAAATAAATTTAAGTGGAAATCGAACCCAAAACCTTCGAAGCTGAAAGCAGCGACACTACAAACTGCACCAACGGGCTAGTCAAAAATTCGCTCACAACGTCCGCGGCGTTTTTTAAGTTAGTGGAACAGCAATTTTAGCAGTCGTGATCGACGGCGTTGTGGGTGTTAATAAATATCCATTAAGATTAATTTAAAACGCTTTCTGAAAATTTGTCCGATCTCCTATTAGTGAAGTTTGTTGTGTTTTGGTGTTATCTTTTTCTTCATAGATTATACTATTAGAAATGCAGTAGTGTGAGTATCTATTGTACTTTTTTGGAAAAAATATTAACATAAATTTTTAGCATGAAATTTGTTAAAAAAATAATTTCGACAAAGTTTGAGAGCCTTTCGTGAAAAAAAAAAGAATGAAGACCTAAGCGGCCAACTATTTCAAAAATATGCGCAATTAATACAGTTTACAAGCTAGAAGTAACAAGAGAAGTGACGGAGTTGATAAACAGAGAGAATAAAAGAGGACTAAGTATACCGCCTTGAGGAACGCCTGCATTCAAACAACACCAATTAGAGTAATTCTGATCTAAGCGAATAGCCAGCCGACGCCCTCGAAGATATGATGAAAACCATTGCATAGCGGAATCTGGGAGATTTTCGTGAGCAGGACAAGCAAGAAGCAAGTCATGTTCCACAACATTGAAAGCATTGCTAAAGTCAATGTTGTCAATGAGGACAAGAATTGTGATGCTCTTGTTTTCCATAGCTTTTCTTATATCCTTAGTTTCCTTATACAGTGCTGTAGCAGTACTGTGTCCCGCTCTAAAACTGGATTGGAATGGGTTATTTGGCGTTGGGGAATATGTCAAAGGACCATTCGATCAGGCACTTCCATTAAACCACAGTAGTAAAAAAAATCTAACCGAACCTAATGAACTAATTGTCTAATTATGTATACAGTGTTGTTTTTAATTAATTACAAAAAAAAAACAGCCTACCTAACCCAACGAACACACAAATTTCACAATAAAAATTAAAGAGCCAGGGGGAAAAAGGGTTTCAAGTTAATTTTTTTTTGTAAAATGTGTCTTTGACTGATTGTTATAGCTTTTGATAAATGAAAAGAAAACTCTGTATACTCTGTCACTTAAAATTTTTTAATAAAATAGTGGCAGAGATTTTTAGTCCCTTTTATAGTGGTAGCGTGTTTAAGTGGTGGCCTTTTTAACATGAGTAAATAAAACTATATATCATTCACGCATTTGCTTGATTAGGAGTGTGAAAGATTAAGTTGGGTTTCTGAATAATATAATCCTTCATATTAGTAGCTTTATTTTTCTTTGATGGCTGTTTCTTTTCATCTTGATGTTTATAAGCAGAACACTTGAAACATCGTCGCTATATTAAGTCTGCAATCTGTGAACACAGTCTAGACACAGCTAGCCATTATATTAGATTCGATAAACCACAGATCCTCGCAAAAGAACACCGATTCCAACCAAGGATGATCCGTGAGGCTATTGAAATTAAAAAACATCCAAATTTCAATAGAGAAGATGGCTGGCAATTACCACCTGCTTGGGACCCCATTATTAATATAATTAAATCAAAAACCAAGCATAATTTACCACAGATTAAAGACTCAATTAGCACATTCTGCGTAGATAGGACTAAATAAATATTGATGTATGTCGGGTAGTTTCGAATAACTTTGTAACGTTAGGACGTCTGACACCTCAGTCCTCCCGTGACCATGGTTGCTGTAAAGTATCCGAAACGTCGGGAATCAAAATTTAATAATAAACCGCGATAAAATCCGAAAAAAGTGTTTTATTAAATTGTTCAAACCATTTTGATAAAGCTTGACATACGGTACGGTACAAAACGTGGACTTCGCAGAGTACCATCACGTATATACTACTACTTACTACTAAGTATTTTAATGTTGAATTTTTTGTTCTAGGACCTACCGGGTGAGTCTTAAATTAGTCGTTAACCAAGATTCAATCTTTGATACAGCTAGAAAACATAAACTGAGAGAAAAGTTAAAAAAACAGGAACTTTATTTAAAAAAAAAAATGTAAAAAAATTAAATCATTACAGCAAAGAGTTAGACGTCTTTAAAATAGGAACTTGCCCTTCAGAGGAATCACCAATTACTTAAAAACGCAATTTTCATTGACACAGATTTATATAATTCATTAAATCAAAACATGGCTGCAATAGATTTATTTAACAATTTGAAGCAAAAAAGGAGTAAATATATTTAAAACTATAAACAGATTTTTATTTTCGCATACCCATTTTACCCATATTAAATTAATTGTGTTTAATCCCATTTAATAAAATTTTCAGGGACTTTTTTTAAAAAGTGTCAACACTTCACTCACTCACACATATTTAAAAAAGTGGCTTCACTTTTTTGTTCTAAGTGCGTTATCTATTCTTTTTACTTGATCTATGATATTAGATTGATAAATTTACGAATAAAAAAATACGGGCGAATGAAGCTCGCTGGCGGGCAGGTAGTATCACCATCGTCATCATCACTTCAGCATATCGCAGTCCTCTGCTGGACATAGTCATCCACAACTTGGCACCAAAAATGGCGTAAATTTAGATAGTATCAAATAAAACAAATATTTAAAGATAGAACAATTTTTTTTACTCTTTATTTTTTATTCTTTTTAAATTACGGAGATTTTTAAGAGCGCTGGAAAATTTGGAATCAATTTTTAAAGCCATTTTATACATTTGTATTGCTGAGTCATATTTTTTCCATCGATGATATAAAACTCCTGTAAAAATATCGATTAATTACGTGTAAACGTTATATGCCCAACATTTAGAAGAAAAAAGTTCATAAATACCAGAATTTTAACCTAAACCACTATTACCTACACAATAAATTAATAAAATAATGTTTACCAAGGTTTGCGTAATGTATAGCTTGAACGCGATTTTTAAATAGTTTAATAGCTTTAAGAAAATATTCTTCAGCTTCATCATATTTATCAATCTTTCCATAAATATTCGCAATTGCAAAGTTAATAACTGGTATATCGGGTAATTCCTCGAGTGCTTTTGGTATTATTTGTAAAGCCTTCTCTATTTGTCCTGAAAATATAAAATTTTAAATTTCATATATTTTTGATATACATGTCATCACTGAACAAAAACACTTAAAAATAAAGTATAATTTTTTATTATTATATCTAAAATTATATTTAACTGGATAAAGATGATTTCGTTTCATATTTACATCATAATAATTATTAAATAAATATATAAAGGTGTGTCGTAAATATATATTGAAATCTGAGAAAATTCAGTTCAAAGGAGTTGTTTGAATTTAATAAATGGTATTATAATATAGGTTCATTAAGTTGATTATTTTATTGTAATCATAAAAGATATCTAATGGCGTCAATATTTTACGAAAGAAGTTAAAAAAACGCTCTGGTGTAGTGGTGCGAGGAGTCGCTTAAAACACCGGCGGTTTGCGTGTTCGATTCCCGCTCGGGAAGGATATTTGTATTTGAGCAAATATTCCTTTTCGTTTTGGATGTCTCTCCTTGTGGGTCTCACCAAAGTTCCTCGGAGAGCACGTTTAGCTATCGGTCCCGGTTGTTATCATAAATACCTGATAGCGATCGTTACTCATAGTAGGGATCATATCCGCCAACCCGCAGTGGAGCAGCGTGGTTAAGCTCCAATGCTTATCCTAGATGGAGAAAGAGGCCTATGCCCAACCGTGGGATGCTACAGGCTGAATGTGATGAATGCGAGTAAAAAAACAGTCACGGCCTTTTATCTAAGTATGGTAGTATAGCGCAAAACCATTACGTTGTTAATGAATCAGCTGATATACATTTTTAACCGACTTCAAAAAAAGGAGGAGGTTCTCAATTCGGCTATTTTTTTTTAATGTATGTTACTTCAGAACTTTTGACTGGGTGGAGTGATTTCGACAAATTTTCTTTTAATCGAAAGGTGGTCATTTGGTCCCATTTAAATTTATTTGAGATCTAATAACTACTTTTCGAGTTATATCTAATAATGCGTTTTTACTTGACACTTTTTTCGTCGACCTGCATTGTATATACCGCATAACTTTCTACTGGATGTAGCGATTTTGATAATTCTTTTTTTGTCTGAAAGGGGATATCCCTAGTTTAGTACCATGATAAGGAAACCAGGATCTGATGATGGGATCCTAGAGAAATCGAGGGAAACTCTCGAAAATCCGCAATAACTTTTTACTGGGTGAACCGATTTTGATAATTTTTAATTTATTCGAAAGCTGATGTTTATCATGTGGTCACTCATGTATCACGTTTTTGAGTAATCTTTGATAACGCGTAGTTACTTGACTATTTTTTCGTCGATCTACGTTGTATTACTCGTTGATGTAACTGAAGTCGGTTTTTTTCGTTTGCGAGCAAACACAATTATGGAGTAATAATATTGGGGTTCCTATGTTGTTAAACCTTAAGAACAGTTTTTCAACAAGACATTGCTTTTTACATAATTAAAAATCAGAAAAAGCATGACTGTTTGTCTTCTAAGTACATAGTCTTGTTCCACTTAGTTTCGAACCCAATATGTCAGAATATTATAGAAACAGGGCTTAAGACTTCTAGACAGGTAAAAGAAAATGCTCAAGATCCATATCACTACTATTAACACAGTGGTAACTTTGTACCTGTATTATCCAAATATGCCAGTAAGTTAGTCCAAGCAGAGACATGTTTGGGGTTTAAATTGATCGCATGGAACCAATTTTCTAAAGCAGTTTCAGTTTTATTTAGTTGTAAGTACTAAAACAGAACATTATATACATAATAAGAATTTCAGTATTCTGTACCCATTGCTAAGTCATTATAATAATAATATATGTTTACCAAATTTCCTAAATTATAGTAACAATCTGGATAATGCTTTCTATATCGAAGTGCAGTCTTGTAAGCATATTTAGATTCAATATAACGACCTGTATGAGCTAATATGATTCCTAAATTCATCCATGCAGCTGGAAAATCCTGTCTAAAACATGAAATTTTTAAATCTATGAATATTTGTTTGAAGATATAATTATGAGTAAGGGGTCAAGTCACCAGTTATGGATAAGGCGGTTTGATGGATAACGGTATCTAACGAATAAATGTTTTTGATATATTATTCTTTTTTACCATCGAATTCTACTATATTTATGAGATATTTCTATTCGCAAATAATTATCAAGAGTTGTAGTTTATTAATTGACGAGAAACAAATCCTTATGCCTTATTTTACTTCGTGCTGTTAAAGTCTATTTATAATATAGCTTTATTTGGAAAATAAATTTATCCACAACTGATGAAAGGCAGATTACTCATTGACACGGTCTTATGTATAATGATTTCAATGGTGAGAGATTAGTACGATAATGTCATAACTTTTCGTTTCCGTAAACGCCACTGTACGTCACTGTTATCGATGTGTGCGGTCACACGGCGCGGTGCGCATTGTATACGCCGGTTGAGTGACTAATTGGTTATTTTAAAACATAAATGCGTGACTAGTGATAGAAAAAGAGACAGAATGCTGTTCTGTTTTCGTTGCACAGCACACCCATCGATCGTCATGTCTTTGGCGGCTGTAAACCATTATGACGACGCACCCCCACTATTGTAGTTGTTTATACACATGATCTTATGTCCGTGCTCATTGATCACTCACTTTGATGTGCTTAAGTGAATACAAGTTGTTTTTTCAGTGAACTTTTATTTTAACTGTGGCTTATCAAAATGAGTGATCAATGAGTAATCTGCCTTCCCAATCTTCTTAAATTTAACATTGTTAACAAAACATGAATAAAATTTAATGTGCAGTATAAAAATGTGCCTTTTAAGTTTTAAATTACTCAAAATAGGTGTTTTTTTTATACATTATTCTTACATAGGTGTTTTTGCTTAATTTGCTTACTTGTGATGGAGAGCATTTCTTAAATGATATTCTGCATCTGAATACTTTTTTTGATTTTTTAATAAATTTGCTAAATTATTCATGGCTTGAATATATTCTGGGTATAATCTAAAAAAAAAGTAAGACATTGGGAAAATATCATAGTTCAAAGTATAAGCGATTAGTAGTAGTTATCGATGTATTTTATAAAACATACAAAACTTAATAACAAGAATTTGATCGACTCTTAAATTTGAAAAAAAGAAAATTATTAATACAAAATATAAATAATTCTGGATTATGATCAAATATTATCTACCTGTTGATAACTTATTGGCGCAATGGCTACAGCCCCCACTGTTGCGATGGCGGTCGCGAGTTCGATCCCAGCTCAAGAGAAACATTGGAATAGGCCATACAGATTCACTTTCCCCACTACTGTGGAACATAGTAATAAATGACCTCATAACCAGACTGAACCAGCACAACTACTTCACGATCGGGTATGCTGATGATGTCTCCATTTTAATTAGCGGCAGAGTCACAGTACCGTGTGCAATGTCACGCAGTAGGCGCTACGAATTGTGGCGAGATGGTGCATAGATAACGAACTGACCGTCAATCCTAGAAAGACGGAACAGGAACCCCACTAGACTGTTTGGTACGGAGCTACAGTTCAGCTCGGAGGTAAAGTATTTAGGAAGCATTCTGGATAGCAAACTGAAGTGGAGCAACCATCTCAACAGCAAGATCGGCAAGGCTACAATAGCCTTCTGGCTTCTATAGTGTCGCAGAATGATAGGTAAAAGATGGGGTCTATCCCCAAAAATTACTCTGTGGATGTACCCGTCCGTCATCAGGCTCATTATCAGCTACGGTGCAGTGGTTTGGTAGCCAAGAACCAAACTAGTTACCGGTGAAGCAAAGTTGCAACGACTTCAAAGGCTGGCTTGCATGGCGACTACGGGCTCTGGGAGCCCTACTGAACTTGCCGCCGCTGCATCTGTTTATCCAACAGGAGGCGGAAGCGGCTGCGGTAAGACTCAGGAAGCTAAACCTAAGGAGGAACGTAAAAGTAACACACACAGGAATACTTGGCGAACTGGTAAACAGGGAACCGCTCATCGAAGCGGTCACCGACAGGATACCCAAACAGTACGTATTCGATAAAAAATACAGAATACAATTACATGAAGACCCAGGGGAGGGCCTCAAACTTAAAGAGTTAAGAATCTTCACAGACGGGTCGAAAACATCAACAGGTACAGGTTCTGGGATTCACTCAGAAGACCTGAATATCAACATCTCATCGCCATTGGGAATCCATAATATTGTCTTCCGGGCGGAATGCATGGGAATCATAATGGTAACAACAGCAATCAACTCCAGAAAGGTACAGGGTTTTCCAATCCGTATACTGTCTGATAGTAGATCGGTCCTGCAAGCCCTGCAGAGTGATACTATGACATCAGGGCTAATATACGAGTGCCACCGAGCTCTGACGAAGGTAAGTGAAACAAACACCATTACTCTTCAATGGATAAAGGGTCACAGTGGATTGCGAGGCAACGACGCGGCTGATCGACTGGCGAGGGATCGGAGTTGAGAGTCTACGGACCCGAACCTATTCTGCTCCTGCCTTTCGGATGGTTGCGCGGCCAGCTGTGATACAACACCAAGGTAATGCACCAAGAATATTGGACAAACCTAGTTACCTGCAGGCAGACCAGGGAAGCTCTTCCGAGGATCAACTCAGGATTGTCCCGCAAACTTTGCGGTTATTGGAGAGCTCAACTCACACTACTGGTCGGGGCTCTTGCTTGACATGCCTTGCTTAACAAACACACAATTTAGGTGTTACAGACAGCCCCTATGCAGAGCGTGCATGGAGGCAGAAGAAACGGCCTCACACATCCTGCTGGAATGCGCTATTGTGGCGAACTACAGAGCACTACACCTCGGGACACCGAGGTGGCTCCAGGAAGTCATCGGGAACGTGAAGGGTCTGCTAGGGTTCGTTAAGGAGCTGGGCTGGCACGAATAGTGTCCACAGCCAGTCACGCAAAATAGGCGCACGGAGACATCGATTTGCGAAAAATGGCTCGTTCATCATCATCACCACCACCACCATCATCATCATCATCATCATCGTCGTCGTCGTCATTGTCATCGTCATCATCATAGGCCTTACAGATATATGTCGTGGTCTATCCGTAATTGTATATTGTGTGTATTCTGTACCCTCGACATAGGACTAAAGTCAACTGCAAGCCTTATTTGTGAAGAGTTATTTGTTATATTTGTTATTTTTAATTTTATATTTCTTATTTTACCTGATAGCTTCTTCATATTCTTGTAAAGCCCAGTCTATGTTATCTTTGGCATCAGCAACTTTCGCAACATTGTAATGAACTTTTGCATTTAAAGGACAAATAGACAAAGCATTTGTGAAAAGTTGATATTCATTTTGCCAGTCATATGATCTTTGCCAACTTCTTAAAGCAAAGAAACATATACTACAGACATATAGTACTGATACTAGCTGAAACATTAAGCAGTTTGTCAATTTTATTTTTTGTATTTGGTATAGCTATTGTTACATAATTTTGAATAGAGGTAGGGCACAGTAGGAAATATCTTGCTCAAAATTTTGAGAAGCTTGATTGGAGAAGTGCGTCAATTTTACAGAAGAAACACACACGCCTCAGCCTGTAATATCCCACTTCTGGGCATAGGCCTCTTTTCCCACGTAGGAGAAGGATCCAGAGCTTAATCCGCCTCGCTGCTCCAATGCGGGTTGGCGGATATATTCCCTACTATGAGTAACGATCGCTATCAGGTGTACATGATAATAACCGGGACCGACGGCTTAGCGTGCTCTCCGAGGCACGGTGGGGAGACCCACTAGGACTGCACAAACACCCAGACCACGGCAAACACCTGTATGGCCAATACAAATGTTTGTCATGTGCGGGGATCGAACCCGCAACCGCCAGCACAACAGATACAATCCATGGCTGTAACCGTTGCGCCAACGCGGCGTCTGGTAGTAGGCGTAGTAGTCGCGGCGGGAGAAACACACACACAGCTAAAAACACTGTTCTCAAGTAGTATTGTGTTCCTGTGGTGAGTAATGTAGCCAGTAAGTATGGTAGCTAGAGCTCCAGGGGAAGGTCAGGGGTAGGGTCGGCAACACGTTTGCGATGCTTATGCTGTTGCTATCATCCATAAGCTACGGTATCCTCTTACGATCATTACGATCATACAGACCATGTTTGTTCGTCACCTTTGTAATAAAATAAAAAAACATTAAAATTTTAGACAAACGTATACATTTCTCAAAGAAAAAAACTATTGATACATACAAACCTTATAGTATTTGTAATTTAGTTTTGATATTTTATATAATCCAATAGAAATAAGAAAACAATAACCAATGGATGGAATGTAAAGAATTCTTTCAGCAATAACAAAGCCAACTGGATACACAATATTAGCAGCTGGTAAAAAAGGAATTATCAACAAAGATATTGCTAATAATTTAATTCTGAAATGAAGTTTTGAATGTATTTATTAAATAAAAATAATATCGTAATTATGTAAAAATATATATTCAATTTATTATAATATGACAAGTGTGGCATAATGTATAAAAGGTTAAAAAGTGAGTTATTGAATAATAATTTCTCAAAATCTAGACCAGCCAAACTGAGGAACTACCTTACAGAAGATCACAGCAAAATTATACTGCTTTCAAGCAGTGTTGTGTTCCTGTGGTGAGTATGGTAACCAAAGCTCATAGCGAGGGATTCGGGGGTAGGGTCGACAACGCGCTTGCGATGATTTTCGTGTTGGAAGACTTCTAATAAGCTATGATAATTGCTTATCATCAGCTGAACCGTACGCTTATTTGCCAACATAGTTGCATAAAGAAAAAATAATAATCATAACATGTTTTTTAATAAAAAAAATTATGTTACCTCATAATTGAATTTGTGCTTTTTACTCTTACAATAGACGCAATATATAATATTGCATAAGTGTATAACAATAACACCAAAAAAACTCTATGATCCGTGAAATTTTTTAGAAGAGGTATACATCCCATTGACCAATCATAGCACAGCCATTGAGGCCATGTTAATAGAAGTATGTTAAGGAAATAAATATAATTATATGTTGCTAACTGGAACAAGATATCATAAATATTAAAACCTAGTTCTTCATAATCTATACTACTATTAGAGTTGGGTTGCCCATTTATTTAGGAGGGCTAGAGATTATATGACTTCACGCTAAAGCAAATATGATCGGAGCATCAATGACAAAATGTTGAAAAGCAGGGCTAGCTGTTAGTATGATAGATATACAAACAATTTTTGTTTGATGGAAGTAAATATATTATAAATTCACATTGAACAATAAAGGTCTCTACAAACTTCATCAATGGACTAATCAAAATGTATTAAAGGAAAATAAAATTACTCTTTCTTTCTTTCTTTCTTTCTTATGTACCTTAGTAAATATATTGTCACTGAAAGCTGTTGGATTATCAGTTGCATTAAATTCAGGTCTTGTACCTCCCATTACACTCCATCGCGCATACAATAACAGCATTGCAGAGAACATTGTACAAGCTATTCTATAAACACATTTAATGCCAATTTTTCTATTTGAAAAATTACGTAAAATGTCTTTTGTTTTTAATTTTCCCATTGTTTTCACTCTCGTATGGGTAACTAAGTCATAGATGCAGCAGAAACCCTAAAAAGGTTTTATATTATTATTCATAGTTTAACATTTTTTATTAGTATAATAGTATTGATTGATTGCATACGAATCTTAATACACACAGGAGAAAAATATAGTAACAATGTAAGAATTAATTTGCACCCTCAAAGTATAAAGTAAACAAATATGCCATACATAATGAGTTGATTTGCTGTAATTGAAATACATTTTATTTTTATTCTGAACATGTTCTACATAGATACTATTTTCATTAATATTAATGAGTTTAAATTTATTATTGAAAAGAATATTGTTTCATTACCATGTACATAATAAACTATCTAATATTTTCTTGAACTACACATGCAATGTACAATGTAATATAAAAAAGTATTTAAAGCTCTCACCAACACTGTTATTCCATTTTCCTTAAACAGCATTGAAACTCCTGCTATTATAATACTGAGAAGTAAATAAATATTTGTCATACTTTTAATATTAAATGCTTTATCATATAGTAGGAATGACAAAAGGAATGTTATGGCAGCTAAAATGTCTGCTCTACCAACGGCACCACTTACTGCCTCCACATGAATTGGATGTACACTGAACATAATTGCTGCTAGAAATGGTACATTCAAGATGTTATTTTTCATCTTCATCCTTTTCCAAATACAGTCATATGTTATCCATACAAGTATACAACATATTATATGACAAACGAGATTTGTGACTTTAAAATAAAAAGGAGATAGTGTGCCATTTAAAAAATAATTTAATCTGGAAAGGAAGCAAATTAAGGAATTTATTGTTGGCTTATCAAATAATGTTTTTATTGAAAAGTTTAATTAACGATTTTTTCACATTAATGAGTATTTCATTAATGAGTAACTCACCTAAAAGATATTATTAAAGATATAAATTAGTACGAATGAGTATTTTCATTATCAACTCACCTAAAAGAGATTATTGTCAAAGGCCGATAGGATTTATGACTTAAATTGCTTTTGATATTGGTTCCCCAAAAGTCATTACCAAAGGGATTTAACCAGGAGTCTGAGACAACATCTTTGTTTTTAACGATTGCTTCAGAATCGTCAAAAACAAAATCACCGGTTAATGTGAATATAAATGGTAGACTCGACGTGATAACAAGACATAGTAATCTCGTAAACATTTTAATGAATTAAATTATACTCATTTTATACTCAAGCTCACATTTTCAATTATTACAATTTTGTTGTTTCACAAATTTAAAAACATTTATTTATATTTTAAAGGCATCACAAAATATTAGCCAATAACATTATAGGCCCGTTTTGACATTTGTGATCGAGACCATAGATACCTAAGTATAATATTTTTGTAAGTATTACTATGCTCTGTGGTATAATATGGTGTATAAATATGGTGTACAATCGAGTCGTAAATAGCGAAGTAACCATACGACTCGGTCTTCGATACTCACGATAAATCACGATACAAGTTTGTATGAGTATTTGATCGATTAGATTATGTTGTGTAAAGTGCATTTGATTAAAATTTTGATCAGAGATTTAACAAACTTTAATATTGTATTTTATATTTTATATTGTTTTCTATTGTTTACACGAATTTTAATCATTATATTGAAACAATTTTTTTTCAGATTTTTTTCACGGTCTATTAGCCAAATCCAAATTTTTATTTCCGGCTTTGAGCGCCAAGCTCTTTTTTTTCAGTAAAGATCACTGCACAATATTTAATTACGATTAAAATCGAATTAAGCTGGTGAAATTCAGTAATTAATACTTGGAGTGAACAGTGAACAAGTTGAACAGGTGAATGAGTTTGTGTATCTGGGTTCAAAGTTTACAAGAGATGGAAAGTGTGAGAGTGATATTGAAAGAAGAGTGAATGCAGGAAACAGGGTGAATGGAGCTTTGCACTCATTTATGAGCAGTCGGAAGGTGTCTAACAAGGCTCGTTTGGCTGTGCACGAGGGGGTGTTGGTTCCGACGCTCATGTTCGGAAGTGAAATTTGGGTATGGCAGAAGAAACATGAAAGCAGAATAAATGCAGTTGAGATGAGAGCGTTGAGAAGTATGATAGGAGTTAAACTGAGTGTCAGGATAAGAAATAGTGAAATAAGGAAACGTTGAGGTCTGAAAGAAGATGTAGTGACAAAAATTGAGAAAGGTATGCTCCGATGGTTTGGTCATGTCGAGAGAATGAGTGAAGAACAATTGACGAAAAAAGTGTATAAGGCAAGTGTGGATGGAAGGGTTGGAAGGGGTAGACCTAGGCAGACGTTCCGAGACCAAATAAGGGACGTCTTGAAAAAGGCCAGATCAAGAGTACCCTAAACCGAAGAGCATGTATGAAGGGAATAATGAAAGTGGACGAAGCGAAAGAAGTATGTAAGGATAGTAGCAAGTGGAAAGAAGTGGTCTCTGCCTACCCCTACGGGAAAGAGGCGTGATTATATGTATGTATGTGTTATATGTGTGTATGGTACTTATTTCCTTCATAGGCAAACCTATCAAAAAAATGTGGGGTATTCCCCTTTTCATCGAATGGAATGTAACTATATCTTTCTAATATAAATTATTTGAGAGGGAAAGCTGTTGGGGGAATACCACATGTATTAAAAAGATTGATTAGGTAGGTATATCTTTAATTTTTATTCTTTTCGTAACCATTCGTGCCGTGAACCAGTTATGTAAAAGTTATCAATTGATCACTGCAACTCGCGATTTTGGTGAATAAAAACCCATAAAATGACTTTAGGGTATAATCTCCCGATTTACTCTATTTTAGCACATGAAACTGAAACGATTTACGAGGTTATACGAGTTTTGAGGTTTGTAACACTGTTTGTACCTAAATTTAACTTCATATAAATGGTACTTTAGTCTTGGGCTTAATCGGACGTTGTCAGGTGCGCACTTTATTCGTACAATTCAAAAAATGTACTAGTGCACCTTATTAGTACTATATGTGACCAAATGACAATAAATAGTACCTGGCTACAAAACAGTGTGCAGGTTGAAATACTTTTTTTTTTCATTATTTTGATTTTTTTTGTCTTCTAGCACAAAAGATACGATTGTGAAATAACAAAACTCACTATACAAATTATTTGATTCCCACAAAAATAACATAAACAAATTCCTTTTACGTAAAAGTGTATTTAAAAGGTTTTTTAATCACTAAAATTCTCAATATTTACTTACCCGCGCTAAACAAAAACTATAACAAAAAAAAAAATACTTTTACGCAAAAGTAATTAGTTTACGTTGTGTTCATAAAACTTTGATTAAACAGGGGACATTAAAACGCGAAATGGATAGAATCCGCGACGCGATGTAGCTCGTTCGTTCGTACTGTTCTGCTGTATAGCTCTGTTTTATTTTAGAGCTAACGAACGTCGAACGTCGCCTTTTACGTAAAAGTGTATTTAAAAGGTTTTTTAATCACTAAAATTCTCAATATTTACTTACCCGCGCTAAACAAAAACTATAACAAAAAAAAAATACTTTTACGTAAAAGTAATTAGTTTACGTTATGTTCATAAAACTTTGATTAAACAGGGGACATTAAAACGCGAAATGAATAGAATCCGCGACGCGATGTAGCTCGTTCGTTCGTACTGTTCTGCTGTATAGCTCTGTTTTATTTTAGAGCTAACGAACGTCGTACGAAGGTACGAATAACATCATCTCGGACAGTCGAACAGTTGGACAGTCGGATAGTGTGATACTCGGACCCTTAGACGTACAATACAAACTCGTCGCACCGCGGTGAACGTAGTTCAAGTAACATAGATTATACAATTGATAGTACTGTTACAGTGTACGATTAGTCCGATTACGTCCGAATAGCGATTGACGTTTGGTACTGTTACATTTCGTAACTCGTACTAAGTAACGTAACTTTTTAGAACATCGTACATGTGCTACCCAAGACTATGGTATTTCCCAGAGACATTTTATATGAGCCTCTTATTAAACAAGCCAATTTAAGCTGTATTTCATATACATTAAGGATTAAATATTATTGTTCTTGCAATGTAGGAGCTTCCCACAGTTATCAATTCCGAGTAAAACACAAAAATTCAATAAACAAAGTAGAAAACGTTACAGATGCTAAGAAATAGGGCTTCCAAATCAAATTAATGGTCCCAAAACAGCTTTATGACAATGTTACCTAACATAATGAACCGACCATAACTCGACCACAATTTAAAAATACCTATATTTCTGTAGATTTTAATTTTAAGTAATAAACATTGATTTATCTAATATACGGTGTTTTCTTGGTTCATCTTATTGTTTTATCGTTAAAATCAAGAGAATAATATTATACTTTTTCGTTGTAACACAACAGCGAAAACATGTAATAGGTTTTTAATATTTTCTCGTTCTCTTTTGCTAGAATTTATAGTTTTTAACCTCCACAAGCAGTAGATTTGTGACGGTGTACGCGCGCATTCTAAAAATTTACTCTCATAATTTTTCCCTAACGTGTCAAAAGAAGTATAACTTCAAAAAATAACTGTATTGGGAACTGACCAAAAGAGTCATGACATTTGGCGGTTGTAATTTTAATTTTTAATTATGGGTACGTTCCACCAAACACCTCTGTATCATTCCACCCACCCTATGGAGAAAGTCTCATAAAACCTCATAAAACATGGACCAAATGCTCATAGATCTCATAACTCTGTATGATACTATTATTCGGCTAATTTATTTATTGTGTTTCTTAAAGCCTACTATAACTTTAACTTTTGACAGAACGAAGTCTGCCCAGACAGCTAGACTAGCTGCCCGGACAGTAGAAAATAAATAAGCCCGACTTAAATATTTTGTCAATATGTAACAATAATTCATTATAATGTACCTATTATTTTAATAATATCTAATAAGGTAAATATACTGTAAATAATATAAACTACAAGACAGATAATAATAAAAACCAATAGAAAACTTTAAATTTAAGGTAAATGAAACAGCTAATAGATAAAGTACATTTATTAAATGACAAGATTGATACTTGATTACGGTAATTAAATAAAACAAATCTCAGAGTCAAAGCACTTGTCTTCTTTTTTTAGTACGAAATAAACTTTCCATCTTAAACATTGTATATTTAACTAGCTGAACCCGCTAACGTTGTTTTGCCATATATGTTAATAATCCCCTTAATCCCCCCCCCCCTCTCCTATAACTTAGATTTATGAAAAATAATTGGTCGATTCTCAGATTTATCCGATATGTAGACAAAATTTCATAAAAATCAGTCCAGCCGTTTCGGAGGATTATTGTTAAAGATTTTGTATCTATGCTCTACACCGGATATTGTAATTGGCTTTGGTATGACTGTAGTCGTGTTGACGTATAGTCTATTGTTAACTTCACTTCCGTTCTTCATCTTGAATCGTTCCATCTGCTTGTGACAAATTGTTAAATTAATTGTATTATTGTATTTTACTTTTATAATCCGACAGTGTAATGCAGTGATAGTTTATTGAAATAAAACTCACATTTCATTACAAATTATATTTGTTATTATTTCGTGCTGCTACTCTCTTGACGATCTCCACGACGCAACCTAACTTTGCTAACAATTATTTAAACTAGCATTGTGACACGAGAATTTTATATATAAGATTTAATGAGGCATAGATGTAACAGTAAAGTTGGTAGCGAGTGGTTGGAGCGTGTGCTTGATGTCGAGCGCCGTCCTTGGGTCCCTGAGTGCGGCGGCCGCGTGTGCGAGTTGTAAGGCACACTCCGGTGGAGCGTTCGTAGGCAATGATGCACACTCCCTTTCTAAGGCGCTACCCACACATGTCAGAAGCTCCGAGAAGCCTAGGGATATCGCTGCTCGTCGTAATCGGTTTAGCTCCTGTATGCATATTAATTTATTTATTAAAAACATATTTAATGGGGCAAGTAATCAATAAATAGCTTATAACAAAATTAAAGAGTTTTGATTACCGTATTAATAATAAGCAATATTGTTTTCAGCGAGTCAAGAGGCATCATGATATTAATTTTTTCGACACCAGCAATTTATACTAAGCTAATTCATAAAAATGAACTTTACAATAGAGGGTTATAAAAAGGAAAAAACGTGATACCTTTTATATTTGTTAAGAAACTGATTTGAAATTTGGTATCTTTAATCGTTAATTTATTCATTGCAATTTCACAATTTTTATTATTACAAAAAAAAAAACACATTTATTCAAGTTGTATTAAGAAAACCAACTTATCGAAAATTCGAGTTGGCGTAGTATAAATTGTTGGTGTCGTTTTGACTCTATACGTCGGAAATTTTAATGGGAAAATAGTATAAAAGGAATTAAATCGACTTTAATGCAACTTATTACAATCAAAGAATATACTAGTTACAACTTAACATAATATTATTATTTTATTATTTATTATATTATTAGAACTCAACATTAAGTATATAAAGTCTATGAATCCAAGAGTCTTAAAAGACACCAATAAGGTTCTTTTTAGTATAAGTGAGCACTTAAAAAGAAATTAATATGATTAAAGGATTAAGGAAATACGTATAAATAGATTAGCAATAGTGCTTCCTTATATATACTGTTTTGTCTGTATTTTATAACGTAACTACAACATATATATGTATGTCTGAAATTGTAAAAAAATATATTTTCTGTTCAACAAATTTCATTTCATTTCATACATAAAGAATGTACATGCCTTGTAAAGGTGCTGCGTTTTGTCCGGCAGCTTTCGAGCGTGTCGTAGAACCTTTTGCACGTCTGCGAGTAGCGCGTGTGGGCGCGCCCACGCACATCCCGATCCGCCCCCACTGTACGAACGCCACGACCGTACTGGGAATGATTCCGCTGGAGACAGAATGCCGCTAATTAACTAAAGCTGTCAGTCATCTTATTTTACACTATAAAACACACAGATCTCTCTTATGGAATATATTGTAAATTTTTTCAGTGGCCCTTTTGCTAAAGATTTATTTTGATACTCTCTTCAATATTATTAAATTGGAAAACAAAGGATATATGTAATCGCAATATTTGTCCTTTTTCCATCGATTTTTTTAAATATAACTTAATTTTAAATTATTATTTACTTGGTCAAGGTTGAGTTAACCACAAAAATTAAATGTGTTATTGACATGTTGCAACTACAGTAAAATTAATGTAGTTTGAATCGTTTAAGGTGGCTCATTGACAGATAATCTATACATAAACGATTAAAACAAAGTATGTTAAAGGAGAAAAACGTAAAAACAGTAATTGAAACTGTAAGTGTCCTTAATGTGGGATATATTTAGGAACTTACTTGAAGTACTGTTTTCTTCGGAAGGTCCTAACTGATCCAAAGGTCCGAGCCAGGGAGCCGCAGAAGCCCCAGGTCTGAGGATGCTTAACAACAGACAAGACCTGCGAGCCCTAGACACTTCGCACCAAGCTGACAGCGTACCCCACCAGTCTGATCCAAGCTGTACTATTGCCGACATGCCTTCTACCTGATTGGATGTAATTAAAATGTGTAATTTCTTATTTGGAATATTCTAATTATAATATTTATATAATAATTCTAATGTTTTATTAAACAATTTAAACAGAATGAAAAATAATTGTGTTTGCTCGCAAACGAAAAAAAAACTGACTTCAATTACATCGACGAGTAATACAACATAGATCGACGAAAAAATAGTCAAGTAACTACGCGTTATCAAAGATTAATCAAAAAGTAGTTATCAGATCTCAACAAAATTTATATGTGACCACATGACAAACATTAGCTTTCTATTAAATTAAAAATTACTAAAATCGGTACACCCAGTGAAAAGTTATTGCGGATTTTCAAGAGTTTCCCTCGATTTCTCTGGGATCCCATCATCAGATCCTGGTTTCCTTATCACGGTACCAAACTAGGGATATCCCCTTTCCAACAAAAAAAGAATTATATAAAATCGGTACACCCAATAAAAAGTTATTGCGGATTTTCAAGAATTTCCATCAATTTCTCTGGGATCCCATCATCAGATCCTGGTTTCCTTATCATGGTACTAAACTTGGGATATCTCCGTTCCAAGAAAAAAAGAATTATCAAAATCGGTACATCCAGTAGACAGTTATGTGGTATAATACAACGTAGGTCGACGAAAAAAGCGTCAAGTAAAAACGCATTATTAGATATAGCTCGAAAAGTAGTTGTTAGATCTCAAATAAATTTAAATGGGACCAATTGACAGACACCACCTTTCGATTAAAAAAAAAATTGTCGAAATCGGACCACACGGTCAAAAGTTCTGATGTAACCATACATTAAAAAAAAAGAAAAAAAAAAATACAGTCGAATTTCTTCGAATTCTTCCAAAAAAGGAGGAGGTTCTCCTCCTCCTTTTTTGGAAGTCGGTTAAATAGTATAAGAAAACACCTTGAGTGCTCCGTGGAGTAGAACACAGAAGTTAGGAACTTTACTAGGATCGGACATATCGTCTTCTGTTGTAGTACCCTCAGTACTGCTACCTTCCTGAAAAATATAAAGATTGGGTGTCTTAGATATGGTCTTCAATCAAATTTCGAGGTCTGGTTACCTCTCACAAGATAGAGTCGGAGCTGTGAACTCAATCGATTCAAATCAAATCAGTTCAACTTATCTGTGGACTATAAAACGGACTGCGTTCGCGTCGCTGAGTGCGTGAATAGAGAGGGTATTTAATTCATTTGATCGCATCGAATTCTATAATCGAACGAAGTTATTTGACCAATAATTTTTAACGAATAAGAGCCTTGAGTTGTTTATTTAGCAAAAGAGCTGCAGCTCCGACTCGAATAATAAGTGCTCTGAATATTTGAACCAGTTTAGAGCTGAGTTACACACCTCTACTTATAGATAAACTAAACCTGCACCTCTATCACAGCAGTCCGGCTGTTTTATTCCAAAAGCACTTCGTTTTGCTCACATTTCGTTCAACTTCGAGCATGTCGTTTTTTGAATTGCTTAATTCTTATGCAGCTAGGATAAAAACTTTTTATAAACGTTTTTTAAGATTGATCTCTATTCTGTCTATATAAATTACATATTTTAAATTTATTTATTTAAAAAAATATAGCAATTTCTTAATTTTAATACGCACTATGTATTATTATGTTAAAAAAAAATAAGCAGTAGGTATATTGTGGCTTCCAACCTCTTAAATTCCTGTTATTTCTTTTTAATACATTTTTAAGACAGTGAACAACAACAAGACAGCACATAGACAAGCAACCTTGATCAAACACTTCACACTGAATGGTCCCATGTAGAATTTTCTTGTGTTGGATGGCCGAAACAATCCGCTTAATACACAAGCACAAATTCCCAGACCACGACAACAATCTGTACAGCTAATACAAACGTTTGTGGCTAGTGGGGATCAAACCCTCGTCCGCAAGCACAACATCCAATGCTGTGACCGCTGCACCAACACACTTGTATATTTCGATATATTTTATTAATTATAAAAGCTTACCTTTGTAGGTGTTTTGGAACCATAATTTTCACGATTTGTACTGTTATTACCAACTTGAGCTTGAGGTATCACTAGATGTTTGCTTATTGCTATAGGTGTACCTATTAGAAATCAAAACATTTTCAAGTAGTACCAATATATTTTTAATGTTATAAAGGTAAAACGCGTATTTACACTAGAAGAGATGTTCAACTAAAACCCAGAACCACCCAATATCAAAATTAAAAGTCTGTAATCGATCGATGTGTATTTGATCCAAAAAATGACAATGTTTCAATGTTATATTTTAATTTTTGAGAATATCACACGTAATTTGTTTCTATTTGTATTACCCTACAGTGTAGCAGTGTGATGGATTAAATGTTCATATCTTAGAGGATGGATTGGCACAAATGCAGAATATATATAATATTATACAAATTAAAAAAAAAATGTAATAAACAAAATAAATCTACATATATTTAAAGATTCTTAACTAAGGGCACAGAATGAAATATTCTGCCAAAAATCTGGAACAGCATGAAACAAGAAGAAGCTTGCGATGCTTCTGGTGTTGCAAGCGTCTATAAGTTACAGTGATCAATTACCGTTAGGTGAGCCGTACGCTTGCATGCCAACCTAATTGTAAGAAAAAAAATTAGTTACCTAAATCTTGTTGCTGTAGGAATCCAATTACATGTAGTTGATTAGATAATGTGTAACTAGCTGATAAACCCTCGTGAGAAGCTGGCTGTGGAGCTGGGAAGAGTTGTACCCTTGTCTCGAGTTGACCGCACTTGAGTGTGCACCAAAACTCTTGATAATGTTGCTCACAAAGACGTGTCATTGCTGTTACAACCTTGAAATATAATTATAATAAAGTAAAGTATGTATAACTTCACATTATTAACAGTCACCATGGGCTAAAGTTTAATATTTGTCTAGATTTTCAGAAATTTGTCAAGTATGTTAAGATCACATAAAAATTTTTTTGTCTACTTGCTTATTTGAAATTAACAAATTTTTGCTTGTTAAAAATATGTGAACTTAATTCTTTATTGAACAATATACTGTATTAGAAAAATGTAAAATTAAGATTATTTTATACCAATAATTCATAATATCAAGTTATATTGCCTAGAAATAAATACATACTCCTGGAACATTCAATTGATCTGGACAATAAATAGCACCTCTCATTATGTTGCCATTAGTATTGTTTGTTGTGTTACAGGCCAGGTCAATAATCTTCTGATAGAGTGGCATAGCTGGAATATAATAAGAGCTTATTTTCATGATAAGAAAGCTATTGAAGAAATAGTATAAAGTTTCTAGCTGCAATGCTAAGTAGCAAGACAATAAATGCTATACAATTATTCTAAGTAGTCGAGTGTTAAATGCTACAAGTAGAAATAGTCAAATACTAGAAACTACGGTTCTTAATGGCCAAATTCTACGAATTCTGAAACACTACTAATATAATATCTTTATAAATACCATGTTGCAAGCTTGAATCATGCGGAGATACCACTGGTAACACATGTATCTTTCCTGGATATGTTGGTGGAAGGGGAAGTGCTTGGATTATTCTATTTCTCCCAATTGCACCAACACCGCTACTGCCGTCTGTAACCTTTTAAAAAGAAGGTTTTTGATTTCTTTGTCATCATTGATTTTACATCACTTTTAGTATACATGTTTATTAAAAGTATTACCAATATGATTTGAACCGGTGTTTGGTAGCCCCATTCATTAAGAATCAACTGATTAACACCATGAAGAGCTACTTCTATACATGTTTTGTCACCTTCTTCTAGTTGGGGCAATTTGACCCTGATGTTGTCAAATTCACGGGTAAAAGGCACAGCAACTGCAATCATTAAAAAATACAATCTGTTAAAAATAACTATAAAAATGTAAGATTGTTATTAAAATATTAGTAGATAGATTTTGTATGAGTACCTTCATAAACTGAAGAAAAAGTAACTAAAGCAACATATTCTAATTTAGCATGTACGCATAAATAGTCAAGAAAAGTGTTTATAGCCGCCGTAGCTAATGTAAATCGAGTGTGGCTTTCCGATGTATCGGTCGTCGGCACTGGCCGGGACATTGAAAGGGAAACATCTAATAAAATGACCGTTGGCATTGTTGGTGAATTACTTAGTCAATTATTTTCAATAAGTTGATTATTATGTCCAAATAATGTATGGAAAATCGAACTTATTTATATTAAAAACACTAACAACAACACAAGTGACATGATTACAATTTATTTACATTCTAAGATTGACGTAAATCGTGCGCAAGTGTCAGTTTTGACATTTATAGTAGTTTCATTGCTTTTCGCCCTGAATGTAGTTACTTTTAACCATTTATAAGCTTTTAAAAAATCTAATGTATCATATGTTTTGCGATTTTCTATTGTAATATAATAGAAAATACAGTAAACTACCATTTTTGAAAAGTTTGATTCTTGGTGATTAAAAGTGGATCACGTACGACAATACATGACAACACATGCTAAAAGATCATTATAATAATTGTGTTTGCTCGCAAACGAAAAAAAACCGACTTCGATTACATCGACGAGTAATACAACGTAGATCGACGAAAAAATAGTCAAGTAACTACGCGTTATCAAAGATTACTCAAAAAGTAGTGATCAGATCTCAATAAAATTTATATGTGACCACATGACAAACATCAGCTTTCGATTAAATTAAAAATTACAAAATTTGTACACCCAGTAAAAAGTTATTGCGGATTTTCAAGAGTTTCCCTCGATTTCTCTGGGACTAAACTAGGGATATCTCCTTTCTAACAAAAAAAGAATTATCAAAATCGGTACATCCAGTAGAAAGTTATGCGGTATAATATAACGTAGGTCGACGAAAAAAGCGTCCAGTAAAAACGCATTATTAAATATAACTCGAAAAGTAGTTGTTAGATCTCAAATAAATTTAAATAGGACCAATTGGCACACACCACCTTTCGATTAAAAAAACATTTGTCGAAATCGGACCACACGGTCAAAGGTTCTGATGTACATACATTAAAAAAAAAATACAGTCGAATTGAGAACCTCCTCCTTTTTTGGAAGTCGTTTAAAAATATACACAAAATCTTCTTATTATTATTTGACCCTCCTCCATTATCGATGCCTTGTTTTTTCGACTTTTCCCATGTAGGATAAGGATTAAAGCATAATCCACCACGCTGCTCCAATGCGGGTTGTGCGGATATGTTTCCTACTATGAGTAACAGTCACTGTCAGGTGTACATGATAATAACCGGGACCGACAGCTTAACGTGCTCTCCGAGGCACGATGGGGATACCCAAACATCTGTATGGCCATACATAAACATATGTATGTATGGTGTAGAGAAATGTTTGTCCTGTGCGGGGATCGAACCAACAACCGTCAGCGCAACAGCCACAAACTAGTTTTGTGACCGTTGCGCTAACGCTTCGTAAACTACTTAATTAAAGTATTATAATAAAATTAATTAACATAGTGGCACTTATACTCGATTCGATTGAAGACAACCATGATTGTGTAGTGCTAGTGTACGTTTTATTAGTGGTAATAACAGTTCCGAATCCAATTCCTATTCTGAGCTGAAATTTGTTATTTACAATTATTCTTTACAGCCTTGTTGGTTGCCTGCTTTGAAGAGGACGTAATATTTAATTATTTCTTGTCTTCCTTCGGTGTTTTCTTCGTTGAATATTTGAGCAGTTTTAAGCGAAGAAACAGATAGGAGAATTTATCGACTTTATTTCATATTGAAAGGTCACAAAAAGTATTAAGAAATATTCATTTTATTGTTAATTAGAAATGGCTTAAATGATTTTTACACGTAAAGCAATTTTTAATTAACCAAAAACATTTAGAATACTTATTACTTACGTAGATACTTAGATAGAATAGGTATGTAAATAGGTTTTTACTTTTCTAGATTTTAATAATAATCAGTTAATAAGTAATGACAACACTACTAAAAGAAACCTTCTCGAGTTTTTATCAATATATTAACAAATAAATATTTTTGTGAAGTTTAATTTATTGTCTCGTTGTTTCAAGAAAGTATGGAAATGGAAAATAATTCTGAAAGCACTAAAACTATTGCAGACTTGGAAAGAGAAGAGTATAAATTCAGTTTTAATTTTGTTAACGAACCTTGGGATGATCGTTCGAACAGAAGTAAAATTGGCATAATTTCATTACTTGTTACTATATTTATTTCTACAATGGCTTTGGTTATCAATAATTTGTTTATGCATTATAGAGGTTTTGATTGTGGCTCCTTCAATAGTAATGTTGAAATCGATTGTAATTTAGTTAAAGTGGACAATTATCCATATGCAGCACGAATCCATTCTGTATCATCAAATAAACTCATATGTTTAGGAGCTGTTGTGTCTCCTACTTCCGTACTAGCAAACGAATTATGCATAAAATCTGGTCCGATATGGTTACGATTAGGGAACCCTACAAAGTAAGATAACTTTATTACTTTAATGTATTATTATAAATTAAGTGCGCTATTTTATTTATTATCAATTTTAATAATTTAAGAATTGTACAATAATACAAAAGAAAAATGGGTTGAGATATTTTTTTCACGCGGAACGTGATCGTATTACACCTAGAGACCCCCCCTTTTTTATGAACGCAGTTAGGAGTCGAACATCTTACTATTTATAATTTAAGAGCCATTTCACAATTTTACGCTCTGCAAGTTTAGGTAAATTTGGTCGCATCGCGCGAGTCGTACGAGCCGCGCGATCTTTGTGCTAGTAAGTATAGTGTGACAACCAAAAGACCATCGTGATCATTTTCTGATGTATAATAAAAATTATAACTATGGTATAAAATGTTTTTTACATAATTAATTTGTTAAAAATTTCAAGTATGTTATATAACAACAGTCAATAAATTTAAAATAAAATTAAAAAAATCAATTTTATGAAACAATTTTTTTTAAATTGATTTAGTTTTTTCAGTTTACGAATGAATCTAATATTTACGATATGAATAAAAAAGCATTTAATGACATCGACACCGACAAACATATTAATTAACAAATAACAAGACACACAGATTGAAATGCCTATTTGTATTGATAGTGTGAGAAAAGAAAATTAAATTATACATTTTTTTACAGAAATTATCATTATATTATTTTACAGTCATTTTCGTAATATGTTTATTTTATTTATATTTTATTATGAAAGTATCAAATGCGTTTTATCCGCTATAACAACAGGCGCTTGGCGCGTGTGAGCGAAAGAGACGGCTGCGCAGAATTTGGCGTGGACCTTACCTCTAAGAGCGCTAGCGCTCGACTGATTTACCGGGCTTGATGCGTGGCAATATATACTATCTTTTTATTATTTAATATAAAATGTATTAAAAATAATTACATCTTTTAATTATTTTTTTTGTATTCCTTAATGATGTAAGTTTACTTTGATGAAGATAGTTCGTTAAAATTTCTTAGTTTTCTAAGAGAAATATCGCTTTTAAAATTGTACTTATTCGGAAAATATTCGTAACTTTAAATTTTTTTTATCGTTTAATAGAGATACAAATGGAATAAAAATCTATGATAGTGGACAACAAAATTATATTCCACATATTATGATATTTTTTTAAAATGGTTTCAACGTAGAGGTTATTGAAAAGTAGGACTTCAAAGTATACATTGCGACCGTTTACCCAGGGAGGAGGCTGATGAAAAGGTTAATAATTTTATACACATAATATAAATCAAAATTCTGATCTGACTATGGACTACAACAAAGGTTGCTCTATTATATTTCAAGAATATAAATTACATTATTGCATCCAACACTGAGATTAACGACGTCAAAATATTACAATTTCGCGGATTGTTACCGATTTTTGTGAAATGGCTCTTAAACATATTAATTTTTTTATTTTGGGCTTTTTTAATTTAAACCCACATTTTATAATTAAAACCTTTGAAGACTACACACACACTCACGCACGGTGAGCGTGGCTTTGCCGATTTCGCGGGAATTCATTCAATTTTTTAATTTATTAAACAATAATGTTTTTATTTTGTTAAAGTTAATCTCGTACAATGATCCTTAATCTTATGTGCTACGTATAGTATTTTTTTTATTTAGAAAATTTCCAAGTGTTGTCATTTACTATGCAAAAATTTAATATTGCATAATGAATATACTATAGGTGGTACTTAAAAAAATTGTATAATAAAAACAAAAATGCTAATTTTGTATAGCTAGAATACCTACCTGAAAATTCTGTTTTTGTGCACTTTAACGCCCACAGAATACGTGCAAAAGATTCCTAAATATTTTTTAATGTTGTTTAATTTTAATTGTTGCAACAAATTGTTGATTTGTTTGTTTGTGTTTATTTCAGTCCACGATGTAAAAAAGGTTTTTCTATTGACTCCATGGATTCTATTCCACACGACGGCACAATCACAAAGAGCTTGGTACTTTTGACCAATTTTGAAAATATGAAAGAATGTATCGAGGAAATCAAGATTGGCGTTGATATAGATCCTAAAAATGATTTTTACATAATTGGGCGACCCATTCGTGGTGAAAAAACATTGTCATTACAAATTGCTACGTACGATGCTCATGACAAAACTGCTTTGGAAATTTTGCGAAGTTACGACAAGGATAAAACAATCTGTGTGCAAACTGTTGGCAAGTGTCCTGTAAGGGCTGGAGATCTACTCGTGCAGAACAATCGCTTACTTGGTCTAGCTTCAACCAGTGTACATAGAAGAGATAAGACGAATACTGCTTGTTTTGCTTATTTAAATATCGTTAATAAAGAATTAAAGGCTTTTCATATTGATATCGAGAGTAATAAATTTTAAATCACTGTCGAAAACGAGTTGTTCAAATCCAGAGAATTGTCAAAATAATTAAACGTAACGTTACGAACACATAATGTATACTTATTATACTACACCATCATTGGCCTTAGTCCGTCTATTGCAGACGATTTAAACAGTGTCAGACAGACACTGTGTCGCCTAGGACACTCTTAGGAAAACGCAGGGAGCGCATACACGATGTAGTACATACACTTTATAAGTCATAGTAAGTTCTTAATTTTTAGAGCCTACAGGGTAAAAAACCAATTCACCTAGCGACAGCCAGCCACATTGCCTAGCGAAACTTAAGCAAAACTTCGCATTATTATATAAATAAACTAGCTGTGCCCGTGGCTTCGCCCGCGTTGAAATCAGTGTGTCACATTGTTTTCCCGGCAAACTTCCAGTGAAACTCTATCAAAATCGGCTTAGACGTTCTGTAAACCTTCCGCTTGAAGGCCTCTCTCCATTGGTGAAACCGTATGAAACCGTTCAGTAGATTTTGAGGGAATCGATCACATACACTTTTGAGGACTTTATTTTATAATACACTAACTGTTGCCCGCGACTACGTCCCTGTGGTTATGAAGATATGCATTACTATCAAGATGTTTAACGTAAATTATTTTTTTTTTATTTCAGTCACTTGAAATGCTTATCACACTGAGTAACTTTTTAAAAGGCACAATTTAGTATAATTTAATAGTTATTTTTATAAAACCTCTGTATACACCACATTTTTAGTTTTATTTTCAGGCTGCAGTATAATTAACCTATCAGGCAAACTTATAGCTATTGTATATGTTTCATACAAACTATCAACCCCAATTAAACCCCCTTAGCGGTGGAATATCGCAAAATTCGTTCTTAGAGGATGTCTACTAATTATAATTTCGCTTCAACTGTAATATCTTACTCCTGGGCATAGGCCTCTTTGTCCATGTAGAAGAAGGATCAGAGCTTAATCCACCACGCTGCTCCAATGCGGGTTGGCAGGGCTAACTATAATTTACCTCCCTGCTAAATTTCATCTTTGTTCATTCTGGATGGATGTTCTCGTGATGAGTGAGTCAGTGACCTTTCTCTTTTATATATATATATATATATATATATATATATATATATATATATATATATATATATATATAAAATACGATGCATTATTTAAACACCTTCTCACCATCTATAGAGCATACATTTTAAATTTCAGGTCTCTTACTTCAAAAACAAAAGACTTTCATACAAACTTTCACCCCCCGTTTTATTCCCTTAGGGATCGAGTATCATAAAATCCGTTCTCAGCGGATGTCTACACCCTATAAGAAACCTACCAGCCAAATTTCAAGTTTATAACTTTTATAGTTTCGGAGATTTCGTGATGAGTGAGTCAATCTACCATCCCCCGTTTTAACTCCAAAAGGGAATTGATTTCTAAAAATACATTATTTTGACACCTCACCATCTATAGAGCATACTTTTTAAATTTCTAGTCTCTTACTTCAAAAACATAGGACTTCCATACAAACTTCCAACCCCCGTTTTACCCCCTTAGAGATCGAGTTTCGTAAAACCCGTTCTTAGCGGATGTCTACGTCCTATAAACAGCCTGCCTGCCAAATTTCAAGTTTGTAGGTGTTATAGTTTTGGAGATTTCGTGATCATATATCATTATATTATAGATATATATAGATAAATAAATCATCAATTTTTGCTTGTTAGGTACCTCTAGGTACTGACAAAAGTTATAAGTACATACACAACAACAGTTTTGTTATGGTTTCTTATAAGCCAAAATAAATATCAATGAAGTATTAAATTGTTTATACTATTTTTTACATTTATTTTATTTATCAACTCTTACGACAATTTTGTTTTTGACGTATCGTGTGCCGCATAACTCTTACAGAACCGAGATCTATTTCTTCCGGAGCTGTAAATCCTTTCCAATCTTTAGTCAATAAATACATTGCGAGCACAACCACGAATGTTAGCAGGGTGTAGGTAAGCAAATTATTATTTTCTCGTGTTATATTCCTCAAACTTTCTGTGTCTAAGATAACTTTTATATTCGACTTCGTACTACGTGATCTTAAAGACATCATCTGAAAAAAAAAACATCCATGTGTACGTTAAACCGAATAAAATGTTTTATCACTTTTTTACAGCACAACGTAGCAAGTAGGTAACCTTATTTCTAAGGAAGTTAACACCTAAAGAAAATTTGCTTCTTTCGAAGCTAAAACACATACAGTTTTGTTCACACATAATGAGAATACAGTGAATTTCCGTAGCTTTTTTTAACAATAGACTGTAAAACTAACAAGGGTTAAAGCAACTAAGCCCAAAACTATTGCAAATGCAAATAATGCATTATTTAAAGGCTTACTTAAAAAATTGGTTACTAACGTAATTTTAGGTTCTACTTAACACATTCTTTGCTAGTAAAAATATAACCCATTAATTGCTTGTCACACGCCCGATTGGACGTCACACGGCTGTCCTGAGTGATTTTCCAAAGCTAGTGATCGTCAGATGAAAGTCGGCTGCTAAAACGACCTGGCACATACAATTAAAATGTTAATTTGTTCCAGTCGCCCGTCACCGCCATCATAAAAACGTCTAGTCAATGATTGACAAAATTGTAATCTGAAATGACACATAATTTCAAAAATACGCTTTTCTACAGTAAATTTTGTCGTAGTTCTTAACCGACTTCAAAAAAAGGAGGAGGTTACTCAATTCTTATACATGAATGTATGAGAATCGAACAACATCTATTTTTCATCCCCCTAAATGTTAAGGATAGTCCCCTAATTTTTTTTTTAATTTTTAGATAAATTATTTATTTTTTATTTTATTATGATTTGGCGTTGAAAAATACATATAACCCTAAATTTTCATCCTTCTACCACCAACATCTATTTTTAAATAGCGTTTAGCGGCAAGACAACGTTTGCCGAGTCAGCTAGTTTATATATATATAATGTATGTTCGGGGATAACTTCGTCGCTTATGCACCAATTTTGATAATTCTTTTTTTGTTGGAAGGGGATATCCCAGGTGTGGTGCTATGATAAGGAAACCAGGATCTGATGATGGAATCCCAGAGAAATCGAGGGAAACCCTCGAAAATCGCAGTGAAGACTAGTTCGTTTGTTAATTTTTTTCGTCTACTTACGTTGTATTACTTGTCGATGTAATTAAAGTCAGTTTGTTTTCGTTTGCGAGCAAACACAATTAATATATTTAATATTTATACACAGTCAAAATATTATTTCTGAGCTATGTTAGTCGCATGTATAATTAAGTATATCCCACAAACGATTTCGCAATTGCCAGTGAATAAATTTAATATTTGTATTAAAAAGATTTTATGGCTAATTATTGCTTAATATTCGTTGCAGGGTTATATTAATAATAATGATGTTTGGATTTAGTGACGCTGTATTTTATGCAATGTGATACCAATTTTATAATAAAACACAGTTATTTTTAAAGACTAAATGCGAATCTTCTTGCTGAAACTTCTCTGCTGAATTTACACTCCGAATTGATAGTACCTTAATTTTTAACTATAGTTAAATATTTAAGGTCAATAATACAATTTTTATTTATAAAATGACCGATTCATGGGTGCTTTTGAAGCCTATTTGAATCAAGTAATTTGATTTTTACTTAATACACACATTATTTATACAAAACCGTATGTATACTTAAACGAATTTACTCACCTTAACAGTTTTTTTAAACATTAGTAGCTGTGGTAAAAGGAAATGCTTAAATAATGTTTTAACAATTTTAATATTTTTTCGTGTAAGGTCAAAAATGAAATCATTATTTATGAGGAATGTACTATTTTTCCATTGTTAAAAGTACTTATTATTATAAATAATTGATATCGACTGGTTAATGTCAGTGACTTAATGACTACTGATTGTCACTTAATTTTTTTCAATTTCATAAAAATAATTACCAAAAAGTTTCTAAGCCAGCCCTTTGTAACTTTATAATTACTTACCTTTTTCTTTCGTTGTTATATAATAAAAATATATATTTTCGAAGTTGATGAAAGGTGTAATGAAACGAAAAAAAAAAAGAAAATTATATAGAAAATTACAATTTAAGCTACAAGTAATTTCATACTTTCATAAATCTTAATTATAATTTTGCTGCTTTTGTCATGCATATTTTGTACTCTGTAGGAACATTTCCATTTAACGAATGGTGACAATGATCACATTAATAAAATAAAGAAAATTCTATGGAGAATTTGGAATTAATGGCCGTACAGCTGTCGATAAAAATATTAATTGCTCCTATATTAATTGCTTGCCTCATAAATATTTCAAGGAGATAAGTCATATTTGCGATACGCCATGTCTTTTTATCGACCTTAAAAATGGAATTATTGAACAACTATAATGTATAAATCTTTATACATACACATATCACATGGATTTATTTCATTATGTATTTGTAAAGTTTTATATACATATAGTATATAAGAACTGAAAATATCACAAATTAAACTTAGCAAGTAGCATGCAGATGAAAATCTATAAAGAATGAGTGTGCTTTAGACCACACGACTAAAGTAAAACTAAGAAACGTAACTCTCTCTCGTTCTATCTTTACTAACTTATATCTCCCTCTAAACTCTCGTCACGCCTTCACCAGCTTACTCTCCAAGACAAGCGTGCGTAAAGAAGTTTTACTTCAAAACTTAGAATGGAAAATCTCAACGCAGGTATTTATCAGGTTTCCCAAGGGAGTCATGTGGAGTGGTGGATAGGGGAACACTACTCGCCTGCGAGTTGGAGGGGTCTTCGGACCCCTGTGGACCAAAACCAGCAGGTGAAGGTGCGACCCGTGAGCGCAGGTGATGGAGCGGAGACGTAGGGGTCGGGTTTTCCTTCCCTCACGCGGATTTTGCTCACCCGCTCTTAGGGGCGCAAGCGCATGCCACCGCGTAGTGCTGGGCACCCTGCAGTTTCTGCAGGGCAGCTAGGTGTGGTCCGGTGGCCGAGGACGAGCTGGACCTCAGAGTCACCTGAACTCAGGTGGTGGGCAGCTCCTAGACATCGTCTCCCTCCTGCAGACGGCGGAAGCTGAAAGGCCATCACCCGGGGTGTCGTGTTAGTGTGCGAAAGCGATCCCCTGGCGTGCCCACTGCGGTGCCGGCGGAAAAAGATGTGGTTTTGATGGATGGTCTGGCATTGCACATTAGGCTGGGAGTTCCACACTCCCGTCGCCCTCGGGTGGCGGGGCTAGTGCATAAACTGCATTTCTCCATCTATAAAAAAAGGTATTTATCAGGTTTCTATCTGAAAATATTATACAATTTTATTATGGACTATGACTGATGAAAGGTCAAAGGAGAAAGGTAGGTATTGCTTATATATAAAGGTACAAGACGATCCAACCACAACTATCTAGTGTATCGTAGATTGACTATTGTCGTATGAAAAAGACCGATATAATTCTTATGATGCGCTTTCGTTCCGGGCATATACCGCTGAATAGGTTCACACACCTCATTAAAAAGTTGACTCGCCAAATTGCAATACTTGTAATACTATAGACGCCATAGAGGATGTTATATATTTTAGCGGATTGTGCTCGGAACAAAAGTTACAGACAACATTTTAAGAACTGTGCTTATAATAGTGGATATTTGATTATTGTATTGGCTAATCTATATTTAATACTTACTCTGTCGAGGCTCGGCGTATATTGCGATTGGTGGGGATTCACATTGACGACAGATGATTCGTACAGCCGGTCTCTTTCTTATTACATTTAATCTATTAAACACAAATGTATTTAATACCAAGCGACATAGTTAGAATTAGCTGTCAAAACTCTTACAATTTTAAAGATAAAAAAAATATAAAATGCTTTGATACTGCTTTGGCAAGAAACTGATTTAAAAGAACTGGAATCCAATATTGGTCTTCTATATATGTTTTTCATTATTTTTTTTATACTTTCTGTATTTCTATTCAGTATTGCATGAAATCCATTAGTTCCTCTGATGTTACACGTGCTCACGACCGGTGGTAAACACTTATATATTACTTACTAGTTTGTACCGACTTCTTCGTAGAATGATCTCCAAAATAACTATAAATGTTGCCGATTTATTTTTTTGAATGAAATTGTATTTTAGAAAATCCGATTACGATACAATATTACTGTCATTAAATTGCTTAGACTTTAAAATTGAATTTGCATCTTTTCCGGTCTACTGTATTCGATAATTGTCGGTTGTCGCTTCGCTAATAGATCCAAACAATTTGTTTGTGTAAATGCTTGAATATTTTAACAATTTGCATAAAGTAGATTATAAAACTCCTTTCTTAGAATGTTTTTCTAGTAAGATTTGAGTGTTTGATTAAGTTTGCTCATATCTAAAGTAAAAGTGCCCTTTTCGATTTTGCATTTGTTTGTGTGCTTTTAAGTTAATTAAGTCTGAACTCATCACATTTAAATCTAGCTTCTTCTATTCTTTAAAAATAGTAGTACTTGTATGAAATTTGGTAAATAATAATTTTTACTTTGTTTTCAAAAAATTATGTATCTTAGATTTGACATATTTTAATGTAAAAGAATGTTAGAAATTTACTATATCTATAAATATTGAACGACTTATTTATACTTACTACTAACCAGTAACGTTACATCAGTCAGATCGTGGGAATCAAATTGAAAACTTCAGTAAATAATATATTTAATCAGTGGTGCAAATAAATAAAGTTCAATGACATACACATCAAAACACAGTCACGTAATAATTTGGCGACAATACTGGTAAATTATTTATGTCGCGAAACTACATCATTGCATTGTGACAGGTTCGCGGGGACGAGGCTCCGAATACTCCGCGGTTGCTAGACCTTGAAGGTTCAATGTCGTTGTTGATACCGGTAATCGATATTTTTTCCTATTTGTTCATTACACTAACAATATGCTAAACTTAGTCTATTGCACGTGTAGGTAAACACCTCTTGATACAAAACGTGGTGAAAATGATTTTATTTATATTACTCATTTGTACAACTTTTATTAAAAATTAAGTTAAAGATTTACATACCCAACAGTATATGCTAATATTGTAAAGAGTTAAGCTTTGATTTTCTGGGTTTTGAACAGATTCAAAAACTATAAACTCAAAAAGTACTGTACCCATACATATAACACTGAGGTATTTGATAAAAATTGACTCGCTTAACATGAATAAAATAAAATAAAAGTGGTTTTGTAAACAAATAAATGTTTTAGTTAACAATATGGTGACAAATATGTTACATATATTTTGATATTAAAAAGTATATTAAAACTCGTTAAAATTCAACAGGAAAGGATATATAGACCTCCGATCCCACGAGAGTAAAACTTTAAAATTATGTTTTCTGACACAATAAGTATTTGTTATGTGGGGTTAATCATTTCTATGTCACATAATATGATTTTCTATAATAATGTAAATATTTTATATTGTGATATAATTTTATTGTTGCATAGATATTTTTCAAGTAACGCTAAAAATATTTTGTAAGCCAACTTGTATTACTTTAAGTTTCATTATAGTAGTATTTCTCAAAAAAATATGTCACAGAGAGACAAAAAAGCATATAGTTATAAGCATATAGTGTCGAAAAGTTGTATGAATATAAATTGTTTGATTATGTGATTCTTTAATTCCTTTTATATGCTATGACGCTATGAGTAACAATCTCTATAACATATCTATAAAAACAATCGGGACCGACAGCTTTAGATGCTTTCCGAGGTACGATGGGGATACCTATAAGATGGGAATGTAAATATGAAGTTATAAATAAATTTTCTAGGTTAATATATCAAAGGAATCATTAAATCATAACTGTCACATTAGACTCGTTAATTAAACGTACACAGCAAGTGACTGACTGACAGACAGACAAGAAGAGCCTAAAGGTGGTGATAGACGTACGAACTTAAAGAACGCGGTTTTTAAGATCGCGGCTCGACGTCGGTGACACACGTGAAGCTTACTCATTCTGTATTGCGATGTCGTAGGAATTGTATCGTATTACATTTTAAAAACCAAAAAAAGACGAAATTCGGAAATAATTCATTTTGAGTAACTTCACAATCAACAGTAATAAAAATTACAAATACCTACACTATATACGTTGCGCGTCCACGGACTGGCGAAACATAATTATATTTGTTCGCAAACAAAAAAAAAACCGACGTCAATTATTTTATTTATTTATTTTTATTTTATACTTTATTGTACACCACAAATATATTACAAACAAAGACGAAAAAACAGTCAAGTAAATACGCATTATTAGATATAACCCAAAAACTACTTATTAGTTCGCAATCAAATTTAAATGGGACCACACAACACACACTACCTTTTGATTAAAACAAAAATCATGGAAATCGGTCCACCCAGTCAAAAGTTCTAAGGTTCCGAATTAAATTGAGAACCTCTTCCTCTTTTGGAAGTCGGTTAAAATTGGCGGCTCGCGGCTCGCAGTGCTGCCACACGCAGGAGCGCAGGCAGGTTACGAGAAAGATTTCAAACTTGTCGGATCGCCAACGAACTTACTCGGCGGTTTTAAAGTACGCGTACTTAGGGTGACACACGAGCGAAAAAAGTCGACGAGCCGCAAGTTCGCGAACTTACTCTATCGGGGTGATAGAGTAAGTTCGCTTTAGCCGTTGGATCAAGAAGCATAAAATTGTCACGTTTGATTGATGTCGTGCATTACTTTACTGTACATCGGAAGTGAGAAAAAAATCGATAATTTATCCTCTCAGAGGATTAAATGGGATATGTAAGTTACGTCGGAAGCGTGCATATGGCCCTGTGTCATTGTGCTTCGATGGATTTTCCTAGCTTGGATAATGCAAAAATGCATTGCATGTATGCAGATAAATGAAATTTGTTCGGAAAAACTTACTTACTAATAATTATGTTACAATGATTATGTTACCGTTCATCTAATTCAAGAAGCAAGTACTAAAAAGTTTACTTGTAAATAACTTATAATAATCTTCTCTTAAGCTTAACTGCTTATAACGTACTTTCTTATTCGTCGACTAGCCATTGGCGCAGTTTGCAGTGCTTTCCACTCCACGTGTGGTTGTGGGTTTGACTCCTGCCTAAATCTGGGTATAATATTTGCATTCATATATTCATATATGTATTATTCCTATAGCCGACTGCGACTGCTATAGCTATATCAGTCGGCTGTTACCAATAGCACAAGCATTAAGTTGCTTACCATAAGAAGAGACGACCGTGAGTGTATGTTATAAGATATAAAAAAAAAACAATCATCAACATAACAACAACATCGACATTTAGCCGAGACACCGTCAGTGCTGCTGTGGTTGAGATTGATCATCAAAGCAATCCGGAGGCTGAAGATGTAAATGTTAACTAGCTTACTGTAATAAATGCAGATATAAGCTGGACCGCAAAGAAAAAGGGTCGGTTAAAAAAAATCTTTGAAATCTTCAAAATGGGCCATTTTTAGTAGACATGAGTAAAATCGCGGAGGCAACACAAAGAACTAAAATGCGTGAAAACAACACATCTGTAACCAATATACGCATTTACCAAAATACTGGAAAAACTACGCATTTTTATTTGTGTTACATTGATTGAAAACAAAAAAGCTTGATTTTTTTTTCATTTAAGCACATTAAAATATAGTAAAATTTCGTCTTTATGTAATAAAGCTAGGGCAAGTACTTTTCAAGAAGGTTGAAAGTCACCCTATAGCATCTTGCTGTGAGCTTATGTATATCTGTCCAAAGCCCGTTTAGGAGTCAAAGTAAATTTTATCTACCAGCAGATGTATTCTTGATAGTGATATACAAATAACTTCAGACATAAGTATTTAAAATTATAATTAATATTGGTGAACTGAGCACGGAAATCGAAAACAGTAGGCACTAATATAGAAGCGTAGCAACATAATACAAGCGCCATAAAGTAAAATACTTAATTAGATAAATAAATCTCATGTCATTTCTTTGTTAAGTTTATGAACGTTTTAATTTGCATGAGTGGTGTGAGAGCTGGCTGTAAACTGTAAAGATTTTATTGTTTTCTTTGCGATGTATATACCTTAGAAGCTTTATCATGTCGACGCGAGGAGAAAAACAATTAGGTATATGTACGATACCTTTAATGTGACGTTCCATGTCACAAAGTTTCAGGCGAAGTCTTTGCAGTAATAGGATAATCACCTTGCAAAAATATGAACAAATATAATATCATTATTATCATACTATTTTTATGTTGGTAATACTATTAAGTCGATTCGTTAACTAAAAAACATAAGAAGTTACTAGTAACAATCAATCTTCGTCATTTTTAACCGACTTCAAAAAAAGGAAGGTTACTCAATTCGACCGTATATATGTTTTTTTTTATGTATGTTCGAGGATAACTCTGTCGTTTATGAACCGATTTTGATAATTCTTTTTTTGTTGGAAAGGAGATATCCTTAGTTTGGTACCATGATAAGGAAACCAGGATCTAATGATGGGATCCTAGAGAAATCGAGGGAAACTCTCGAAAATCCGCATAACTTTTTACTGGGTGTACCGATTTTAATGATTTTTAATTTAATCGAAAGCCGATGTATATCATGTAGTCACATTTAAATTTCATCAAGATCTGATTACAACCTTTTGAGTAATCTTTGATAATGCGTATTTACTTGACTATTTTTTCGTCTACCTACGTTGTATTACTTGTCGATATAATTGAAGTCGGTTTTTCTTCGTTTGCCTGCAAACACAATTATATTTGAACAATTATCATAAAATCGTACGATTAAAATAATAAAAAATCGTAAATCAAAATTTATTTTTATTTATAAATTTATTTTCATATTATAATATTGTTATTCTTTTACCTCCTGGGGGGATTGGGGATTGGGTCGGCAACGCGCTTGCGATGCTTCTGGTGTTGCAGGCGTCTATTAAGCTACGGTAATCGCTTACCATCAGGTGAGCCATACGCTTGTTTGCCTACCTAGTGACATAAAAGAAAAAAAAACCTTATTTATTTATTTACCTTTTTTAAATATTATCTTAATATTAAGACATAAACTATCTTTTACCTTTTTTTTCTCAGTTGTTTTATTATTCAGTACACTAATAATTTAACAGAATGGCTCTACTGTCAAATTTTAAGGTGTTGGAGAGGCTGTACCTAGATTTCAGTTAATATTGCAGCATTAGGTCTTGCAATGTCATTGCAATAATAGTCTGATAAATACCCAATAAATTAGACATGTATTTGAAATGAAATAAAATAGACCTTAAGAGAGATAAATGGACGAGCGTATACATTACAACTTTTAAGACGAGGCATGTGTTTAATGAAAACATTTAAGTTCGCGCTATTTTTGGCGTGTACATGTCGAGGCCTGTGTCCAGCAGTGGACTGTGATAGGCTGAAATGATGACGATGATGAATGATGATGTGTTTAATGGTAATAAGGTATTATTCTAATTTAGCCTTTTTAGCCTATTATTATTTATACTATTTAGTATTTATTACTGATACTAACACAATTATACATATTACATGACAATAATATTAATACGATGGTTCCTCTGTTTAGTAAATCTTCCACTTAAGATGTTTATCTAACATATTCTTCTCTATTGCGATCTTTCAATGTCATCCCCAACATACTCCTTTTCATTGTCCTTTGACATGATCTCGATTTCAATTAGTGTTTTTGAGTCAGCGCCCAACTTTGGCAGCCTTATGGGGCAGGATACACGAGTTGAACACCCAATTTAACATATAAAATAGGTATTTGGATATTTAAAATATTGTTCCTCATTCATTAATACCGTATATTATAAACGATTTATCCAAAAATAATAATATACAAATATAATATATTTGAAAAATATAAAAAAATATATTGTTATGTAAAAAAATAATATGATAATAAAACAGAAAAAAGTTTTAGACCCTACATTTTAAACAGTACGAAATAATTTCTTTTCATGAAAAATTATTTTATTACTTTGTCAAAAAAGTATAATATACTATATTTTCATTTTATTAAAAGTAATTAAAAAGGCATTTGTGATAAAATATTCGATTTAAGTAGAATTCGTTTTTAAAACGTTTTAATTTTGTTTTGTGACTTTAAGTTCGCTTTTTGCTCACTTCAGCTAAAGTATGAAAATTTAAAAACTTTTTTAAAGTACGTTTTGAATGTTCCAAATTTCTAACTGGATTATACGGTCATAGTAAGGTCAAATTTGCCAAACCACCACATTACTTTTTTATTTAAACTAGAAGATGGCAAACAAGCGTATCTTTCGCTTGATGATCAGCGGACACCGTAGCATATGGACGACTGCAACAATATAAACATTGTTGTCGCGGAGCATCCTTACTCTTCCCAGGAGCGCTGGTCACTTTACTCATCACGGCAACACAATTCTTGACAGTAGTATTATTTAGTTGTGATTTTCTGTAAGGTCGAGGGACTTCCTCAATAGGGCTAAAAATTGTTTCGAGTAATATATTTCCTACTGTGCTCTACCTCAAAACATTAAGCTTAAAAATGGCTTGCATAATCTTCATGACTATTCGAAAGCCGAAATAATGCGTAGGGCGATAACCAACAGTTTTGTCATATGGGCGTAAGCAATAGACTTTCTGAGAAGTCTAGGTACTGATCTGTCGATGGAGGTACAAAACATATACAACATAAGTGTCTTCAGACGAAGCTTTGTTATATCTCGAAAAGTATCGTTTTGATGATATTCTGAAAGGTCACCCAGATGAAGAGAAAGTCGATAAATTTAGGTACTAAGTGGGACAACTGCTTCGCGCCGGAACACCTTTCTTTCCCCAAGTTTTTTCCATCTTGGAGTACTGCTCTTACCTCTAGGTTGGTAGCAATAAAACTAAAACCAGCTTTTTCTATTTGACTCTTTGCAATACCAACAGTTCATATTCTTAAGGACCATGTAGTCTAGATAGACGATCTATAAACTTTGTTTTCGGAGAGTCCTTACCTGAACCTCCTTAAAGTTTCTACCACTTACTAATTATGTTTAGCTTATTTACTCTTACTTTTCTCCCCTAATCAGTCAAAAATCAGTTACTCAATTATTATCAATCCTACAATCCCATTTCAACAATATGTAGGGGCTATGTATAAGTTCTTTTTAATAAGACAATATATAAATACTAAATGTAACGATATCATTGCTGATAAAAAAATCTTGTTCATGATTCACGTTATTTTTCTCGGGCTAAAAATAAGCCACAATCGTGGATGTGACAGAGCGAATGAAATTTTTCAACGAATTTGTCTGTTTAGTATATAATACAGTCAGGTTAGACGGAGCCATCCCATACAAGTCTATAAAGGATTATATGCTATTTGTAAATGACATCGTATTACTAACGCTTAAGTTATATTAAAAAAGTGTTTTTTTAATTTAATTTATTGTGAATAGCAGTGTCATATGCATAAAAGATTAAAGTTGACATAATAACTGCACTACTTAGTTTAATCTTCTGACAAAATTTATTATTGGTTTAGTTTCATACTTCATTTTGTTGGAAATTTTTAACGATAAATGATTAGAGGACGACTTTACAAATTGAACTGACTTTCAAGAAGTATTATGTCGCTTAAAACTGATCCTATGATCACAGATTACATCATGTTTTTACTCTTTTTAAATAAAATAAAGACCGATTCAGTTTTCATAAAATAAACCTTAAAGCGTTCTGAAATATTTGAAGTTGTTACACTAGGATGTTTCGTCGTTGTGGTGATGATTACTCAGAGTATTATGCTAATAATTAGTCAGATTGATATAGATAACAATAAGTATTTGTCCCATGAAAAAGATACCTTTAAAAAAACAGACGTTTAATTTTCCGTGTAATTGCTTAGTTTTCTTAACGTGTGTATATTATCAAATCTGATTCAGATAATTAAATTATACAAAATAAAAAATAAACATTAATCATGATAATTATACCTTAGCATATAGAACAGTATATACACCAGTTTAGAAAGAGTAAGAAAGTGAATTGGTTAAGTGTAAATGAGCCATAATGTGAATTTACATAATTTGATTATAATTACATAACAAAAATGACATATGATGAGCGATGACGGTTGCGGAGGCGGTCATTGAGAGTATGCGATGAATGGTGCCGGCGCATGCGTGTGCTGCCCGTCTTCTTAGATATAAGCACGCGCCCCGTACCCAGCCCTCATAACTTTGGCGCGCCCAAACGTTCCGCTAGAAGTTGGTGAACGAACGCAGAACATCGCTGATCACGTACTTTAACTATTTTCATTGTACTTTTTCAGTGACTTGTGATTAGTTGTCGTGTACGAAACTTTTATTTAAACCGATATAGGCTAACAATTAACATCGAAACTCGACGATTTTAACGAGGTAAGTTGACTTTTTTGTTTTTTATATAAATAATTTTTTTTTAAATAAGAAACAATGTTATAATTTTTAACTTTAAAATTGTATTTGCTTTTATTATTAAATAATAATATAATATAAAGTTTTAAAGTTCAAAATAAAATAAATTGTTAGTTTTATATATTATATATATGTTAATTAAAAATTATATTTACCTCATATTATTTCAATTAATATCATTTTTCTTGTTTTAATCAAAATTACATTAATTGACAAACATAATTAAAACTAAAATACGTCACGAGTTACTCACATCGCAATATTTCGAAATATTTTTTTTTATAATTTTTTTTTTTTGATATTAAGAAGGTTATTTACAAAAATTATTTATTTTTATGATATACACAGTATATACTTATTCCATATATTTATTTACGATTAAAGTAGCCTAAAGTAGTTGCGACAAGTTTATAGTTAATTTTTAGCTGTAAATCCGAGTCTATAATAGCAGTAAAAAAAAGACTTCCTGCTTGGTTCCGATGTTCCAATTTGAAGGATCTCTAATTACTAAGCCTGGGTAGAATATTCCATTAACTTTTCTCGTTACGTTCGTTAAAGTATTTTACGGTTACCTCGAATATAAGCTATATTTCTAACCATCTTTTTACGTACATGTTTAACTTGACGATTTAAATTGAGGATTACTTAAATTGTACAATTAATACTTCTTTAACACAATAATTTTAATTGAAAATATTAAGTTGGAGATTTTGTTATTCTATGGGTTTAAAAAAATTAAAGCCTGCAAAAAAATTGTGAAAATCCTAAGGTTTTCTTTTTCTATCCATGGTAAAGCATAACAACTCCATCCCCGTTTTATGTTTCGTTCGCTTAAGTTGAAACAATGGTAAGATTACGTCGAGGATTTTACTTTATGAGTTATTTCTCTGAAAAGATTTCACTTTTTTGTTTGTAGAGATTTTTCAAAATGCGGATACGAATATGGGTCTCATAATTATCTGGATTTAATTTAATATCCAAATAAAGAAATATTATAACAATCTTTAAACATATATCTATCATAGATTTGATTGAAAATTCCTTTCTGAGTATATAATATGTAGTATGTGTTACATTATTTAACCACAATCTTACAACACAAGAATAGCTTTTACTATAATGGAAGGTAAAATATTCGTAGCTTCTTAATGACGTTCAAAGTCATATCTCGCAGGTTAATCAAACCTGAGTACGTCAGCCAGTGAACTGTTTTAAAGCACGGAATAGATCTCGTATTCTATCGTTTTATTGCTTCAAGAATTTATGCCATAGTTTATTGGAACTATCGTTTCCATATCTATAAGTAACAGTTATTCGAGTGCTTTATATTATTTATTCTTTTGAATTAATCGTCCTTTGATATCTAAATATATAAAAATGAATGTTTGTCTCATGCCTTTTATAGAATTGTAAACTCTGCGTTTGATCATGTCATGATCTTCAGCAAAGCGTTGTGCATGAACCCACAAAGGTTTCTGAGTTGTTACGACCAAACAAAAAAAAGCGTTGCAACGCGCGCAAGGTACAGCTAGTTCATTATTACATTTATTACATTAAAATAAACAAAAAAGTCTGGACACCCTAATCGTCTCACGTTATGAAATATATTTTATGACCTACACTCATACCTACCAAATATATTTATCAGGAGTAATAAAAATCACTCGAGTCATGTCGAAAAAGTGCGACCACACAAGATTTATATGTATTAGAACATAGAAAATAACAAAACTCGTTTGTTACCAAATGACTTCAAGCAAAAAAAAAGATTAAGGTAATGACTCCGAGTTATATATATTTTGTACCAAGGGAAACTTAAAGAATGGATGAATTTTTTTCTTACGCTTTACACGTTTATCAATAATCTAAAATACGCTAAAAATAAATAAGCTTTTTATTTATTTATATGTAACAAAATTATGATAAAAACTGATAAAATTAGAACTAACTACAATCATTAAAACGTTAAACACCTGAAATTTTTTATTTGTACCTAACGAACTCCTACAAAACGTCGACTTTGTTTTGAATCTTGTCTAGACTGGTATTTTTTTTAATTGTCGAATTCCATAAGTGGTTTTTTCCTACGTTTAAGAAATAAGGAATCGTCCTCAAAATTTAGCGATGTTCAGCTTTAATGTTTCCCTGTCGTGTTTTTCAGTACGCCGCTAACACGATTTTGGTATATCGGTGGCGACAGATTATTATCAAATACACATATCGCTTAAATGTATACAGGTATCTATACAACTTAAAGAATCGTACGATAGAATTAAGAATTCATGACCATCATTCATGTAATTACATTTTGATCACAAAAGTGTGTCGAGATTCGAGAGACCTAGATGATCAAGCTTTGCTCGGTATTTTTTTTGGAAATATGAATAATATTTTTCGATTTTACCGACATAATAATAAAAAATATGAACTGGTTATTTAAACAATAAATCACGAGTGCTATTAGAAAAAAAGGAAATAAATAATCGGACTGGAGACATGGACTCGAATCGGGGTCTTCTGGTTTCGGAGCCGCCCGATTTCCCACCTGAGCTATTAGGTATAACCTAGTAGACAGTGGCATTTCGCCGCTACCTACAAGGTAATTTACCTTCGTATTCTAATGATATTGTAGCAGTTTTTCATTGCCTGTAAACACGGATAAAATGACATTTTCTAAAAATTAACCATAACGAGATCGATTTATCGTCGCCGAAACCCCCATACTACGTCTACATAGTAAATTTCATAAAAATCGTTGGAGCCGTTTCCGAGATTCAGATTATATCTAATATATAAAATTCTCGTGTCGCGGTGGTTGTAGTTAAACTCCCCCGAAACGGCTTGACCGACTCCCATAAAATTTTGTGTGCAATTTTGGGTAGGTCTGAGAATCAAACAACATCTATTTCTCATCCCCCTAAATGTTAAGGGTAGTCCACTCCAAATTTTTTTTTAATTTTTAGATAAATTATTTATTTTTATTATTATTTTATTATGATTTGGTGTTGAAAAATACATACAACTCAGACTTACTCAATATGCACATAAAGTTTCATAAAAATCGGTCCAGCCGTTTCGGAGGAGTATGGTAACTAGCATTGTGACACGAGAATTTTATATATAAGAAGATATACACAAGTATTGTCGTTTAGAGGTATTAGATGTTCGTTTAAACTAAATAAAGTTAAATCATGTTAAAAGTTTGTTTGTTGTTGTTTTATGGTAACAACTTATTAATGTTATAAATGAAAGTTTCTGTTTATGTCAGTTAATATATTTTTCTGTTCATACTGTACTGATTTTAATGAAACTTGGTACATAGACAGAGATCTAAAATAATACTAGGCTCCTTTGTATGCCGATATTCGTATATAATCGGAAATTAACAACGGCGAAAACGCGAAACGCAGCTAGACATCTGTAGTGATCTTCTGGATATCTGTATCCGCATCCGCAGATATCCGCGGGAAAAATGAGATTCGTATCCGTATCCGTATTTGTCTCTTTTCTCGCGGATCTTTTTCGGATCTTTTATTAATTTTCAAATTTAATTGACAGGATAAAATGTTGCATAATAACTTAGATTACGTCATCAAGTAGTATAATTAAAAAGATTTGGCACCTTTAATTGCAAACATATATTCTAGTAAGTTATTACCATACTAATCAATTATCTTGTGATATCACTATTACATAAAGAAAGTTATGATATTACTTCTATAGATATAAGAAAATGAAAAACAAATAACTTATCGAAATAACTTTTTCGGATTTCACCGCGGTTTATTAAGTTTTTTAGATGTCCGACGTTTCCTGGACCTGGTTGCTAAGCTCCCGAGTCGCGACAAATAATAAAATCTCCCGAAAAACAACTTCAGTTTAGAAAACAATAATTTTAAGTTCCGAATTTTCGTCAAAAAGAAACGTAGCCGCTCGGCGCTCCGTCAGTATTGGAAGTACCTCGACATTAATAATACTGATCACAGCTAAATAATACTGATTTCAAACAGTGTTGTGTTTCTGTGGTGATGAAGGTGTCCTTGGGGGATTGGGAGAAGGATCGAAAAGCGCTTGCGATGCTTCTGGTGTTGCAAACGTCTTTAAACTACGGTAATCGCTTACCATCAGATGAGCTTGTTTGCTGACGTAGTTGTAAAAAAAAGATGCTGTAGTGAGTAAGTTACTAGTCAACTCAAAGGCCGAATGCAAGATAAATTTTATGGCAGTAAGAACATATGTATAAGATCTATTAAGTACTTAAAAGAACGATTTGATTTCAGTGAGAACTCCTTATATAAAAAACTCCCAATTTTCATTAAAAAAGAAGACTTTGTTCTTATGGAATGAGCTCTTGGATCAATAACGATAAATTGTAAAATGATTATTCTTTTTTAAAAGAGACATTTAATTTAAATCACCTCCTAGAAGGAAAAACGAAAATATCCAATGACAAAATATGGGCCTATTTTATTAGTAGGTAAAAAATAAAATAAAAAATATGTGTCTAGTGCTGTCTATTCCAGTAAATAATGCTTATTGTGAAAGAGTGTTTAGTTTACCGAACAATCTATGGATTTAACAAAAGCAGAGGTTATCATTTCACTCAGTTTTGAGGTAAATTGTTTGAATTACAAGTTAAATAGTGGAAAACACAAAATACATGTGGCAAGCTGAAAAATAAATTACTTTATTAAATTTCATTGATTATTGATAATATAAGTAATGAGAGAACGATTTTCTGCGTTTTTTTTTGTTAGTATTGATTCATACAGACATTTATGGGCAGCGAATGATAATAACGCTAAATGTTGTTGTTTTAAAAATATATGTATGAACTTATCCCGTTATCCCGACCAAAATTCCAATATCACGAAAAACTGTCTTTTTCTTCCGATAATAGGGTCATTCGATCTGGTAACCCTAGTCCTGCTAGTCGTTGCGGCAGGCGTGACATCAACTATCGTTTCAAGGTCATGTACCAACACCGATTGAGTGAGTAAATAAAGATCCGTATCCGTATCCGCGGATCTTGACACTAAATATCCATATCCGGATCCGTATCTGCGGATATGCATTTTTGAGGATCTGGCACATCACTAGTCATTTATAAACGTCTATTCATTTAAGTTTTCGCTCTTTGTTTTATATTTAAGACAGATGACAGCTTCTGTTTTTTTTTATCTTTCTTATCAGTAACGAATTTTTTAAATTAAAAAGCGTAATATTGATGTCACACTAGAAAATGAGAGATGGGCAGCGTTAACGTTAAATAAAAGTACGCTCTAAATTTAATATTTCATTAACGTTGTATTAAAATTATGATAAGAGCTCGATTAAAATTAATGCGGTGGTATGTTTTATCAAATAGTGAATGAGACTCAGAAGAACAATGGTTAGATTTCCAGCAGCGTTTGAATAATTAACGTTAGATATACGAGTACATTGCTCGCACCCAGTTGACATCGTGTTAACAAAGTACAATAGACTTTAACACAATTATGGTATATAAAAGAAGAGCAAGTCATGTTGATATTACTAAGCATAATTAAGTGACGGCTAAAGATTTTATGATTGACAATTTCCGCTAAGTTTTGATATTTTATATAAATGCGCTTCTTACGCTAAATACCACACGACGATAAAGAAAGTAAAGGTTTTTGATGCATAAAAGCAAACTAAAATAATTTCGTTCGAACTATTTACGACAAATTTAATATGACTTACCTACGATCTTACTCATTAATAAGAAGTCTAAATAAATAAATAAAAATATTAATTTCGAACCCATCAAGATCAAAAGTCCATCATCATATTTTATTCATATTCAGCATGTTCACTACATGCTGAATATGATGATGCAGCTCCTTTACTTTGTAAATTTATTAAAACATTTAACTATAACAATATTTTATTTTTCTCGAAAATTGTTCTCGTTTGTTTTGTCCATTAAGATAGACGCAATTATTGTTTTAGGGGAATACTGAACTAAATCTTCTTATCAAACATCCTTACACTCTCCAGGGATACTCCCTAGGGTTCATCTAAACGGTGCATGAGCCATGAATACGGCTTCAAAATTATTTGATCAAACCTGCTCAAGAATCCTAATAAATAGAAATAGAAATTTCTTATCATATTTATCTAGAATTTTTAGAATTTTATTTAGTTGTAACCATTAATTTTCGTATTTTACATTTGCCTTAACAAGGCAAGATAGCAGATTTAAAAAGGTTTTACATATCTAATCACGTTTTTTTATTAGTACAGTCCAATTTACAATGGAAATGATAAAAAAAGAGTTCGTTTTAATCTCAAGGGTTCGCAACCAATTATTTATACTTTTATATATTCACTGTAGCTAAAGTTATTAATTTTAAAGCACTCATATCCAAGTCACGCAGTTTTTGCCTGAAAAATATAAATTCCCAACAATAAAATAATCTATTTAGGGTCTCTACACAAGGAAAAAGTTTAAACCTAATAGTAATATAGTATTTTAAGTACAAGTACTAAATATTTTTGAACGAAATTAATGTAATAGACTTATAGGGGTGTCTGTGACCGTCCAATTTCCCTTTGACAATTTTAATGTATATTGTCAACTTTTTAACTTTATTGGCTCAACTAAAAGCCATTAAGAAAAGTGTTGAATTGAATTTTATCAAGACATTTTAAAGTCGTTTTAAGTGGTCTAGTAATGAAGTGGAAAAAATAGTTCATTTATCGTTTCACATTGCATTTAAAAGATTAGCTATTATCTCAAAATAGTAAAACTGTAAGAGATTTCCTTAATTATTTACGTTATTGTACAGTTCATTGATGTCCACAGGAACAGTACTATATTGATTAACGTTTATATATAACGTACGAATTGTAGGTTACATGTATGAAATTACATGATTATATAGGTACATCTTTGATTACGAAAAGTAATAAGTTTTCAAAAATTATCGTTAGGTTCTTTTTAGTTATTTAAGTATGTAATTGACTTGAATCAAGTACGTCACTGCGATTGAGTTTTAATATATTGGCTGATAGTACTAAACTGTTAATCGAAAGATTTAAATGCAAAAAACTTCGTCGTGTACCTTTTTTACTGAATTCAAAAAGGAGGAGGTTACTCAATTCGACCGTATATTTATATATATACGGTCGAATGGCGACACGAGAACTTTATATGTTAGATATATATCTAACATATAAAGTTCTCGTGTCGCCGCGGTGTTTGTAGTTAAACTCCTCCGAAACGGCTTGACCGATTCTCATGAAATTTTGTGTGCATATTGGGTAGGTCTGAGAATCGAACAACATCAATTTTTCAACCCCCTAAATGTTAAGGGTAGTCCACCCCAAATTTTTTTTAATTTTTGGATAAATTATTTATTTTTTATTTTATTATGTATGGTATTGAAAAATACATACAACCCTAAATTTTCACCCTTCTACCACCAACCCCTATTTTTAAATAGCGTTTAGCGGCAAGACAACGTTTGCCGAGTCAGCTAGTATATATATATATATATATATATATATATATATATATATATATATATATATATATATATATAATGTATGTTCGGAGATAACTTCGTCGTTTTCGAGATATCCCTGGTGTGGTACCATGATAAGGAAACCAGGATCTGATGATGGGATCCCAGAGAAATCGAGGGAAACTCTCGAAAATCCGCATAACTTTTTACTGGGTGTACCGATTTTGATAATTTTTAATTTAATCTAAAGCCGATGCTTATCATATGGTCACATTTAAATTTCATCGAGATCTGATTACAACTTTTGGGGTAATCTTTGATAATGCGTATTTACTACTTGACTATTTTTTCGTCTACCTACGTTGTATTACTTGTCGATATAATTGAAGTCGGTTTTTTTTTGTTTGCCTGCACTCAATTATTCTATGTATTGTAGGTATAAAAATTGAAAAGAATTTTTAAAATCGAATTTAATGAAAATAGATGAAGAAATTTATGTTTTTGAGATTAGCAATATAAATTAAATAGAAATAATAAAATAATAAAGTCCTGAGAACCAAAGATGATGATTATTTTGACGTTATAAAAATAATTGTAACTTAAAGGATTAATAATGTTAGGAGTAATTAGATATTTATTATTATTTTTAACTAAAATATATTCAATTTGGAATATATATTAAAAATTTGAATCATAATTTGGAAGTTTTTAGGCATATGAAAAATTACTAGTAAGAAGTTCGCTTAGAGCTGATGAATGAAGTCTAAGTTTTGAATTTAAAAAAAAGAACAATATTTATCCATCTCACATTTCGTTTAACATTTATAATAACTTCTAATAAAATAAGTTTAGAACTTTTTGAGTTCAGTCTACTGAACTCATTAATTATTATTACCGTACAGTATTATGGTCTATTGAAGTCATTATTAATTTACATAATTTTATTTAAAATTATTTATATCATATTTATAAAGATATTAGTGTTTCAACACACAGCGTATATATTGGATCTTAAAGTTTTAGTTACTTTGTAGAAGATATTATGATACGTAACATAAAACTTAAATCATAACAAGTTTAGCAATATGATTTAACATTCATGCACGTTGTAAGAAGTCTATACAGTGTCATTTAGTTAGATAGTATAAGTCCATAGAGCAAACAGAACGTCGAACACGACGTATGGAGAGAATGAGGGTTTGATAGGCTCTACGATCCTTACGTAAATAGAAAAACAATTGGACTTTTATTTTTCTATGTGAATTTCTGGAAAGAAGAAAAAGGTACCTATTGGCTATTCTGGATGTATGTATATGTTAATAGAAAATAGAAAAACAAACGCGAATGATTAATAAAATTTAAGAATTAAAAAATATTGAAAGAAATTAAAAAATAAATAGATATCTGTTTAACAAAATCTAAAACTACAATAATTATATCAAAAACAAAAAAAAAAAAAAATTAAAATTATCTTTTATTTTTTGTGATCGCTTCCTGCAACTCTTCTTCTCTTTTAGTGATGTAGGAGGCTTCATGGAAGAACATCTAACATATTTTTATACCATTAGAGTGGCCAATAAGCACATGGTCCACCTGATAGTTCTAGCTATCTTAGTTACCACAGGAAAGCAACACTTCTTCAAAGCAGTATTATTTAGCGGTGATCTTCTCTAATCTTTGAATAGTCCGTCTATTTAGTTGGCTATTATGATGCCTTAAGGATGTACCGATCCGTCGTTACTTTAAATTTCTTACAGCCATCGCCATTTTAGCTTACCGTATTTCAAATAACTTTGACTAGTTTTCTGATGCTAAATTTAAAATAGCATTAGTGCTAAGTTCATATAAAGCAATACTAGGTAATTAAATGTTGAAAGGTTTAAAGAGTTCGGAGTCAGAAAATCGTCCAAGTTTTTAATCGTTACTCTTAGTAGTTTCTTCGATAGTAACACTTCATTTAGCTTGTGTAACTTAGCGCTAGTTCGCGATGCCGCCCCCTGGCTGACTTCATTCAATACTTCACTTCGAACTTTTAAAATCTGATTCTACTCGTATCTTTAGATATATTTTGAGATTACTTTGAGATTGGGTCGCCTTAACTCAATATCTGTATAAAAGTTGTAATGACTAAAATAATAACTTTTTAGTATTTACAAATGTCTTTAATTAGTACTTAGTGAGGTCGTAAAGTAACGCGTCTTTTTAAAATTGAATATTACCGATCATAGACCGAAATAATAGTATTCTCCGTTTTTTTATAGTATTTTTTTCATATACCTAATTTTCTTTACTATAAATTTTCTTTATTTAAATAAAGAACTAGTTATGACATACTTATTGAAAAGACAACACAATTAAAAGAACGTGTTTGGTGATACCCTTTTGTTCACTGTAACAAAGTACTTCATCAATATCCTCAAATTCCAATACTGCCTGAATAAAATAGATAGCTTTTAGACCCACGTGAATACAAAACGTACGAAGTATTTGGTAAAATTACAATGAAATAAAGTAGAATTACTAATTTAAAGTAGCGTGATCACGTTCATTCTATTTATAACCTAGTTTTATCTTTGCGTTGTTTAAATATATATATATATAAACGAAAAAATAATCATAATAATGAGATCAGCGTTGAAACAGGATGTTCAACAGCTTTATCCCTTGAAACGGATTAAGTATCTTTAACGGTGTTGATAAGAAAAACCGAAATAAATAATTTTAAACTAATTTTTTTATAATATCAGGCTTTTCCTTTTAACGATGTCTGTTCTTTTTAATAAGAAAAAAAAAACATTTCATTTTTTTCTGTTTTATCTCAGTCTCGTAATTGCTTTGATCATTTTTTGCTTTTGAGTTGTTTTATTTACGTTATCTAAGACAAGAACAACAGTTTCGTTTATTATCAAATAATTTAAGCGTTTAATAATAGCAGAATATTTCAAGTGAAACAGACGAGATATTGTTCCAACGACACAACTTTGTAGTTAAGACCAAGGCCTATTAATCCCGTGTCGAGAACATATTTTGAATTGATTACCTACGTTAATTCGACAAGTTATCAGGTTTAACTTTTATTGCTTACAAAAGCTTAGTTTCTTATTTTTCTGGATTTTCATTATACTGTATAGTTCCGTTCTCTTCGAATTAATTTGTCATGAAAATAATTCTACTCTTTTGTAAGTCCATTATTTTAATTTCTACTGAGTTTTTAACTCGCGTCGATTTTAATAACAAAATTTTACATCATTATGCTAAACCAAAATGAAACGTCGGCGACATTAGTGTTACGAGGCCTATTTCTATTTCCATTTAGAAGAACATTAAATTCAATTTATTCAACTGATAACGCGAATCTCCCTCCGCTTCGTCATTTTCGAGTTTAACTTTTCTTTACTCGCGCATTGGTCTCACAGACCGACAAATCAATATTTCGTTGTTTTGTTTAAAAATAACAAACACTGAAACGTTGGGCTTTCCAGTAGTTTCTTAATTTGTTGTTAGGCATTGACTAGTGCGGCGCTAGCGCTGGTATCAAATGTAGGTGTGGGTTATCGGTCTGTGAGACTGAAGCGAGTATATGTGTATTGCTTTTTCGCGTGAGTATCTAAAGGTTCAACAGGACGTAATGTAATTTTTTTTTAAATAACTTATTTAATAAAATAAATAGATTAATAATATAGGTATGGAAAAAATATACAAAAGTGTTGGAGTAATCCGACTGGGGAAACACCTCAACTACACAAGATCACAGCCAACCTTAACTAAGGAGTTTATATGTATAAACAATTTAGGAAATATTTACAGTCTTAATTCATCATCATCATCATATCTAATAAATTTTAAGCGTTGATTAGAGATGATACTCCTGATTTTGTTCGTTTAAAATATTACTTAGGCTGTAATCTAACAAGTAAAATTCTAATAAATGTTTACTTACTAATTGTACCATTAGCTAAATAATTATTTAACAACACTTATTAATTTATTCGAGTTGATGAATATCATAATTACATATTATATGTTAAATTACGATATAAATATATATACTAATACTATATTGCCAAATATTTCATTAGATTGTTCGAATGCTGTGATGTCTCAAGTTCGTTTGTTACGATTTTGTAATTACTTTTTGCGAGAGTGTGTTTGTTGAGGAAAGTTAGTCTATACGCTGTTGTTGAATATAAAATGTATTAAACGTGTACGCTACGGCATATAGCAACGGAGCAGTAAAGATAAATTAAAAGGTTGTCGCAAAAGGTTATAAATATTTTAAAAATTACTTAAGATACAATTTATATATCATATTTTAAACAAAAGAGTTTTTAACGCAGTTTATAGTTATTGATAATAAATGTTAATCTAAATAAGTGTCTGAACAAATCGTTCATAAAGTGCACTCGGCATAACGCAGCTGTCGCGACTCGTGAGCGTATGGCGCGTAAATCTGTCATCGCAGCGTATTGCCTGCCTCCCATATCGATGCATATTAAATGAATTTTATTTATAACCGTGAAACTAGTTCAAAATAAAACGTTTTAGTAACTAGAAAACAACTTTTCATTATATATTTTAATAATTTTGTACAAAATGTCGAGCGGCTTAAGAAAAATAGACTAATACGTTGAAGGATTTTTAAAAATTGTAGATTCCAGTAGGATTTTCGGACAAAGTAAGAATATAAAACGATTCTTTAATTAGGCGCGATAGTAATTTGAAAATCATTGTAAAAAACTTTCAATATAAATTTGAAGGTCAAGTGAATTTAGAAAAAAGAAATGGTTGGCAATCCATTTAAATTTGTATAGTTAGGTAGACACGATGACCGGTAGAGATGCCCGCAAGTCCACTCCGATTAAATTACCCGGACGAGTTTAAGTATCGTCGACAATTACCTAACATATTCGACAAAATGATTATTATCGCATGCAAAGTTTTATAATTACATAATGTTATATATTTTATTTTACATTGAAATTATGTGTTGTTTTAATTACTTCGAACCTTTAGAATAACGTATATTGAAAAGGTTTCTTCGAGCAATCTCACGTTTCATTAGTAAAAATATCGATAATTGTAATTATGTTTCAAAAACGGTCCTTTAAATTGATCAAGAACCTATGGAAACCATATAAGCTCTATAAAATAATGATTAATTGCCGCGCTCAGTGGAAGAATAGAGTTACGAAAAAGCTTAGTACCTACCTACAAATATTTGTTGAAATTCTTAGCTTTTAGTTTTAATATGTACGTTTTTAATCTTAGTATCAAGCTGTCAAAACGTAGAAATTTTTGTGTACACTTATCGGAATTAATTTCCAAATAAATTACTTTACAATACCTACATATATACGGAATGATTTCAGAACAATTTTTGTGCAAAATTGGTATTTATTAAAATTCAGTATTTTACTATACTTCCATATTTCTAGTATAGTATCAAATCAAGTAATCTTTTGATGGTTTAAGTTATAGCACAATAAATTGTTCTAATCGCAGTTGTGTTCTTTTAAGCATTCTTTAGAGCGAACTCGTAATACGCAACTTTAGTGCCTTTATCGAATTCGACCACTATCAAAATTAAGTGTTTTTGCATTATTTTAAGAATTAAAGACCATATAGTATTAAAAGTTGACACGAAATACTTCTTTAAAACGATTTCTCTAAAAACTTTATCTCTTTACTCAAATACGACAAACTCTAAAATGTAGCGCCTTTAAATCAATCCAGAACGGGATTAAGAATTATTTTAAATTTCATTTTTGTAAGTTGTAGGATTAAAACGTCGGCTAGAAAAGTGTTCGTAGCAGACTCACTTAACAGGGACACGGATTCAAAGTTAACGCTTTAATTCCATGCTAAGCTCTTCCTTAACCAATATAACTTAACACTATTTAGGGAAACACCGAGATTTGAATTCATACGTTCATTGGGGGGCGATTCTTATACTCGTAGCTAGTTAGCTTTACTTTTAAAAAATAACAATCACTTTAAAATTCTAATTTGTAAAATGACGACTCGAAAGTCCTTTGAAGCCTATTTGAATAAAGTTGTTTTTGATTTTGATTTTATGGTAACACGGCTATTTTTGCTGTAGAAGTTCAAGTAGTAGGTGCTTTAGTTTATACAAGAGTGTGTTATATGCCCGCTATCATTTTCCCTAATAAAATTACTATTTAATTTTTTAAAAATTTTAATTGAAATAGTCCTGGTGATCGCTCTTTCAGAGTATATATGTATATAATATATTATACGATTACATGAATCATCTATAAATAATTATTTATACAGTATTTAAACTTAAAATTTTTTTTTAGTATTTCTTTTTGCAAAAATATTTAATGACAATTTTCAAAGTAAGATATGGTATAGTTTTTACAAAAATGTAACGTAACTTCATGCAAAAATTGTGAAGTGTAATTAATCTGTATAATGAAAATACAGCTTAATAGCATACATCGCATATACCTTACAATACAGAGACTGGTATGATTATTGCTAGTATCAAATATGTGGTGCAAGGTGCTTTAGATTCACAAAATTCCAACCTAACCGATAGACGAAGTGAAGCTAGGTAACTTATTTGGGTGATGCTAGTGTACGTCTAAACAAAGTACATGATAAATTAGAAATAAAAAAGTGTTTTAATAATGTTACTAAGTAATTAGTTAGTTATAATGCGTATAGTTTCTAGTTTATTTACAATGTCAAACTGCATCACGCCACGGTCACGTCAGGATTTAATTTATTAACTACTAGCTGTGCCCGCGGCTTCGCCCGCGTTGAAATTAGTGTATCACAAAGTTTTCCCGGCAAACTTCCAGTGAAACTCTCATCAAAATCGGCTTAGCCGTTCCGTAAACCTTCCTCTTGCCAATGGTGGAGCCCTTTCTCGAATGGTGAAACCGCGTGAAAATCCGTTAGTAGATTTTGAGCGAATCGATCACATACACTTTTGGGGACTTTGTTTTATAATACACTAACTGTTACCCGCGACTACGTCCGCGTGGTTATGAAGATATGCATTACTATTAAAATGTTTAACGCAAATTATTTTTTTATTTCAGTCACTTATCGAAACGCTTATCAAACTGAGTAACTTTTTAAAAGGCACAATTTAGTATAATTTAATAGTTATTTTTATAAAACCTCTATACACCACATTTTTAGTTTTATTTTCAGGCTGTTTAAGTTTCATACAAACTATCAACCCCAATTAAATCTCCTTAGCGGTGGAATATCGTAAAATCCGTTCTTAGCGGACGTCTGCTGACTATACCTCCCTGCAAAATTTTATCTTTGTCCAACCTGGATGGATAGACCATCCAGCGGTTTTTCAGTTCTCGTGATGAGTGAGTTAGTGACCTTTCTCTTTTATATATATATAGATTACGATGCATTTTTTGGACACCTCCTCACCATCTATAGAGCATATATTGTACATTTCAAGTCTCTTACTTCAAAAACGTAAGACTTTCATACAAACTTTCGACCCCCGTTTTTTGGATCGATCCCCCCTTAGGGATCGATTTTCGTAAAATTAATTCGTAGCTGTTTACACTCTATAAGAAACCTACCTGCCAAATTTCAAGTTTGTAGGTGTTATAGTTCCCGAGATTTCGTGATGAGTGAGTTAATCTACCATCCCCCGTTTTAACCCCAAAAGGGAGTTGCTTTCTAAAGATACATTATTTGGTCACCTTTTTACCATCTATAGAGCATAAATTTTAAATTTCAAGTATCTTACTTCAAAAACATAGGACTTTCATACAAACTTCCAACCCCCGTTTTACCCCTTTAGGGGTCGAGTTTCGTAAAATTCGTTCTTAAAAGATGTCTACACTCTATAAGGAAATTATCTATCAAATTTCAAGTTTGTAGCTGTTATAGTTCCGGAGATTTCGTGATGAGCGAGTCAACCTATCATCCCCCGTTTTAACCCCATAAGGGAGTTGATTTCTAAAGATACATTATTTAAACTCTTTCTCATCATCTATAGAGCACACGTTTTAAATTTCAAGTCTCTTACTTCAAAAACATGGGACTTTCATACAAACTTCCAACCCCCGTTTTATCCCCTTAGGGATCGAATTTCATAAAATCCGTTCTTAGCGGATGTCTACGACCTATAATGAGCCTATTTGCCAAATTTCAAGTTTTTAGGTGTCATAGTTTCGGAGGTTTCGCGATAAGTGAGTCAACCTACTATCCCCCGTTTTAGCCCCAAAAAGGAGTTGATTTCTAAAGATACATTATTTGGACACCTTTTCATCATCTATAGAGCTTACATTTTAAATTTCAAGTCTCTTACTGCAAAAACATAGGACTTTCATACAAACTTCCAACCCCCGTTTTACCCCCTTAGGGGTCGAGTTTTGTAAAACCCGTTCTTAACGAATGTCTACGCCTTCTAAGGAGCCTATCTGCCAAATTTCAAGTTTGTAGGTGTTATAGTTTCGGAGATTTCGTGATGAGTGAGTAAACCTACCATCCCCCGTTTTAACCCCAAAAGCGAGTTGATTTCTAAAGATTCATTATTTGGACACCTTCTCATCATCTATAAGGTATACATTTTAAATTTCAAGTCTCTTACTTCAAAAACATGGGACTTTCATACAAACTTCCAACCCCCCGTTTTACCCCCTTAGGGGTCGAGTTTCGTAAAATCCGTTCTTAGCGGATGTCTACGCCCTATAAGGAGCCTTTCTGCCAAATTTCAAGTTTGTAGGTGTTATAGTTTCGGAGATTTCGTGACCAGTGAGCCAACCTACTATCCCCCGTTTTAACCCCAAAAACGGGTTGATTTCTAAAGATACATTATTTGGACACCTTTTCACAATCTATAGAACTTACATTTGAAATTTCAAGTCTCTTACTTCAAAAAACATAGGACTTTCACACAAACTTCCAACCCCCGTTTTACCCCCTTAGGGGTCGTTTCTCTTAAAATCCGTTCTTAGCGGATGTCTACGTCTTATAAGGAGCCTACCTGCCAAATTTCAAGTTTTTAAGTGTTATAGTTTCGGAGATTTCGTGATCAGTGAGTCAACCTACCATCCCCGTTTTAACCCCAAAAAGGGGTGTATTTCTAAAGATACATTATTTGGACGCCTTCTCATCATCTATAGAGCATACATTTTAAATTTCAAGTCTTTTACTTCTAAAACATAGGACTTTCATACAAACTTCCAACCCCCCGTTTTACCCCCTTAGGGGTCGAGTTTCGTAAAATTCGTTCTTAGCGGATGTCTACGCCCTATAAGGAGCCTTTCTGCCAAATTTCAAGTTTGTAGGTGTTATAGTTTCGGAGATTTCGTGATCAGTGAGTCAACGTACCATCCCTCGTTTCAACCCCAAAAAGGGGTTGATTTCTAAAGATACATTATTTGGACACTTTTTTACCATCTATAGAGCATACATTTTAAATTTCAGGTCTCTTACTTCAAAAACATAGGACTTTCATACAAACTTCCAACCCCCATTTCACCCCCTTAGGGGTCGAGTTTCGTAAAATCCGTTCTTAGCGGATGTCTACGTCCTATAAGGAGCCTACCTGCCAAATTTCAAGTTTGTAGGTGTTATAGTTTCGGAGATTTCGTGATGAGTGAGTGACCTTTCGCTTTTATATATATTATATTATTATAGATTTGCCTGGTCCTAATAAATCAATTTTATGGACAGATTGCTCTTATTGAAAGTTTCTAGTTTACTGATGGTATTACTTAGCAATGTGCGCTGTGTCTTTAAACTCAAAATAAATCTAAAGATACGCTTAATTTTAAGCTTCTTAGAATTTGGTATTACTGAAAACGTTTTGCGTTTACAAATAGTTCCTTTCCACACACCAAACAAATTATTTTCGTGAATATACCTAACATGTAATCGATACTATTTAATATTATAAATCTGAAGAATAAGTTTGTTTATTTGTTTGAACGCGCTAATCTCAGGACCTACTGGTTCAGATTGAAAAATTCTTTTTGTGGTGGATAGCCCGTTTAACGAGGAAGGTTCGCTCCAGCCTATAATATCCCACTGCTGGGCATAGGCCTCTTTTCCTATGGAGGAGAAGGATCAGAGCTTAATCCACCACGTTGTTTCAATGCTGGCTGGCGGATATATTCCCTACTATGAGTAACGATTGCTATCAGGTGTACATGATAACAACCGGGATCGACGGCTTAACGTGCTCTCCGAGACCACGGCAAACATGTATATGGCTAATACAAATGTTTGCCATGTGCGGGGATCGTACCCGAAACCGCCAGCGCAACAGCCACAAACCAGTGCTGTGACCGTTACGCCAATGCGTCGTCGAGGAAGGTTATAGGCTACGTAAAATTTTAGTAACTTTTTGCCTCAAATTAAAGAAAGTGACACAGCTAGTATTAAATAAAAGTCAATAGGCATTCATCGGTTTAAACCTAAACCTAAAATTGAGCACTACTTAGAAAATAAATTAATAAAATGTATTCAATATTATGTAGGTATATAGAGCTTGGTATACCATTGCTTAAAATAACTGGCTGTTTTAACGATAAAATTTAAAATTAATGAACTCATATTTTTATAAACCTACACAATAAATTTATAATAATTACTTACTTAAGTTATAAGTGATACTATATTATTTTTATAAAATTTTTCGACAATTATTAAAAAATAAAATAAAAGCAGTTACATAATGCTTCAAATGTTAAGCCATTTGTTAATAAGCTATTTTAGTATTTACCTACACAGAATATAGGATTAAATATGTTATAGAAGGTACGGTGTGATGAATTCTCTAAACTAATCTGAAAGTTTGATTTGGAATGCATGAGAAACAGAATTGTGGAAATCATTATTCATGCGTTACGTTCGCGTGATTGACTTTGTTTAACACCTACTAAGATAAATGAAAACTTTATATTTTAAAAGTTGCTAAAAATAAACTAATTAAGTACAGGGAGTAACTTAATTTTTAGCAATCTTTATTACGATTAAAACTTGTAATTACTTTTGCAGACGGACTTGGTGATTTTTGAGAAAACTTTTGATATATTCGTTGATGTCTTTTTTTCTCTGTAATCCATTAAACTTATTTCAGCGTTTAATTACTTGCGTGTGCCTGTAATATAATATACTTAACAGTGATGGGACAATTGAATTATAAATAGTATCTGTTTTTATCTTTTTGTTGTGCTAGTAGTACCTATTTAAAAATATATAATCACATTAAACGAAAAAAAAAACCTTATTAAAAACAAGCATTTATTTAAATTTAAAACTTTTAATATCAACATGTGAAGTCATTACACAATTTATATAATATATTAAGGCTTGTCGCAATATTTAAGTGCTCATACTAACTTTCGTCTTGGTTTTGAACTTTTTAAAAATTAAAATAAATCAGATTAACTTATTAATTGCTTTTACATACATACATACATATATACTTACATACATTGCAATTTAAATAAAAGCCTTTGAAATCTCGTGTCACGATGTTTGTCCCTGCTAATATCCTAAACTACTCGAGCGATTTTCATCAAATTTTGCACAGATATGTAGCTTTGTCGAACTTAAAATATAGGCTATATTTTATTTCGATTTAATGACTGCGAGTAAAACCGCGGGGCACAGCTAGTACTTTATAAAAATCAAAATTCGCAAAAACGGTTTGATGTATAAGTATATACGTACATATGTATAAATATTTGTTATTTCATTTTAAATTCCGATAAACTAAAAATATATGCCGAAAACGGTCTTAAAATTAAGTTACTGTTTGTACAAAGTGGACGAACGGAAAATTTTCCAACAAGATGACTTAGAACTTGAATAACAAACACTATTGACTTACAAACATTACTATCCTTCTTTTTGTCCTTGTTTCCTTAACTTTACTTGTATATTAAGAAATATTATTATCAATTTTTTTTTACAAAACACTTTCATTAATGAACAATTTAAATTATTAGTGCCTCTAACGTAATTAAAAGGCATGAAGTATCACATAAAATTTTTACATAAAGTCAAAACTCTATCTATTATGACAAAGCATATTACGTTCATGACAATATGTATATGTTTATGCTCGGATTATTTTATGCAATGATGCGTTCAATATCAATAGCGATACGTGAACTAACGTTTAAATATTTTGGTTAATATTTACACTTATTTTACTTACTTGTTATTTTTAGTTTTAGTTAAAAATCTAATACAAAATATTATTAATAATTATAATTTATGTATTTTAGAACCAAAAGAAGGAGGTAAAATAGAAATAGAGCGCAAGAAAAAATAATAAAAAAGTAACAATACTCGGTATTGCCATTAATATAGCGATTCCTTCCAGGACATCCTTTAGAAAAAGGATTCGAAAAAGTATTAAGCGGTGTAGGGGTGTATAACCACAAATATATTTTCATTAGTCATTCAGTAAGTTCCGTCTATTGCAGTCCACTGCTGTACATAGGGCTCCCCAAACTCGCGCCAGACATCCCGGTTTCCAGCAATCGTCAGCCTACACTGGCAATCTTACGTAGATTGTCAGCTTAGCGAAATGGAGGATGTGCCATACTGCATTTGCCAACACGCGATCTCCCCTCCAGGAGACGTCTGCTCAAACGACCATCGGTCATATGACACAAACGAACAGTTCAACTTGTTTAGTCTACGGGCTATTCCTTTTCAGGCCACTTTCACTTTTGTTCGCTCGCGGATAGTCTTATTTCTAATCATATCGGACTAGTTGGATGGTGTGACCTAGGTAAACATAATCCTGAACAACTTTGAGAAGAGTACCATCGACGAATACCGGTATCGGTATAATTATACTTGTAAAATTTCCATCCAAATTCAAACCGAGACCGACTCGTCGGGAGGACTCATTTGAAGGCCCAGCATTTGGTCTAGCTCGTCCAACGTCTCCGCAAAGGTGATGATATCGTCGGCGAAACGAAGGAGTGAGATGTATTCGCCGTTGACATTGATGCCTCATCTTCCCCAATATAAGGTCTTAATGATATCCTCCAGGACAGTGGTAAACAGTTTCGGCGACATTACATCCCCCTATCTTACCCCACGACGAAGGATAATGGGTCTCCTTCGCTGGTCTTGTATATGGACAGTTGGACGGTTATCGTTGCCGCTTGGCTCGACAGAGTCAAAGGCTTTCTATTACTTCTTGTTCTTGCTTAGGTCCGTAAATTTTCATACCTGCAACAAATTAATTAACTAATTATTCAAATAAATTCAATTGATAGTAGTTTACTTCGTTTTAATGATCGTTTGATAGTAGATTAGGAGTTTTGTAGTTTTTTTTTGTCTCGGCAAGCAATAATTTGAAGTATATAATTATATCATTAATAGATCTGTAATATGTTATATCTTATCTTATTAAGAGATCTATTAATTATATAATTATATACACAGAATATAATACACGGTGCACTGTACACACATCACACTAAATAATAGAGCTTGTTTTTCCATATTAGTGGTTATTTGTAGCAGTTGGGTTTTTTTTTAATAATTAATTTTTATATACAACTATTTGTTATCTTGGAAAAGATTTTACACATCTAGTCCCTGTATTAGATTAACTAAATAATATATGACTTGTAGGGATGTATCAGTGCTTTGTAAGTAAAGACGGTAATTCCAGATTTAAATTAAAAGCTTAATAAAATGTTACATAAAGCTGTTTTCAAGGTTTCTTTTCATTGCGGTATTTTCCGTAACAATAACCAGTCCACCGCTATTTGATGAGAATGCTCGGATCTGTAAGAAACAGTTTTTCTGTTTCACTTGGATCCATCTGAAATGTTTCGTAAAGTAAAATATTATTACAAATGAAATTGTTGTTTTAAAATTATACTCACACAACAATATTTCTTAGTAATACGCGTACGCGAGTGTTTTATTATTTTGAAATAAATATAAATATGAAACATAATTGTTAGCGGCATTCATTTTAAAGGATATATAGAATTTACGGTTACATAGCTTATCTGATGTAAATTTCGTGTTGGACATTAAGTCATGTCACGTTAAAAACTGAAATCCACGTAAAAAGCAAATTAAGTCTGAAATATCGGGCCTGAAATTTTACCATTTATTGGAGTTTTGTCTAACGATTGTGAGTGGGTGCAAGCAAATTCAAAAGTCTTATTTTATTTGGCGCTCCCCTATCTTTGGACCATTTGCCATTCGGGTTCGGTAACTTTATACAACTTGGCACGACCACAGCCATTAACCGTAGGTATCAGTTAATTTCGGTATTTGCTTAGGATTATGCAAATAAAATCAACAGACTACCATTCAAATGGAGCATAACTTGACATTCAGTTTCGTCACTTGTTGAATGCCTGGTTTGAGGATACAAATTATATTTAAGTTAACTTCTGATGTTAAATTTGATTAGGACCTTTTTAAATATGTGATTATACGAGTTGGACATATTTGTAGAGCATTGAAACTGAAATACATATTTTTATTTATAAATTTAATGTGAATTTATTGTTTCGTGTGATCTTTATTACATCGTTTTTTTCTTCTTCAAAGACTAACTGTTCCTAAATGAAAGTTCGTATGTGTGTTCGTAAGAAAAAGATAAAATATTTCTCGATACAACTATCGAGAAATATTTTATCTTTTTCTTCACCGTTTTTCTGCGATGTTTTTAGTACAAAAGAATCCATAGTTGAAATATTGTGAATAAGGAAATGTTTGTAGATATCATGTGCAGCAGTCCACTTCAAACGTAGGATACGGCTATTGATGTGTAAGGACGCCGTTTAAACAACTCGAAATGGTACTCAATGCTTACATCGGATATTGTAAATTTTTCAAACAAATAAAATTTCAAACATATGATTGCTTATTAATAGCGATTTCTTTTCTTCAATTATTCAGTTAGATTTCATGAGAAGATTTCGATAAAATAAAATAGACTCGAGTATAAAAACCTAACGTTTGAATAATAATGAAATGTAAAATTTTTATTCAATTAAACGTCACAGTCACTTAAGAGAGATATGAATAATAAAAATTTTTGGTAATCAATTAAACTGACAGACCAGCGAATTGTTTTAACTGAGAGGTGCAGCCTCTACTGAGACGATTAATACCTGTAATAATTGAGTACCTTTTCTTTTAAATAGTGCCAGAGATTATTTTTCAATAATGATAAGCAACAAGATATTTTACAGGCTTGTATATTGTTATTTATAGGCTAGTATAGTAGCTACTGTGTACAGAGTGAGTACTAACCACGAAATAAAGAAATAGCATCTCAGGCATTTGATAAATGTAGCTTCATTCAATATCTTCTTACACTAATATTTGTTTTGCTTGTCATATATGATAAATGAAATAAAAGTAACAAGAGATAAACTAAGTTCTGTGCACGATATGATAAATTATCGTATAAAGACGTATTTCTCGTCTGGATATACATGAACTATGAGATTATCTTCTCATACAACGGTAAATTTTATCGAATATGTTAAATATTTAATATATTTTATTTCTGTACTCTCATAATGTGGGTTATTTTAATCGTACATCAAAGACGTTCACACATTTTCATGTTTGTCCGATAGGCTGACATTGCCATGGGATACATAGGACGGGGATACGTAGGACGGGGTCTCTAATAGTAGTTTTATAAATTACTAGTTTTTCCGTTTCTTGTTCTATTTTCTCTTATTAAAATATTGCTTATGTCACTCAATAATAACGTAGCATTCTCCTTGTGAAAGATTTTTTTTTAAATATACGGTCCGGTTAGTATTTAAGTAACAAAAAATCTAATTTTTTTCTTTATAATATTAGTATAGAATGTAAGTAAAGTAGAAGAGAATTTTTGAAAACGATTAACTAAAACTCGAGAGTAGCGATTATCAAAAGACTTGACTTTTATTGTATGAGACTAGATTTAAAACATTAACTTTAATTTTATTATACACCCGTGACTGAAAACATTACTTTGCTCAAAGTCAGGGATATTCCTGGATATACGTACAGGATTAAGTCAAAGCTATTTTCTGTAATGGCTCGTAATAATTATGACAATACGTTAAACGTGTTATAGGAAAACGTAACAGTAGGTTCGCGACGAGAACAATTTATTTCTTTCGTCGTCAATTTTACGAACAGCGGGACAACCATAAGTAAACTATGAAGTTATAAATATAACATTTTTGTAATTAAAAATTTTCACTTTTCGCTTTAGTGGTTATTTTTATAATTCCTTGATAATTTTAAGAAAAATTTAATTATAGAAGTAAAACAAACTCTGTCTTGAGTAATTTGTGTAGTATGACATATACTTTTTATACTAATCGTAAACTGCATGACATGAAATGCATGCATACATGGTGAAAGTACCTGACGTGTAATAATTAAGTTTTGTAAGTTGTTAGAAGATTAGTAGCATACGAACACAAGTAGAAGTTTGTCACCGTGAAAAATTGTATGCAAATGTGTGTATAGCTTTAATTTAAAAATTCTAGTTATAGTAAGCACACATAGCTTTTAATCATAAAGTAATACGTATAAGGTTTGCCGTGTTTTAGGGAAATGTAGAAAGATTAATTTATTTTCTTTTTTATATAAAAGCAGTAGTAGTTTTTAGATAATTTAAGAAATGTATAATAAAATTATACCGCGCCGGGTATTTTAAATAGGTCACTCAAATTTCACTGATGTTCTTCATTTTATAAAAATGCTTAAAAGCATAAGCTCCTTACTTTATTAATAATTACAAAAACAAACAATTCATTTATGACGAGTATAATCCCGACACTTAGTTTTTTTTTTTATATTTACAAAATGTTTTTCATGTTTGCTTTTTGAAGTCTTTAAGAATGCAATGCTTTGAAAGTTTTGATTAGTAATTTAAAACGTCGATCTAATAAATTTTTCTTTGGAACTGATTCACGTTGAGGTCGCGGGAGTGTGCGATGGACAGATCGGTTTTGTAATCAAGTTCGTATTGAATGTGATGTGTTTAAAGTGGTAAATACATAAATATCGACGGTGACTAAAAAGGAAAAAATAATGGTTGTGTAGTTTCATAAAACTGAAAATTCCTTAAAAAGTATTTATTACTTTTCAGTAATTATTAAAACAAACAAAAAGTAAACGAATAGTCCAGTTCTGACATAATCACTTTAGGAAAAATTGTCTCTAGCGAACTCCAAATAAAACTTTCGTTGTCGTCGAGAAACCTGTGAATCTCGTTCTTCGTCGCCAGTGCCGACTTGAACACAGAAAAATAATTCGTATATTACTTTCGATATTTCCACAAGCTCACTTTGAGTGCCACACAGACTTATCCGTTAGTTTCGCCACTTGTGTGTTTTGTTCCTAAATGGGTCTCATATTCTATTATATCTTTAATATTTAGAAACCGTTTCCTCAAAGCACTAACGAATCAAAGGAAACAAGCTCTAAATTCATTTATATTGCGTGCTATGTTTTACTAAAAGAATAATTGATTTTATATACATAATAATAATGTGTTGTAGCAACCTGTAAATCTGTAACCAGAGGCATAAGATAATATGTTAATACTTCTCTTCTAATCTCGATAATATCAGAGCTTAATGTCTCATACTGCTTTACTTCATATTACCGTTTAAAATATCAAAAATATTTTTACAAGAATATTTAGAATATGTTTTTCTATACCACAAGATATCATTTTTCTTAAAAAAAAAAACAGATTTACGCTTTACTTAACTTTTACCTACTTCCTATTCAGTTACTCTGACTTAAAGTTATTTCAGTTTTAATGCTTCTCTTTTTGTACCACAAAGGTACCAAAGACGTACGTTCAACCTTATGCTTAAGCCTTAAGCTTATGGACGCTTGCAACACCAAAAGTATCGTAAACGCGTTGGTGAACCTACACCAGCTCTGTCAAGAGCTTTAGCTACCTTACTTACCTCAGGTACACAACACTACTTAACAGCAATATATATTTGGCTGTAATTTTTTGTAAGTGTGCGATACTTTCCCAATCGGGCCGCTCTAGATTTTGAGCTAGATATTCCTTGTTCGGCTCTATCTTAGTTAAAACGCGCAGTATTATTAAATAAAAGTAAAAAAAAAGATTTAAATAAAGATATTAAATATTTCCTTACTTAAACATCGAATCCACTTTAATGATGTTCTCATCAAAGGGGTCAAGGAGATGTTTGTAAAAAGAAAAGTAAATTTTTATGTCTCAAACACTTCAAGAGTAAGCTTTTAAACTAATTGGTGTTTGTACTATACATAACGGATAAATAGTGCAATTTATTAAATCAATAATTATAACAATAATAATTATTAACTATTACCAATGTTTATGCAGTATTAACATTTTAGCTACTTTTAGTCATTACAACATATGTGTAATAGTACCATTTAACTCTAATATACTCATCATCATCACTCATCACTTCAGCGTATCGCAGTTCACTGCTGGACATAGGCCTCTACAAGTTCGCGCCAAAGATAGCGTGTGTTGCCCATAGTTAACATGCTGGGTAGGCGGGTTGGTGACCGATGACCGATCTATTGTACTACCTTAATGTAATAGTACCATTTAACTCTAAAGTAGTACGACAAGGTACTACTAAATACTTCAATCCGACTTTGTATCCGGCTAAAACTTCTTTCATTTCAATTGTGCACGAAGTTCCTACTTTTCGAAAAATTTGAATTTCTCTTTGAGGTCATATTATTCTTTCAGGTTATCTAAAGTTATTAATAAAAGTAATAAATATTTTTGAACGAGGTAAATCAATACATTTAGAATAATATGCATGTTACTTCAATAATAAAACCTTGTATTGTCACTTGACTCACTCATATAATGTGTAAATATGTATAATGTATACGTCACGGGACAAAAAGATTAAAAATAAATGGGCATGAAATGTCGAACAAGTTGTTCGAGTGTTAGTTTCCGCATAATAATTACGATAACTCGCTCGTTTGGTTTTTACAAATGGTAAAATTATACAAATGTGTGTGTTATGACGCTATCACGTATATTGTTAGTGTTTTCGTCGCGAGTCCCGATAATCTGCACTTTTACCCTCTTTTCATAGCGTTCGTAATAAAATTATCATAGGAATCGCGCGTTAGATTTCGCGCGTGAAGTTGTAGCGCTATGAATAGGGCTTGAAGCATAGTTTTGTTATTTTTCGGCTATACAATTAGGTTTATGTGTTCAACACTTGCTCCTTTTCACATGAAAATAGTTCATGAACAATTTTTAAATGAGCTTTGCAAGTTCCTAGCAGTGGTTTTTTTTTTTCTTTTCCTCCGATATGGATGGTCGGAGCACGTTTTATGCTATTTACTCTTTTATACCAGTTCTCGCTTTCATGCCTTTCGTACTTTCATGCCGCATATTATTCTTTATTTCATTCATCTCTTTCTTACTCGAGGAGTGTTCCTCACTACTGTTAGGTCTACATACGTACATCCCCACTACTGTTAGGCCTAGCAGTGGCCAGTGGGTTACATTAAGGTGTCATTATATTTTTTGACTTGAGTTACTCATATAATTTGTTGTCATCATGATCTTCTTGTTTGTCTTGACGTTTCGGTGTTTTTTTTTTCCCAAATTTCCCCCTTCTTCCTTTTCCCCCTTCAGAGAAAGCTCTTTGTTTTTTTTTTTTTTTAAATTATTCTGGAGGCTGTTGAGTTTTAGGAGTAGAGTGTTTAATAGGAGATGCGAAAGAGACGAACTTCACCCATCTCCTTAATAGATGAAAATTATTTTATATTTATTTTGGTATATTAGAAAAAAAACGCGGAAGGCCTGGCTGAAAAATTAGAGGTCAAGTTATTTTTAATACGAAATTGAAAAATTTATTTTTATTTAAAAATGCACCCACGAGTTTAAAGAATAAATTTAATACCTACTGACAGTATGAAGCATTTGTGTGTATGTTAGACTATTTGTTTCATTTGTAAAGATATCAACGTGGGCTTAATGATATTTTCAGACACTTATACATTGTTGTAAACAGTATTACAAAAAGTGTACTAAAACAATACTATATTATTGAGAATAAAATACATTGATGCGCAAAACTGAATGGGATGTCATCTATGTTTATATAATAACAATATTGCATTCCAAAGTTTTCAATGTTCTTTGAATCTTTCACTCCGATCCGACATTAATCTTGACCGAAGCACAGTCATCACTATTTAATCAATCCTAGTCAGTCTTTGATTAATAGCGCAATGAGCCGAATACTTAAACATTGAATATTTAAGCTTTCGACAGGACCAGGATTAAAAAAGGTTCTTTATTTAATGACTTGATAAGACTATATCGATACCGAATATTAGATTGATTTTGTACTTTACTGTTTCGTTTAATTCTTAAATGAGTATAATACAGACGGTGTTACATATAATTGTATGGGTATACTCGTACTCGCTAATCGTAACATTCTACGCAACCCTGTTGCCTGGTAGAGAAGGCCGCGAATTGTATATAATTATTACAATTGTATAGGTTTTGTTTTACATGTATTATTTTATTCTTGGCTTACAATAAAGACTACTTATTTATGAAAACTACATACGCAACGACATTTTAGAACATTGTCATTGTTAAAAATATTCATTTTATATAAGTTTGACTAATACACGTATGTTACCTATTTTAATTTTTTAAAAATCGATGTGTAATTTAATTTTGTTTAAATAAAATGCGTTCGTGAAAGTTTTTATTCGCTCTGTACAAATTGGTCCGTTGACTGATTGACACTCGATTATTAATTGGATATGCGAAAAGCTTGTATTACAAAACGATTGATTTGATTGTGCTGTGTCATATGTTTCTATTTTAAAGTCTTTATTGTCGTTTAATACGAACTTAAAACATATATTTTTTAATAATGCTACTATCGATATATTGCTGTGTATTTTTACAAACATATAATAATATTTGTGTTTTTTTTGAATGAATTTGTTCAAAAGTATTTATTGCAGTATTTTTTTTATTAAATATAGTTTCACAACAAAAGACATAAGAAAAATATACTTTCAGGATTAGTGATCTAACGGGTATAATTTTTTAAGCAAATTAATTTATAATTTGAAAAACGCTTATTGCGTTTGACAGAACATTTCCTCAGACTCGGTTAAACAGAAGTCGTTAAGAGTTATTGAATAAATTACAGAGTGATTAATTGACTATTAATTACTCTGCCGCTTAGCACCTGAGCTTTGTTAATTAATAGTCGAATAGTAATCAATGTCGACTATTAAAAATTTCTATTTAAAAGACCTATCTTATTAATTCAAAATTGATTTATTGACGGAAACTGCTACAAGATATCAGAGGAAAACTTTAACAAGTATTTAATTTCAAAGATTGTCCCAAACAATGTCCTTCTAGCGCGTATCTGCAATTAAGCTTAAAGAAATTGCCCGTATCTGACATAATTAAATACCTACCTAAATATAATAGAAAATAATTAAACAAGCGTTTTCGAACAAGTGCAATTATTAGTACAATATATAAATTTGCCGTGGTGACGTTCAGTAAAATATATTTTTTCTAAATTTATATTTTAAAAAATAAAAGATGTTTCTCTTGTCATACCCAGAGCTAAAGCTGTCGTGTTCAACAGGCTAAATAAAAACTCGTTGTTCCGCGAAATCCAAGACAATATGCCGCATAATAAAAGACAACAGACAGGGTTAAAAAAAGATCGTCTTTGGTTTTCATTTCACGATAAGGTTATTTTAATTACCTGTCTTTAGCAAGGTAAGAATATTATATACTTTTCTAATAAAATAAATTTAAATAACGAAATTAAGAGTTGTTACTTTGAACAATCCTTTTGTATAAGCTTGACGAAATTATTTTCCATTAAATTGGCACTGAAAATTTCAAGTACGTAATATTTTGATCGTTAACACGAGCGACTCTTTGATAGGTCGTTTATTAAAATTGTTCTACCTATGTTATCATCGATATGACGTACCTTGTAGTGACAATTACTCGAGCTAAATTTTATTAAAATTAATATTTTTAAAGAGCGAGAGTAATTTTAAATTGCAAACTTGTTAAGAAACACTTGCAAAACTTAAAATGAAGTGTTTAGTTCATAAAAATCTCTTTTAAATAATTACCACGATTATACTCGCATTGTATATTAACTGTATAATACTACTGTAACAGATTTTCAGTAGTAGTACATCTTTATAGTCACGTTAAAGAAATTTTATTTTACCTAATAGTGTAATAAAATTTAAACTTATACATCACACACTAAATGAACATCGAGTTAAAATTAAGTACCTACAGCGTTAAAAATATATTAACTATTTTAATGACATAATTTTAACACATTTTAATATAAAGAAACACATTTTTATATTAACATTTTTTACAATTTTTGTCTGTCTGTTTGTTTGTTCCGGCTAATCTCTGAAACGGCTGCACCAATTTCACTAGCTAATGTAGAAAGGAGTATCTTTGGAAATTTATTTATTTTATTACTCTGCGAACTGTATCATAACTTTTTAGTAAAATTTCGCGAGGACAATGTCGCGGGCACAGCTAGTATGAAATATTTATTATAACAAACTTGCAACTTTTAAAAATATGAATGAAAATATATTTAACTTGCTTTTTTACTATCGCATAGACATTCTTGTCTACGGTATTATTAAATTTATAGTCCAGTAACTTTTTAATTCAATAAATATAGCTCAATTATATCTAAATGGATCTTAAGAACTATAATAACTCTTATATTCTTGAATATAAATAATAAGTTAAAGCTAATATTTAAGTATATATTTCTTATAATATAGTTTAAGTAATAAGTACTCTTATTTTAGCATCTTTAAATGATAACAGTCTTTAATTTGTCCTATAAAGGTAATATATAAATATACAAAATTTGTGTGCATTATTATTTCTTTAGGGATTTATTTTCTTTCATGTCCAATGTTTGTATATAATGCAGACAATATTTTTTTAATTATGTTGATTTTGGCACTATTTTATTATAAACATTTTTTTGTAAAAATTAAACTATTAATGTCTAGTTTTCGTGCCCTTTATTTAGACAAAGTATATTTTTATCAATATTATAATATCATAAAATAATAAGTATATAAATAATAAGTATTCACGTATTTTCCACTCGATGTGACATTTCTGAAATGTGCTTCTTTGCCACTGTTACATTAATCCAAATCAATAAATGGATAAGCAAGTATAATGTCACTAATTTTGCGTATTATTATATTATTAATAACAGTATTAGGGTAAATAGTTTAAAACGAATTGATTCAAAGCTATAGGTATCGTAATTGGTGATAATATGAGTGGGTAAGCACGTATTATTACTAATTGCATCTTGTTAAAATCTAAACACGTACGGTATTCAATAATTATGACGTTACTGACCGCTCCATATCACTATTATTGCAGATAATACAATAATAACAGACATTGTACGAACAGTTAATCTCAGTCCTTTAATTAATAATTTAAATTAAACTACGTGATATACGAAAATTCAAGAATAATATTGAAATAAATAAAACAGTGTCTTTTACATCTTCGTTTTGTTGTTGTTTCCGTTGCTTTTTATTAATGTATTTAAAATTTTCAAAAATACTTCTTTAATAAAATGTTTATGTTGTAATTGTATTGAGAGGTATCTGTGTCATAACATATATCTTTGTTATAACATAAAAGTTTTTGTTAGATTATATTTATAAGAAAACCCAATTTTTCTTTGTAACTTCACTTGAAAGTAACAGGCAAGTTTGATCCAGCTCAGAACTGTTAAGGAATACAATTTACATACAATTAAAGTTTTGTAAAAGTCAATCGACAACTAGTATTTTAAATAATCTGTATAATATGTTATATATCTCTGAGTACTTTTGGGCAACGAATTGGAAATTTTCAATGGATACTATTTTTGAACTTATATATTTCAATTGTTTACGAATCGGCTTCAAAAGATTTGTGCTTGTGGCAGACATTCACCCAGAAAGTTTGAACTATATTTTAAGTGATACCTTTAGTACCTATAAACGTTGTGAGTAAAAAAATACATTTTCTCTACAAAAATAAATATTAATTTTATACTCGAAAACTGAATCTGAATTGAATCAATTAACGGGCTTACTTAGTGATTTGGGTGTAATGTGTCAGTAGCAGGTGTCGCTACCCACTACTGCGCGTCCGACTGTATTGTTCCATTGACCAGCAATCAGATATACGAGTAAGGATGCGCTTGATTGAAAGCTCTACCAAAGACTCGATTGTGCGGTAATAATTACCTACTAGCATCCCTATAGACGGCGCCCGAAGCGCTTTGTAATACGATTTGATTAACATAAGAGAGCTCCATTAAAACATGTATTCACATGCTGATATTTCAACACTCAACCACTTTAGCATTTAAGCGTGATGAGATCATACCTACAATTGAATTACACTTATTAGTAACTAGTAAGTTGTAATTATGTTATAAATGAAGAAAGTGTTTTGTTTTACTTTTATTTGCTTGTAAAGTATTAATTAAAATGAAAACGGATAACTAAAAACACTACGATAATCTAGCTTGATGTAAATTAAATTATTCTCACCAATTTGCAAGGGTTCAATTGTATTCATCAATCCTTTGGTTAATTTTAATAATTACAGAAAATTGTTAGGACCTCTTAGTTTCTTTATCAAATGGATTACTAAAGAAGTCAAAACGAAGAAAAAAGTCTTTAAGCCGTAACTCACCAGAAATATAGCGGTTAATATTTTTTCCCAGTCTCTTTCTATACTGTACTTTTTCAATTAAAGTGAATACAATCTTATTTTGTTTTATAAGACTTTGAATATATTTTTCTTGTTGACAAAAGAAAACATGGACAAAAAGTTGCAAGTTGTTTCAATGTTTTTTTAACCGACTTCAAAACGGAGGAGGTTACTCAATTCGGCCGTAAATTTTTTTTGTATATTCGGAGATAACTCCGTCGTTTATGAACCGATTTTGATAATTCTTTTTTTGTTGGAAAGGATATATCCCTAGTTTGGTACGATGATAAGGATTTGATGATGGGATCCTAGAGAAATCGAGGGAAACTCTCGAAAATCCGCATAACTTTTTACTGGGTGTACCGATTTTGATGATTTTTAATTTAATCGAAAGCCGATATTCATCATGTGGTCACATTTAAATTTCATCGAGATCTGATTACAACTATTGGAGTAATCTTTGCTAATGCGTATTTACTTGACAATTTTTTCGTCTACCTACGTTGTATTACTTGTTGATATAATTGAAGTCGCTTTTTCTTCGTTTGCCTGCAAACACAATAATTAAATTAACGACTGGAAGTTAATATGAAAAAATTAAACTTAAATCCAAAACAATAATAAATTTTAACATAAAAAAAATTCTGTCCTCGTGTCATTTACTTTACACTTATACAGCTTTAAATATGCGTAAGCACTAATGTATAAATAAGACTACACATAAAATGTGTGTGGAAGTTATAAAGTAGAAAATTTTAGTTTAGTAGTTATGCATAATATCTCCATATTCGTGTAATAAGAGGACTGAAGAGAGAAGGCAAGAAGAGAGAGAGAGAGAGAGAGAGAGAAATAAAAGTATTTATATAAAAGGTAAGAAAATAAAAGTTATGTATACATTTAACTAGCAGTTGTCCGCGGCTTCGTTAACGTGGAAATTACAATCATAATATTGAGATTAGATTGACAGAGAAGCTAAAGCAGCGTATAATCGTTATATTACCTATACCAACCATAAATGATGGTTCATCTTTTGTCCGCTAGACCTAACAGACAAACGTTGCGAAAAACAGTTTTAGGTCTTCTTTAGCCATTTTTAGATAAATGTCAGTAATACGAACTAATCTCCTATTTTACCATACAGAATTTCCGCAAATCTATATAAATAAAAATGAATGTTGCTAAGCGCATAACTCGAGAATGGCTTGATCGATTCGACTAATTTATTTTTTTTGTACTTTATTAAGGCCCACGGAAGGTTTTAATACTAAAAAATATATTTTTCTATTAACTTTTGACATACGAAGTCTGTCCGGGCAGTCAGTACTGGAATAGTTATTTAAGTTATATGCAATCAAAAAGCTAAGTTCTTAGCGGACGTCTACTTATTATAAACTACCTTCCTGCTAAATTTCATATTATAAAAAAATATATAAATATATAAACTCTACACGTATATTATTATTTATTATAATTGTGAAAACTAACTCCTACACAATCCGAACTACCAAGTAATCGAACATTGTAGAAATAAAAAAATCAAAGTTATAATAACGAAAATTCAAGAATGTAACAAACAAATGAGTGTATCGTATGAATAAAGGAACCATTAAAAATCTAGAGTGTAAAACGCGTGTTCTAGATACGAGCTCGGACCAGAATAAATTAGGTCATGTCGATCATTTCCTTCTTCATCGGGAGCTTGACATGACACACGAAATTATATTAATTACACTATATATATTATAATTTACTTACCGACAGACGTTTCTTACTCAAATATACAAAATATGTATAACATACACACGTGGTTGTTTTTTTTAAGGTAAGCAAATTACTGCTTGGAATTTAGGTAACAGCCGACTTCAATAGATTTTTTTCCTAATAAATGTGTTTTCTTATAAATAATACATATATAAATAGATATACCCAGACTAAGGGTGGAAATCAGGGCAGCTCCAAACTGCGCTAACAGACTAGTCAAGTAAATCCCTACTACATTCCTAAATATCTTATTTAGAAAATATCAAATAAATAGTATAATATTATTCTAGGTCAAGTCAAACAAAATAAGTCAACTGTGCCTTTTTATAGGCTAATCATCGTATCATTAAATTTAATTATTTGAAGTAATTACATCATATAAACATGATGATTACATCTGTTTTATTTTAATCCACATATGTTAACAATAAAATTAGTCATTTTAACGTACTAAAAGTACCTACATATTCAATTATCAATGTAACCCTGATAAAATATTTGAATGTTAACTATTTTTTTCCTTGAGTAGCTTTCTTTAAGCTCTTTTTAAGCGTCTTCAAAAGAGGAGAAAGTTACTCAACTTCACCGTATGTATGTTCGGGGATAACTTCGTTGTTTATGAACCGATTTTGATAATTCTTTTTTTTTTGTTAGAAAGGAAATATCCCAAGTGTGGTACCATGATAATATAAGGAAGCCAGGATCTGTTAATGGAATCCCAGAGAAATCAAGGGAAACATCCGAAAATCGTAATGACGACTAGTGCGTTCGTTAATTTTTTTCGTCTACTTACGTTATATTACTTGTCGATGTAATTGAAGTCGGTTTTTTTGCGTTTGCGAGCAAAAACAATTATAATTTATATGCTTTTTAACAAAATAGTAAAGTACATTAATTAATTTTATACACATCGTTTTTATAAAGTTGTTTTCATTTATTTCAGATATTTACCTGGACAACTCGCACCCTTTTATTGACTTCGTAAAAATGGTAAGCAAGAATTTTGAATCACTTTTTTCTTTTTTTTTAACACTAGCTTTATTTAAAAAAATAAAAATTATATATATGTATGTATGTATGTATGTATGTATGTATGTATGTATGTATGTATGTATGTATGTATGTATGTATGTATGTATGTATGTATGTATGTATGTAGGTATGTATGTATGTATGTATGTATGTATGTATGTATTTTTTGTATGTATGTGTTTATGTGTGGTGTTTGTGCTGTGTGGCTACGGCACTAAAGAATTTAGCCACCCCCTCTCTTCCCGTGGGTGTCGTAAGAGGCGACTAAGGGATAACAAGGTTCCACAACCACCTTGGAGCTTAAGAAGCCGACCGATGGCGGGATAACCATCCAACTGCTGGCTTTGAAATACACAAGCCGAAAACGGGCAGCAGCGTCTTCCGTGCGACAAAGCCAGTACTGCGGCTACCAACCCGCCTGCCCAGCGTGGTGACTATGGGCAAAACACATAAGATCACGTTTTTTTTTTGCGTAAACTTGTGGAGGCCTATGTCCAGCAGTGGACTGTATAGGCTGTAATGATGATGTGTTTATGTATGTATGTAAGCAAATATATTTAAACGTTTATGTCTCAATTTGTACACCTACACCGACACAACACCATCTCCTCTGCCTCTAGGGTGTCTGGAAGAGATCGCTTTTCAGTGATAAGGCCGCCCTTTGTACCTTATGATACTCTGTAAAAATCAATCTGATATGTATTATTTCTGTACTGGTGTACAATAAAGTGTATTGATATGTTATGTTAACAAAAAAAAAAATTAAATACGCAGAGCTATAATAAAATAAATAAATTTCTAAAATAAAAGAAGCCTAAGTTATTCTCTATTATATCAGCTATCTGCCAGTGAAATTCCCGTCAAAATTGGTCCAGCTGTTCAGAGATTAGCCGGAACAAACAGACAGATAGACAGACAGACAAAAATTGTAAAAAATGTCATTTTGGTACATATACATACCGAGTATAATTCCATATGCATTTAGTAGAAAGCGGTTAATTTCATATTACAAACAGACACTCCAATTTTATTTATTTGTATAGATAAGTTTAAAAAAATTCTCTTGAAAACTTATTGAAGTAATGATTGATTACCTGATATTTACAAAGATGTGTTACGTATCATAATGATTTATGGCTTAATAGACCTAAAACATAGGAAGTGGGTTTATGTACCTACAAAAAGTTTGCATTCTTACTTAATTGTTTACTAATTTATATTATAAGTCAAAATTAATGTTATATAAAAAAGTTATAATAGAAGAAAAGATTTAGTAATTCTTGGGAACATTGTAAAAACAATATATATTTTAAAAAAATTTAAATTTAAAACATGGAGGTAGAATTGTTCTTGTAAGAGAATTGCTTTGAATGATTAATGTACATTCCTTCCATTGACGAAAAAATTTTTTTTGCTAAATAGTGTCTCAAAAAAGACTTTTCGAATTTTTCTAAGCACGTACTGTTCATGTTCTCCCTAATGTAATTTTTCGTGGTCAAAGAATTGTGTAGGAGTTTTCATATAAAAATTGTGTTACTAAAGTAACATTGGCTTTTGTGCAGCACATGGGCCCAGATTGAGGTTTTTGCTAACACTTCTCTACAGAATCCACATTTATTTACACTTTCGCACACCAATCCAAAGTTTTAACAATATAACAATAAAAGAAAATACAAGTTGAATTTCAATGGTCGTCTTCAGACCGTGACTTTCAAAGCCAGCAGGTATCCACCTGGTTTTCTCACCATCGGTCGGCTTTTTAAGTTCCAAGATTGTAGTGGACCTTTGTTATCTCTTAGTCGCCTCTTACAACACTCACGGGAAGAGAGGGGGTGGCTATATTCTTTGCTGCTGTAACCACACAGCGCTACTCATGGTAGGGAATATATCTGCACACTCGCAGTGGAGAGCGGGGTGGATTAAGCTTAAGTTCCGACTCTTCAAGTCCTAAATGGAGAAAGAGGTCCATGCCCAGCAGTGGAATGTTACAAGCTGAATCTGTCACTCAATCATATAGATACAAAATTACAATTCAAATTTTATTTACCTTACAAAACTTAGCTTAACTTTTTTAAAAGCAAAGTGAGCTATTGTACTAAATATTCATTGTTTAACTTTTAAAAGCTAAGCGTTCTTTCAAATTTTTTCGTAATATACTCTAATGTATAATTATGAGTTTAAGCATTTAGAATCTCATCTATCATTTTCAATTATTAAAATTAACCCTGAAATAACGAATATTTTCCTATTATTATTTCAATCGAAGTATGTAAAATGAAATAAAGGACGTGAGAATCTCCGTACATGTAAGTGCATTTTAATCACTCATTTTCACCCAACGAGATCTAAAAAACTACAAAACTAGACACTTCTTTTTGAAATGAACATTTCTGAAAAAGATACGAGGAGGCACAATAAATCGTTACATTTTGTTCATGTCATTTTACATTTTTAATTTACTCTACGTCTACTAACACTACAAATGATTAGTAGGTTTGATGAAGTCATATAGTCAGTTTCATACTTCATATTTCAGTTTTTCAAATATTTTTGTAAATTAATAGTTACATCTTATCCATAGTTAGTAATTTTAAGTTAGTAATTATTAGTTTTAGTTAGTAATCGATGTAGTACTTTAGTTATGTTACCTAAATCATGTCGAAACCTATATTGCAAAAAATCTTGAGACTCAACTTTTACAAGAACAAAATAGTGATAACAATATTTTTTTAACTCAAATCATTATTAATATCATCAACTTTTTCTATTAAATTTGTCCAATAAATGTTATAATCGAGAATGTTATAACTTACAAAATGATACAACGTACACGGCGTCTGAAATGAGGCCAATTACTTTCCGATTGAATTTCAACACTTGTCCGTATTGGACTAGGTGCGAGTCGATCTGAAATGCATCTCCAAATACTATATTGGATTTCTGATAAACCTGCCAATGTACACGAGATTTTATTTGTAAAGTTCATTTTGTGTGCTCGTAAAATATTATCTTTCAAATAGCTGATAAATCGAGTTCTAATGAATTACGATGTCTACGATTACTACAAAATTATTTATTACAATACTGTGAGTGTGGTTATCAATTAGGGAATATTTACGAATAATTGATTTTACGTATATGCCTAAATTTCACCTGTAACGTATAAAACAGCAATAAATTACAATACCTATTTTGTATAAAAGGTAGAGTTTATACCTCTCAAAAAGGTTTTAATTGAAAATTTCTTTTGAAACAATAGTAATAATTATAATGTGCAAGCAAATTAATAAATTTATACATAAACCTTAATTGTAAAATCGTATGTACCGTTAAAGAATATTAAAGTGCAGCGGAAGTTCCTAGCAAAGAACTTCCGGCCGTGAAACGACGTCAATATTTGTAGACATCTAAACGCTATCTGTAGCACTTGTTGCATGAGTCTATCGATGGATTTCAGTCAACTGCAAAAGTGTTACATGCATTTTTTCTTTTTTAATAGACTCGTTTCAAAGTGAAAAGTCTTTAATTCTGTTATATTTGTATATTTTTCCAAAGACTCGAAAAATTTCGGTTTAAAAATTACCGTAGTACTTTTTTCGACTGTACAAATGTCAATTGATAGTTTGAATAGTATGTAATATTACGTATAATTTGAATTACATATATTCAAGTTACTCTTCTCCAATTTTAGTAATACTGTCATTGAACTAAATAAACCTAATAAATATCGTGTCGATTTTGGGGTTTTTAAAAGGAAAACATTCTTATATTACAAATTGAATGGGGCTTCCAAGACCGTTTTACGCATGAAGTCACGTAAGACTACCAGATGTTTCAATTTTCAATATTATTTACGTTTTTATTTTTTATGAGACTTTTTTAACACAATAATTTATCGGCTTTAAAATTTCATTTCGTAGTACTAAACGTTTTAATACATCAAACTACGGGACTTGAATAATTTGGTACTTCATAAATCCCGAAGAGTTTCTCCATCAATTTTTCATATGTTCGATGGTATTAGATGGTGTCTAAGCTGCTACGATATCGCAAACTTAACTCGCTTAAAAAGGCTTATCTAGTAAAATTTATTATGGGGTTTGACCTGTGAACTATACGACTTAACAACGGATAACGCATAACTTGAACAATTTATAGGCAAAGTTTTGGATGGATTTCGCTTAGCTGGTTTATTTCTTCTATTCCTGGGCATAATGTTATTATCATGCGCTTGTTATATATAATTACGTTTACAATCTAAGAATTGTTATTGAAGTGATTGATATTAGCTTGAGTAAACAGTTTTTTTTTTTGTTTTTGAAGAATTTTAAATATGCCTTTAATTTAATTAGAACTGAAATGGTATCAAAAGTTACTGTTGAATAAAGAACATTCTTCTATATAGGAAAATAGGCTGGCGGTTGCGGGTTCGATCCCCGCACATGACAAACATTTGTATTGGCCATACAGGTGTTTGCCGTGGTCTGGTGATTGTGCAGTCCTTGTGGGTCTCCCCACCGTGCCTCGGAGAGCACGTTAAGCCGTCGGTCCCGGTTGTTATCATGTACACCTGATAGCGATTGTTACTCATGGTAGGGAATATATCTGTCAACCCGCATTGGAGCAGCGTGGTGGATTAAGCTCTGATCCTTCTCCTACATGGGGAAAGAGGCCTATGCCCAGTAGTGGGATATTACAGGCTGAAGCGTTCTATATAGGAAAATAGATGTTAATAATACTATGTAATCTTGTGTTCCTGTGGTAAGGTTATTAAGTGAATTGACAGCAAAGGATCGGCAAAGATCCTGTGATGCTCCTATTGTTGCAGGAGTCTATGTTATAGGCTAACGTAACCACTTAACCGTTTGATTGTTTGCTTACCTCATGGAATAAAAAACATTAAAGTTTAAGGGGATTACATTTATTATTCATTTATTCTTTTGTTACAAAAACAATGCACACATCATCGATCAATGTAAAGTTAGTTTGTTCATATTATAATGTTGATATAATAAAACGACATGATCGATCACATCCTTGTGTGTTATTTTCTTAGAAAGATAAAATACAGTACAACAATGGATTTTAAGAACTGATCCCAAATTCTATTGATATTGTAAATATATTGATAAACGCAAAAAAAAAACAATTGGATATACTTACGTATGATTTGTTTTGTTTTATGTTTTCCTTGTACTTGCTACTTAAAATATTACATTGGAAATAATTTTATTTAGAAATTCAAAAACGGTTTTCTTTATTTTTACTTTTATTATTTATTTATTTATTTATTATATATAATTAAAATTACATATGGCGACTAACGTTTTACATATATGTTAGTTCTTTTTGTAGGTGTAATGAAACACTACGAGATTTTTTTTGGTCTAGCTATCTTTTTTTAAATTAAAGTAAATATTTCGTTTAAACGCAACACATTTTTAATTTTTTGTGTTTCGAAACTTGTACTTAACTTAAGATACTGGGAAGTACATCGAGTTGATGATGTAAGCTATTTTTACTTGTCGACAACATAACAAGGTCGAACACAATTACTAAGCATGCTCTATAGATTTTCTATATGAGCAAATATATAGTTTTACCTTTATTGTTATATTATTTGCATTATAATTATAAAATTGAGAATAAGGAAAATAGAAAATAAAAATCATGAGTTTAAATAATTGTTTTGATGTTGAGTTTATTTTTTATAGTCTAAAAATATACTCTTTAAGTTTTGCGCATTAAAATTTGATTCTTGGGTAGTAAAAATCTGCAAAAATACAAAGTGTGCATGCATACTGTAGTCCGTATTTAGTAACGATTCAAACGATGCCAAGCGTTCACATTTGATATTGGCGTTATATGTAAGTGCTTATTCTTAACATAAGTATTCATCTTTTGCATTTACGATCTATTTTGATCAGCTTTCATATTCAATGCTATCGGCCTGCATTGACCTCCTGACCCTCCTGAACACAATATTTAGTTATCTTTTAAGAGTTTCTTCTTCGATTTTAATTTTTACACGCTATATTGAATAATAATTTTACCGTTTCTAATAATGAATCTCATGCATAAGTGCTTTTGTGGAGATTCTTTAATAGATATAAAAATAATAGTTATTATTATCTATTATTACAACTTACATTAACGGTTGCGTGTTTTTATTTTATTACCGTTGAGTTTTTATAGTGTTACATTTAGGCTAAGGTGTGTTAAATTATTTGACTGTGTAACTATATAGTTTTGAATATTATACAATGAAAGTATGTTATAACTATATACATTAAAGTTTCGTAAAAAAATTCAGAAGCCGTTCATCACCAGAAGATGACTTATTAAGCATTAACACTTCTACTTCGTAGGAGAACAGTTCACTACATAAAGTCACTCGTAACGATCATCATTTCACACAGTTGAATAAGTATTTCAGAGTTTTAGTCAGAAATAAAAAATCGAAGAATTTTCGGATGCACGGATCTCGGTTCGTCGAGATGATTACACAATAGCGACTGAGCTTGTTCCCGAAACGATTTTTCATTGTTCTCACAAATTATCACCTGGCTTCGAACTGCGGACTTTGAATCAAACGATTTTTTTTATAGCAATTTTGTATGCGATATTATTTGCGTGAATTACTCTCCTCGAGAGAATTATTATATTGAGATTAAGTTATCATCAAATGTGCGTTGGTATGCTGCGAAGAGCTTGAATACATACACATGTAAGTGTGCGTGTAAAATAGGTTTTGAGCCTATAAGTCAAATTGTTGTTATTACTTCCATAATATGTTTACAAAAAAATTGTGTATCAAATGTGTAAATTATTTTCATGACAAGAACTGGCAAGAAAAAAGAAGGACTATAAAACTATATAAAAATGTGTAATCTATCGAATTTTAAGATTATTTTCGTATAATGTCACTTATAAGAGTTCATTAGCAATCGCTAATAAGGTATTTTATCTAACCATAGAGTTGGTGTGGTTTAGAGAACATTTGTCGCATCGGTCATAAATATCGTGGTTGCATATTAGCAATTACTAGCATAGTCACTCAGTCAGTCAGTCAGTCAGTCAGTCAGTCATTACAGGCTTCCGCTTCCCCAAGTTCGCGCTAGACATCCTGGTTTTCCGCAATCTTCATCCAGCCTACACCGGCAATCTTACGTAGATCGTCGGTCCAACGGGCCGCAGGACATCCCACACTGCGTTTGCCAAGACGCGGTCTTCACTCCAGGACCCGTCTGCTCTAACGGCCATCGGTCCTGCGACACAGATGACCAGTTCACTGCCACTTTAACTTGCTAATACTAGCACACATACAAATAATTTTAAGCGATTAATATAAACTAGCTGGGTGATTAATATATAAACCGCGGGGCGGTTTCACCTGCGTTGATTTAAGGAAAAAATAGCCTTTTTTCTTCTTAAAGCATACCCAACCTTTCTTTTTAAATAATTAATTTTTTTTTTTAGTTGTGGATGCTGGTAAAGTAAGCAGTTATCTACAAAATGAAATATTATTTATGTGGAGCAATTCTGAGGTTTTTTCTAAAAAGGGAGGCAAACATCTTAAGCCTTAGCGTATTACTACATATGATTCGTTTTCATTATATCGTCAAATATTTCTTTAATGTAAGAACATTGTCATACACCTTATTCATCATTTATTACAATAAATCATACAGTAGGTAGTCAAATATCGCTCCATGTATAATATTTAAATTAAATTACTGAAGATCCACAAGCTTGATATGTACGAGTAGGTACAATAATTCTAATATAGCAAATTATCCTTTCTGATTTATTGACTGACTAATCCATTAATGAATATCAACCTTGCTGTACATGAACATTAGGCATTAAAAAGTAACTTACAAATTTACATTTAACTTTACAAATTTTACATCATAAAGGAACGGGAACCTTCTGTCAATTCTATGTCAAGCATCATAAGGTTACATTAAAAAAGTTTATACTGTCCAAAGCGCTAAGGTTAGATTAGAAATAATTTTGTATAGTGGATAAGTATTCTTGAATTACTAATTTTCCGTGCAATTTTCCTAATTTTTTCTTACATAAGAACCTTTTCCTGTCAATAACAATCACAACAAAAAAAAAAAAAAGAATTAGCGAAATCGGTCTAGCCGTTCACGCGTGATAGCGTGACCAAGGGAAATAGTGATTCATTTTTATATATTATAGCGGACCCGGCAGACGTTGTCCTGCCTGAAAAACAGCAACCGGGTCCAATTGAGATAAAAACTACCATATCTCCCATGTTAGACCAATTTACAGATACTTACAAAATTTGATAAAAATTGGTTTAGTAGTTTCGGAGTTACATACCGATAGCAGCGTCACCTATCCGGTCCAACTGAGATAAAAAGTTCCCTATCTTCCAAGTTGGATCAAATTACAAATGCTTACAAAATTTGATAAAAATTGGTTCAGTAGTTTCGGAGTTTATCGCCCACATACATCGTGACACGAAATTTTTATATAACGGAGAAGGGTCTCTAGAGTAGGCTTCTTATAAAGTGACGTCATCAATATGACGTCACTTTATTAAGTTACGTTTGTCTCACACTTATCAAGAGGTTTTTATCTTCCACTTTTTAAAGTAAGAGAACTTTTTTATAATTTATATTATATAGTTATGCGCGACCAAAACTGCAAACTACAGCTAGTATTGTATTCATACACGTTGAATAGGTACTTTTACTTCGATAGTTGGTTATTCGCGAACAAACTTTACCCCGACTTTGGTATTAAACGAAATACGATTTCTCGAAGTTATGCCTTTATATGAAAATGACGAATGTTTTCAACAGATGAACTTTAGGAGTCTAATAATCTTTCATTCGTTTTTATAACAATAGGTACGATTCGTATACATACGAACAATCATTGTAAAAATAATGAGTTCGAGATATCGTTCAGTCTTTAGAAATAATTTTTCGAAAACCAGAGCACTTTAAATGAAAAATCCTTTCATTACACCTACACGTTTCGTCAGCGCTTTATTTGAAATTGAGGTCTTTTAAATGTAAAAACTTTAAATTTTTGGTACTAGTTAAGTGTAGTTGTTGTATAGTTCTGTGGTTAGGAATTATAAAGTCTTGTTTTAGATAACTTAAAACATGAATTATAAAAATTAATGAATCTTGATTGAATTATAAAAAAGAATGTTCTTTTCGTTATAGAAATAAATTTTATGTAACTGTGAACTCTATTTTAAAATTTAATTTTGTTGAGAATCTAGTGCTTATTATTATTACTTAAAGTGGAAATTCTATAAAAGTTATATCAGAAACCTCTTGTTACAAATTCATGTAACATTTTATTGGGGATAGGCACAGCAGGATATATCCTCCTCAAAATCTGGAGTTGCCCGTCAGGGGAAGCGCCTAAACCTTACAGATGATAACAGCCAAGTAATACTGCTGTTAAGTAGTGTTGTGTTCCTGTGGTGGTCAATAAAATGAACAGAGAGGCCTCAAGTTGCTCAAGATTATGTTTACCTAAACCATACAATTACACTAGGCCGACCTTAGCTGTGTGGCTACGGTATTAAAGAATTAAGCCACCCCCTCTCTTTCCATGGGTATCATAAGAGGCGACTAAGGGATAATAAAGTTCCACTACTACCTTGGAACTTATAAACCGACAAATGGTGGGATAACCATCCAACTGCTAGTTTTGAAATAAACAGGCCGAAGAGGGGCTGCAGCGTCGTCGGTGCGATAAAGGTAGCCCTGCGGTCACCAACCCGCCTGCCCAGCGTGGTGACTATGGGCAACACACGTGAGTTCATGCCATTTTAGGCGTGAACTTGTGGAGATCTATGTCCAGCAGTGGACTGCAATAGGCTGAAATGATGAAACTAGGCCGAAACGACTTCGAAAAGGAAGCCGATAGGAGGATTCGCTTGGGCTGGATGGCGTTTGGCAGGTTTACCGAGTCTACACTTTGAAGATTCCGCCATGCTTGAAGACAATTTTTCTTCGAGCAATGCGTCCTGTCTGTTTTGAAATACGGTGCCGAGACGAAGTGGTCAATGACGAAGGGACTAGTCCACTAGTTCAAAGTCGCTCAACGCGCAATGGAAAGTGTTATGCTTCGGGTCTCTCTCAAAGATAGTATAAGAAATGAGCCTTACTACGAGAGAACAAAAGTGACCGACATAGCCTATATAATAAACAAGTTGAAGTGGCAGAGGGCTGGTCACCTTTGTCGCAAGACCGATTGTCGTTGGAGACAAATGCAGTGTGGGACGCCCTCCGTTCCGCTGGACTGATGATCTACGTAAGATCGCCGGTGAGGGTTGGATGAAGAGTTCGGAGAGCCGAGAAATTTATCGCGAACTGCCGGTGTCCTAGGTCTAGCAGTAGAATTCTATAGGCAGAATCGAGCGAGTGACGTTTAGGAGAAATGTCTCTTAAGTAAATAAAAGCATGACAATACTAAATAATAATTTAATACGTAACATAAATTTGTGTCATTGATATTCATAAACACTCAAATAAGTAGCGATAGAAATAAACTATACATCTATTTATATCTATACAAATAAATAAAATTGCAGCGTCTCTTTGTAATATTAAAACTTTTTACTAAATGTATATGGATGTATACACGGTACATATACTAAAACAACATTTTTTACAATTTTTGTCTGTCTGTATGTCTTTCTGTCTGTCTCTCTGTTTGTTCCGGCTAATCTCTGAAACGGATGGACCGATTTTGACGGGAGTTTCACTGGCAGATAGCTGATGTAATAAGGAGTAAATTAGGCTACTTTTATTTTAGAAATTTATTTATTTTATAATTTTGTGAACTGAAAAATATTTTTTTTTAATTCCACGCGGACGAAGTCACGGGCAAAGCTAGTCTGTTATATAATTGTGTGACTAATTAAGAAGTTGTACTATTACCACATAAATAGAGGTAGTGTGTGGAGTCCTGTGCAAATAACGCTCTCAGAACACACTCAAATTAAGTGAGACCGCGGTAACACTCGCTACTAATGGCTAACTTGAGAAAAGTGCAGGTTGTTTTCCTTTTCATTATTTGAAATGAATTTAACTCGCAATTCCGTTGTAGTATATCCGTGTGCTTGTGTTGTAAAATAAAATAAGCTGTTACCTTATATTTTCAAAGGTTATATTAGTACCATACCTCCGTGGTTTAATTGACGTATATCTTAATTTTAAAGTTTACCAACAATTGCTTACACTAATACAAATGCACTAATACACTAATACAATGCTGTGTGGTTACGGCATTAAGAATATAGCCACCCCCTCTCTTCCCGTGGGTGTCGTAAGGTGCGACTAAGGGATAACACAGTTCCACTACCACCTTGGAACTTAAAAAGCCGACCGATGGCGGGATAGCCCTCTAACTGGTGGGTTTGAAATACACAGGCCGAAGACGGGCAGCAGCGTCTTCGGTGCGACAAAGCCAGCCCTGCGGTCACCAACCCGCCTGCCCAGCGTGGTGACCATGGGCAAAATACATGAGCTCACTCCATTTTTGGCGCGAACTTGTGGAGGCCTATGTCCAGCTGTGGACTGAATTAGTGGTTACAAATGATATTACAATATATATATCCTAATTACATTTATGTGTAGTATAAATAACTATTTGAACTTAAAAAACACAGTTATTTTGATATCACAGCTAGACATTTTAAATTTATAGACATTTTAAATTATATGCATAGATATATAGATAAAACATAAAATATTTATTGGTTGTTCCTTCATTAATAATATCTCCTATTCGTATATTACTATTATTTAAATTACTTTTTTAAATCTCTTTTACTTATAAATCTGATAAAAATACATTTGTTAAAAAAATTGAAATTTATTTTTTAATACCATGTACCTAATTTTAATCCGTAATATAGTTTTAAGTATTTGTAAACCGATATGCGTTCCGCCGTCAATTAAGTTGCTTTAGAAATATTTGAAAAATAACTGAATTGACCGAATCCCGAATAGTACTCGAATATTTGTAGCATCTACTTTAAATAGCAGGCGAGAAATATCAAATTAAATCAAATGGAACGTTAGTTTATTCAATAATGCTTCAAAAGCACTTTTAAATCGTATTAAATCATAAATTAAAAGTATATTATTTTTCAATCAACTAATAGTAGATAAATGTGAATCTACCGCCGATTTGAAATGTAGAATATAAAAAAAAATATTTAAAAAAAATCTATCAATTATTATGAATTTAGTCGTGTAAAAGATTTAATCTAGTATAAGCAGATAGAGTTCTACAAATGTTTACATTACAGATGGCCTGGGCGATCTGGTGCGCTATGGTGGTAGCGGGTTGCGTGTGTACGGACGCCGCGCCAGCGTCGAACGCGCTTACACCCGCTCTCGACTGGGCTCAGTTCGATTCAACGGGACCCGACGATGTAAGTAGATATTTAAGTTTTTAAATATTATCTATTTATGTAAATAAAAATTATTTCCTAAATGTTGCTAAGAGCAAAATTCGACAGACTGGACCAATTGGCTATCTTTTGTTTTGTGTTTCTAACGCTCTCTTAAGGTACTAAGGGAATGAAAAATAAATAAAATTACGTAAAAAATTGCATTTTTTTAAATGTAACGATCATTTAAAATTCTCTTGCTTGACAGTTCGCAAGATTGGGCAACTCCTGTCGGGTCAGCTAGTTTATACAATAAAAATATACATGAAGCTGCTTCAAAACAGATTATAGGTTTGAAAAAGAAAACTACAGAAAGTAATGTGGTATAGCTAAATAAGGCAAAAAAAAAATCATAAAAGAAATTCCAAGTCAAATAACAAAATGAGCTCGTGAGTTTGTTGCACTGAAAAGTGCTAATAATTTTGAAAAGCAATTTATAAGGTCACGTCCGAAATTCAAGATCGTCACTTAATTTTCAAATTTGCATAGAAATGTTCCTTAAACATCAGATTACATTGAGACCGTAACTCCAAAGACTTAAAAAATATATTCGCGTTAATATTTATTACCAAATTTAAAAAATAATTTCAATCTAATCGATTTGTTTTGTAAACTATTTTTTGAAAGATTAACGTTATTAACGATGGAAAAGTTTTAAGTGCTTACTTGTGGTCTCCCAGTGGTCGTAATTCGACCATAATTATTTTAAATTATAAGTTTGAACATTAGACAAAAGAGTATAATTATATGCGTATGTGTGTCAAATACATGGTAGTATGCGTAATGTTTTTTTGTTGATTTAATGTATGTTTTATTCTTAATAAAAAAAATTAGCATTCTGCGCTCCTTCTTCATATAAGTGTGTGAAATTTCATACTCCTCCGTCAGCGCAGTTTTCGTAAAAAGGTGTACAAAGATTTTGGTTCACGTATATAGACATAGGTTGTTACTATTTGCATGAATTGATAGGATAATTTATACCTAATTTTGTATCACATGATTTTTTATATACGAAAGATTGTAAAAAACACTGGCTAACTAGGAGAGTTTCGTATTCGCCTTTTTTTCGTGAATATACCGATTTATTAAAAAAAAATCTGTTACATAAACGTAGTCATGATAAGAACGAAAAAAAAAAATCTGATTTGTTGCAGTTGTTTCGAAGTTATGCACGTACATACACTATTTCAGCGATTAATTTTTATTTAAACCTATAGGTAGTATTATAAAATTTGTTCGAACGAAACAAAAATATAATGTCAACCGATTTGACGCATCCATGCGAAATTATGCTACTAAACAATAACTTTTAATGCAATAAATTACAATAGTTCATAGGAACTTGTTATCGTTTAATATCAGTCAAACCTTCATAATTCAAGTATTTGATAGTTTACGAGTACTGCAATCAAAATGTCAAAATGTTAACAATTTCTGTTGGAAGTTTGCAGACGTACATGTAATAACAATTTAACTGAGGGCCTGTTTCATCGGTTAACGTTAACTCTATTTGACTGTTGACGGTATCCAAAAGATAAAAGTTTACGATTTACTATTCTTATTCACATTTTAATTCTAGTTTATTTATGGGATATTTCTATTCGCAATTATGAATCTAAACGTTGTAGTTTCTTAATTGAGGTGAAACAGGTGATGACAGTATATTTCACCGCCTGCGGTTTAAGTTTTTTCGTAACTTATTTGCTTGATAAACGTTATCAACAATTAGATAAACAAGCCCTTAAGGTGTAGGTGGAAATGCCAATATTATGAAATTTATTTATAAACAGTAAATGAGTTTTGAAATGTATTTAAGAAAAAAATTAACAGCATTTACAATTTGGAGATCTATGTCATTACGTTCTTGCTTATTGTAAATTTCTTTATTAAAAGCTCCTTCGTTTAAATAAGATAGATATGTCCGCCTTTCTGTTTTAAGACAGTATTCAGAGTATAAAAAGACATGAGCGACTAATAGCCCGTAGATTTTGTCTCATAGAATAAAAAAAAGTTTCAGAGTCTTCACAGCTTAGTTCTATAACTAAATAGGTACATGTTTTATTTAGAAAGCGTATTAAATAATAATATACTTTATTGTATATTTAAATAAAGAACAAAATTTACATAGCAAGCAATTATAGTCACAAATTGTACAACCAGGCGATCTTATTGCTAAAAAGCAATCTCTTCCAGACAACCTGATAATGAGAGGGATATTGCTTTTCAGATGGACAGGCGGTATATAAATATAAATAAGTAAAAAAAGAATATATTAAAATATAAAATAAGATTTTTATTAAATAAAAGTACGTAATAAAAGTATCTATTGTCAAGTTCAATGCTTACTTTTAACTTTATTCGGGCCTAGCGCCAAAGTATCACCACTTTAAACTCTGGAATTCTATCCGCATAATTACGGAGCTAGTTATTCCTATATTCCGCTTTGAAGAAAATATAACTTTAACAAAGTCATAGCGAAAAAACAAAATTAGGCTACACTACTCCTAACTTTTATTTCAGTTACAATAAACGCCATAAATTGTTTACGCTTATTATATATACGCTTACATTACATTAATCATATTTTAAAAAAAAGATGATTTTTCTATCGAATTATTCTATTACACGTATTAAATTTATATAATCATATGAGAGAAAAAAATAATTATCGTAGGTATTATTTTACAAAATACGCAAGCTGACTCGATAAACATTGTGTTGTTTCGCAAAATGTCAAACTCGTAAAGTATAAGTTTAAAAAGAAACTGGACCGATATATGACCGATATATTCTCATACTTACTAAATAATACATAAAAATCGTAAAAATGACAATACAATATTTTTATATATTAGGTTACATATTGACGACCACACACTTCAGCCTATTGCAGTCCACTGCTGGACATAGGCCTCCCCAAGTTCACGCCAGACATATTGACGACCGCTCTGGTGTAATGGTGCGTGTGTCAGCGGTGCCTAAACACCGACGGTCGCGGGTTCGATTCCCGCTCGGAGTGGATATTTGTGTTTACACAAATATTTATCCCCACCGTGCTTCGGAGAGCACGTTAAGCTATTGGTCCCGGTTGTTATCATGTACACCGGATAGCGATCGTTACTTATAGTAGGGAATATATCTGCTAGCCCGCATTGGAGCAGCGTGGAGGATTAAGCTCTGATCCTCCTACATGGAGAAAGAGGCCTATACCCAGCAGTAGGATATTACAGGCTGAAGTACGTAGCGTAGGTTACATATTAGACATTAACGACATACATATGACACAAGTATTTTAATGATTTGTACATGGTGAACATTATTAATTATATATTATAATTTGTAGGAGAGCCTCGGCTATGCTGTTTCTCCTATGAGCGGGCGTCTGTCGGCTGGTGCTCCTTGGCTATACCTCCTAGCTGAAGTACCCCGTGATGCTCAGGTATTTCATATTAATTATTTCTATATAATTTACCGACCAAACCCGGTTTTCGATCAAAACGGACTTGACTTTTCCTAAATACTTCGGTACATACATACTAGAACTGTAACTTAACTCGAATACCCAAAAAATGCAAACCGTGCTGTATCAGCAAGGCAAGGCTAGTAATATATCATAACACGTGTAGGATAAAGCCGCTAGTCCAATAATAAAGCAGCTTGGCACGAACCTTTGGGTTTGATCCGCAATCGCATTTGGCTGATTACACATAATAAAAAAAAGTTTTTACCTTTGTTTATATGTATACAATTATCTTATTATCGATATAATTTATTTTTGTAGAATAAACGATTTTCAGTTTGTCGGGATTTTTAATAAGCGAAAAATTTGTTGTAATTGTTAATTATAAATATTAAAACGATGATTAAGTATCTCTCTTTAATTACAAGGCTGGTATCACTTAAAAACTAATTGTCTCGAGAAGGAAAACGGACTGTCTTAATTATTTTCTATGTAAAGTTGCAGAGTAAACTTGATATTCTTTGTTCCTCTTAATTTTATTAGACTTTACTGATTAATACCTTATAAAGATACAATACAATACAAATACTCTTTATTGTACACTATCAGAGAAAAATAATTTTACACCGAAAAAGAACATATAGACATGTACAAAAGGCGGTCTTATCGCTAAAAGAGCGATCTCTTCCAGACAACCTTAAGCATGAAAAGGACATGACAAAAGAATTAGACGGCATGGAGGTGTACATACATAATATATACATATAATACGTAAATATACATACATATACATATTACACACTCATACACACACATATACATATATATATATATATACACATATATATATCAAATATATATAAACATAATATATAAAAAATATGAAAATACGAATATACATACGACAGAAGAGAGGAAGGACCGTTCCGAAAGATACGTTCGCGCTTATTATTAATATTGTTTTCTCGCAACAGACATTGATCATAATTATATGTATATAATATAATATATTAATACGGTAAGGTTTAAAATGTTTGCCTCCCTTTTTAGAAAAAGCCTCATAATTATTCCACATAAATTATATATCATTTTATATATAATTGCTTGCTTTACTGGCGACAACAATAAAAAAAATTGTTATTGCTTTTTTTTGTAAATTAATTAATTATAAAACTATGTATATATGACGGCTTTAATTTTGAAACAATGTCAACACGATTGACGGTCGGTAATTTTTTGTTGTTCAATTTCAAATCAACTCACGTATAGATACTTAAAAATAAATTAATAATTATTATACTTATTTAATGCGACTTATTCGCACGGGTATAGCTAGTACGTAATAAATTGTTAATTTACCAAAACATTAACAGGAATCTCATCTCGTTAGGTATCATCCATTTAATATAATATGACAATGTGTGTTTCTTAAAATAATTAATAATATGAAAATATGAAAGAGGTAAATTGTTGAGTAGTTTTGATAAATATTCTCTGGGCATAAAGTAAAACTTGTGAACGGATATTCACGTCCTTTGCAATGAAAGCCTTTTATTTGGACGGCATGTCGGATGACGCAATATTCTGCATACAAAGCGATTTACAGATGTGACGACGAAATAGATAAAATGTTATTCGCTGTGAGTATAGGTATATAACGAATAGGATGTGTACAAAGGTTCCAACTAATGAGGCTATGGCTCGCACACGTCGCACCCTCTACGTATCCGTCAACCCTGCTGTGGAAGTTCTTCAACGAGAGGCCTACAACAATTTCTTGGAAAGACAAGCTCACGCAAATCGCGATTTTCTCAACTGCGTGGGAAAAAGAGGTTAGAATGAAACTGTTTAAACTACGTTTGAGACAGCACTGTTACAAACTTACATTTGTTTGCTTCCTAAATGGAAATTTGCTGTTTTTCGTTTAATTTCATGTTAACATTCATGCACGATGGTAGGAGAGAATTGCAACTTTGTCTCCATTTTTTGCGTAGTATTTGCAACTTATCTACAAACTTTAGTAGCGTACGTTTTTAGCATTATGAACATATTCAGACTGATATAACAAGCGCATGTTGTAAAGTTATTTTTGTCCAACTAAAGCGTTTTGTTGCTTACCTCCTTTTTTATTTATAGTGTAGTTGAACGTTGTAGCTCTTCAAAAACTGAAATGTAATATTTGTCTGTTATTTTATAAACAGATTAATTCAAATTAATAATAACAATTATATATCTCTCGTAGATCCCTGGAGCAACCCAGACTGCTTTAACCATTAAATTTTCACAAATTAGAAGATAGATACTAACATCTGCCGTCCTGCGAATAAAAAAAAATAACGTAATTTAATGATTTGGTAATGTAAAAAATTTAATCTTAATAATATTGTAATAAAAAGCCTTATGTTGAGGATAAATAAAATGATTTGAATAATATATTTTTTAATTTATTACCTTTTCCTTTAAGACATACAAAACTACATATTTAAATATTATAAAATATTATAACTATCATTGTCAACTTATTTAAGAGCACAGTACTTGTAGAAATAAAATAATAAACCTAGAATTGTACCAGTAAATAGAAAAAATATTTATAAATTTATTACTCTTATTATTAATATTTATTACTTTATACTACTATCCAAGATTTTACCATTTTTTTTAATAAAACAACTGTTTAAATTATACAAATACAGCCTAATTCATATACTTCATCATTACATTGTAAATGTATACGAAAATTATACGTCAAAAGAGTTTGTTTTATTTAAAAACTTTATTTCAAATTCCAGTATCAAATTTTTAAATTCTTTTTAAAAAAAAGGTTCACTTGTGGAATCAAATAATATATCAACACAAGTCATACAAAACGTGTCGTGTAGTATATTATATTGAGTTATAATTATGAAGGAGAGTGAGCGTCTGAAGCGACGCATGCCTCAGCTGTCCATCGACATGCCGATGTCCGTGTTGCGAAACAAACTGAACCTCGAGAAGGAGAGGAAGGTTCAGGCCCTTCGCGCTGCCATCAACAGGAGCTTCCTTAATGACATCGGAAAGAGAGGTATGTTTTAATCGTGTGAGACCATTGTAGTGTTCTAATACTGTATCTAGTTTCAACTGAACTCCTCATATTATACCCTAATTTTTACGAATCTAATATTTCGTTAGTCATAACAACTAATCTCTCTTATTCTTAAGATATTGAATATATAAAAGCTCTTTTTCATTTACTTATATGGTATTCATCAATAATAATATTGTTTTTCTTTATCACAGGTTTTGTCTTAAGCCCGTCAACGGAAATGGATAAATATTAAAAGATGCAGTTCATCGCCTTCCAGGAATACTGTTATTGATTAAATCTCCAACGATTACTGCCTTGATATTTTAATGTTAGAATATGATATTCAACTAGTTGATATTTGTATAGCGAACTTATGAAAAGGTGTATGGTGTACTGTTAATATTAAAATCATAGATTTAAATTGTTTTATTGCTTACTTATTTGTTTGTTACACGTTAAAAATGTGATTACCATAATTATGTTAGATAATGTAATTTTATTTCGAAATTGTGCGCTTAATGTTAAGGTTTACCATAAAACAAATAAAAATCAAAATTAGTTAATATTGTGGTTTTATTTTCAAAATTCGTTCATTTAATTTATTATATTTTGACGATAATTAGATACAATTACATTATAAATACCATTATAGTTCAAATTTTATTAAATAACTTATAAAGAAAGCTTATATTATACACAAGTACATAATATTGTTTATTTCAAATTTTGAATACAAAACCTTGTAAAATATAAATTACATAGTCTTTAATATCGGCAATCTAGTTGTCAAAGCAAACATGTTACTTTCAATTAATGAGCTGACGTTAGGAATAAAAGATAGTAAACTTTTTCAAAATAAACATTTACTGTTCAAAGAATCAAGACCTAAAGAAATTTGTCATTTTTATATATTTTTTCTCTTAATAAAAGAAAAACATGAAATCTAAAAAAGTAAATATGTATCGTTTACGTGCTTAAGCCTGCAATACCATAACCCACTGCCATGTAGTAGAAGTATCAGAAATTAATCGACCACGCTGCTCTAATGCGGGTTAGCAGATATATTCACTACTATAGTAACCGATCGCTATCAGGTATACATGATAACAACCGGGACCGACGGCTTAACGTGCTCTCCTAGGCACGGTGGGGAGACCCACAAAGACTGCACAAACACGCAGACCACGGCAAACATCTGTATGGCTAATGCAAATGTTTGTCATGAGCGGGGATCGAACTCGCAATCGCCAGCGCAACAGACATTGTGGTTATATAATTGATATGATAACAACAATAGTAAAAATAGCGATATTATTGCCGAGAGTCGGTATTAAAAATTACATACACGGACGAAATTAACCAACCACGCAATCTCTTGTTAATTAGCTGTATCAATTACAAAAGTCAATAAACTGCTTTGAACGTTGTTATTGACATACAATCAATGGTTATTTAATGAAATTAACATTTTTGACAAAAAATGATGTGCTAATAAACTTCGGAACAAACGATACTGGCGTGGTGTTACGCTAACGAGCGAATTTCGTTAAAATTTTCCTATATTCAATTTGTACTCGTACGATGCAACGTGTATTTCCCTGTCAGCGATATACAAAATATATGCAAATTTGTATAGAAATAGTTTAAACTTCTTGTTCGAGACTTCGACGAGGTTCGTGTAATGAGATGTTAGATTTTTATTTAAAGTTTATTTATTGTTGTAGAGTTTGGGTGAAGTACATGAGGGACGTGCGAGACCGAAGCGAAAGATGCCATCGCTGTCGATCAACAACCCCATGGAGGTGCTCCGCCAGCGACTCTTGCTCGAAGTGGCCCGCAAGCAGATGCGTGAGGCAAGCCAGCGACAAGCCGTCGCCAATAGAGTCTTCCTGCAGAACGTTGGCAAACGAGGTCTGTAATAATTAAAAAATATAAATAACAATTATACTAATTACATCCTGTTTCATCCGTTCTTATTATAATTTTATTCATTAAATAAAATAATTATTTATTACAAAAAAAAAACTAATAAGACTAACATAGTAATTAATTACAATTAAATTTAGTAAAATCAAAACAATGTTTACATAAATTAGCAATCAAAAATAAAATTTGTTCGAAGCTATTAATTGAAACTTTTTGAACTTTCTCAATTTTATACTTCGAAGTTTTTGAAGGACGGCGTTCTTTTGCTTTTTAATTTTCAACCTGGTAAATAACCTCAATTTTTCTTAATTTAGTACTAACGATAATAAACTAGAATATAAAATAGTGGTTATTTTTATTTTTATTTTTATTTTTTTCTTTGACAGGATTTTGGGCAAATTCAGTTCCATCGCGCTACGACAATTAAAAAGAGCAGGAATCCTTTTTTAGTTCCGCTGATCGTCTCTCACCGGCTGGGTACAACACTCTGTGACACCTATATTTTCGAGAAAGCAACCCAAACAATATGTATAATTTAACTAATCGTAACAATTGCTGTACTATTTGCTCCGGTACATTTGAGTCATGAATACAAAAGTAGAAAGTTTAGACGCTAAGCTTAATTTAAAAAAAATAAACTCTTCGTAGTTATTAGAATGCAAGGCGACAACATGACGTCTGCTTTTGAATTTTTCAAGAATATAAAGACCGAGATGCTATAATTAACAGAATTACCGTCCTTATTTTAACTGCTTATAAAAATAGTTAATTACGTTCCTTTTACAATTAGTTCGGCTTGAATGTTAACCAGCTCAACATTCACTGTTATTGTAATCTTATTTTATATGTCTCTTTTCTTGTCTACGTAGTGTTCTTAATTATGTTGTCTAGATGTAGAAATAGTTTTATATTTTGTGCCAAATATATCTTATATAATATAGAGTGATACGATCGCTACAGTTATATACCACCTATAGATATATTTTAGGAGATTGTAATTAAATAAAAACCAGCTATTCACCTATTTTTATGTTCCTTATAGATATGTACAGAATAGCTGTTACATATAATACTTTTTAATTGATCTCTATTAGCTTAAAATGTAGGCGAATGTAATAGTCAATGATATTGAAATATTATTTACGTTCAATAAAAACGTTAAATTATTATTTTTCGTTTTATTTTCCGACTAATATAAAGATTTGTATAATTTCTGTATTACAAAGGAATTTGACGTAACATTGTAGCCTTGCGATAGCATTTCTTAGACAACGGCAACATTTAAACATTATGATCTTAAATATGTTAATGAAAGCTCGGGGAAATATGCGACGTATGACTTTGCATCGTTGTTCTTGTTGTGTAATGTAAATAACATGTCTATTCTCTACCTATATCATCTTGAGGCCACAGCAGGAAATTTACTGCTCAAAATATGTAGCAGCCCGACTGGAGTACTACCTCGATCTTACAGAAGATCACAGCTAAATAATACCGCTCTCAAACAGTCTCCTGTTCCTGGTTATGACCAGAGCTCCTGGGGGGGATTGGGGATAGGGTCTGTAACACGCTTACAATGCTTCTGGTATTGCAGGCGACTATAAGCTACCGTAATCGCTTAAAATCAGGTGAGACCTACGCTTGTTTGCCGAACTAGTCTATTTGTAACATTAAAATACTTTTTAGTAAATGCATATTAACGTATACACGATATATAAGCCAAACTAACATTTTTTTTAAAATTTTGTCTGTCTGTCTGTTTATTCCAGCTAATATCTTAAACGGTTGGACCAATTTTGACGGGACTTTCACACTGACGGATAGCTGATATAGTAAGGAGTAACTCAGGCTACTTTTAATTTAGAAATTTATTTTATTTTATTATTCTGCGAACTAAACAATAACTTTTTTGTTAAATTTCACGCGGACGAAGTCGTGGGCATAGCTAGTTATACACACACACACACATATATATGTATACATATATGTATATATATAACCCAGGAGTATTTAATAATAGAGACAACTACCGAACTTGTGCTTATAACGAGGACAGTAAGTTTGTCGAAACAAGAAAATAACAACGTCCAATGTTTCAAAAGCAATACAAACTATATTTTAAAGATATCTTGCCTTTGTGTCGTCAATTTATTTGTAAAAATATTTATTAAGTGTATATTCAATATTCAAATATAACATCTTAAACCCTACGGAGGGTAAAAATACTTAAATAATGTTATTTAACTGTAATAAAATAACTAAAATAAACCTGTTAAAGTATATAACCAGTTGAATGAAAAATAATGAAATTATCTTTAATAATAATTATTACAAAAAATGTCTTACAAATTTCTTATTGTTAATAATTAAATTCTTATCTTTTTCTTTAAATTGTATCATTAAATAAAGAGGTCGATTTTTAGCCATAGTCAAATTGGAATAGCCTTATAAAGCACTCTCATCAACTTTCACTCTGAAATTTCACTTTGACGACGCTAATTAACTTTTTTAGAAACTACCCGAAGTTTTGACTCACAGTTATCCATACCTATGATATTTAATATCTACTAAAAATAACAATAAACTTATTGTAACGAGTATAAATGTTTTCATTAAATTTAAATACCTGATTTAAAGTGCATTATCTAAATGAATAAAAAAAAAAACAAATTAATTAGCATTTCAAAAAGCATAAACCACAAAAATTAAAATAAATTAAGTAATAATTAAACAAAATTAATAACATGAACGTTGTTTTACATAGTAAACCGGTAGATAGTTCGGCTAAAGTTTGGTGATAGCAGGCAATTGCCCGCAAGATACAAAACTCAAACATCAAACGAGCTCCATCATTCACTTGATAAAGGTTAAACAACGGCACTTCCTACTAACGACTTCTATTTGTTTGAAACCTGATATCATATGACTCGCTCAACTTAGAAGTTTCAACTTCTTATCTGTTATATAATTTATTTAGTCTTTTTCAAAACGACGAACACGGAAAGTCCATCATTAGTAGGCAAAACGTTCTTATTTATTATAGGAAACTTTATAGAGTACTAGCTGTGACCGCGACATCGTCCGCGTCAAATTAACAAAATAGTTATTGTTTAGTTAGCATAAAAAAAAATCTAAAATAAAAGTAGCCTATGTTACTACTCATTAAATCAGCTATCTGCCAGTTAAAGTCCCGTCAAAAACGGTCCAGGCGTTTCAAATATTAGCCGGAACAAACAGACAGACAGACAGACAGACTAAAATTATAAAAAATGTTATTTTGGTATATGTAGGTACGGTGTATCACTACATAGTATAAAACAAAGTCGCTTTCTTTGTCCCTGCACATGTATGTACGCTTAAATCTTTAAAACTACGCAACAGATTTTGATGCGGTTCTTTTTAAAAGATAGATTGATTCAAGAGGAACGTTTATATGTATAATAACATCCGTAAAATAGTGGAGAAATACTGTTATTTTTGAGGTTTCTAATGTGATGTCGTAAATAATTACATTTTTTCCGCTTACATTGCAAACGCAGGCTGAACCCTACGAGATTTATCAAAATAATGTACTAAGTATTGTACACATTGAAAAGGTCTATAGAAAACTCCGCGATGGTATATACCTATCTCTTATGGATATCCCACAATAACATTTTTTTGTCATTTACTTTTTACGACAAATAATGGCTAATTTTTGAAGCGATTTTAACCAATACAACATTAATCCTTATCCAATTAAATACCTTAAATGTATTTTTTATTTAATATAGATCTATATGGCCCTTTACAGCATATGATTTAAATGAATATTTTCGAAGATATTACAGATTTAAAAATCGCGGTACGTAGCGTTTGCGGCGGTTCCGGCCGGCTTTTACTCTAAGTTAACGCGTGCGGGCCACGGGCAGTAATGAATAAATCAAAACTACTGGATCGATTTTAATCATTTTTTCAGTGAATGACATAGGCTATAATTATATTTTATACCCGTGCGAAGCCGGAGCGGGTCGCTAGTACATTAATATGAATTGAGTAAAAGGGGGTTATTTTAATATTACAAACAGACACTCCAATTTTATTTTTTAATTTGTTGTAATAGATCAAAATTTTTATACATATTTGCAAGTTTCCAATTTAAAGTTGTAACAATACTTGTAAGAAAGTTTAATAATAATAAATAAAGGCCTCACCCTCAACTCAGTTCAAAATATCATTTCTATGAAATGGAAGAAAACGTGTAGTTCAAGGTCTATAATTTTTTTAAACATGATCTTAACTGAATTTTTTGGTAGGTACTGAAAATTTGTATGATAGTCTTTCATTTTTTATGCTAAAAATATTACAAATACTACAAATTTAATAGACGTCCGATAGCAGATTTAAGAAAAATTATACCTCTAAGGGCGTCAAACAGGGGTTGAATGTTTGTGTTTGACATACAATCTGCCCGTCCGTCATTTCTTTTTAATTCATCATTTTTTTTTAGTTTTAAAATAATTAAACAAATAATTAAACGCGTATTATAAGCATTACTGGATAATCTACTCTTAAAGGGATGACATAGGGGTTGTAAGTTTAAATTAAAGCTACGAACATCAAATTTTAGTTAAAATGAGTGAACACGTGTTTCAGTTTTTGTGAAAATTTTAATCTTTAAGGGTCGAAATAGAGGATGAAATTTATAATATGGTAATCCATTATTTCTGGAGTTACAAGCTTTATATTTTTTTCCATAGACGTTTTACTCTTTATGTAATTTTTACGTCTCAATATGTCTTGAACGTTTTTCTGTCATATCGGAGGCAGACATTTTAGAAGTATATCTCTATGTATTATCTACATATTTCTACGCGAGCGAAGCTGCTGCTAGTATAATATAAAGGTAATGAACAAGGCACAATATAAATGTAAGAACAACCTAATAAAAATCTGAACCGATCAGGAAAATTTAGGACACTAGGCCTTTTTATAAAGAGAAAAACAAATTATTTTAATTTACGGAGTTTTGAGTCATTCAAAGTTAAAGTTGAAGTCAAAATGAAATTCTTGTTTTGAATAACTTTCAAAGAAGAGAATTTGGCTAAAAATGTTTAAGAATTTTTTTATAGGTGATTAAATTCCCTTCAAAAACGTCGGAACGTTGGATTTTTTTTCGAATGTATACTGATTTTTGAGTGAAGTAGAAAATTCCCAAAGTTAAAAAATGAAAGTGTGAAATCATACAAAATTTCAGGGCGTGGTTATGAGAAAACGTTTCATCTGACAAACGATTTCAATCAATTTTTTTTTGTAGAACATTTAATTCTCTAAAAAAATGTTTAGAAGTCACTTTCATTTACCTCGATGGTTTAGGAGTTATGAGACGAAAACTTGCTCAAGAAAAAAAAAAGATGATGCGATGACCTCTTAATATTAATATTAAGGGCTGAAATTCTCACAATATTTTTCCTTTGTCATCCCAAATTATATTTTCGATATACTTTAAAAAAAAAGTTGATGTTTTTACCCAGCATAATATACACACATGTACATACTGTATGTGCCTGTAACACCCCACTGTTGGGCATAAGCCTCTTTTTCAGGTAATTATGATAACAACCGGGACCGACGGCTTGTAAGTGGACAATTTTTCTTTACATTAATTAACACTTCAGGGGTCCATAATAAATTATTTCTGTCACAAGAATTTTATTGAGTCAGAGCGTAGTAGGTAGCTAGGAAATATCTTGCTCAAAATTTGGAGAAGTCCGACTGGGGAAGTACTTTATCATTACAGAAGACGACAGCTAAATAACAGTGCTCTTAAGTAGTTTTGCCTTCCTGTGGTGAATAAGGTAGGCAGAGCGCCTGGAGGGTTGGGGATAAAGATAGCAATGCGTTGCTCCTGGTGTTGCTGTCTTCCAAAAGCTACGGTATATAAATAGACACCATCAGGTAGGCCGTACCTTTTTTTTCTAATCGTATGATAATATCTTTTAAAGCATTTAAATTTATATCTATTTATATGTATAAACAACATGTTCTTTATTGAGATAATCTGCTAGAACAACACAAAAAACTCTCCTACAAAATATATGCATTATTTTCAATATATTGAATAATGAGTTAATTCAAGTTATTTCTAATCAGATGTTTTTTACCTTTACTAAGCAATTTAATATGACGGAGAGTTTAATTTGGAAATTAAATCGTAAAGATAATTTTCTTTACAATAACCCAAATAAACAGGGACAAGAATAAAGTTACACCTTTTGTTTATGTGGAAAATTACCTGTACCTCCTAAGGCTGAATTATTAAGGTTTGAAACTGACGAATGGAGTTCTCACCAATTCTTGTCCGCCTAAAACCTTTTTGTAGTATTTTGCACATTTAGTATAGGCTTATTTTAATTCAATGTGGACGTAATTTTATGGATGTCAAAAAGTTATTTGAAAAAAAAAGCAACGACAAAATGCATTTAGATCCTGATATACCTGAAACCTTGGCTAAGTTATATAACAAACATAGGTATATAGAATAAAAATATATAGATCAGTGGTTAGTAAGTACTTATACTGAACTTTTATAACATTTGTATTATATTTATAATAATTAAAAGAATATATCTGTTTTTAATTTTCCATAAATACTTACTTTCGCGAAGTTTAAAATAAATTTCAGAGAAGCGATGGTAAAATTCTAAGTATCGACAATGAATTTAATTACGCCTTTTCGTGTTTGTATTTTGCGTTTACTTAAGATTTATAGGAGTTCGTTGTTTTCACTGTTACTTGTGATTGATCGTAACAACTGTCCCAATTACTATAAAAAAAGGTATTTTGATATCCGTAATCATTTGTGCACTTTATTTATTTAATGTTACTAATTTGTTTTCATAAATAATGTAATTATACAAAATATATATTTTGCTTTTTTACTTTACAATTTGTATTTAAGCGTAGAATCAAAAAATACGATAACACTTAAAGAACTTGTTTTCTTTGTGTAAACTAGCGGCTACCTACTACTTATTAGCTGAAAAGATATCTTTTCTTCTTTTCCTCTATACATACAAACTACTAATTAACATTATTCGCTGCACATTCTGCCTAAAACATTCTGCAATTAGCTAATATCATTTAGTGCATTAGCAACAGTTGTGCTAATGCTACGCTCGAAGGCTCACCGGCAGCGGGACGACGAGACACCGACACGACGACTCTACAAATGTCAAGCGATAATTAAAGGTCATTTAATTTGAAGCGGCACGCCGAGAGCCACATGATTTCATTACTCACTTCTCGACACGTTTTCGTTAAGTAAAGAGCCCCATATATAGCCACTTAAAAATTATTTCATATTTTTTTTTTATTAAATTTTTTCCGTGAATACGTAATTACATACTTTTTTGTTCATTTAAATTCGACGCATTGATTGTTCATAGACGACGCGTTGGCGCAACGGTCACAGCAAAGGTTTGTGGCTGTTGCGCTAGCGGTTGAGGGTACGATCCCCACACATAACAAACATTTGTATTAGCCATAGAGCTGTTTGCTGTGGGCTGTGTGTTTGTGCAGCCCTTGTCAGTCTCATCACCGTCCCTCGGAGAGCACGGTTAAACCGTCGGTCCCGGTTGTTATCATGTACGTAGGTAGCGATCGTCACTCATAGTGAGGAATATATCCGCCAACCCGTATTGGAGCAGTGTGGAGGATTAAGCTCTGATCCGTATCCTAACCATGTAGGAAAGAGGCCCAGCTGTGAGATATTACAGGCTGAAGCGAAGATAATCATTATGAAGACTGTTGCCTTGAGTATTAGGCGGATGCGTACTTTCACATCCTTTTCTTTTACTTTTCCATGCTTACTGCTATGTCAAAGGAATTTTTGACAACTCCTGTAAAATCATATATTTTTATAAAAAGCATAACTTAAAACCCAAGTATAATATAACAAGAAAAAAAAATCTATCTAAAACAAAACACTAATGAAAACAATCAAACATCCAAACGTGGTGAGTTGAGTTGAGAGTGAGTGGTGAAACAGCCTGTTTCACCTAGCATAGCGTATTAAAATCGGTTTTCATTAGGTTTGAGCTATATGTATATCATGGAACACTTAGGATAAAATAACTACTTATTTTTTTATTATACTTAAATCGAGGGAAATTTATCATTAGGATAAAAACTTACTTTTATCGATTTTTTTTACCTAATTTTATAAAGGAGAAAATATTAATTTTGGCTCGAAAACGACAACAAGAGGGCTGGCGGACGGCAAAAGTGGCAAATTAGCCATATCACAAAAACTATTTAGGGCTTTTAGATTCCGAAAAATTTACGTTTCATCTCTCCTCGCTTTTCCCGTCTATATATTCGCCCTTGACTCTTTGAAAAATAAGGCAAGTGTTAAGCTTATTATTTATACAATTGGCAACTGTTGTAATTTTTTTACACATCTACATGCTCGCAAGAAGACGACATAATCATGACTGATATAAATTTGCTCTTTAAACCTTAATATTGCATAAATAGAACTCTTAGTCAAAAATTGCTTTTACTTATGTATATCGACTTAGACAACATCTATTCTATGTTAGATTATGTTCAAAGGCTTTGACGGTGTGAATTTTTTATAGATTTAAATGTCAATTTTTTAAAGCCTGAGCTAGCTATGAGATCAAAAAGTATTAGCCCTAAATTAAGAAGCAAACAAATAAACAAAAGATGATGACCTGAACGCGGTAAAGCAATTAGGGTTCTGTGTTAACTGCGGAATATCACAAAATTAAGTTAAAAGTGTAATTAACGAATAACCAAAAAGTAGTTATCAGCAACCTTGAGCAAATAAGTCCTTGTGTTTGAAACTCATTTTTAACCGACTTCAAAAAGGATAACGTTACTCAATTCGACCGTATATTTTTTTATGTATGTTCGGGGATAACTTCGTCGTTTATGAACCAATTTTGATAACTCTTTTTTTGTTGAAAAGGAGATATCTAAGTGTGATACCAGGATAAGGAAACCAGGATCAGATGATGGGATTCCAGAGAAATCAAGGGAAACCCTCGAAAATCACCTCGAAGGTCACATTGAATTTTTTTTTTTTTTTTTTATTTATTTAAGTTAACAAACAGTGTTCACAATAAAGTTTTACATAACAGACTTACAATACAAACATTATTAATCGTGACACCAACATCGTCAACTCCAGATTACAATTTTATAATATTAAAAAAATGCACATCAAGGAAAAGAAATGGTAGGTATCTAATATACATAATACATCACAAATACATTTTTTCCCTAAATACCATCAACCAAACACTAGTGATTATTATTGTTATTATTACTCAGCTAGAAATACATACTAAGCAGACAACTTATATCTTTCTATCTCTTAAAAATTAACTGTACATTGCGCAGCCAAAGTAGAAATAGGGTGCATTTTTGTCGATATGGATACCCTAGCCCTACGACTTGCATCTTGGGATCAGTGGTAACTACTAGGCTACCCACACCGAGTCCGTATGCAAGGTTTGAATTCAATGAGTAAACCCGTTTACGTTTGTACTGTTAATGCAATAATTCAAAAATTTCTTTTTTAAACTTAGCAACTCTTGCGAATAAGATATCCACCGACAAAAAATGCTTATTATAAACATCAGTAACTCTATACAAGGGTGAGCGTTTACCAGCATTTGTTCTACAAAATGCAGTGGCAAATATGGAATGTGGCTTACGAGAGTGCGTTCCAGTTGGAATCTTATAACATAATTTATTATTTAGGGGGATACAATCATACTTATTATGACATAAGTCGTAAAGCATCATTAATTCAAGATATGTTCGTCTTGATTTAAGAGTGGAGAGTTTGTATTTGTCTAACATCTGAACATAAGATAAATGCGAAAAGCAATATTTATAGTGCATACAACGTAAGAATTTTTTTTGAACTGTCTCTAGCGCATCTATATATTTGCCATAATATGGGTTCCATATAGGTACAGCATATTCAAGTTGAGGACGTATTAGTGATTTATAAATATGAAGATATGTTGAAGCCAACTTAAACTCATTACAAGTACGCATCGCAAATCCGTATAATTTATAAGCATTGCTAATTATATAATCGATATGTATATTTAAATGTAGCTTTCTGTCTAGTATAACCCCAAGATCTCTGATGTGTTCCACAACCTGAAGACGCTCACCACATAACATATAGGAAAAACTGCTAAGTGTCCTTTTTTTTGTAAAAGTTATAGCTTTGCACTTATTTAAGCTAAGCGCTAATTTATTTACCGTGCAGTAAGCTGAGAATCTGTCAAGGTCCTCTTGCAGTCTCCTATGGTCATCTGAATTTTGGATTTTATGATATATTTTAAGATCATCCGCGTATAACAGAAAGTAACTAGACTTGAAACAGTGGTGAATGTCGTTTATAAACAATATAAATAATAATGGCCCCAATATAGAACCTTGTGGCACTCCAGAGCTAATAGATACGAAATTAGATTCATATCAATTGATCATTACTTTTTGGGTGCGATTTGCTATATAAGATTTAAACCAACGCCACAAGTTTCCGCGTATTCCATTAAAGGCAAGTTTCTCAAGAAGTATCTTGTGATCCACCCTATCAAATGCCTTTCGAAAGTCATTATAAATACTGTCTGATTGTATGTTAAGATCTAGTGCTTCAAATAGATGACTAATATAAATTAATAAATTTGTTGTCGTAGAACGCCGCTGTACAAAACCGTGTTGCTGTTCTATTATATTTTTATGTAAAGATGGGTAAATATTATTATGAACTAATCTTTCAAAAAGCTTCGACAGAGTAGGTAGAATGGATATGGGCCGGTAATTTACAATGTCATTTTTAGTACCACCCTTGTGTATCGGCACAATCCGAGCGGATTTCCAAACAAGCGGAAAAGTCCCTTCACGTAAACAACAATTAAATATTATTTGCAGCGGCCTAGAAATAGATTCTGCAACATTTTTTAAGAATATTGGTGGAATGCCGTCCACCCCTGCTCCCTTATTAACATCAAGTGCTTGCAGTTCTTTATTAATTTCATTTTGGGTTAAAATAATAGTACTAATCATCAAATCCGAATCATGATTTTTATCCGGAATATCATCAATATCAAAAAAATCTATCATCATAAACATTTTTGAATATCATATCAAAAATTGACCGCTCTAGCGGGGTTCGAAGCCGCGTCTCCGACTGACCGTGTCGGCACTCTAGCCAATTAAGCTATGAACGAGCGGGTGCAGCTCGAGCGAAATTTTCGATATGATGATTTTTATATTCGGTTTAAGTGAACCGTGGCTAATGTGGGTAACACAAAAATAAAAATCTTAGATATCTATCATCATCATCGAGATCTTAGAGAGATCTCTAAGATCTTTAGAGATTACAAATTTTGGAGTAATGTTTGATATTTACTTGACTATTTTTTCGTCTACCTACGTTGTATTACTTGTCGATGTAATTGAAGTCGGTTTTTTTCGTTTGCCAGCAAACACAATTATCAGTTTATTTTTTGATGTTTTTTTTTGTGATATAAATTTTGTAATATTAGATATTTTAAATGTTACGTTCTTTTATTTGATATGATTGCAGGCAGCCACCGAGGCCTTTATCTTCGTTGGGCCACTGATAATAGCTTTAGTACTACGTCATCGTATGGGTCTAATTGTGCTTAACTCTGTTTGAGTATCATTAATAATAATGTTTATAAATAATACTTCTAAAAGCATTGCTGTTGTATTAGAAGGCGACTAATCTATACAAATATAACAAGGAGAAAAGATGTGACTTTTTTTGAGAACGCCATGTAAAATTTTACTTATTCTTCACAATCCTTTGACTGATATATATGACCTGTATATGGTGAATGAACCACGGAATTTTTGACTCCTCGCTTGCTGAATTAATTGGAAGACTGAGTTTCTAGTCCATTTCAATTTTTAATTTCGTCACGACGAACATGTTTTCACTGAAGCTCCGTAAACTGAGTAGGTACTGAAATATGTGAATTAAATCACTGATGCAACACTGTAGCACTGATACTGAACTGAGTGAAGACGTTGATGGAACTGTGGCTTCACTTGTACATGGGTAGATAATCTGCAGCGGGATGTTACAGGCTAAATCGAAATGTTAGTTAAGAAGTATACATGTCAACACTTACATAATTCAATGAACTCTAATTTTCTATTATTCTACGAGTGCTATAAGTTATTATTTCATAATTTTTTTGATTATAAAACGATTGTCTAACAAGTGAATTTCTTAATTCACAAGTCGATATCTATACAAATAAATAAAATTGTAGTGTCTGTTTGTAATATTATAATAACCGCTTTTTACTAAATGCATATGGATGTTTACACCCTACATATACCAAAATGACATTTTTTACAATCTGTCTGTCTGTTTGTTCCGGCTAATCTCTGAAACGGCTAGATCGATTTTGACGGGATTTTCACTGGCAGATAGCTGATGTAATAAGGAGTAACTTAGACTACTTTTATTTTAGAAATTTATTTATCTTATAACTCTGCGAAATAAACAATTACGTTTTTGTTAAATTCCACGCGGACGAAGTCGTGAGCACAGTTAGTTGAATAATAAAAGTCAATTCAACTAAAATGCTAGGTAATTTTATTATTTTAATTTTAATTATTGTTTGTAACATAATTGTTTCTTTGTAATAAGGACAATGTCGGTAAAGCCTTCTGCGAAAAATGAACCAGTTATCATGTTTACGCTTAAACAGCTGCAGCTGTGTTTACAACATAATATATAGTTAGTACCTGGGTGACCGAGCTTAGCTCGGTATTTTTAGTAAATCATATTTCTTGGAAATCATTATTTATTAAATATTTTTTTTACCAACAATAATAAAAAATATAAATAAATATAAAAAATAAAAAAATAAAAATTAAAAAAATAATGATAAAATATGAATAATATTTTTCAATTTTAAATACATTATTAAATAAAAAATAACGAGTGCAATTAGAAAAAAAAGAAAAAATAATAATCAACCGCGGATTTGAACCATGGTCTTTTCGATCGCGATCGGTCAACCTCAGCTATTATAACTTTACTGACAATTGTGAAATTTACCTTCGTATTCTAACGATATTTTTTTATAGCTAAAAACTGGGATAAAACGACATTTCCTAAAAATAAATCCTAGCTAGATTTATTTATTTCCCCCGAAGCCGTTTCCGAGATTCAGATTATATATATATACAAGAATTGCTCCTGTGTCATTACTCAGTTCGTAGTGAACCCTGCTGACTTTGGGTGCATTATGCATCTATTTGAATATGTACATATTATTACGAAAAAAAAAAAAATATTTTCCTATATCGGCAGGCTGTGACTTAGATATAAGAATTAATAAATTTAATGTTTACTCGAATTTCACTCCTTATAATGAAACAACTTTTTAGGGTTTTTTCGCGGCTTATTAAGTTTTTTACATGCCCGACGTTTCGGATAATTTACAGCAACCCTGGTAACATATATCCGCCAACTGGCATTGGGAGCAGCGTGGTAGATTAAGCTCTGATCTTTCTCCGACATGGGGAAAGAGGCCTATGCCAGTAGTGGTATATTACAGGCTGAAGCGTAAAAAAAAAACCATGGTCACGATTCAGACGTCCCTTCGTTACGAAGTGAAACGAGCATCTAAAAAACTTATTAAACCGCGATAAGACCCGAAAAAGTTGTTTCATTTTAATTAATTTATTAATCTAACTAAACTATTTTTTAAAATATGATTTTACGTGCACACATAAACGACAGTCATTTTTGTAATACATGAAGTATTTGCCTTCTATTTTACTAATAGATTTAACGTATAACATTTTATTTACGAAACTATTCACAAGCCGTATAATAAATATATATATATTGCGATCAAATAAGCATAATAATATAATAAACAAATGTGCGAATGTGTTTTTGCGTTCATAATGGATGTGGTTTACCTTACAAAGACAGATTAAACAAAAAGCTTTACTAATAGGGCTTAGTTCAATTCTTAGTATCTATAATAGCAATAGGAGCAAGGGTTATCGAATATATTCAAGATGTCAATAATAGGTATAACTTAATATGAACTGTTATGAAACTGTCTTCAACAGGCTAAAATTTAATAACTTACGTAACAAGGAATAATAAGGAACCACAAATATTATAAAGCTGGAGAGTTTGTTTAATTGTTTGTATATAACGTGCTAATCTCAGAAACTATTGGTCTTTTTACCGATTAAGCTTATATATTTTAGTACATTTCTTCCACAAATTAACGCGGGTGAAACCTTAGGGCATATTTATTAAAAAGTAATAAATAGCACTTTTAATAAATAATATAAAAAAAATTATGTAAATTAATAATTAATACTTTTTGTGCAAAAGTTACAAATAAAATTAGCAGCTAAAGACCAACTTTTAGGGCTCAAGAGACAATTTTTAATTTAGCTAAAGTTAAATTCTGGCGTAAAAGCATTAGAAATTCAATGAATATAGATCAAAATGTATATTATAACAATTATATAAAAATACTTAAATTTCTGAGGCGATTTTTATATTTATAAAATGTTTCCAGTGAATTTTAGTACGCTTTGTAAAACTTTTCTCATTGATGTTAAAATGCTATTTTTTACTGAAAAAGGCGAATTTCTTCCTAAGAAAGTTTTAATAATGTTTCTGCTTTTTTGTATTTAAATGTTTTTAAATATTAAATAGTATAACAAAAAGTTAAACTGTAAAGATTTAAGGTCGTTAAATTTCTTATAATTTTCATTACTTCTTTGTTTTCTTTTTATAAATTCGGTAAGGGCCTAAATTTTTGGAAATAAATAAAATGATTATGCATCAAAAAAAAATTAATAAAAATAGTTTATTAAAAATTTAATAAAAATAGTTTATTAAAAATTATACATATTTGCAATTCACAACTTAAGAACTAAATATTTACTGATAGTTTTGGTACAAATCATGTCCGCGTGGAATTGTGTATAGTATGCTGGCAGCATTTTCCCGTTGAATCGAGATGCCGATTCTCTGGACAAAAAAATGCACCACCCTTTGTCACCAGTGGAGGCAACAGGGCGAGGAGTTATCTCATTTAAAAAAATTTTAACATTGCTACTCAACAAGGTCCAAGTGTTTCTACTGCAAACGGCAAAAAGATATAATTTGGGACTAGTGACGAATATTCGTGTCGATTAATCGTTTCAGCTTTTTCCGCTGCAGCTCCCACTATTAAGGCTGTTTCCCTGACATGAGATAGAGCAAGTGTGTCAACGTAGGTTGCGTCCCGCAAAGCACCCGTCTCCTTTCCCAGGAAACCAACGTCAACACATCAGGTCTCTTGCCATCATCGTGACTAATTCCAGTAGGCTCGATAAACTTAAACTTTTCTCACTTCTTTCTCACTTAAATTTTTCCCAAGAAAATTATTGTATAGTTATGCACGTTAATCTTTAAGTAAGCAGGATATTTTAAATGTATACTAATATTATAAAGAGGAAAGATTTGATTGTTTGTTTGTTTGCATTGAATAGGCTCCGAAACTACTGGACCGATCTGAAAAAAAAATCCCTGTTGGGAAGCTATACTTTCAAAAAAAAATGTTAAATACCCGTGTAGGTGATGTCTGGCGCGAACTTGGGGAGGCCTATGTCCAGCAGTGGACTGCAATAGAGTGAACTGAAATACCTGTGCAAAACTGGGGCGGGGTGCTAGTATATACTAAGTCTTTATGATTGTTAAAAGTAATTAATGAAATTTTGCTAAGTGCTTTTTCAACTGCTGTTAGTTTTTTAGTGATTAAGTTTAGGAATTTATATTTAACTTATATTTTATTAACAACCGCTCTGGTATATAGTGGTGCGAGAAGCCGTTTTTGCGGGTTGGATTACCACTCGGGATGGATATTTGTATTTGTACAAATACTTATTTCCGTTTTGGATATCTGTCCTTGTGGGTCTCCCCACCGTGCCTTGGAGAGCACGTTAAACTGTCGGTCCCGGTTGTGATCATAAATATATAATAGCTATTACTCGTAGAAGGGAACATATCTGCCAACCCGCAGTGGAGCAGCGTGGTGGATTGGCTCCAGTCCTTCTCCTATATTGAGAAGGAGGCCTATATCCAGCAGTGGCATGTTACAAGTTATATGATTAAATTTTATTAATCCGTAAAATCCGTGTATATTTTAGGTTCATTTTACTAAGCGTACTAGTGTATCTACGTGTTCTTGTGAGGGCTCTTGTTTTAATTAATTTACATTACTGATTAGTTACAAATTGCCAACGAGTTTACAATTGCCTTAATAGGCGATACAATTAATTAGCTTAAGCTTCTTATTTGGTTCAAGATTACTTTAATGATGAAGATGTGATCATTTATCAGCCCTGTATTTCCCACAAAAGATGACTAAATTTAAAACGATAGACAGTTTTGATTATGAATTTCTTGCCAATTCTTTTTAGTAGAATCTACATTGGGAATCGGTGATAGCACGTTAACAATTAATAATTTACTAAAGACCAATTTAATTATAATTTGTAAAATGACGACTAAAGTGCTTTTGAAGCCTTGAATAAGGAAATTTTTGATCTTGCAATTTTTTTGACGATTCTATTTGGTCGGATCCGTTTGAAGTATCATTAACTCATTTTGCCGAAGTCATCTGAGAACATTTCAATTCTTTGAATTAAAGATTCTCTAATGAACTTACCCGAATAAAAAAACGTAACCTTGATCTGCAGTAAAACTTTTTAAGTATGTAAAAAAAGTGTACGTGTCGGCTCTCGACACGAGACTGAAAATTATCTTTTAATAATTGTGTTTGCAGGCAAACGAAGAAAAACCGACTTCAATTATATCGACAAGTAATACAAGTAATACAACGTAGGTAGACGAAAAAAATGTCAAGTAAATACGCATTTTCAAAGATTACTCCAAAAGTTATAATCAGATCTTGATGAAATTTAAATATGACCACATGATAAACATTGGCTTTCGATTAAATTAAAAATCATCAAAATCGGTACACCCAGTAAAAAGTAATGCGGATTTTCGAGAGTTTCCCTCGATTTCTCTGGGATCCCATCATCAGATCCTGGTTTCCTTATCATAGTACTAAACTAGGGATATCTTCTTTCCAACAAAAAAAAAAAGAGTTATCGAAATCGGTCCATAAACAACGGAGTTATCCCCGAACATACATAAAAAAAAACATATATACGGTCGAATTGAGTAACCTCCTCCTTTTTTTGAAGTCGGTTAAAAACGGTTAACGTGATATTAAAAAAATTAAAATGTTCTATTATTAAAAGATTCAATACATCATTAATTAACATAACGAAACATTAAAATATAAGCGTAAATTGACGCTTGCTATTCGTAATGATCAAACTCAACAACCTGAGTGCTTGTCAAGGCGAATCAAGCAGGCTTAAACTCGATATGGGTGCGTCCTTTTATTACAGAACCATCAAAGCCACCTTCCAGGCCCTTATTTGATTAGCTATCTACTAATAACTATGATGATAGGTGTTTTACAACAGTTCGACTTTCCATTCAATCGTAAATCGTAGTGGATCAAACTTAACTTGCAAGATTAATTCATAGCAGATAAACAACAGGAAAGGTGTAACTTGGAATTGGAAATCTTATAATACCTATTTATTATTATAGTTGTGTACTTAGTACCTTTTAGGGTTTACATTCATTCATCATTCATAAACTGCGTTAGTTTTACGTGTTTAGAACACAGCTCTTAGAATTAGTAAGTCAAAGAGGTAAGATAAACAGAAACAGAAAACATTTTTAAAGCGTACCAATTCCAGCGCTGGCATTTGAAACTAAAGACCCCTATTTAGCTCCTACAATCCAAATATCAAAGATCTCTTCAAACTGCATTTTTTGTAGGTAAAGACTTAGGTCAACGAACTATGTACAAGTACATTGGTGGGTAAAGGTTTTGTATATAATATCGTAACATTTAGTATTTATATACATAAGCTCGCCCCATGCAGATTACCTATCTCAAACGAAATTCCCCGCTGCAAGCACCATCAGTACCTACACATAGTGATCGCTGAAAATCTCCCAGTCCGATTATACGTATATAGGTAGCATGGGCGTATTTAGCTTAGGGCCAAAAGGACCGTGGCTCGGGGAGGCATTCTGGCAGAGGTAGCATTCTGAGAGGGGCGGTAAAAGCCGAGCACTCTATAGTATGTGAAAAAATATTCGATTTTTACAAGATTAATTTGCTATAATCAAGTTGTACCTTAAAAAAATGTTAGTCGAAATATAATGGGTATTGTTATATTGTTATATTCATCGACTATTATTAAAATTACATTTTAAACTATGTTATAAAAATAAAATGGAATATGTTACATCAAAGATCAGCTGAAAAATAAATCGACAAGATTATTAATCAGTTATATCAAAAATCATAAAGTCACATCCCGTCGCTTTTACCTTTTCTCTTAATTTATAGGGCGGCAAACTTTATTGGCCCGGGGCGTTGAATCTTAAAATAGACCTCTGCAGATGAGTATAACGTGTACCTAAATAAAACTTAGGAAATAAATCTCAGGGGGGTTATATATTGTTTTGTAATAATATAACAAGACTTTGACCTTTACATATTTTTCATTTGCATGCTTTTCCAAACAATTACTATTCCACAAAAAATTTACCTCAATAAAGAATGACACAAATTTAGTGCTGAAAATCCAACGCCAAACTGGCACCAAGCGTCGACGTTAAAAATTTTAAGACCAACTCTTAAATATCTTTGAGACGTTTTAGAACATTTAAGCACAATTATACACAAGAAAATCGATTATATAATATAGCTATGTCATTTCCTTTATAGTTTGAAAAAGTTTTCTTTGATGTCGCTATCTCTGTAAGCATGATTTCCACGAGCTTTATAAATTCAGATACTGTTCACTCTAGAAATGTGGTCTAACAATGAGCCCTTTGGTCGAGTGAAGATGACATCGATAAAGATTAACTGACGGCTTTTCTGACAGCAGATTCAATTTATACTACGCTGGAATTAATAGTAGTCTTCAAATAATTCTATATCGATTTATTTACGTCAAATTCGGAAGATAAGAAGTTTGGAAAGTATGAAAGCACCGAAAAAGAATATACCCACTTTAAGATGCCTAATGATAAAAAATTCGTATTTCAGATTTTTATTTATTTAAAACAGTATACTTGTGATGGAAGTAGTAATATTGTTAAAAACGATTGATTTTAGCTAAATTCACCACGCTGTTCTATTGCGGTTTGTAGAACTCATACCTATTTCTCAGCATTTTCCGTGATAACCAGATTTCTTTGAGATAAACTCTGCTACCGCCGAGCACTAGTTTCTTTAATAAGTATTTTGATGATTGATTAACTAAGCTTAAAACTGAATAATGATATATAATAAATTATATTATCTACCGATCCGCAGTGAAGCAGCTGTTGGATTAAGCCTCGATTCTTCTCCTGCGTGGAGAAAGAGGCCTATGCCCAGAATGCAACAGATTTCTGAACAAGTATTTAATAGTTTATTCATCACCATCATCACCCAGATCTTTTTCTGTCACAAACAGAGGAGGTTTTATTGTACCTATGAATAGCTTGGTACACAAACATTTGACTAATACTTTACCCCTTCCTGTCTGAAAGAACGTTTCAAATTCCTTGGTGATTCCCATGAACTCTGTCTTCGTTCTGACAGTAATTTTCTTCTTGAAATTCCTTCTTACTCCTCTTCCTTTTATGATAAATCTTTTATAGGTCAAGCCTCTCGCCTATGGAATACCTCGCCCTTAAATATCAGACGTGTACAAACACCTGCAACTTTTAAAAAGACTGTTTGGAAGCATTTTCTTCAAATTCAACAATAAAAAGTAACTTATAATTATAATGTATTTATATGTATGTATATATATATATATATATATATATATCAGTATGTATGTATGTATTTATGTATATGTTTAATTATATGAATATTTATTATAAATTTGTTGTAACTTGTACACCTATGCTGACGCTAGACCATTTCCTTTGCCCTAAGGTTGTCTGTAAGAGATCGCGTTTTAGTGATAAGGCCGCCCTTTGTACCTAATGAATATATTGTTAATATTTTTCTTTCTTTGCTATGTATTATTTCTGTTTTTGGTGTACAATAAAGTGTATTATTATTATTATTACTTTGTGTAATGCAATCACAGCGATTCGGTTCTATTTATCACCCCACTCTATCTTAATATCCCAAAATATTTTACAATGTATTGGTGCGAAAATGAGCAAAAACACAATGAATCTATATACATAAAATCTTCGTGTCACGATGTATGTAGCGATAAACGCCGAAACTGCAAAATCAAATGTTGAAAGCATCTATAATTTAGTCCAACTTGGGAGATAGGGTAGTTTTAATCTCAATTATTGATTTTAATATTAGTTAGTGCAAATTATATGTTTATTGATGGCGGTTTGGCATCTAAGTTGCACAGATATCCGTTAGATGGCGTCGTATTTCTATTTCTAGATTATAGATGGTGTGTTTGAATTTTACATATATTTTAATAAATTATAATTACTGAGCCACAACAACGCGTGGCTGGGTCAGCTAGTAATCATATAAAAATAAGAGATTCCAAATTCAAATGTAATATTTTGTTAAATTTTAATTGTAACAATATTCAGGGCAAGATATTTATAATACTTACTAAATGTAACATTATTTTTAAAATATTATTTTTTTAATTTTGTTTATTTCAGACATACTAAAATGTGTCAAATTAAACATGGTCAAATTAATCATGGTCACAGGAATTGATTGATTTTTTTTTATACAACAAGGTTGGCAAACTAGCGTACGGGGTACCTGATAGTCGCGGTATTACCGTAGCTTACAAACGCCTGCAACCACCTTACTCTCCACGGGAACACAACACTGCTTAAAAGCAGTATTATTTAGCTGATCTAATATATGGTCAAGTAACTTCTTCAATCGCGCTGCTCCAGATTTTGAATAGGATATTTCCTGCTGTGTAGGCACAGTTAATAAATAAAATAAAAATAGAAATAAAAAATCATGTATTTCTATAAACTCTTTTACAATTCATCGCTGATTCTTTCCAGTAAGTAGTCAGAGACACTTGTATTGGGAATAACTCGCTACCTCCCTTACGGATGACTAAAACTATAGTACACTTAACATTTTAAACTTTAAAATTAAATCTAAGTGTAAGTATTGTGTGTCTGTGTGTCTATGTGTGTGTGTGTGTGTGTGTGTGTGTGTGTGTGTGTGTGCGCGTGAGTGTGTGTGTGTGTGTGTTTTTGTTTGTGTGAGTGTATGTGTGTATGTGTGTGATGCGTGTATGTGTGTGTATGTGAATGCACATGTGATTGAGTGAGCGTTTATCTATGATTTTTAAGTAAAGCTTAAGTAGGGGGTCATTGTACGTCGTATGAGTTGTGACCAATAGCAGCTGTAATGAAACATATATCATAAACTTATTTTAGCAATAAAGTTTTCAACCTCAACAAAAGTGAGAGATTGCAACCATCTAGTTAATCTTCCTTTGCATTTATAACTTTGCATAGGATATATATTATGTATTTTGTTGACTCTGTTATACACGTAAGTGGACTGGGCAATATATTGTCTTCTAGCAAAGCTGTACGAACTTTGCACGAGGGAACTATTATATCCTTTCTTCTTCGACTGGTTGGTTTAACATAAGTTAGAGATTTGTGGCACTGCAAAACGAGATTATTAAGAACGTAGAATTTCCTCACTGATAGAAGACCACTAATTCTATAAAGGGATTCAGTTGGAAATCTTAAAGGCTTAGAGTACATAACTTTAGTAAGAGATCTCTGCGCTCTCTCCAGGTCAAGAAAATAAGTTTTACGTACACACACACAGTACGTGCTCTGATGTGTTAGCAGTCGCGGGTTCGATTACTGCATTTGATAAATATTTCTATACTACTTATGTTTTGTAGGTTTCTGGAACTTAAGAAAAGCAGGATCCATATCCACATACAGGAAGGAGCATGAGTATGAAGTGTTTATCATATTAGGATGTACTTCTAAGAGTAGATATTACTTTTTTCCTAAATAATAACATTCGATACATAATACATAATTATTGTATCACACACATTATCTTCGATTTCCCTCGATTCCTTGTTGAAATCTTTGATTTGTTTGATACAGTACCAAAGAAAGATTAAATCTTCTCGAAAAAATGTGTAAACTGAACATTATAATCAAACAATGCGTAAATTATTTCGTTTAATGAATTCCTTAAATATTTTCCCGAGTGCGATATTTAGATGTAGGCGCGTAAAGGCGAAAAACATCAAAGGATAAGTTAAAAGAGAACACGGTAAATAGTTAAAAACTGCAAGAATTTAAGCGTGAATGGGCACAGTACCTTTATTTTATTTCTATTTATTTACGACGCATACTACTACTACACACATATAGAAGTGACTAACAACGAGTATCCTAAACTATCAAATCTCGAAATTGATAGCAGAAATTGAATGCCAGCATTTTTTTTGTAGCTAAGAAAATAAAATTTGTTTGTGAGTTCCAGAAAATTAAAATCCCCCTTACTTACATTTGAAATTCCTATGATATTCTTTGATTACATAATATACATGTAAAATACTTTAAATCTGTGAGCCTGAACGAATGACGGTCTCTCATGTATATGTATACTTACTAATTTTTCTAAGTATTTGTAGTTTTAGCTACTAACTATTATACTATAAAAACGTATTAAAATAATTTTTTATTTAGTTTTCATTACTTAATTCTTTGAATCTAGTGGGTAACCAAGATATTGAAATAGATTCTTAATAATAAATTATTTAGAAAATTTTAATTTACTTAGAAATATTTGCCATTTATTAAATAAATATTTATTCAACTTCCTTTGACCCGAAACTATTTACTAGTTATATCTTTTTTATTTCTTTGAAAAACTATTTTTATTTTACTGGAGATCTTTAAGACTATTTATACCGTTGACAATTTCATTGAATATCAGATTAAATTTAGTAAATGCTAAAACCATTTCTGAGCAAATAAATGAAGTAAAGTTATGATATTGTTATATACTCCTTAATTGACAAAACCAAGAGTTATACTATCTGATTATGTTTATGTAATTGATCAAATACGTGAGGTTGCTTAGTGATAGTACCTACTAGATATATTGTAAGTGTAAAATGCTTTACCATCAAAACTTGACTGCAAGGAAATACGTTCTCCACCAAATATGGACGCTAATGAAAGGTGAGTTTTATTTTTGTGAATTCATTAAATTCCTATCATAGTAAGTTCACTTTAGCACTAAATACTTAGTGTAATAAATGAGTATATGGTAATTTTGATTGGTTCTGCGCCTCCAAGTTATGTGACTTTTTATAGACTCTACTATAGAGATGATAAAGGAAACTAAGTTCCTTTTTCTTTTTTTGTACGTCCATTTCTATTTCAAATAATCATAACAGTGTCATACGAGTAAGTTCATACATACATCTAATGTAAGTCTAAGTCCGAGTTGTATTTTATTTCAAATAGATACATAAATATGTTTACATTATATTTATTGATATAGGTATATGATTTTTTTAATAAAAACTCATAATTATATTTATAAATTATATATGGATTATATCTATACATTGGAAGAACTACTATGAAAAAAAAGTAATTAATAATTAAGATAACAGATTTAAAGTAATGTACAAATTAGTGATTCTCTCTTCTATGAAACTCTATACGATTTAAGAGATTAAAAGATTTGAAGAGAAGTCAGACATTGATAGGTTATGAAATCAGTTATTATAAAACTTGTAAAAAATCTGCATCGGCTACAAGCTATATAATACCTCTTTATGACATTTATGACTATTCACAGATCGTCCAATATACCTAAAAATTTAACAAGATTATTCAGTTATTCAAGTTTCAGCTATTATAATATTTCTATGTAAAACATTTTGATATAATTTTAATACACGTAATTATGGTCAATAAGTATTCAAAGTTTGAGAAATAGGATGAGAAAAGCTTAACATTAATTTACATTGAAAACAGCTAATAATAATTTAAAATACATTACTGATTATTTCGAAACAGAGTTAAAAATAAGGTTCTTTGTCCACGAAGGTATTAAAAATTAAGTAAAATAATAATATATAAGATAATATTTTTAAAGAATATTTAAAGTTATCAAACTCCAAAATTAAGTGCTTCGTCTCTGTTTCATTAACCCTTTGTCTTACTATTATTTTTATTGGTAAATAAATATCTAGATGATAGACTTTACAGACTTATGTAAAGTAAAACAAACAACATTATAGAAAAAGACGCTTTTATAAATAAACCAAACTAAAAAGTAGAAAATCGTATTAAATTAGTGTATTGTCATCAGTCCTCAATAAGTCTGAACGTTTTAAGTGGGTAAAAATGAAGTCCAAAGAAGTCGGTTACAAACATACAAACATACAGGTGAAGCTAATAATTAAAAAAAAAACGTGTAAAAAACTACGTCCAAAAGTTGCTTTGATAACATATTATTTCTGACTTACTTTTAACCCCTGATGCAGATAGTATTATAAATTTGACCAGCTTATATGTGTGTGTCTATCTTTGGTATACGGAACTAATAAACGATACTACATCAAATGTGTGGACGCATCTTTGCTTTAATGTTTTATTTATTTTTTAGAAGCCGACGTAATTAGACGTTTGATTATCAGACTTTAATTCTTTACTTAAAAAATGTGTTTAAAAGAAAATTTTACAGCAGATATAGCGTTTTTTAAGTCAAAAAATGATAAAAATAATGTCAGTGCGGGCATTGTGATGAACTTATAATATTTTTTAAGATTTGTGTAAATTAAATTGATATTAAAATTTAATGTAATTGTGGAGTAATTAATTATAATACATTATTTTTTGGGCCCAGTATAATATTACATAAGAACAATTTAGTTTTGGACGAAACAAAAAAATGTATAAAATTCTAATCCTACTTGTAAACATCTTTACCGTCATATCTCATTTTAATACAAAACTCATAATTTTTACAGATAAACTGGACTAGAGATGAATATTTTTCTTTTGTGTACGTTTAACTTCCTAAGTAGAATGCCAAAACATTTTAACAAAAACATTTTTCACCGGATGCTCTTTTGATGTCGAATGGAAGGTACTCCGCAGTTAATTACAGTTGTATAATCCTTTGACCCACCTTAATGTATCTGCGCAACCTTTAATACGGTTTTCTATATTAAGATCCGTGATTGCACGTATCTATAAGCATTCATACAAATATGATAGCGTTTTTCTTTCTTCCTGTCTTTATGTCTTCCAAACTCTATTGCTAATAATGATACTTTCGTCTAGCCCGTTGGCGTAGTTTGTAGAGGCCCTGATTTCTGTTCCCGCCCGAGTCTGGGTTTAATATATGTATTTATATATGTATTATTTCTATATACCTGACAAAATTCGTCTTCACTAAAATCTATACACATTGTCGTTGTGATGAAAAAATACTATCTAACATTTATTTTCAACAAAAATAATTCAAGTGAAAAGTTCGATACGGTAAAGTATTCGGCGTTGTTTTACAAGAGAAATGAAGTGATGAATCAACAGATGGCGCTGACCATAAATATAGCGCTTACTAAACTTCTAGACTGCGATGTCAAGATTTGCAGAACACCGAATGACGACTAATTAGTGTTCTTAAATATCTTTTGAATTCCATGAACGAGATTTGTAATAGGGTCGTAGTTCTGTAGTTATTATCAATTCTCGTTTTGTGATTAGGTTCTTTGATATATTAATAAGTGCGGGTTTGCCCTATATTTGTTGTATTTGTACACTAGGATTTAGTATTCAATAAATATTGTGACTAAGTTAAGATATGAGATGAAAAGAAAAATGGCAGAATGAAACGTGAAGTCGAAATATAAATTTAATACATCACGGGCTAGAATAGGTATCGCTTTTTTTGTAAGTTCTTACTTCTCACTAGAATCAAACACATACCTACATAAATTAACATATTGATATTGCTTAATGGGCTAAAACATCTTCGTAAATGAATTCTAAGCTAACAGTTTATGTAACATTTGTACAAAAATGTTTCACTTGAATATACAAAAATGTAATAGAAATAATTGTGTTTGCTGGCAAACGAAAAAAACTGACTTCAATTAGATCGACAAGTAATCCAACGTAGGTAGACGAAAAAATAGTCAAGTAAATACGCATTATCAAAGATTACTCCAAAACTTGTAATCAGATCTCGATGAAATTTAAATGTGACCACATGATAAACATCGGCTTTGGATTAAATTAAAAATTATCAAAATCGGTACACCCAGTAAAAAGTTATGCGGATTTTCGAGGGTTTCCCTCGATTGCTCTGGAATCCCATCATCACATCCTAGTTTCCTTTTTATGGTACCACACTTAGGATATCTTCTTTCCAACAGAAAAAGAATTATCAAAATCGGTTCATAAACGACGAAGTTTTCCCCGAACATACATAAAAAAAATATACGGTCGAATTGAGTAACCTCCTCCTTTTTTGTAGTCAGTTAAAAAAGCAACACACGCCGAACGTTATATAAATACCTATAGGTAATAATATTAACTGATCGTATTTTAACTGATGCAATAATATGATAACTATACGGAAATTGCATTTTCAAACCACATACTGCCTTTTTAATTGAACTGCAATAATTATTATCATCAAATAAGAACAAGTGCGGATGATAAATTAAGTAAGTTAAGTTAGAGCAAAAAATGAAATTTTTAATGGTAGAATTTGTTTGTTACGTTAATTAAAATCACTCTTATTGTTAGATAGCAAATTGAACCCTACTGCGAATTTAGAGTGTAATAAGTTAAAGAAACTTCAGAGTTTCGCCCGAATATTTAGAAATTGTTGAAAGCACTTCACTTAATAACCAATTAATTCTATAATAAATGCTTAATTGGTTTTTAAAACAGGGTCACAATTATGGATGCTATACTATTTGCCATTAATTTGGAAGTCATGCTGCTTCAAATGAGGATTTTAGGTAAGTGAGATCAAAGTTATAGTGTGTTTTGTGTAAACTTTTATAAATAAGATTTAAACTTAGAAAAAACAGTAATATAAAGAATATCGTTTCAGCCTGTAATATCCCACTGATGCGCATAGGCCTCTTTCCCCGTGTAGGAGAAGGATCAGAGCTTAATCCACCACGCTGCTCCAATGCGAATTGGCGGATATAATATAGCGGATATGGCCCTACTATGAGTAACGATTACTATCCGGTGTACATGATAACAACCAGGACCGACGGCTTAACGTGCTCTCCGATGCACGATGGGGAGACCTACAAGGACTGCACAAACACCCAGACCACGGCAAACATCTGTATGGCTAGTACAAATATTTGCCATGTGCGGAGATCGAATCCGCAACTGCCAGTGCAACAGCCACAAACCAGTGCTGTGACCGTTGCGCCAACGCGTCATAATAATAAAGAATATATCTACGTTAAATTCATTTACATTTTACTGTTTTACACCGTTGTTGTATGGGCCATGAAATGTAATCACTGAATAAAATTTGTTCCTTGGGCCATTTAGTTAACGCTATAGGTAATATCCTCTGTACGTATGTGCTCCACGTACGAAGGATGATCATTTTTCTAGGGTGACCTAGGGTTGCTAGCCGTACAGTAAGTGTATCTGAGTATATGCATATTGTATTGTGTTGTGTTTACTATAATGTTGTGTTTGTATGTGTAGGATCTAGTATCAGATGCAGTTTAAAGAATATACAATCAAAATTAAAATGGGAAATATTTAAATTAATAGTACGAAAAATATCGGACGAAGTCGCAGGCATAGCTAGTTATAATTTATAATTAGTTTAATCGCTGTCTTTCAACATTGCAATTTAAAAATTACGTTTTAAATTAATAATGTACCTATATAAAAGTATTTTTTTAATGAAATGAAATATTTGTACGATAACAATTAAGCCTGTAACATACCACTGCTGGACATAAGCCTCTTTCTCCGTGTAGGACAAGAATCGGAGCATAATCCACCACACTGCTCCACTGCAGGTTGATGGACGATGTGTATTGTAAAAACAATAAGAGAATTTTTAACTCATACTTTGCATTTTATTGTATTTAAATTGTATTATTGTTTTTGATTTACTTCGCTTTTAACGAATGCCTTCAAATAAATTATTTATTTTTTATATAATTATTAAATCGAAATCATAAATTGAAATAGAATCAACATGCGTGTTTCATTAATTAAAATATGCGTTTCATATACTTATTCATATAAATTCTAAAATAATATATGGATATGTTCTACTTGTGAAATTATTTTATTGCTACTTTTAAAGCCTGAAATGTCACAATATTTGTATATTTTTAGTTATATTGGAAAACACTATTTATCTCAAATAAAATCTTGGCAATCCTGAACTGAGGAGTACTGAAACTGTAATGATATCCGCATCGTAATAAAATGTACAACAACTACCTACCTACTCTATTTTACGCTTTTTAACGTAGTTTTATTACCTTCTCCCAAATAATACGTACCTACTTCTTTTTTACATTCTATAACATACATTTCAGCTAAAGTTCTTACAAATTAATAAAATAATATCGACGGATAAAATAACTGAATTAAGATTTTTAATGGATAACTTTGAATAATATTTATTTTAAAAATCATAAATTAAGTAATAATTGTTCATGCAACTCATTATATTTAAAAAATTTAACATTAATCTAACTCCATCTCTCGATAATTTCCATTGCCAGAAAGAAGAGCTGAACGAAAGTTTCTAGAAAATGGGGTTCGAAACAAGACGTTGAAACAGGTCTATGACAAGCTTGTGAGAGATCGGTAAGTTCCACGAGTAATATTGAGATGGCGCTGTTATAACCTCTTTCTTGTTAAGGTCATTAACAAAAGTAAAAAAATATATATTTAGATTTCTATAAAATTAAATTATGATAGTACATAGAAGCGGTTTTAATTTACTGTAAGAATATTTTAATAAGAAAATATAATAAGATGTAATTTTAATATCAAATTATATATTTCAGTAATATTATTAAGGAGATATCTTTAAGAACTTTAGTGGAGCTAGCTGAAGGAGGTGAATGGCATACGCTGAAGCAAGCGGTGGAAATGTTTGAAAATAATGCCAATTCCGCAATATCACTCAGGACGAGAAATGAAAATTTAAAAACGTAACCACACCTTTTCTTTTTCAACTATTGTACAAATATTATTTCTAAAGTAATAAACTCAATTACTGATAAATTATCAGGTCTTTGGATAATGTTTCTATGGATTTGAAAAGAAGTAGCCAACAATGGAAGCTTGATCTTCGAAATTATGAAATTAAAATTGCTTGTCTTCGGGACAGCATTAAGGTATTCCAAAGCTAATTTTTTTTTCTTTATGTACTTGTCAATGGTTTTAACGTATATTTTTATTTTTTTAATTCAATTCGATTGTATTTTTTTTAGATATATAATGTTACCTCAAAAGTTTTGACTGGGTGGACCTATTTCGATGATTTTTTTTAATCGAAAGATCGTGGGTGTCGTGTGGTCCCATTAAAATTTATTTAGGAACCAACAAGTCTTCTTCTGTTTCTTTGCTGTGTGCCTACGGCATTAAAGAATGTAGCCAACCCCTCTCTTCCCGTGGGTGTCGTATGAGGCGACTAAGGGATAATACAGTTCCACTACCACCTTTGAACTTGTAAAGTCGACCGATGGCGGGATAACCATCCAACTGCTGGTTTTGATATACACAGGCCGAAGACGGGCAGCAGCGTCTTAGGTGCGCCATAGCTAGCCCTTCGGTCACCAACCCGCCTGCCCAGCATGATGACTATATGGGCAACACACATAAGCTTATGCCATTTTTGGCGCGAACTTGTGGAGGCCTATATCCAGCAGTGGACTGCAATAAGCTGAAGTGATGAGTGATCATGATGATGATGATGATGAAGTCTCCTTAAAACTTTTAGAGTTATATCTATTAATGAGTATTTACTTGACTATTTTTTAGCCGACCTACGTTGTATTATACCTCATAACTTTTCACTGGGTGTGCCGATTTTGATGACTCTTATTCAATCGAAAGCTGATGCTTGTCTTGTGGTCCCATATAATAAAGATCTGATGACTACATTTTGAGTAATCATTGATAACGCGTATTTTCTTGACTATTTTTTCGACTTCCTACGTTGTATTACTTATCGATGTAATTGAAGTCGATTTTTTTTCGTTTGCGAGCAAACACAATTATTTAGTTTGTTGTCACGACCTCATCAATGAATTTTCTTCTATTCTACATAACTAGCAAAACTTTTCGTCCTATATGAAGCCACAAATCCAAATAAAAAATGATAATTTTATTTGTAGGACAACGAACTAAATTCGCGCTTTCAATTTGAATATGTAGACAAATGGTTAAGTGCTCGTGCTGAATCTTCAGAACTACAATTACAAGAGAAAACTAAGCCCTGCCCACGGATCGAGTATGAAGACTGCGTTCATAATGAACTGCTACGAGCTTATGCACTACAGATAAAGGTAAAGATTTATTTACAGAAACTACTTAGCTCCTTATTTATTTCTTCCGTGTAAAAATGATTAAAAGTATGGTAAATTATTAAATATGATTGTCCGAAAATTGTTTTATAAATATTTCTATTCATGCTATAAGTGTCATGGACTATCATGTTGGGATTGATTTTAATTAAATTTTGATTACTGTTTTAGGAAAGAGAAGAACTTTTAGAATACTGGAAATTACGATATGCAAAGGATACCTCTGACTTAGACATGCGGCTCAGCGTACAATGCGAAAAATTACGTATCACAGTAGACCGCAGAGGAGAACTAGAGTCGTTGGTAAAAAAGTATTTCTTTTTAGCATATTCGAGAAACATTATTATAAATACTTATTATGTATTTATGCGTATACACAGTAAATTAAGAATATCAGCGTTGTAGCTGCCTTATGATCTTTATTTTCGTTATATAAATTGTAAAATAAACAGTATTTACATGAAGAATCTTTGTAAGGTTATGATTACAAAAAAATTAACTAACCGTTATGTATTTAAATTTTTATGTGTTTTAACAGTACAAATTACATGCGGGTGAGATGCGTGCATGGTTAACTTTCAAAAAGGAACGTGCAGCTAGACTTGTACGTGAAGAACGCCTGCGTCGAGCAGCAACACGCATTCAGGCGTGGTGGCGCGGTCTCATGGTGCGCCGCGCCATAGGATCGTTCCGCTATTTAAAAAACGCGAAGAAATCTGTACCTAAAGCTAAGAAGAAATAAACTAATAACTATATTTTGTTACAAAACACACACATTCATTTTGTTTCAATTTTTAAAAATTGCTAATTTTAATCAGATTATTGTGACAGCCTGTGGTCTGCCTACTTACTAAGTCTACTACTAGTCGTCGAAGTATTGTGTTTATTTGCAAACAAAAATAAAATAATTGGGTGTGTACGCAAACAAAAAAGCGATTTCAATTTATATCTACAAGCAATATAGGTAATAAGCGTTGATCACCCCTGTATCAACACAACTTGAACACGTTACGAAAATAAATCTATCCACAGTTGGCGGAATAATCGCGTATCCAAAATACAAAAAAAAAACATACTTTCGAATTGAAAACCACCTCCTCTTTTTTAAGTTGGTTTAATAAACTTTAAATTACATCAACAAGAAATAAAATGAGAAATCAAATAGGTAAACATTGTTAGGGATAGCTCGAAGACTAACTAGTCAGATTTTAATTTAAAGAGCATCACATAATAAGCGCGAGCTTTCGAATAATTACAAAAAGAATTGTAAAAATCGCAAAATACACCCAAAAGATATGAGCTAACATACATAAAGAACACAGTCGAATTGAGAACCTCCTCCTTTTTTTTAAGTCGTTTTAAAATGCCAATATTAGCTTATATATCACGATTGCTACATAAATTTTTACATATGAAACTAATACGTTGTAAAAATTAATAATGATCGTAAAAACTTAAAAACTTTTATAACTTAACTTTTAATTTGTTATCAAATATGTCGGAATCAGTTTTATATTATGTAAAGTTTTGTACAACGGAACGTTACGAAATTCTTGTGCCTCGTGTTGTCAGTGTCAAATAAAGCATGGCTGCCAGTTAGTTGTCAAGTTGAGGCAAATTCTGACAAATGACAAATCATGTCAGTTACGTTTTCACTGCGGAGCTGGTGACATGTTATTGACATTAATTTATATTATTAGTAGTAATCTTTTTAGATTTGAATTGTTTATAACAGAAAATTAACTTATAGAGATATCTTTTTAATAACTTTACATGAACGGAAGTTACTTTAAAATGTGTAGTGAATAAATCGTGTCTTTCTAGTTGCTAATAAGTTTTTGCAGTTTGAGTTCTGAGAAATTTGGATTTTATCATCTTTGGTTTTGGTGAGTAATCTTTTTTACTTAGTATGTTTCTTTTTATAAATTTTATCGCGATAGGAAATCTACAAATATTAGCAATTTGTTGTAAACAGGTAAAAAATACCATCGTTAATGGTATATAAAAATTATATAGGTATTTATAATAAAAGATAATTATCTTTACGTTGTTTTTTCAATTTATTTCAAATATAAATAATTAATAATAATTTAAGAGCTTTTAAATGTTATCCTAAAAAAATAATATTTAAAATTTTACAGCAAATTAGCGGCTTATATATATTATGTATGTATTAAATTTTGTTCATAAATTTGTATAAGGTAAATTAATGAAATATTTATTGTTATCTTATTTTTTATATCATCTGCTCATTATTTTTAATATATTAATTTTTATTTTATTATTTTATCATTTTATCAAAATGTATGTAAGTAAAGTAATAATGTACAGAAATATATATATGTTTTTGAAATAATATGATATTAATACCTAAGAGAACAATAATTATGTTATATTATTATAATATTTTACTTCAGTTATGGTGCTTACCATTTGTAAAAGTAAAATATCAATTCTTTATTCATTATTTATTTATTTAAATAATAGCTGTTAACAGTGATCACAATAAATACTATCCAATAATATCATACCTTCGTTTCATTAGTAAATTGCTGCTCTAATTATGACCAACACTGAATTCATAGACAAAATAAAAGTTAGTTAAATTTTATCATCTGGACCAAAATCAGTCATAGGTATTAAGTACCTCAATCATATTAAATTTACAGGTAAGTCTTTAGATTAAGACCCGTCGAAAAAAAAAAATAACCTAACCTATCTAAGCTCAAAATTTGACCATTTATCAGCATAACTTCATTACAAATAAAATATATAACCCTAACCTATCTAACTTCAAAATTTGAACCATTATTGGCATAATTTCGTTACAAAATTAATTCGACAGGTCTTAATCTAAAGTATAGCTAATTTACCAATAAACTAATCAAAACATAACAAAATATTATAAAGTAAACTAATGTAGTACATTAAAAAATGTAGTTAAATTTAGGATTCATGATTTATTTTTTCATCATCACATTTTTTACAACATATTTACATTAATAATTCTCAATCAAAGAGAAAATTTGTTTTCAACTTTTACCCAAATATCAAATATATCAAATATACTAAGTCAAAAAAATTATCTACATGTTCATTAATCAAATTAATATATATATATATATATATATATATATATATATAAAATTTACTACAAAAAAATCTCTCATCTCTATCTCATTTTAATTTATCAAAACCTTTATATACCATAATAAACCTATGTAATATGCATCCTATAAAAAATCATATTATGTCGTCATATCATGATAATACTTTATTATTTCCAACGACAAGACCAATTATTGAATTATTTATTCAAAAGAAAATTATATATTTTATAATAACTTAAAAAAGTAAAATAATACAATTAGTCACAAATAATTTATTATTAGTCCAAATATTACAGAAATACAATTAGCTCTAGTGATCCATTATTTCAGAGTGCTGTAATTTTAATTTCATTGTAAACTACTAAACAATGATGATAAAGATAGATGCATGAAAAAACAATTGTTTATTGTATATCTTTTATCATTAATCAATAATACTATATACTGAAACATATTTAAAATTTAATTTCGTATACCTTGATCTTGACATTACATAGTGACCAGTAGGTACATACATTTACATAATTACCGTGATTACATTAAAATGTATACAGCAATTATTGTCCTAGTTTGCTTAAATCGTATATTAAATACAAGAATAATTGATTATAAATATTTATGACTGTTTTAAAATTCAAAATCACAACTTTACAACTTACTTCACAGAATCGTTTTAATTAAACTTAAATGGTATATGTAGAAGGGTATTCTCAGTCTGTTTATTAAATAAAAAATCGTCCACAAGTAGACATATATGTAAGCTAATAAACAAGTTGCAGGCGCGCTGCCATATCGCGTATGTAGAGAAACTAGCGTGCATTTTTTGTAATACCTCCGCTCCGTGGTATATGCCGGCGACAGTGGACAGTAATTAGTACGTTAATCGTCCTAGCCGCAGCACTTGATGCAACTGCTTTTCCGAGAAGGCGATCAGCAGAGCTTGCGGAGAGGGGCGGCAAATTGCCGTCAGATATGTGTGCCATTTGTTGGTAATTGCAAAAATCACCCGTCCATCACAGCGAGCTTTTGTTCACCGTTGTAGCCACACGAGCTGGCTTATTATTAAAGAAAGACGAAATACTTTTGAAAATTCGCTTTGAGCTTTTGACTACTAATAATAATAATATGTAATACTAGCTGACCCGGCGAACTTCGTATCGCCTAACACAAACTTTATCGTATGGTATTAAAGTTCGAATTGACTTTTAAGTATTATCACAAATCTTTTGTATGGGAGTATAGAAAAGTGTTGTTTTTAGACTTTTTCAGAAAATTTAATTTTTTTTTTTTTTAGAATTTTTCTCTCCGTAAGAACCATCCTCGTACTTCAAGGAATATTTTAAAAAAAGAATTAGCGAAATCGGTCCAACCGTTCTCGAGTTTTGCGCTTAGCAACACATTCAGCTACTCATTTTTATATTATAGAAGATTAGAGTTTAAAAAATTATTACCATTACATTTTTTTTTAGGATTTTAATGTCCGATTCAAAGAAATACGAACAAAGCCGTTTATTTAACATTTCCTTTAAATTTTCTTTTGTGTTTCGTTAATCTTAAGCGATTCGTTATTGACTATTGCCGTTTTACGTTCTTCTGCACAAAAAAAGAACAAAGAGAACAGTTAATCCGAGATAACACCGAGAAATATTTATGACAAAACAATAGTAACTATGCAGATAATCTTCTTTTATGAAATCCGTTACTAAATCGTATTCGGCAGGTAAAGCAATAACAAAAAATAATCTCTTGTCGAAGACATACATCATTAAGAATGTCGTTTTCTACACTTTACTTCACATATAATCTAATATATAATAAAATTCTCGTGTCGCGGTGTTTGTAGTTAAACTCCTCCGAAACGGCTCGACCGATTCTCATGAAATTTTGTGTGCATATTGGGTAGGTCTGAGAATCGAACAACATCTATTTTTCATCCCCCTAAATTTTAAGGGTAGTCCACCCCTAATTTTTTTTTTAATTTTTAGATAATTTATTTATTTTTTACTTTATTATGATTTGGCGTTGAAAAAGACACACAACCCTAAACTTTCACCCCTCTACCACCAACCCCTATTTTTAAATAGCGTTTAGTGGCAAGACAACGTTTGCCGAGTCAGCTAGTTATGTACATAATAGTTAGTAAAATATGAATAATATTTTTTTACCGACAATGATAAAAAAATATAAATAAATATAAAAAATCAAAAATAAAAAAAAATTAAAAAATAATAATGATAAAATATAAATAATATTTTTCGATTTTACATACATTATTAAATTAAAAAAACAAGTGTAATTAAAAAAAAAAAATAATCGAACGAGGATTTGAACCATGGTCTTTTCGGTCGATCGTGACCGGCCGATTTCCCACCTGAGCTATTACAACTTTACTAACATTTGCGACATTTACTTCGTATTCTAACGATATTTTATCATTGTCTAAAAACTGGGATAAAACGACATTTTCTAAAAAAGAATCCTAACTAGATTTATTTATCTCCCCCGAAATTCTCTGCATACAAAATTTCATGAAATCGTTGGAGCCGTATCCGAAATTCAGATTCTATATATATATATATACAAGAATTGCTCGTTTAATAGTATAAGATATAGTAAGAATGCAATTTTACAGTGTTATTGACAATATAGAGGGATATTTTTAATTGCACATTAAAACACTTCTCACCCAGCAATACATGTCCATTAAAAAATATTTTTTACATCAAATATATTATTTCGCAGCAAGTGATTATCAAAGCTAACATAACAAATACTTCGAAAAATAAAATTAAGAGTTGTTTGTATTTTTTTCTCAGATGTTAGACAAAAAATTGTTTTGTACGCAATTAAACTATTTTCATATCAAATATACTGCTGATACTTACTTTGGTTTTTTTCTAAAATCATAATGACAGTATTTTTGTATGGTAAAGGTCAGAAAACACACAGAACACACGCACACACACACCGTTGAAATACACAGGCCGAAGACGGGCAGCAGCGTCTTCGGTGCGACAAAGTCAGTACTGCGGTCACCAACCCGCCTGCCCAGCGTGGTGACTATGGGCAAAACACATGAGTTCACGTTATTTTTGGCGTAAACTTGTGGAGGCCTATGTCCAGCAGTGGACTGTATAGGCTGTAATGATGATGATGATGAAAGGTGAAAACATTACGTATTAAAATGCGTTAATCTCACAAGTTAAGCAGTCTGATTTGTGTAATGCTTTAGTTATTAGTGTTTACGTTATTTGGTATTTTAAAACCGTAATCAGAAATCTGTTGATGATTGAGAAAATAAAGACAAAAAGTAATAACATATAAATGATTTTATTATTATTGATTTAATGTTTTATAAATACCGTCAAGATATGTTATAGGTGCATTTTTTGTTTTTTTATAAAAACGCAAATCATTAACTTATTTTTTATATAATTCACGGTTTGCAATTTAAACTTACAACAACAAAAATAAAAAACGAGTGTGCTTTATATCACACGACTGAAGTAAAACTTACGAAACGTAACTCTCTCTTTTTCTATCTTCACTAACTTATAATCTCCCTCTCAACTTCCTTTCGCCTCGTCCGATCACACTTTTCGTAACGCACTAGTCACGTAAGAAGTGCTCGTGCGTAAAGAAGTTTTACTTCGATAATTCTTCTCTCGAAATCAATTTTGTTCATGCAATATTATGAGCGTTATAAACGCGTAATGAAGGTACACGTGCTTTGTAGCTTTCCATATAAATCAATTTCTATTAATTGAAATTATCAACGTGAACCGTATCGACACTTAAATATTTAATCGTATATCCACATATGTAATACAATAAATCCCCTGTTAGTAGTGTGAAAAGGGTTTGAAGTAGAAACTGAGTGATTTATTTTAAACGTTTATTTATAAAAAGATATAATTTTCTATTATCAAAACAGACATGTCAGTACACCACCATAACAAGTTGAAATTGTTTACGTTACAGCTAATGCATTGTGCTATTAATCAGAAATTTGATACCTATTGCACTTAAAGCGTTATTAAACGAACGGCGATGACAATAAAATAATATTTATTTATTGCTATTAATGTGAATTTTAATTTTTAATATTACATGATATAAACAGAACTTACGGTAGAAACGTTAGTCTTTCCCGGTAAACTAGTCACTCTCAAAATTACAACATTCCCGGAATTACAGTTTAGCTGGAATTTTGTCCTGACATCTAGGTTGTTATGTCCTGTCTTTATGCCTTTTATAGATGTTTTTGCGTTTTATTTTTTTGCGCGCCAAACTACATTAGTAAAGGTCTTGCGTATGTCAGTCGGCACTTGTTTCTCAAGTTAAGTTTACATCAGTTAAAAGTTCTTATGTGTGTAATTTTAACATTTTTTCTTTAGTTTAAAAGGCAAGAGACTTTTTAAAATCTAGTTTTTACACGTTAACTTTTATACGGCTATCGAGACATGTATAAATTAATCGAATTTTCTACTGTATAGTTTTTAAACGAATAGTGTGGCGTTTAAAGTTGAAATTAAAGTAAAAAGCTACTTCAAATGCTATTTATTTTTATCTGTTATATAACTTTATGTTACGTTATAACTTATGTTTCTAATTATGATTGATGTTTTATAATAACTATCTATAACATACCTCGAATCCAAACAAAATTTGCTAAAATCAAAATAGAATCAAAATTTTTGACTGTAAATTATTCTTTAATTAATCAATTTATTGTAATAATTATAGCTAATATGAAATTACCAACGAATCGACATGTAGATTCTACTGAAATCTATTTAATATGAGTTTTTTTTTTTTTACTAAGTACAAAATCTTTTAGTTTATGAGCTTTCAAATTAACAACTGAACTTTAAAACGTTAAAATGAATGACTGAAAAAAGAAGTAATAAAATTACGACAAGAAAAAAAAAAAAAGACTAAAATATTTAAATCTGTAATACATAATTAAATAGTTTCATAAATGACTAAATAATAATTTTCATGTCAGTACGAAAATCTTTCTTTATTTGTGCAGGTACATACTAGTCTACTAATATAGACAAAAACAGTGAATAAAAACCGATACTATTGTTAATTTATTATAATCTATGGACTTTCTATAGTAACGACACAATTGCCTTTTCCGGTTCGGACTTCTTAGTAATAGAAACAATTAGTATTGTCAATTCTAAGTAAAGGTAGTAACCTTCTAACGATGTAAACCTATGACGAGCTTTTAACTTTAACCTTGTGTATATATTTATTATTTCTGCGAAAATATGAGAGAATAGTAGGTTGTATTGAAAGTATATTTATACTTCTATACTAATATAAAAAGCAAAAAAGAAGGAATAAAATATTAGGAGGGAGAGTTACAGAAGAAAGATTTGATTTTTTGTTTCTTTGTAGTGGACTAACTGAAAAGTATCGGACCGATTTTAAAAATTCTTTCATCTGTAGAATGCGAATACGAAACAGCCGAAATCGTGTAATCCATACATACGGGCGAAGCCGCGGGAGGAATATTACTTGTCAAATATTTACGTGTGTAATAGTTTAAATTAATGTGTTAATAGTATAATCGTGAAAGAGTAATAGATAGATATCCATCTGTCGTCACAAACTAATGCGTTTGTGATTCGAGTGTATGTTTATTTAATGATTTACAAAGATTACGTAATTCTACGGACTAACTAACAAGTATCTAAAGAATTCTATAAACATTATTCCAAATTGGTAATGAGTTTTTTGAACGCAGTAATTAATAATTGATTTTTATTCGCAGGATGTAAATCCACCATGTGGGTTTTATTGGTGCTGGGTGTGGTGACGAGCGCGTCCCGAGCGCTCGCCGCCGGCTACTGTTCCACTAACACGTTCCAGAGGAACTCCTCATCAATGCATTTTAGTAAAGAGCCAATCCCATACGAGTACGGTTTCCAGGACAAGTTCAAGAGCATTCACTGCTGCGTGAAAGGATACAGGAGCATAGAGTGGTGAGTGTTATTCTATAATCCCACTAGTAGCTAATCGAAATTTCGCTCACGGTATGACTACGTTGTAAAACATTCGTTGAACAATGCACAGTATTGAACGACGATCATAAAAACTCTTGGAAATTTTGTCCGTTGTGTTGTGTTCGCGAATAAAATTATAATTGCCTTTGGTGCGTCAATGACTGGGCACCATGGGACTACGATCATTCAAATGCCTTCAAGTACCGATCGGACGAATGCTAATGAAGTGAGCGGGACATGTAATCTTAAACATACTTTTTTTATACATAGGTCTACTTCTGTGGTAAAATATATGACTTGCAAAAATACAGTATATTTTAAAGCTTACACGGGAAGTTCAAATAAGTAATTTCATTGAACGAACTCCATTTAGCGCACCCACTAGCACTTCTATTTCCGAAGTACAATAAAAAATATTTCCTTCTATTATTTCTTTCAATTAATATCGGACTTCGTGGAATCGTCCGCTAGCGTCGTTTTATTCGCTTCTTTAATATTGGTATGTAATTGTTTTCCTGGGACGCTCCTACGAATAGCTATGTATGTGTTTACAACCAGTTTTCACATGGCAAGTACGTTGATTATGTATTTACGTCATCATTACAGCCTATACAGTCCACTGCTGGACATAGGCCTCCACAAGTTTACGCCAAAAATAACGTGAACTCATGTGTTTTGCCCATAGTCACCACGCTGGGCAGGCGGGTTGGTGACCGCAGTACTGGCTTTGTCGCACCGAAGACGCTGCTGCCCGTCTTCGGCCTGTGTATTTCAAAGCCAGCAGTTGGATGGTTATCCCGCCATCGGTCGGCTTCTTAAGTTCCAAGGTGGTTGTGGAACCTTGTTATCCCTTAGTCGCCTCTTACGACACCCACGGGAAGAGAGGGGGTGGCTAAATTCTTTAGTGCCGTAGCCACACAGCACATTGCATATGTATTTACGTATGCAATAATTATTATACCGGGTCAGTTTACTACCTATATTAATTGACGTAAGCATATTTTCTCATACTTTTATGGTACGATCATAACGATGCATAATGCGCTACCTTCAACTGTTAAAGGTAACACATGAGACATGCAGAATAATTTCCATTTAGCCGAGTCTGGCCCTGAGATTAGATCCTTAAAGTGCCGTTGTTTTTTTTTACAATCACAGCCCCAACTACGCAATTATAATCGACACGGAACTATAAATTCTATCTATAGGCAAAGAATAAGTTCATTTCGTAGCACCTGCGGTCTGCGCAGCATATAATAAAACATTGCTTTATTGCACCTGCGCAAAAACAGGCGAGCTTCCCAGAAGCGCTGATTGCTGCTTCACTGGACATTGTTCGATTCGACGCCCACGCCAGCTCCTATGTAACGCGTTCCATCTGTGACAATAATGTGCATATTGTTCATAAACTCTATAAGTTAATATAGCATTACCGAGAACACCTGAAACAATTGCGAAGGATAAATTTGTTAACATCTTACGCTCGAACGCTGTGTCATCCCAATCGTCGTTTATTAACAAGCTGTGGCCTGCGGTTACACACGCGTTAATTTGAGAAAAAAAAAGACATAATGAAATAATATATTATTGGCCCTATAAATGGGCTATCCAACATTAAAAAAAACTATGTATTTCTCATTTCGAACCAAATATTCCTGAGATTAGCGCGTTCAAAGAAAGTTTTTTAAGTTCAAACAATATTTTGTATAGATATCGGACATCTTTTAAATTTGAATAATCAATATTGGTTATTGTTTTATTTTTAGGTGATCGATAAACGCGCCATCTCTTATCTTTATCAGATCTCTTTGTAACGATTAAAAAAATATTATCTCGCACGCGAAAGGTTTCAAGCCAACGTCCAGTATTTTAACACTTACAAACGGGTAAAAAAAATCTGAAGAAATACGTTTCTTGTATGGCAGACTTTTTTATTCTTTATTTTTTATTATAAGAATGTGTATTACTATGGCTTTGAATTATAAAACTCCTAGTTATAATATTTCGTAAAAATTATTTCTATTTATTACGACGAAGACAGTAAATAACTAAAGCCGTCATAGACGAGACGTCACAAGAGATTCCTAAATATAAAGTATAGGTACGTATTGCAATATTTTTGAAATGTCGTTCGTTATTCATTCATACACGTGTCAAATTTTTCCTTAACACGGCTAAAATTTGTACGCGTTCTAGGTATTACTCAAATGACACACCTAGTGCATGGATTTCTACGTTCCACTGAAAATAGAAATCGTTATATTCATTTCATCATACTTTCCTCACACTTTCACTCCTGAAATATGTCATCGCTGTTATAACCATTGGCGTTATCGAGAAATTTATCCAGTAGTAGGTAAATAATAAGTATTGTACTAATGTATCTATTGAATTCATTTGCGTGACTCACAGCATTTGTGATATGAAACTCTAAGCCGGCGGGCCAATGGATTATGTCATTATCCACTTGTTGTAACTTGCTAAATTGTAATGTATAAAATCATCATGCTAGATAGACACTTCTAAGAAATAAATGTGGTCTCTGGCGCGATTCTTTTCATATAAGTTCGGTTCCGGGGTCGTGGACATACCATGCGGTTTATAAAAAGTCTATAAATACATTTGTTCTAACTAGTGCACTTTAACTTTTAAAATTTTAATAATCCTCGTGTCATTTCAAAATTAAGGCACAAAACTATTTAAAGGCGCATTCCTTTAAAATACATTAGAATGTGTCATAAGTAGGTGACGCAATCGATTATTTAAAACAGTAAATATAAGTAGGTAGATTGATTATGTTACAATTAGTATCATTAAAATATTTCAGAACTTAATTACTTAAATTATAATTAAGGATTATAATAATTTTAACGCGGTATTCAATAAATATCAACATACGTACGTCATTATTAACAATGCTTTACATACAAATATATTATTGACTCGTTTACGAACATGTTAGTTTGTTTACCGGCAGCAATTCTCAGAAGGTGCCGTAACGATTCTTTAGCGACTGTCTTTTTTTCTAATCGAATTTTCCATGATCTAGTCTGATGAGAATTGTCAGGCGGAAAATGAATAAACGCTAATTAAACTGTTACGTGGTGTGGTTAAAACTTATAATTGATTTTATATTGACTTAATTTAATCTTTTATTTAATAGTTTTTAATGTTTTTAGTTTGATACAATTACGTATTATTTAATTAAGTTTAATTGCTGGCTTTGAAATACACAGACCGAAGGCACCGAGGGCAGCAGCGTCTTCGGTGCGACAAAGCCAGCACTGCGGTCACTAACCCGCCTGCCCAGCGTGGTGAATATGGGCAAAACACATGAGTTTATGCCATTTTTGGTGCAAACTTGTGGAGGCCTATGTCCAGCAGTGGACTGCGATATAGGTTGATGTGTCTTTGTAATTAAGTTAATAATTTCCGAATAAAATTCCTTATTTTATAGACAACCAAGAAGAAGAGTTGTATTCGAGATGACCCGTGGATAATCGAGAATATCACCACTAGACCTCGTAAATCTAAACTTGTTGGTCTACCCGGGAATTTATTTTATTACCCCACTTTTACTTTCTTGACTTCTTAACTTCTATCAAATATATTATCCGGTTTTTACTTTTGCTTTCAGAAATCTTGCATATGATTATGTTAATCTGGTGACATGATAGTCTGATGTGTGATCTATCTTCATTCCTTTTCTATACCTTTGATTTAATTATAAATATTGCTACCGCGAATCACGATGTTATCTCGTTTTACGTTCGCACATGCTAAAATTCAAAACACTTTTTTTGTGCAAACTTATCAAATTCTAATCTATCAACGTGACTTTTTTGCGCGTCGTCGAGCGAAATCGGCTTGCTGAATTTCCAATAAGTACGAAACTCGTTTGACGAGTACCGTAAACCGTTGTGTCGTTATGGTTGACAAAAGGGCTCGGTGAGTACCTGGCCGGTCGCGGCCCGTATCTGCGAAGGTATCGCACGTCGCAAACCTGTATTGTGGCGGTTCCCGGAAGGCTCTTTGTTGCGCACCGCGGCCCGCTCCCCTCCGCGCCTCGCTCCACGACTTGCATCGCCCGCGCAGCCTCATGCATCTAACTTTGTGTCCTCTATGAGAATTCATTTGTTTCTGTGTTGGCTTATATCTTAACAGTGGTGCCCGTCATTTTTTGGTATCATTTTATTTTAATGCTTTTTTTCATAATATTTATTACACCTATCATAAGGAAAAATTTTGTGCAAATACTGAGCAACTCAAATAAAATTATTGAATATATTTTTTTATAATTTCTACAAAGTATACGCTGACATTTAAAATCAATTCTGGTTACTTATAAATTTAAAATCATAAAGAAAATCATGTAAATTAATAAAATGATGTAGCTACGGCTAATTCTTTTTGCCTTCCTGCTCTTATCTCTGACGTGTCAATAAAGGTGTTCCCAGTGGTCGTTTTAAATTCAATACAACTAATGAAGTGGCTATAAAACATACAAAACATCCAAAGGCGTCCCACTGCTTCCTAACACGAAAAAAAAAACGAATCTTGTCTTGACATGTTAAAACGACTCGATTTGTTGAACCGATTATTTTAAAGCTGTTCTTTAAAAGTGGCCGCCCTACAGCCTACAGGTAGATTGTTCGACAGACGCATTTTTTTTTAACAAACATTTATTGTTTTTAGATTTTAAAACGATTTCAACTACATTATAGTTAATTAGATGTAAGAACGTTGTTAGTAGAAGTGATAAAGTGTATTAACGACTAATTTTAAGTATTTTGCAAGACAGTTAGAAAAGTAGAAAGGAACTTGCCTTCATGTATTTTCAACACAAGAAATCTATCTTCATAACAAGAAATGACGCACCTATTGTAAATGTATCCCTTACCCGTATTTCTTACGACAATAAACATGGTTCTTTACTATGAATCTTCGTAAATCTTGTATTGTTTTGAACTCCCTTGAAATGTCCTAAAAAGTCAAGTTCTGTGGTACAGCTGCGTTTAAAACATTTAAACGTACGAACAATAAAAACATTCCATTCTTCTATTTCCATCGATTTTTATTCGGCGTTAATTTTGTTACTCTGCAATGATTGCCGGCGCAGTTGAGATGCTTCGTTAGTAAAAGGCGTTGATTTGATTGGGTGGTTTCTGTTTATTAACAAGACTTCCCTCGTGGTTTACAATTTACATGTAGGTATTTATTGTTATTAGTGTATCTCATAAATAACAGCCGGTCTGGTGTAGTGGTGCGAGTAGTCGCCTAAAACATGGAAGATCTGCGGGTTCGATTTCCACTCGGGATGGATATTTGTATTTGTACATGTATTTCTTTCCGTTTTGGATGTCTGTCCTTGTGGGTCTCCACGCCATGCCTCGGAGAGCACATTAAGCCGTCGTCGGACCCGGTTGTTACCACTAACGCCTGATATTCCACTCGGGATGGATATTTGTATTTGTACGAGTATTTCTTTCCGTTTTGGATGTCTGTCCTTGTGGGTCTCCACGCCATGCCTCGGAGAGCACATTAAGCCGTCGTCGGACCCGGTTGTTACCACTAACGCCTGATATTCCACTCGGGATGGATATTTGTATTTGTACGAGTATTTCTTTCCGTTTTGGATGTCTGTCCTTGTGGGTCTCCACGCCATGCCTCGGAGAGCACATTAAGCCGTCGTCGGACCCGGTTGTTACCACTAACGCCTGATATTCCACTCGGGATGGATATTTGTATTTGTACGAGTATTTCTTTCCGTTTTGGATGTCTGTCCTTGTGGGTCTCCACGCCATGCCTCGGAGAGCACATTAAGCCGTCGTCGGACCCGGTTGTTACCACTAACGCCTGATATTCCACTCGGGATGGATATTTGTATTTGTACGAGTATTTCTTTCCGTTTTGGATGTCTGTCCTTGTGGGTCTCCACGCCATGCCTCGGAGAGCACATTAAGCCGTCGGTCCCGGTTGTTATCACTAACGCCTCTGATAGCGATCGTTACTAATAGTAGGGAACATATCCTCCAACCTGCAGTAGAGCAGCGTGGTGGATTAAGCTCCAATCCTCCTACATGGAGAAAGAGGCATATGCCTATAAACAGTATCTTGTTGTTTTAGTTTCTTCTCAATAAGCATTTTTTTTATTTTGTTGAAATTGCTGGGAAGTAAATCGCCCATGACTTAAAAACGTCGGATGTGCAAAACAGCAACTTTACAGGAGAGCAATTCAAAGTGTAAATTGCGTGTATCTTTTTTTCTTATTTTAAGCAGGATCGCGAAATTTTAAAGTAATGCTGTACAGGCTATTTATGTTTAATATTATTACGAGCCGGTATTTAATGTGTAAATATGAGAAAAGTCACTTGTTACATTTTTAACGGGCTAAGACTAATAGGAACTGATTTGTCAGAAGTACCACAACTAACTAAATACTGTTGTAAATATATAATTGATTGCTTAAATAGTTGTTGTTTCCTAATTTTATTTACTCTTAAAATTTAACACAGTAATAATGGCCGTAAATAAATATTACAAAACTTATTATTATTTGGACGGGTAATTTAAGAGATTGCAAAAGAAGGGAAAACTGCTAATAAAACAATTTTATCTTTCTAAAAACACGGCACCGTCCATTTTTTATTACTGTTTAAAGATTATTACTTATTACTGTTTAAATGCAAGTACCTACTGTTTTAAATTTGCCAATAATTCATTCTAAATAAAAGGTACCTTAAAACTCCAAGAATCGATTTGTTACCGACACTTAAGATTCAGATTGTCATAAAGCGCAGGTAAATCGAAGAATGCAACAAAATCATTGTTACTATAACAGTTGCTACGCTCACAATGGTAACACCTTTTATTTATCTCAGGTATGATCTTTGACAGTTCTCTGTCCTCCCCACTTTAACCTTAATACAATAGCATTGTTAATATTTTTTAACGAATATACAAATGTGTGTGTGCGTGTGGACAAAAAGTTATTCAGTGTTAGGGGTAGTCAATTATAAATGTATTATATTGTTTTTTTTTGTCAATGTGCACACGTTGTAAAATAAATATTTGTTTAGTAGTTGTTGAAAATATACTATTTGTGAAAGCAAAAGGAATGTATCACTCATACGAGTACCTAGTATTTTTTGTTAATTTTATGTTTTTTTGCATACATATTAATACTGAAATAAATATATAAAATGTCGAGTTAAAATCATTGGTAAATTTCGAATCGATATCTGATTTGAGTTGAGTCTTTAACATAATAATTCAATTGAAATACATAAGTTTATAATTGTTAATTAAAAAGTTGTCTACTCTGTATTATGACGATAATAATCATAATCATTCATACATATAATATTTATTAATAAAGATCTAATGACCGTCTCTTGACAAATGGCGATGGTATAGGAATACCCTCAAAAGATCATAACTTTAAAAAGTTGTTTTCTACTATGTGTTTATTGACGGATAATTAATATATTATATTCAGTTCTGTTTTTGATCAATCAACGTGGTGTTTATACAGGCGTATCAATACATAGGTACCTATAATAAAAATGTATCGGATCGCTGTAGGTACATGGAAGATATATGAGAAAAAATATTATTAGGACCTTTATGAACGCAAATAGCACCCAAAACAATGATTGTTATAATTTTTATCTGTTTGTTTGTGCGTTTATGCACGCTATTCTCAGAAACGGCTTATCCGATTTAGATGTGGTTTTCACTAATATACTGTGGTAAGAAGCTTACTTCACTTAACATTTAGTTTTTGTTTCATGTCAATTAATTCATAAATAAAGTTATGCTAATTTAAAGAATCACATTGAACATGCAAACGACGGTGTTTACAATCCAAAATAAACCAAAAGACATCCAAAAAAATGTTTTCCAAAGTCACTATTCCACGCGGACGAAGGCGTAGGCACAGTTATAAAAAAATAACATTCACAACACAAACATAAACAGTTTCCAAGTAGGTATTTCTGATGTTATGTGAATATGGCCAATGATTTATATGAATTTTATTTTTGTTTTATTGACAGTAAGACAAGTTACATATGATCGTTCAGATATTAATTTAATTGGTTGCGTGCATGCGATGCGGGTCCTATACGTATATATACGTATATCATAATTATCAATTAATTTTATCAATATTAATATAAAATGTTATAAATTTGTTTAGTTAGTACTTCTGATAAAAAAGAAGTTTTTTTTCTGTGGATGTGGACATGATTATCATATTTCTACTCTTGCGGTTTGTTTGCCGTTGATGTCAAAATATAAGATTATCTTATTATTATTAAAAATCACTCAAAATTACTCTCAGATCTCATTCCAATTGAATTGATACCCTATGACATCATCAGCTTTCAAATAAAAGTACAGTCGAATTGAGAACCTCCCCCTTTTTAAAAGTTGGTTAAAAGAGAATTACGAAAATTAATAGATACACCCAGTAAAAAGTTATGAGGTAACTAACACATAAAAAACCAACCTCCGCCTTTTTGTAGTCGGTTAAAAAGAGTAAAACCGGGAGGGACATTGTAGAACTTTGTTTTAATTGTAGCTCGACTTAAGGCTTCTTAATCTTTCATTCTTTGACATAAACTGATCTATTAGTAGCTGGGAGCTTATAAAATAAAATCGTCCGTTTTCTATATTCATTCCAAATGGCCTTAGGTTCTATCTATTCAAAATTCCCAGACGCTTGTTGCATACCTAACAAATTGGCCCCCATAACCGTCTAGTCGTCTACCTGACTGATGTAAACCGCAACACCCTTCGATATTGAATATACCTATTGTTTTAATATCCACACATATTTACGCTTAACGAAAATTCTTAATTGAATAAATATCCAAAACTGTTTTTTTTTTTTTTTTTTTTATTAGGCGCTTTTACGTCAAATAATTCTATTTTTTAAAATCGTTTTTGATAATTTATTTGTCAAGTGATGTCATTGGTTACACAATTTTTTTCTCAAATCAGTAAAAGCAAATCTTCTCTCGCCTTTGGAATTTTCTTTCGCTTCCAATCAGACATGCTCCTACTCCAGCTTGTTCTAAAGAACCATTATATATGTCTCTTAACACATAATAACTGTCATAATTTAAATATATATATATATATATATATATATTTAGAAATAATATACATTTTTATCACATATTCAGTCCTCTGATACTGATCCCTGTGTGAATAAATGGCAATCAGTGATACGATGACAATTTGTCAGATAACGAGATATCAGAAAAAATGCTTTAGCGGAATTCATCGTTTTCAGGAAATAACGACATTGCCGATAAAACGATCACTAATAATCAATATATATTTATTTTATTGTACCGTCAAAGTTTTACAAATACAGAGTGTACAAGGCCTTATTATTAAAGCGGCTATCTCTTCCATATACATATAATTATGTAAGTATATGATTGGTGTCATGAAGTCTTATTAGACTGTTGGAAACAAAAAATTCAAATCAGTCTACTGACTATAGTAGATAGGTACCCATTTTAAAAATATATACATTCATCAATTTTGATGTACTTCCTGCCGCCATTTTTTATGGATATATTGCTTTTTTCTCTTTTTAACCGATTTCAAAAAAGAAGGAGGTTACTCAATTGGACAGTATATATATATTTTAAATTAATGTTGGGGGATAATTTCGTCGTTTATGAGCCGATTTTGATAATTTTTTTTGTTGGTAAGGAGATATCCCAAGGGTAACATGATAAGGAAACCGGGATCTAATGATGGAATCCCAGAGAAATCGAGGGAAACCCTCGAAAATCGTAGTGACGACTGGTGCGTTTGTTGTTTTCGTCTACTTACGTTGTATAACTTGTCGATGTAATTGAAGTCAGTTTTTTTTGTTTGCGAGCAAACACAATTTATACTTACCTTGTCCCGACAATTACGAACACACAAAAAAGAATTGTCCAGTTTCGTGCAGTCGTTCGAAAGTTATGCGCGGACATATGTACATCTTAGCGGTTTATTTTTATTTAGACCGTATATAGATAGATTTAATTGCGTAAATGATGCAAAAAATACACTAGGTACTATAAAAATAAAATAATACCTCTATTTTGATATACGTTTCATAAGCTATATTATTATATATAAAAGCGAACGAGTGACATGAAATTTAAAATGTATGATAATCTATATATAGATGGTGTGGAGGTATACTAGTAATTTATCTTTAGAAATCAATCCCCTTTTGGGTTTAATTAAAACACGGGATGGTAGTTTGTACAAAAGTCCAATGTTTTTATCTTCCTTTGACTTTTTCCTTTCATTAGGTATTTAGCTTTTTCGAATGTAATTAAAAATTATGTGCAAATAATTAACTCCACGAGTACCAAGTCGCGGGTGACCGCTAGTATATATGTGTATATATATATATATATATATATATATATATATATATATATATATATATATATATATATATTTCTTGTGTGCGTGTGTATGTCACTTAACTTCTCCTGCTAACGGCTGGACGGATTTTGATGAAATTTTTTGTGTGAGTTCAAGGGGATCGAGGATGGTTTAGATTCACAATTTGGTCCACTGGAAAATGTTTATTGAATTAATTTTTCATTTATAAGTAGTTGTTAATTTTGGAATGTTTTACATTGGATCCGGTAGACTGCGCTACCATCGCAGCATCAAATATTAAATATTATTCTATTGTAATTTCAGTTTGTCCGGTCAGTTGATGCTGCGATCAAATTGAGAAAAATATTTGAAATTTTGTGTTATGGCAAAACAACGTTTGCGGGGTCAGCTAGTATACCTGTAGCACCATTGTTTACACGCGTCGAAATGAAAGCTAATGAGTGGTAATGATTTCAAACGGAAATGTCAGTTTGCCGAGATCGGATACTTGTAGCCTCCGCCCGCGCCGGTTCACACGATTCCCTTTTGTACACTTCTATACAACAAACACAAACATCGCAGCACGGTGACAATAACACGACACAGGCGTTTGACTATACTTGGAATCATATACCTATTTCCTATCAATAACGAATACAACATATATTTGAACTTACTGTTAACTAATTAATATATTGACTTTAACTGTGTGTTGAATTGTATAAAGTATGTTTGGAAATTTACTCAGCTAATGCTAATTATAAAATATTTAATAAAATACATTTAAAAAAATATATCGGGAAAAATAAAACTGTCACCTTAATATTTTGTCTTAAATTATGTTTCTGACTAAATAATAAAAATGTTACACAAGATGAATCCGAAAAAATATGCCTACACTGAAATAACATAAAAAAAACGAGTTTGCATTAGACCACACGACTCAAGTAAAACTTCTTTAGCAATAGGCCTGCACTGTGTCTTAGATAGGTATACGTAGCGTAACTGGCTATGAGAGAAAGAAAGAAAAAAAAAAGTGTGCTCGCACCTCTCTTGCTCCGTTTGCCTCGCACGATCACACTTTTTGTAACGCTCTCGTCACCCGTTTACCAGCTAACTCCCCAAGTCAAACGTGCGTAAATAAGTTTTACTTAAAAAAAAATTGTTATTTCAATCAATGCATATCATTGCATTGCACAAGCTATAAAAACGAGTGTGCTTTAGACTACACGACTGAAATAAAACCTCTTTAGCTCCATCTAACTCATATCTCCCTTTCAACTTCTGTTCGCCTCGCCAGATCACACTTTTCGTAACGTTATCGTCACGCATTCACCAGATTACTCCCTAAGTCAAGCGTGCGTAAACAAGTTTTACTTCAATAAACCTAAGAAAAAAAATTTTTATTTCGATTTCGCAGTCAAGTTAAAATAAAATTTAATCATACATGTTACTAACTGCGGTATTTAATTAAAATTTAAATTGCGGCCGTAAAGATTGTTCCCTTTGAAGATAATTATTCAAATATTTCTTAATTGTCTGCTATTGTGCATTATCATCAGTGATGCGAAAGTTTTATGCATTATTATTATACTGTAATGATATATCGCATCTCAGACCACCGTGTTCGCTGGCAGAGAGGAATGTCGTATGAGAAACTTGACACCGAAGTTTAAAAGAACCATGAATGGAATCACGCAAGGAGTATTCATTGTCACAACGTTATAAGTGTCACCTTTATTTGTAATTCGATAATCTTAACTCTTGAGTAGCTAAAAGATACGTGTTATGTACCTACAGTTAATAAAATTAATTGTGATTGATAGTAGTCAAGTTAACATTAACATATTGATGCAATAAATGCGATGTAACATTTAACACCTCCACCCCAACAGCCTCCCACCGGTACCTGCCTACACTTTGAACTCATACATTACAAACGTTCCGATATACCGAGAATGAAAATTATCTCAAATATTGATCACATAAAACCGCATAATTCACGCGATAATAGATATTGCAAGATCGTCGCATCGTATGGGTTTCGAGAAATGTAGCTCGAGCTTATTGTATCGTCTGTGCACGTCCGTTAAATGGCTTCATCGTGAAAATTAACATTCGGCCAGCATCACGGCGATGCGACCACCCTCCCCCCACTTACCTCTTAAATAAATATTGGACCTTACTCCAGACCTCCGTCGAGGTGTCGCATTCTTAGTATCGGAACGTACACAATTTTTTACCTATCACCCAGAATGAATGAGAATCGAGAAGCCGCCGTTACAGTGCTGTTTTTTATATGACCAGTTTTAATTAAGGTGCGTTAAGAAGTGACGAATGCTTGTATGATATTAACAGCCATTTATATCCGCTTTATAGCGCGATATAGTTGTTAGTCTATTATATCTTTAACAAACATTCTTAATTTATGTGTTGATTCGTGTTCGATAACACTGCCAACCAACCAACCACCTTGTGAGTCATTTCTAGTCCTTATATTAATTAACATTTGATAATCAACTTTATTCCTTTTATCCTTATTTTAACTATAAGGAAAGTATTCTGTTATTTACAAAACTTGTTGGAATATCTTTTACAGTAGAAAGTTTTCGTGAAATAATGTTTTTTTTTCGTCGCTGTTTTATAGTAAAATGTCTCACGTAACCTTTGCAGCAATTTGCATTTGTATATAGGTACTTTTTGTTGGTCGCTTATCCATTGTAAATGTTGTATTAAAGTCCTGTAGTGTAAGATTAATGTGTTAGCGCATCATACAATATAAATCTTTTTATGCTATTGTCTTAATTACTTGATATCTGGCAATAATGCAATTCATAATTCTGATATAATAGTACGATTTGCTACCGAGAAGACTAATTGCTAAGTGAGGTCGGCGATACATCGCCTGATTAGCCGGAAGATCGTTGCGTGCTCATAAGATCTGCCGACGAGCCCTGCGGCCGCTCGCCGCATTGCACGCGATCACGCGTTGTTCTCTAGCACTCAGATTTTACGTAAAGACGAATCTGAAATAAAACGCTAGAAAGCTTCCAAAATATGAAAGGTTCCTCCGGCTTCAGTAATTGATTGATTCTACAAAGAGCATCTTACGTTAAACAGGATAAAAATATTTTTAATAATAGGAAACAAATAAAATATAAAACAAAAAAATATATAAAAACCTATATAAAAAGTAAAATTTAATTTTAGCTTTAGGAACACTTCAATTACATTGACAAGTTTTACAATGTAGGTAGACGAAAAAATAGTCAAAAAATACGCGTTATTAAAAAATTAAATAAATTAATTAAAATATCCGGATTTCGGAAAACTGGGATGTCTGGTGCGAACTTAGGAAGGCCTATGTCCAGCAGTGGACTGCAATAGGCTGAACTGATTGACCGACGCGTTATTAAAGATTACTCAAAAATTATTAATTATACATCGATTAAATGGGGTCGCAAATCAAGCATTAGCTTTCGATTAAAAACAAGAATCATCAAAATCGGGGCACCCAGTAAAAAGTTATGAGGAATACAATGTAGGTTGACAAAAAAATTGGTAAGTAAATTGGCATTATTAGATATAACTCGAAAAGTACTTGTTAGATGTTAATTAAATCTCAATGGGACTTCATGAAAAGTACCACCTTTCGGTTAAAAAAAGAATCATTGAAATCGGTCGACCCAGCAAAAGTTCAATACATAAAAAAGAAAATACAGTCGAAAACCTCCTCCTTTTTTGGAAGTCGGTTAAAAATTAATAAAAAGGATCTCATGACTTATAAGTGATACGCTAATTTTGATATGATATCCAAATTACGAACCTGAATATTTTCTATAAAAATGTAAATGACAATCAGTTTATTAATAACCAACAAGAAAAGTACCTATCCTTTCTGTTTTTGTTTTATGAATAAATGCCACTGAGACAGGACAGTATTGATACCTTAAAAATTTTCTGAATAAAATTATGTTAAGTTAATAAATTTACAAATGATACCCATAACAATATAAAATTGTATATATGTATAAGCGGTCGACTATGGCGTTATCGCACGCGCATCTTGACAGTGATGCCCATAGTAACGTTATTATGCTGTCGCCGTGTACTGCGCGTCCGTCTCCATCGACTGCGGTGGTCACCATATATTACTTTGCGCGTACGGTTTTGAATAACTTACATTTTATAATATATAAGTTCCATTTTCGCATTTACTACATTTTTACTTTATTAGATGGTTAAGAGTCTTGAGCTACCAACTGACATTTATTCAAATATGCACGGACTCCTCATAAGAAAATGATTTAAACGTGACCTTTATTATGGCCGCTGTCCCACGTCCGCGCCTCTAAGAACGATGTTATCGAGGAATTTGAAGAAGAGCGGCGCCGCCGGAGCCCTCGTCATCCAAATCGATCATTTCACGCACCCGCCGCGCATAATGAAAGAGCGATTTCCGGCTCATTCGCGGAATTTGATATTTAATATTTTGCACAATCGAATGCTCGTCGCCAGAGCACGCACGGACAATTCTGTAGTCTGCGATTACCTACCTATTTAGCATTCGTCGCGTGACTTATAGCATCAATAAATTCCTGTGCACTTGCAGTTTCACGTAGTGCCAAGAAACCACGGTCGGCTACCGAATGTTAAATGGCTATTGTTTGATAAATCTTCAAACTTGTGTCATCTATTGGTATAATAATAAAATCGATTCCTACTGCTGAGTGCTAAAAATTGGAGATTAAAATATATCCTGTATTTATTATGCTAGACTTATCACCAAATGTTGGGTGAACGGTTCCTGTTTCCGACTACATTCACTTCATTTAAATACAAAGACGTTTCAATACCGGTAGTGTTCTATAAATATGGACATCGATGACCGCCCAAATATTTTTAATAGTCTAAGAATTTGTTAAGTGTTTTAATAAATTGCAACAGTATTTGGTAGTACAAGTTACACAATACGAAAAATTGGACCGCAATATTAAGTCTCAGAAAACCTAGTAGGTACAATATAATAACCTATACTGTATAACAGTCAAATCACTCATAAGGTGAATCGGAGAAAACTTACGATTAAACCTTTGTCTACCTATAACTTAGTTTACGAGCGATACTAGGAAGGCCGCTATCAAGTACCTGGATCGAGTTTTACAGATGTATAGCGATCAGTGCGAGCTGACGGACCTCATGTTCCCAGGCGAGGTAGAGCGCGGCGGCATTCCTTGCCCATACGCAGTCGCGCGAGCCACCTGTCTGTTCCGGGACGCGTCATTACTTACCTCTAGAATACATTCCCTGGACACCAAGACAGTAATCACAAAGTGCTCTTTTCCTCTTTGTAGTTTTTACTACATTTCCTGCATACTCTCGTCGCTGTTCAGGATCGCTCTCGCGTTTTATGACCAGGCGACTTACGTAATCGCCTTTGTATGAATTTTCCTTTTTGTGTGAAATAGACACGTTAAATTTCTTCTAAGGCAAACGACTTGCTAAAAAACTTGTAGGACATGCTAAATAGACATGTGTTAGAACCCCTACCATGAGAAAGATATCGGATTCTTGGAACCAAACGAAGCGAAGGTGAGCTTAAATTCGCAACGTAAACATTATTATAGAAATACTTTTATTCGCTGAATTTGTTATTGCGTTGTTTAGTACATTTATTAGAATTATCATTGAACTACGTTAGTCTTCATTCCGGGAACTCGGTTAGGGCATTTATATTATCCGTCTTTAATTTTATGAGCATGACGAATATGCGTGTCTTAAAATCTTATTCATTTCCTAAATATATAACCAAATCAGTTCAAGGTTTTTACGAATGCAATTTAATTCAAGGTTTTGTGTATCAGTTCTCTACTAGGTAAAATATATTGTCCTGCGTGACAATGTAGGTACAAGATTTTTTCCAAATGTAAATGCTGACTTTTTTTCATATATCAGTCTAATATTCATTTCTATTGATGATATTTACATGTTTAACTATTTTTATTTTATTTTATTTTTATTTGGGAAACATACAATTTTATATTACATTATTATATTATGACTAATTACAATAACTGAAATCAATTCAGTTTCCACTATTAGCTAATACATACAACAGCACCATACATTGCGTAAAACATGTTGTTTGAAAAAAAATTGACAAAAAACAATGGAGAAAAAAATATTCTAAATTTAGTGTAAAAGAAAGGAAAAATCTTTTTAACTATGGTAACCATTTTGTATGAAGTTAACCCTCTTCCTAGCAGTGTTTTAACCGTTTGTTTCAACAATTGTTATTTGTCGTCGCGCATCCCTTGACCGCGCTAACTGTAAGAAATTGCAATACTCGTTAACAGAGGAACGCTTTTACCCGCACACTAGCCATATTATTTCTGCAAGTTTGTTATCAATTGAAATGCCAACATGTAGTCCAACATTCTTTACTCCTATATAATTACCCATGCCGTCTTTGTAACCGGTAACAGCTAGGTGCACATCGTTCTCGCTGGAAAAAACGTACCTATACTATCTTAATTGTTTGTCGGTTTCATAAAAAGTAACGTACGAATGTATAAGACGTCGATGTAGCGGTACGATTTATTAAACGGTTTCGACTTTCAACTGGATATAAATTCGTGGAGAGGATTCAATAAATCATGAGTTTATCGCGAATCGCTGTATATGGTGAGGCGCGTTGCGTGCTTGTGGATATCCGATCATTGACGCGTTACTTTTCTGCTTGGTAACTTCGTTCAGAACGAACACCATAACGACAGAAGAATACATACGGTTTTTATTTCAACTACAGAAATATTAATATAGTTGTAACTTATTAAGACACTAAATGTGGCACACTGGCATGAGCCTATGTGTCTAATTACTGCGTTATTCTCTGTATCGATTTTAATCATAGAATCGTGATTGTGTGACATCAATCGACGATTATAATGATCGAATTTGCTTACTTTTAAAACACGCTTGTACCTCTCATGTTCTGTGAATAACGTCATTTACCTAGAAAACGGTTTGACGTAGAAACGTAACGACTATAATTCTGTTAGCGCACTTTATACTAATGGATAAAAAAATTAAATTAAATTATCAACTTTAAATTTAAGTTTTAGTTTTTATATACAATTCGTATTTTGTGAAAAAATTACTTCATATATGTATAAAAGTCTAGATTAAGAAACTACAGTATATCATTGTGATGTATATTTTATTTCTTATATATGTAAGAGGTACTTATCTAAACGAATGCACTCCATCAGTTAAACAGGCTTCTATTAGCACTTTAAAAAAATCCGTTAAGGAACTCAATAGTAATTCTTTTAAAACCTAATTGATTTTCGTACATTTCATAATATTTAGGTTGTCTTACAAACCGCAAGCATTTATATCGCTACATCTATTACACGTACAATAAAGTATAAACATATCAAATGCTAGTTTTCAGTAAATAACTACATCTTTATTTACCATTTCCCACAAGCACGCAGATAGTCACCATTATTGTCAGCGATGCGTGACGGACAGACATGTGATTACGGAGTAATGTAAGGGCGACGTCGTTTCACCGGCGTGTGACAAGTGAACAAGAAATACCTATAATTGCGGTCGTTTCACAGAAACCATCATCATACGAATGCCAACAAAGGAAGTCGTGGTTTGCCCCCGTTTCTTGGACCTTTTGTTAATTTGGTAGTTTCGGGCTTAATTACCTATACGAATCAAGATAGTACATGTTACAATTTTTAACGTTGCCTGATTGTCTATGGTCTGTAGTAATCTTTGTAAGTATTTCGGCTCATTAAATATCTATATCTATATCCGTAAAGTAATTGAATAAATACTAGTACTTCAATAAAATACCAATATACTAACTATTATACCAATTTGATTTAAAAATAAGGCACATTAGATAATCAGTTTTACAAAGCGATAAAATAAATATATTTATTATCAGACAAAAATGTATATTAAAAGCAAATAAAATTAACAATCACGTCAATAGCATATGTACGGTCGGCCAAGAAAGTGATGTACCAGTTTTGATTTAGTTTCCTGGTCATCGAAAATTACAACAATGTTCGTTATTAAAAGATATTACTGAAAGAGACATATAATAATGACGTAAACCTAATAGATAAGTATTCATACGTCATTATTATACATGACATTTTAAACTCTATTTGGTATAAATAATATCGTTATCAATAATCAGATAAATACGGCAATAGAAGTTGTCAGATCGATCTGCAAGCGAAACTAATCTTTATCATCTATGAATCTGCAAGCGGCTTCAACCTTAGGGTGGTACACCACTTTCTTGGCCGACGGTACATACGTAGCTAACTATATAATTCGACACAATTTATTCTGTCCAAATTTTTATACATTACAAATTTTAATTTAGTTAATAGGTTGTCAGATGATGCACTTACGAATGCAGCAAAAATGAGCAGCATTTTATTTTTTATTTTATGTAACTCTATACGTTTGCGGTTTCACCCACACTTTATCGGTACAAACGAACCTTTTCTCTTTATAATATTAGTACTAATGCTTGTTCGCACTTCGTCTAGATCGTGTCGTACAAATATACTTCTTTTTTGCACAAACACTAAAATTAAAATAATTAAGTCTAATTTTTGCACGTCACTATAATTATTATTGTATAACATAAAAAAGACTCAGCCAAAACTTTTGGCATCAGTGCAAGTCATGATATTTGTTGATCTTATTTCAGGCTTTCTATACTAAATAAAATGGTCTATTTTATACTCATAAAATTATTAATTATTAAAAAAATATTTCAAAAATAATATAATTATTATCTGACTAGTTTTGACATGTGAATGCTGTGTCACCTACAAAGGTGCACACATCCGAATTAATTTGCATTTTCTATTACATAAATGTTATCATGTGTGTACTGCTGGTGTCCTCTTTAAATAAATAAATACATTTCGGCAATTTATTTTTATTAATATAGATAAATATTGTAAACCTAGATATAGTGTAGACAAAATCGCTTATTAAAGGCTGCCTATACCTAAAGTCTCGTAACAAGTCGCAAAAGACACCATCCATATGTCATTACACAGCTTATACGGTTCTGGATTCGGGTTACAGTGTTATTGTTTACGAAACGAAGGTAAACCGATTGACGATCATTCATATTGATTGAACTTGCCACTGTATGGTTCAATAAATCAAAATTGGGTCCACGGTAAACTGGATTCAAACAGGTATAGGTACTTACTTCGTTTTTTTTTTTTTTTTGTAAATATTTTGAGATTTATAAGTATGAAGACGTTTAACATATATATTTACTTAAAAATATTATCATAGATTCATATTTACTTACTGATACAAAGAAAATAATGGTATTAACGAAGCATTTTTGAAACGTTACCTATAGCCTAATGTCGTGTAGTTGTAGAAGTAGTAGAAATACGAAATATACGAGTCGTATGCAGTTATACACCATTATTGAAAAAATAAAATTTTAATATGTCTATATTATAATTATATATTAATAATTATACAAAGGCGGCATTATAATAATTATATAAGTTTACGTAATAATCAAATTGTTTAATAAGTTAACAGGAAATGCAGAACGTAATTTACAACAATTAATTCAATAATCTTGTAAAAGTAATATTTGATTCTTTGTCTGGTGTACTAGTTATCTTTATAAGCGAATTTGCTAATTTTAAATACGAGTAGTAAAAACAATGAGTACAAGATTGTGATTTGATTCCATGTACCTACTAAATAAGTAGTTTGTCACAGTGACGACTTAAATTCAACATAAAATAATATTACTTAAATTTATTAAATACTAGCTAAAAAATTTATTGAATACTACCGCCCCGGCTTTGCACGAGTGCTGATACTAAATATAAAATAAATGTAATATATACAAAGCAATAAAATAAATGTAAATACATAACATTAGAGACCTCTAAAGCCATCAGTGTTCCTCTACTATTTATGTACGTGTTATACGAATACATATAAACCTTCCTATATATATATATATATATATATATATATATATATATATATATATATATATAATTTATAAATCTCAATTATTTTTTGTCACATAAGACGTGTTACTATTTTTTATGTTTCGTAATTACAGCATGGACATGTTACCTAAGTTACTCTCATTAAGAGGAAAGGGTACCGGGTCTTTCTCCATACAAACGTAGTCGACTGTTTTCTCCCTGGATAATGACACTAGATCAAATATTTTTGTGACATAGAACTCTTTGCTGCCATGACCATGCCCCTATGTTTTGATTTTTTTCATATTCTTATTATCATAGGAATTAGGAGACTTCAAAAACTCGAAATATTGCATAATTTTTTGTACATTTTTAGACACTCATTAAAAAAAATATATGCATATTTTTAAAAAAATGAAAACATAGGGGCATAGCCGAAGTCTTCTTTTATTTTCTAAAAAAAAATTTTTTAAAAAATTGCCATGTTTTGAGGAGAAAACAGTCGACTACGAAACACTGTTTTGGTCAAAAATTATATACCTAAAACGGTCTGAGCTGCAGTTGTCCCTTTCTTGCTTTTTGGGGGATAGGTCTGGGGGAGGGAAGGGTCAAAGCAATACGTATATACGCCAGCGAAGTGATGCCTCATAGTCGACAATTATATCGATACATTAGTGATGTAATTTTTAGTCGATATTTTCTAAAATTCGTATTAACAAAATTAAATAATTTCTCTTTTCATAACTACAATAAAACCGTATTTGTATATGCGGTTTTTATTGTAACACTGTGCAAACCTGGGCTAACGAAGGGTTTCGCTAACAAATTACAATGATAATTATGGTAAATAACTGTGATGTTTGTTTTTGGTATCAAATTAAAGGGCTCAATACAAGGATTTCAAAAAAGTATATTATGATTATTATTACCGTAATACTAATAAAAAATACAATATCGAAAATTTAAAAAATTAGGACTCTGCTCTTTCCCATGCCTATGCCAAGCAAGCTGCGAGCCGCGCTTCTTCCTCGCCTCCTAGGCGAAAAACAACTTCGGGGTTTACTCTTTCCAATATATTTTTTTTATCACTTTCGGAATACTCTGTAAAAAGCTATGCATGGTCAAACATAAATAAATATAGGTACGTGGCGACTTTAGAACCTCCTCTGTTTTTTTTTCATCGGTAAAAATTGCTTAGTTTTATTTTCTTGACATTACTGAGGAGCAGATTATTAAATTTGGTCGAATCTATGTACCTATGCGATTCGTATTTGGACTTCGCAAATAGAATCATATTTCTGAATTGCGTAAAAAACTCAAGTGGCACCACTGGCGTAGCATTCCTTGGAACCCCGGGAACCTTGGGGCCCTGTATCAAAATTAGTGGGGGGACAGGCAAATGATGGGTAAAGATTTCTCACAAAAAAATGCTTGCATTGAATTAAAATAAATATTTATTGATTATAAGTTATTACTTCCTCCTAGAATAGACAATAGTGAGTGTAGTCTGCTGTAGCTGTTCCTGTTCCATCGAAATCCTTAGGTAATTTTTTACCAGTTTTAGTTTTGAAAAACATCAAGTTAATACCTCCGGAAAACTGGATGCAAGGTTATTGAATTTTATCAGTAATAATTCCATGAGTTCTTTAATGGAATGAATGTTTTGAATTTCGGATTTTAAGCTAATTTAAAGAGCTTGTAGTTCCAAGCTGGAGAGTTATTAGCCTTGACCTGCAGCAATAGATGCGGGGATCGTTCGCTTCAGCCTGTGAGGCCAATACTATTAGTGTATTCCTATGAATCTTCCGCATCTATAAGGGGGATTCACAGGCGCATAACCTGAAGAAGAGATTCAACGCTGCCTCCAGGTCTTACAGGTAGTAAATCGCTAGGGCAAAGTTCAAACACAGCAGAATTGGCGAGAGACTATTGGGCTTTCCAAATGGAACCCGTGCCTTTTGTTTCTTACAAAAGCTGTCGAAGGTAACTTTTTTTAGTCTACACTTCCATCATTGTGCGAACCTGAAGGCTCTCTGGCATATTATGCGAAAAAGTAAGCGAAATTCTTTGCACTCTTTTTGCGTCGAATTCAACTCTTGACGATGAGGGAAAAGCACCACCGAGCATTCCACGGTGCGAGCACGCGATGCGTAATGTGCACTATGAGCAGTGTCGTTTGTCGTGTTCTGCATTCTTTCGATGTCAAGAAGTCTAGTGGTGCTAATTGTATCCACCAGTGGTTTGCAACCAATGTGCGAGCTTCGTGCGCAATGTTTCCGCGTACGTTCAAAGTGTGGAATGACCTTGCTAAAATTTGGGGGTTTTAAAGCGTCTAGTGTCTACATCTTTTCTCTAAAGGCCATGGGCGACGGTAGCCGTTATAAATCAGATGGCTTCGTCTGCTTGTGTGCCCCATTCTTATATAAAAAAGATTAATTCATTATTCATAATGATTAACTGAATCCCGAAATAAACGATACAGAATGTTATCAACAATTGGGCGCACGCTTGACTCGGATAAAAGGGGATTGCTTTTCAGACTTCAGTCATTTCTGAAGTGAAAACTCTATAGGTATGTATGACAGTTTATTCTTTTTTCCAGGAAGCACAAGATTAAGTGACATTGTGGATAACATTTTACTAATTTTTGCTTACACATCTTAGGGGCCCTGTAAATAGGGGGCCCCGTATCATTGATATGGCTGATACGGCAGTAGTTACGCCCTGAGTGGCACCCAATTCCCTACTGCGGGAATACGTATATTCTCAACTTACTTTACTCTATTCTTTTTAACCCTGTTGTACCTGCTTATCTAAAACGACGATTTAAATTTCTTAGTGATGCCAATGAACGCAGTCTTCGTTCGAAGGAAAGCTTACTTCTTGAATTTCCCTCTCACTCCTCTTTCTTTATACTAAATCTTCCACTGTTCAAGCTTGTCGACTTAGGAATTCTATAGACGTGTAAAATCGGTTTCTATTTTTAACCGACTTCCAAAAAAGGAGGAAGCTCTCAATTTAACTGTATTTTTTATGTATGTTACTTCAGAACTTTTGACTGAGTGGACCGATTTCAACAATTTTTTTTTTAATCGAAAGGTGGTGTGTGTCATTTGGTCTCAGTTAAGTTTATTTGAGATCTAACAACAACTTTTCGAGTTATATAAATAATACGTTTTTACTTGACTATTTTCGTCGACCTACGTTGTATTATACCGCATAACTTTTTACTGGGTGTACCGATTTTGATGATTTTTAATTTAATCGAAAGCTGATGTTTATCGTGTAGTCATATTTAAATTTCATAGAGATCTGATAACAAATTTTTGAGTAATCTTTAATAACGCGTATTTACTTGACTATATTTTCGTCTACCTTTGTTGTATTACATGTCGATGTAATTAAAGTCGGCCTTTTTTTTTCTTTGCGTACAAGTCGAACTCGGTCCACCCAGTCAAAGTTCTGAAGTAACATATATACAAAAAAAAGAAAAAGAAAAATACAGTCGAATTAAGAACCTCCTCCTTTTTTGGAAGTCGGTTAAAAATCAATCTGATACGTATTATTATTTTCTGTTGGTGTACAATAAAGTGTATTGTTATGTTATGTCATGTTAATCAACCACTCTTTAAAAGAATTCAATCGATTACGTAATTTGCCTAACTAAAAAAATAAATAAAATAATAATTGAAAAAGTCGCCTTCATGATTTTTGTAAGTGTAGGGTAAGGTGGGGTACAGTGTTACAAAAAAAAATAAACTAGAATATAGTATCAAAAATATTGTATTAATCAGCATATTTTTGGCAAGGAAATAAACTTTAACAATCTCTCTTTAATTAAAATAACTCAAACATTAACATTATTAGCAACTACTTAATTTAAATTGCACATTAATTAAATCAGTCGATTGTAACACTTAGCCCCGTATCTGGGGTAGTCTGTTACAGGGTCAGGGGCTCAATGTTACAACATTTAAAAAAGTAATAGAAAAACTAACAATAAAAGAAAAAGTTCTAACAAATATTAAATTTCTTTAAAATATCCTTTTGGGAACTTATAGACATCTGTCTGACATGCTTTGCATTTGCTGCTTTTCGAAGACTCACGCCACTTTGGAAGACTCACGCCACTTTCAACCATCATAATCGCTTCTGCCATATCTTTTTCACTATGAAGACCGTAATCCGTCTTCCTCTTACGATTTCGCACCATTTTCTTTTAATACCTTGAAATAGTATAAAAATGTTAATTGTTACAGTGTCACACAGTGCCATGTAACACACTGCCCCAGAGAGGTAAACCAAATAAAAAAATTCGTAGCGTATTTTAGGTTATGTTTACAACAAACTACTTACAAGTAATTTTTAGCTAAATATACATTAAATAAAGGAAAATTACCATCACTTACCTAAATACAATACCTCCGGAAAGAAATTAAAAACTTTGAAATTATTTTTTCGTCGTTTTATCACATAAAAACCTTTTTTGTTTATTATTTTTTAAATACGGTACAAACTGCCGCGATGAGAATCGGTTAAAGATGGCTGCTTGGGAGCCTGACAAACGTCTATACCAGCATCATAAAAGTAAAGGACAGGGACGGAGATATATGCATTGTAACATTGTACCCCGTGTAACACTGTACCCCACCTTACCCTACAGTATACATAATGTTTGAAATTGGTGTGATTTATTTAGCTATCTTTTTGTAATTATTGAATTTTTATCTTGTTCCAGCCTTTTCAATTGACTTTCTAATAGTTGTTCTTCACGCAGGCGGCTTTTCTTGTTTTTTTTTTTAAATTATAATATTATTTTTAACCATTGTTATATCGCCGCAATTATATGTTAATTAATATATATAACCTATACCTATGTATTAATAACTGCGACAAACATGAGACATTACAAATTATATAGGTACTAAGGCAAACATTTTATACTGTGTATGTACTACATTACATATATATACTATACTTACACTTATACTATGTACTACATGTATACACTAAAATTATGTATGTATTTCATTACCCATTCTTACACACACCTCAACCATGTAATTACATACCTAATTCATAAATAAAGTACCTAAGTATTTCGATAATTACTCACAAAAATATAGACATGTATCAAGTCACAAAGAGTATCCAAGTCAAAATAATAAAACATAATAATAAGTAGTTTACGAAATTCAATAATAGTAAGCCGAGTCACAGCAATACGATGCAGAACAAATTCAATAAAACAAGCCAAATTCAGAAAAATAGCACTATGCGCTATATGTACTCGTAGTCAATCACAAACGAGAGATGCGAATACTAAAATATCGTCAACAATTAATAGCTGAATAGCCGGCGCACGCACACTAACAACACGACAGTCACACATAGAAGAAACGGAGCGGAGATGGCGCGGGGCGCGGTAGCTGCATGCAGCGCGACAGAAACATTTTATTCAAATACCTATTTTTGAAAAGTCTCTTCGGTACCCTTTCCTCTTAATTATTTAAATTCGGAAGCTTAGACGATTTTTACAGATTAGGAATTTATTTTTAGTTTCAAAGTGTTACATTTACCTATTTTTTATTAACTTATTTTATAGTTTTATCCTTTTAATCTTAAATCTAGAATTTTCAATTATAGTCAAGTCAAAGACCGACCTTTTTTGATTTAAACATTTTTAATGACAGGAAGTTAATATCGAATTCTGTCACTTTATATTTTTTTAGCTAAACACGGTATCTTAAACGAGTTTTATAATGAAAATGGATAATTACGTCTTTATTAACATGTAATATTTTTTACTATATATAATTAAACATTGGTCTTAATTAAAACTCTTAAAATTATAATGTTTGATTTTTAAATAAAAATTGATTAAATTAATTGCGTTCACTCACACAACAACGAGTTTAATGTGTGAACAAATCGAAGTCATATAAATATACGTTATGTTATAAATAAGTTACTAATCTGAAATTTTCCTTTTTGGACTCATTGAATTTCATGAATAAGTAGATAGGTATAAATTTAAAGAGATTTACAATTAAGTTGTTCCTTTTTCATTTTATGTTTAAAGTAAATGGTCCTGTAATTGAGATTTAATGACATTCATATTAACAGCTTTTGTGAGGTCACCTATCATGGAAATTCGTAATACGTGTACACTATAAAAAGTGTTTATACTTATAAACGTTATAAAATATGATATATTTGTTTAATATATAATTATACAGTGGTGTCCATTGTGCGGAGTTTGGACGCTCAAATGATTTGTGGCTGGATCCTGACTGCAACCCGACACTCGGGTCAAAGACCGGTTCGCCTTTCGGAAATATTCGCAAGATGCATGGCCGGACGAGACGCAATGACCTCATCGAAGGATTTTTTATTTATTTCATTTTGTTTTTTAAAAGAAAATCTGGTGAGGTTCAAATAAAGCGAGCCCAAGCTCAAAGCATTTTAGCTATCAGAAAAAGCTCTAGTTATCAGAATATTTTCTATGAAATTTGATCAAAATCGTTTGTTATTTGTCTACTTGTTTTATACATATACAAGTGTATCTGCAAATAGACGTAAATATTCTATACGTGCATACGACAATATCGACATTAGGCCTAAGAGACCAGGGCGACCTTAAAAGCTATGAACAAGCTTCTACCGTTAACTTGATGATATTTAATGTATTTTTACACATCGAAGAAAAACGTTAACATGTCATTAATGATTGTCGTATTTATTCGTAATATATTTATTAAAATTTTTATCAAATTATTTCTTTGTTATTTACGTCAACTAATAAACCTAAAACTGACGGAGAAAATATGACTAAAACTAAAATGACACGATAAGAAATAAAGAAAAACGTTTTTTGTTATGTCGACTACATAAATTAAAATATACATATATATTTATTGAGGTATTAATAATTGTCTGTATTACACAAACGATATTCTTCCCACAAAATATTAAAAAAAAAAAGAAAAAACGCACACTGACAGACTAATTTCAAAATAATTGCCTTCGAGTTACTGGAGACGTCATGAACATTTGCACCGAGATACAAAAAATGAGGATCGGAGCCTACAAAGTGCACCGCACTCCGTCTGCATTCGTTTTTTTACCTTTTTCCCCTTTACTCTGTTACAATGTTATGGATTTCCGCTGGCAAAACCGCGTGCGTGCACCGCAACTCGTTTCAATATTTTTTCTTCGAATCTCCGCTCTGGCGGAAAAATAATGGTCTGCGAATGACACACAGTTATGATGATTAGTTAGTTCTCTTACTTTACAATATAAATCCTACTTCATACGAACTTGTTCATTAAGTAGCGATTCGCTGTAAAATTGTTTACAGAATATACATTTTTATTATCAAAAGTACTATTTGACTATTGTAACGTTCTATATGCACGTTGCATGAGTCACTGTCATAGGATATAAAAATATAATGAACGTTCTCCCAGGGACAGTGGTGGTAAACGTACACAGCACACGTTTAAGAATTTTTTCTCCGAATCATATTGTAAACTATCTACTGTTTTGTAATGAGAACAAAATATGTAGAACGATTTGAAAGTACCATCAGCTTTAAAACGCTGCAAGATAATGTTTCACGGTACAGTTATACTCGCGAGTGTATCTTCGCAAATAAGCCGATGTAACCGGTGAATCTACCTATTGGATATACACCAGGTCGCGCTCCGACGCCGATTCTTGGAAACGATCCCCACGCGGCCTTGCGATGAAACATCGAACAAAATGTTTGTTTTACTTTCAAACGATTCAAAAACGGCTCCCGCAAATTTTAACTGTTCGCGAGAATCGTTAGTTCCTAGTGACGTTTTGTTTGTGCTAGCGCCGTTCACTGAGCGATTTAAAGCCCATCATTTACAATAATACCGATGACCGCGTCCGAGTTATGGGAATCTAAATATTTAACCTTTGCAGTTTCTTAGAGGTACTCGCCGAGGGCGAGATTATCTGTCACTCAAATGACATTTGAAGCCTTAGAGAATGACAATTACTCGGCTTGCGATAGTTTAATAATGTAATCTTCATTTCTTGGAAAAGCTGACAAACGGCAGCTGCAAATGGATTATGCCACCGGCTGCGCCACGCGACTACCCGCCGGGCACTACTCGCACCACCGTGCACCGCGACCGACTCTTAAATTGTAATCTATTAGGGCGACTGAACATTGCTTGCGTCATAAACGCAAATTACAAGAATGGACTTTATCTCATCTCTAATGGCAAACAGTGTAAACACTTATCCGAAACGACTTTATCTCTACGATCTATATCTAAGTTAACGTAAATTGTTCGCATATAGCACACAACAGACGCAATTCCGTCTGTGCTTATATTATCGTTAGAATATTGAAAATGGCTTGCGTAATTATATTCAAGTGTCGGTTTCATCACTTGCGTTTTAGATTCGAGATAAGTTACATCGATAAAATTAGAAACACATACACATGTCATCAACATATGCTATCGTAATAAAGCTCCCACGATTTCGATTCGTAATGCGTGCGCGCCGCCTAGCAACCTTCTCGTGCAGAGCCGACGTGTGTTGGCAAAAAGTTGGACAATTCGAATGAGTCATGATAAAGGATAGTCTTAGAGTTACGTATGTTACGTAAACTGTTTATTATATGGATTTGTATATTAACGTAACAAGTAGTATTAAAAAAATTTAATCAATTCCTATGTAAGTAAATTTTTCCCATATAATAATAATAAAATTAGTCAATTAAATTTAATTAATGATATTAAAAAAAAATATTAACATTAAGTTTCATCAACTACAACTATAAAAACGATTGAAAATTTGAACAAGAGACATAATTATATGTAAATATTAAATATATGTGTAAATCGAGTGTGAACTCATAGTGAGAACACACAAACGCAGGTAAAGCCACGCGGAGCTAAAAGCTTATTTAATAGCATATAAATTGTATTAAGCCAGATTCATGTTTTATTTTATTGCATGACATCAATTCATCGAGATTACGTGTGATATTAGAATTATATTTCAAAGATTAGATATTTGCGGGTTATTCCGTTCTTAAGCTTTGAACATAATTTCTTTTTATAATCAAAGGATTACCTATAATTTATTAGCGCATTGCAGTACAATAATAATGTGGTGTACGTCTATTCAATTTATACTTCATAGGGTAAAAAACGTGTTTATAAAAAACAAGTTGATATTAGCTATCACTATGCCAAAATTAATTTCAACGCACGTTTTTTCACTTTTATTCACTTATTCCACGTATTATTGGAAATATTAAATTTAATTCAAATGTTCAGACATTCTCCCGTTATTTTCGCAATATATTTAGATAAATAATATTACACCGTAATTATTTTTTTAGGCGTCGGAATATTTGAAAGCATGTTACGCTAACCAACGATATTATCTCTATTTTAATCATATTTAAAACGTTACTAATTGCCTTTAATTTTCCACACATATGTATGAATGTGTGTGCATTTAATATATAAGTGAAGTTAGGTGTTTTTATGCGCACAAATACGTACTACATTTATCACGATCCTGTTTTATTCTATAATTGCTCGAGAAAAACCAAGTCGTCGTGTCCGCTTTTATCTAACTGCCTAGCATACGTCTTAGTTATTGCTACTTAATATCCATTTTAATGTCGAAACAGATTTTTTCAGAATTATTGTTATTTGTGACCTACTAATTACTATCTATAATGTACCTATTTGATAATATTTTTATAATAGTAACTTACAATAACTAATTATTAAGATAACTAAGTATCTTTATTTCTTAAATGTTTGTTTTAAGGTACATGTTTTATTTGATAAACTTAAAACTATTTTTGAGCAATAATGTTGTGGCCGTGACTGTAAACTTATAACATCGACAATTTATCTATTAGTGATTATCTGACTTCCCCTACTTCCAAATACAAGTCTGATATAATGAAAATATAAATTATTGAATACTAATTGAATGTGTTGTTACAGGTTTAAAGACGGAGTAGCCTACCCTTGGTCAGCAGGAGTGTCCAATTTAATTCTGTACCCTGAAGCGGCAAATCAAACTTTGTACACAAGACGAGCCGCGCGAGCTGACTCCGGCAACTACACCTGTCGCCTCAGCAATGAAACGCACAGCGAGACACATACTGTTCGACTAGACATCTTAGGTGACTGGTGTACCTATCTAACTTATACTGCGAAATCTACTATTCAAGCATTTAGAAAGTATCGCTTCGATTGTTCTTTAACATGGCAATGAGATCTAAATGAGAGAATGTAATGTTTGCGCGAAGCTTTCACTCGAATGAGAAAATTAAATTTAATTAAATATCGTAAAAACTTTATAGCTTTTACAGTTATTCAAGAAGTTATCGTTTCATCGTGCGATTTTGTTTTCACAGAAAAACCAACGGATGCGCCGAAAACGATGTTCATTTCGAAGGATCAGTGGGTGGAGGAAGGGACCGAACTTCGACTGTTCTGCGAAGCGTTGATTGGTAAATTTTCACTTTCACAAATTACCGGAATAAATTATTAATAACACATCTCTGACCCTTTTTAATTGACACTCATCCGCTCACGAACGTTGCCAGCGATTTTCGGAGAAATTAGCCGATTGTATTTTTAGTGGTGGCTACTTATAACGTTTCCAATTAAAATGAGAGGATAGACATTAATTATTATTATTTTTAACGTGTAAATAAAGCTATTTTTATATGTTTAATATTGTTATAAAATATGTACAATAATTATCAATTATCTTACAATAGGTACTAAACGTCTCCCACTTGATGTGATTGAAGTACTCTGTGTACGAAATTGTTAGAATTTGTATTGGTTTGTGTGTATCTTTAAGCTTATTAGTTTTATTATGCTCGTGTGATTATATCATAATGTGATAATTTCAGGTCGATCATATCTAGCGGATGCTAGGAGCGACCTTCGTTGGTGGAAGGTGTGGCCAAATGGTACCGAAGGCGACCTCTTACTCACTCAGACTGAGATTAAAACCGCAAGGTATGACATTTGATTACTGTGGATTATTGTACATTAACAATATCATTAATTGAATTTAAATGTCTGCAAGAAAGAAACGCCCTTCACCATTAAACGATTTCGGCTGTTCTGTTGTCTCCCGTTAAAATATAGCCTATATATACCTGTGATAACGTAGCTATATATATATATATATATATATATATATATATAGTATAGTTTTTTAATTTATTAATTAGAAACAAAAAATTTAATATCCTCTTTGTTATATAGTAAAATATTTATGTTCTTAAACTGCAAATTCAAAGAAATGTTATGTGTATCTTAAAGTGTTTAGAAATTCATGTACATGTACAATGATATCACGATACTAAATACATATACAATATTTTAGTCATGAAGTAAGTGTAAATGATAAAGTGTGCAAATATACAAAATGTACTCAAGATAAAATGTTTGAGCTAGACTAAACTTCAGCATAAATACATATTTCGCTCTATTTGCTTTTAATTTAGATATCATTCTTTTATGCCTGATAAACAATGGTTTTGTAACATAACACTGTTTCACTCACTTATTGTTACTTTTTTGCCTTGTTACTATACTGTTAGCGTGAAATATATGAGCTATGAAACTTACTTCAAAACAGGGTTTCAAATACAACTTTATGTAAACTGTCAATGTCTCGATTTCCAGAAGGTTATTGCCGTTTAACGAAGAAACTGGTACACTTTTATGTATTCGTTTTGGTATGCTAGGAAAAAACTCAAAACATACTCCCAATATAATATAATCGAATCCTTATAATCTAAGCATATTCAGAACATAACTCTGTTTAAACTTCATCTCTGTAATATTAGATCATAGAAAATGCTTCGAATCTCAGAAATATGGACATATAATGTCATCTCAATTAAGTCGATTGGATCCATTAAGAAATTAATTCATGGTTCATTTCCTACTGTAAACGGAATTCGATTTTCCGCGTATCGTGTAAGCGATAGCTAATTGCGATGTGACATCCGTATACGAATTATAAACGAGGAGGCTCGAACACGTGAATTGAAGTTCTAAAATAATTTTTAAATTCTCGTCTCGTCTTCGCTAAGAGACAGTTGAAAAAAATCTGTATGTTTCTATGAAAATCAGAAATGTAAGTCCAATCTGCAACTGAAAACCACTATAAATTAAAGTTCAATTCTTCTTCTTAATGAACTTTCGATGTTTTTTTATAAACTCTTTTCCTTAAGGCAAAATCCAGCAATAGAGAAACCGTAGGGAAACAATTCTGCATGTTTCCGTAGAAATTTCGGAATATACGTACCTGTTCAATCCATAGTTGTAAAGCATTATAGGATAGGAATAGGGAAAAAGTCTTTCCCCAGCAACACGATATTTACAATCAGTTCAGTGTTCAAGTATTTTAAATCATTATGAAATAAGATCTTGAAGTGCAGACTAATGCAGTCATTTTTATCGTCAAAGAAATTTTGAAGTAATTACAATTTGTTCGTTATTTTAATGTTTAAATTGTGTTTTGAACCGGATGTTTTTTAAAAAAAGATATAGATAAGAAAGGAAATTGAAATATAATGCTATATTCATATAAAAACAACTTATATGTCCGGTCACATGAATGGAAATCAAATTTGATATTTTTTGTTCGCGATTATTTATCAATCGTATCAATTTACTTTAGTAAGTAGAAATCGTTTAATAATTTAATTTTATTAGTAATAATAGCAACATGATTTTATTCATATAAAATATATTATTAATGGTTACAGAAAATGTACTTTTCAACACTTAAAACATTCAAAAAAAAAAAAAAACATTTGTAACGATTTTATTAATTAATAAAATTGAAGAGGTAGATTAAAAAGAGTTGTTTATACTTGATATGAATTAAAAAACTGTATGCAGGGAGGACGTAGAAGACATAATAGGCTCCTACCTCAGCATCAAGCAAGTGACCGCACAGGACTACGGCACGTACGTGTGCGTCGTGCACAGCAACGACGTCGTCTCCAGGAACTACGTCACCGTGCACTATAAACGTAAGCCGAATGTTTGTTTAGCTTAATCAGAATTTGAAATAAGACTACATTCAAGGCGTAGACCTTCTTGTAAAATTTAATATGTTTTTGAAAATTATTTTTTCATTAAAAAAATTGATCATTTTATACAAAAAAAAACCTTTTTTTTTGGTATTTTCGTGTTTATAAGAGTTTATAATTTCTAATGAAATTTTAAAATATTTTTGCAATTGAAGAAGTTAGTATTGACTATAACTAAAATTCGATTATGTGCTTTGGAGGCATTAAAGTAATCTATTATTGTATGAAAAAATTATTGGATGTAAAAGTAAATTCGCGTGATTAAAAACCATAATTTGTGTAGACAAACCTTCAGGACATTCTAATCTAATTAATAAGACTAGTTCCAAACATGTCACTTTTTTTGTACTATTACCTAAGTAATAGTACAAAAAAAAAAAAAAACAAATTCGAAACAGTAACCGTTTTTCACAGTTTAGTTTATTAGCCACTGCATTTCTTTTTATGATTACTATTGTAAAATCTAGTTTTAAACCTTTACTAATATAATAAACACCGTATATTTGTTCAAACAAATCCAAAATTTTTCTTTAATAAAAACACAATTTTCTCTGATTTTGATATTTATCATTTACTGTCTTTTATTTTTTTTAGTCCATCATGTCGGCAAACAAGCGTACGGCCTACACGACGGTAAGCGGTGACCGTAGACTAAAGAGCTCTGGCCATCTCACTCACCACAGGAACACAGAACTGTAGCGCATATTTAGCTGTAATCTCTCGTAAGGCTCCAGAGTCTTTAGACTAACACGGCCGGCTCCCCACAGAGCACGCGGAGGGCGGCGCGTCCCCGTGGTGCGGCGGCGCGGGCGTGCCGTGGCGCGCGCTGGCGCTGGGCGGCGCGGCGGGCGCGCTGCTGCTGCTGTCGGCGGCCGCGTGCCACCGCCGCTGCACGCCGCGCCTGCTGCTGGCGGCGCGCCACGCGCGCGCGCGCGCCGCCACCGCCGCGCACCGCGCAAGAGGTACTGCGCTGCTGCACTTGCCGCTCTATTGCTGCTGTGCTGCTTTGCTGCACGTTTATTATAAAAAAAAAAAAAAAAAAAAAAACTAGCTAATCAATTCTGGTCATCTAATTTTTTTCCGTTTAGTGACGAAGTACCTACTTTTTCTGAATTATTATATGTTTCTTTTTTTTTTTTGTATTACATTTTTATTATTGCTAAAGTACAGAAGTAAAATGTAGATGATGAAACTCAGGTATTGATTTTTACTGTTTAGTGGTCCCAGAGATTAACTTTTATTAAATTACAAAAAAATTAACTATTAGTATTGCCGCACACCGCGCCAGAGGTACACTTGCAGCTTCTGCGGTCTCGCATGCTTATGATTAAAACTTCCAGATCAATTCTACCCATCATATTTTTTTCTCGCTTAAAGATAGGTCACTTTTTTCTGACTTGTTTTACGAATGTAACGATATCCGTGGTACTTAAAAAATATAGCCTACACTCAATGCTGTTGATTTCTATTAATAAAAGAATTTTCAACAGTTTCAAAATTCCAGAGAATATCCTTGCAACCTACAAACAAATGAACAACCCTTACCTCTTTAAATTATTAATATAAGATTGAACAAACTAATAAAGTCCGCCCTACACTAAACCGTTTCTGTAGTCTATGATCTCTTACTTTCGTAAGCAAAATTCATCATCAAAATTAAAGTAAATTCTCTGATAAGCGTCAACTAGTCCCCTCATGAATGATTTCTTATTTTCGTAATCAGTTTCGGACTACAGTCAGAGTATAATAATTCGGTGTGTTCACAGTGCTAGAGAAGGAGTTCGACGTCCTGGTGTGCTGGACGGCGGTAGACGGCGAATTAGTTCGCGGAGCCTTACTGCCTACACTGGCGCTCAAGTATAAGTACCGCGTCCACGCAGCCACGCTCTCTACCCAGCCCGACCACTGTGAGAATCCTTCAAAATCTATAAATAAATAATTTATTTATTATTTCCCGTTAGCGCAACGGTCACAGAACTGGCTAACAGCCGCATTATCTGCACTGTCAGAAAAAAAAATGAAACATCGCTTGTTGATTTTAGAATTATTTTTCAGCATACAATTTTTCAGACTTGCGTGATACATATGTAAACTGGAAAAGTGAAACTCTATCTCATAAATAACTCGGAATTTTATCCGTCTGTGATTACTTAATAATCAGTGTTTGAATTAACATTTATACGATAATGATTTGCTTAAATTATAAAGATAAATAATGTGTCACAAAGGATAGCTTATCTTCTACGTACTTTTTCAGTAATTCTATAGTATGAGTAATATTAGATACAGCGGTGTATAATGAGGGTAAAAAAAATTATTATGTGAATGCTTAGGTATATAGATTAGTATGGGTCGACAAAATTTCAAGTTCGGTTAGGTATTTCTCTTCATATTCTTTGAAACTGAACTGATTGAGTGGTACTGTGGTATGTAGATAATTACGCTCAGCCTGTAATATCCCACTACTGGGCATAGGCCTCTTTCCCCATGTAGGAGAAGGATCAGAGCTTAATCCACCACGCTGCTCCAAGGCGGGTTGGCGGATATATTACTATGAGTAAGGATTGCTATTTACGCACGCACACACGCACACACACGCACACACACGCACGCACACATGCACACACACACGCACGCACACACGCACGCACACACGCACACACATACACACAAACACGCACTTTTTATTTTATTTATTTAATTATTTTTTGATCTGTTTTACACTTCACGTTTAATTGTGTGATTAAATGTAGATTCCTAGAGGGGAAAACCCTGTTATTCTGAGATACAGCTATCTTACCAGTTCAGATAACAGGTGCACTTTAATTGTGAATACATTTATTTATATCACCTGTGAATTGTACCTTTATTAGTTACCAATAAAATACTTTTTTTTTAATAATGCGCGAGGATCGAACCCGCAACCGCCGGCGCAACAGCCACAAACCAATGCTGTAACCGTTGCTCCGACGCGTCGTCAGTGTAGATAATTAAAGAGCACTAAATTAACGCAGTAATTTAAAGAGTAATACAAGTATTTTATTATTATTCTAATGTAATCGGGACCCACGTGAGTAAAATGGCAGTGATTTATAAATAAATTTGCTGACCCCACAAACGTTGTTTTGCCATATGTATATTAAGCTCCTTTATCCCCCTCCCCTCTTTATAAATAACTAATAGGGGTATGAAAAATAGATGTTAACCGATTTTCAGACCTACTCGATATGCACACAAAATTTCATAAAAATCGGTCCAGCCGTTTCGGAGGAGTATGGTAACCAACATTGTGACACTAGAATTTTATATATAAGATCTATTTTCGTCCTCAGGGTACAGTGAGCTAGTAGGGGAAGTGTCTCGATGCCGGTCTCTAGTCGCCGTGCTGTCTCCAGCGCAGTACACTCCGCAGCAGTTGCTCACCGCTCTGAGGCAGCTGAGAGCGTTACCAGTGCCCCCCGTTGTCGTTCTTCTCCAGGTGTGTTGTGTACTTTGTGTCGTAGTAATGTTTGACTTCATGCAATAATTGCTGTCGCCATGTATTGGTGAGATTGACTCTTTAAGCTTTAAGGTTATCGGTCGAATATTGTTTGAGAGTCAAAATCGTATTTGCACAGCTATCGCGCAATTTATACGCTCTTCTTCACGATTATTGCATAACTTAAGCACGCTCTTCTCTAGTTTTTAAAAACTATGTCATGTATTCATAAACTATTCGTTTTGTTAATGAATCGTTTAGTCCGATTGAGGACGTACTTTGACCTTACAAAAGGTAACAGCAAAATAATATTGCTTTCAAGCAGTGTTGTGATCCTGTGGTGAGTAAGGTGACCAGAGCTTCTGGGAGGGTGGGGGATTGGAGGTATCAGGTATCAGGTGAGCCTTGCGCATGTTTGCCGACCTACTTGTATCAAAAAAAAAATCGTTTTATAAACTTATGGTACTGCAGGACTTCAGTCGATTGAAAAATAATGTGATATGAAACCGCCAGGATCTGCCGAAGCTGAAGCGCGAGGCGAAGGAGTCTGGCGAGAGCTTAGTGGAGGTGCTGCGGCGCACGCGGCTGGTGGCGTGGCGCCACGTGCACGAGCGCGCCTTCTGGACCGCGCTGCGCCTGGCGCTGCCGCTGCCGCCGCCGCACCGCCCGCCCCGCGAGGTACCGCCCTCCTGCCTACACACCCACCTACTTCACTTAGTGGAGGTGCTGCGGCGCACGCGGCTGGTGGCGTGGCGCCACGTGCACGAGCGCGCCTTCTGGACCGCGCTGCGCCTGGCGCTGCCGCTGCCGCCGCCGCACCGCCCGCCCCGCGAGGTACCGCCCTCCTGCCTACACACCCACCTACTTCACTTAGTGGAGGTGCTGCGGCGCACGCGGCTGGTGGCGTGGCGCCACGTGCACGAGCGCGCCTTCTGGACCGCGCTGCGCCTGGCGCTGCCGCTGCCGCCGCCGCACCGCCCGCCCCGCGAGGTACCGCCCTCCTGCCTACACACCCACCTACTTCACTTAGTGGAGGTGCTGCGGCGCACGCGGCTGGTGGCGTGGCGCCACGTGCACGAGCGCGCCTTCTGGACCGCGCTGCGCCTGGCGCTGCCGCTGCCGCCGCCGCACCGCCCGCCCCGCGAGGTACCGCCCTCCTGCCTACACACCCACCTACTTCACTTAGTGGAGGTGCTGCGGCGCACGCGGCTGGTGGCGTGGCGCCACGTGCACGAGCGCGCCTTCTGGACCGCGCTGCGCCTGGCGCTGCCGCTGCCGCCGCCGCACCGCCCGCCCCGCGAGGTACCGCCCTCCTGCCTACACACCCACCTACTTCACTTAGTGGAGGTGCTGCGGCGCACGCGGCTGGTGGCGTGGCGCCACGTGCACGAGCGCGCCTTCTGGACCGCGCTGCGCCTGGCGCTGCCGCTGCCGCCGCCGCACCGCCCGCCCCGCGAGGTACCGCCCTCCTGCCTACACACCCACCTACTTCACTTAGTGGAGGTGCTGCGGCGCACGCGGCTGGTGGCGTGGCGCCACGTGCACGAGCGCGCCTTCTGGACCGCGCTGCGCCTGGCGCTGCCGCTGCCGCCGCCGCACCGCCCGCCCCGCGAGGTACCGCCCTCCTGCCTACACACCCACCTACTTCACTTAGTGGAGGTGCTGCGGCGCACGCGGCTGGTGGCGTGGCGCCACGTGCACGAGCGCGCCTTCTGGACCGCGCTGCGCCTGGCGCTGCCGCTGCCGCCGCCGCACCGCCCGCCCCGCGAGGTACCGCCCTCCTGCCTACACACCCACCTACTTCACTTAGTGGAGGTGCTGCGGCGCACGCGGCTGGTGGCGTGGCGCCACGTGCACGAGCGCGCCTTCTGGACCGCGCTGCGCCTGGCGCTGCCGCTGCCGCCGCCGCACCGCCCGCCCCGCGAGGTACCGCCCTCCTGCCTACACACCCACCTACTTCACTTAGTGGAGGTGCTGCGGCGCACGCGGCTGGTGGCGTGGCGCCACGTGCACGAGCGCGCCTTCTGGACCGCGCTGCGCCTGGCGCTGCCGCTGCCGCCGCCGCACCGCCCGCCCCGCGAGGTACCGCCCTCCTGCCTACACACCCACCTACTTCACTTAGTGGAGGTGCTGCGGCGCACGCGGCTGGTGGCGTGGCGCCACGTGCACGAGCGCGCCTTCTGGACCGGGTTTCGAAATAAATTTATTTGTAAATGATAGACATAATTGTAAACTTTTTATCAAGTATAATTTCAATATTTCAGGATAAGTCGAAGACAATTGAATCGGAGGAAAGCAAAAACTCTCGCTCGGGAAGTCTGACGGCTCTCGTGTGAGAAATTAGAAAAACCCATTGTAAACCCGCGCGTCGCCCGCGAAGTACCGCTGGCAGTTATGAGACGTGTATAAAGGAGTGATAGTGAGTGACACTAAACGAGACTATGTTGCGTGAATATCGTAAGGGACATTTGTGCCGCCAATACGTATGAAGACTGTGAGTAGTTAGTAATTATAAAAGAAATTCGATCACATTAATGGTATTTTAGTTAGTAACGTAGGAAGACTTGAAATCTGTATACAGTTTTCTAAGATCTCAGTATTTACTTCTCTTTCTCTCTCTCTCGTACTATTTTCGTTTCTCTTTCTTGTGCCAAAGGAAAATTGCAAACATGACAATTATTATTTAATTCTTTGGTTGTACTTTATTTATTTTATGTTTATGCATAATTGTACTATCGTAGAAAATGAGTATTATTACTTTCGATTCTATCATTTCCTTAGTTTTATTGTTGATTAAGTATAAAATTGTTTTTTAAAACATGTCTAAATATAAAAATAAATGTGACGGTTTTTAGGTCTGTGATAATTAATCAAAATGCGGTGTATAGACAGCAATGTTTAAAAGCTGTCAAGTATCTCACATTGTGTAAACTTGTGTTAATTAACATTGTCATTGGGTGTATCTAGTTGATTAATGTTATGACTTTTATAATCTTCAAGTATTTTGTACATAAATTCATAACGAACCAAAATAAAAAGGCCTCTTAACATCATACAGATGAAATTTTGTAATATATCTTTTCAAAGGCTGCTATAACACTTAATGTTGTGTAATTATAACTGTGTATTTACCGACACGGATCTTGAACCCTGACCTTTAAACCTGCACGGAAACAAATTTTGGATCTCTTTTAACAAAGTGAGGCACAGGGGCGACGGGGGCGAGGCAATCATATTATGATCTTGATCTGGCTTAACGCGGCAAAACTATATCTCCTTTCAACCGTATCGTCGTTCGTTCCTGTTTCGTTACGTATTACGATTCGAATACAAAATACTGCTTCTATTTTATTAATTTTCTTACTTCTATGAAATTTAAAAAAAAATATAAGGAACTAGAAAATAATTAACGCGCAAATCGATCCCTTGTTGCTGAAAGCTCAAGATCCGTGCCAGTAAATATATTACCGTGACAAACTTTTCTCATTAAGTCCTTATTTTTTGTTTGTTTGTAAATTGTTGGATAGCATTTCCCAACAATATTTAAATGTGAATAATATTTAATGCCCCTCACCTTTTCTAGTATTATGTACTCCTTACATTCCAGAAAATTATAATTGTGTTAAGTTAATATACACTTATTGTATAGAATTATATAAATTTCGAAATAAACAGATAAGAAACCTAACTCATTTTTTTTTAATAAACATCAAATGGTGTTTCCCTGTGTTTAAAATAATAATAATAATTTAATTCAGACGTCCATATTTTTGCTAGTTACATTTTTTTCCTAAACTATGTTAGTTTTAACAATTGTGACAAAACAAATTATACCAAATCAAAATTCAATCAAACCCAAAATTAAAATCATCACCTAATTCAATACTAAAATTCAATCAAAACTGGAATTAAAATCAATAAAGAAACAAAAATCAATATTAAAATAAAAACAAAATTAAAATTGAAACTAAAATCAAAATTCAATCAATTAAAAGGTTAAAAATAATGACACTCAATTTAAATAAAAAAATTACAATATATTAAATTATCACAAATTATCAACGTATTCAATATAAATTCAAAATTAAAATCACAAATCTAAACTAAAATTAAAACTAAAATTAAAAATCAAAATCGAAATTGAAATCAAAATTAAAATGAAATGTCAGTTACAATAATTCTTAACAACTATGTTAGTTAAAAAAATAAAAGCTATAAAAATGTATTTATTTAAGCTTCCCTCGCAGCTTCGTGTGCACCATCCCAGCGTCTCCAGAGGGGACTGTCTAGCTTTACAGCCAATGTGCTGAGGAGGTTGTTGGAGCTGTTCATTAATCTGCGCATTGCGGACGCGGTCCGCTTGCGCATGATCGCATAGAAATCATCTATATGAGCATCCGTAAACATTGCCGACGCACTGCAGTACCGAGGCTTCTTCAACAAAACCCTCAGCACATTGTTGTACTGTACACGCAGAGCACTATATGCTCGCCGAGTGTAATACTCCCATAGACTGCACGTGTAAAAAGACTGGTAAAAGGCTTTAAATAAAATTACTTTTACTTGTGAAGTACATCGTGCAAATCTACGGGCCAACATATTGCCTCTAGACAAAGCTCTGCGCTCGCGCTCGATATCGCTTTCATCATCCAGGCGTTCATTCACAATATGGCCAAGGTATTTGAACTCAGATACTTGTTTTAGAGTTCCACACAGATGTATATTGGGATTGAAATAAACGGTTTATTTTTGCCTCGAAAGATTAAAATTTCACTCTTTTTAGCATTATATCTGAGTCTTAGCATATTCCTCACAGATTTTTATTAATTTTCGAAGACCACTGACCGAGGGGCTCAACAGAACCATGTCGTCCGCGTAACTAAAATTGTTCATTACAACTCCGTCTATCGAGTAACTGACACCTGCTCTGCTAAGCCTCTCTATCAGGTTGTTCATGTAAAGATTGAACAGCCTGGGTGACGTAAGCCCTGTCTCCCTCCACACTCCAGTGTGTATGGATCACTAAGTGCATTACCCCACCTTATCACATTACTTTGAATACCATACCAGTACTTCAGTAGTAATATCAACTCGGGTCTTAAATGAGTTTCTGTTTCAAGCTTCTGCCATAGAATTTTATAGGACACGAGGTAAAATGCTTTAGACAGATCCAAAAAGCACGCAAAAACATGGGTTTTTCTATCGGTTTAGTACCTTACAGCTTGCTTGAGACAGTATTGCACTCTCAGTTGATAGTTCTGGCCTAAAACCGAATTGCGCATCGTGTTTATCGACTGCTTTACCGAGTTGTGTATCAAGCAAGCCATCAAGAACCTTCGCTGTGATGGTAGCAAGAGATATCGGTCTGTAGTTAGTTCTGTCTACCGCATCCCCGTCCTATTTTTGATAATTATTTTATGCGTCTGGTGTATTTTATTATTAGTTACTGAATTATAAATTAATTGTAGTTAAAAGTAACTGTATATTGTTTAAACTTAGGTTTGATTTTAATATATTAATAATTATTTTTGAAAGTAATTTTTTGTGATTTTATGATGATCTTGCTCTTGTTAACTCTGACTTCTTATATATCCATAGATATGCAATCTACAAAATGGCTTTCATTATCTGTACGGTATGACTAATAGATTAACACAGTAATGTGAGTTAATGTGATACAAATTTATCAAAAATGAAGTAAGGAAGTTATCCAACTATAAATATTACGAATAGTTTGATTAAAAATAATATTGAAATACAAGTGGAAAAAAATGTATACTCTGATGTTTTGTACAGTAATGTAACACGAAAAAAAGGGAAATGTCAAAGAAAAGACTTTTTAGCAAATATAAAATTTGTATTTTGTTGCTATAATAATCTAACAAATTCTCATTAAAAATAAATTTCCTAAGTAGCCAGGCACTAGACACATTAAATTCAATATCACTCGATTACTCTTTAGTAACATTCGAATCACTCTGCGAAACATTAAAAATAATTTAAGAGTTTCATTACAGATCAAAACTTATTTCACAAACGGTAACAAAAAATCACAAAAAAAATTTACAATTCAAAATTATCCTAAGTACATCATATAAGTAACAGACATGATTACAGGATGATAATTATAATGAAAATAAGTAACAAACTATTATAATTTATCGTGCTTACATTTAAGTACACAAACCGTACTTGCACTTATAAATATAAAATTAAATTATACGGTATATATAATAATCATATCAGGAACATTTCATTCTCAATTGTATTTCGAGCAATGATAAGCTCAATATTTCAATTCGTCTAATTTATAGTATAATATAACAGCACGAAAATTTCCTTTATAAAGGTACTGTTAACTCACATCGGTATATAAATACATTTATTACAATCATACTATTGTATAACAAAAATAAGATCCATTAAAATTAACCTACAGTAATTTAAAAGAAGTAGTTTTAACTCAAGTAATTAAAAAAAAAAAAAAAACATGAAACAACCTCTAAATTACCATTAGTTAAAATTATGTAATTACTATGTGAGATTTCGATAAGCATGGCATTATATTTTTGTCAAATAAAACCTCATAAAAATCATTATTCGAAGAAGTTTAAGTAAATAGTCTATCTAACAACTTTAAAGCGTTAATCTGATCCCTCTGTTTCATGTGAGTACTTTTTTTTGTAGGCCTGAAACAAATATTTACAATTAGTCATCGTTACATTAATTAAATTTGTAGATCAGTGTGATAATATGACACAATCAGTGGGATATATACAATTAATTTTAACCAACTAATGTTTGTACTGAGATTTCAAATAAAAAATATGAAGCTTTCAAATGTAAGAATATAAGGTCTGCTCCACCATGGCACGCAGCACGCCGCCGTCACGCTGCAGCAGCTCGTGCGGGTGTGTGAACCGACATAGGGATACGAGGAAGTTACCTGCAGCGCGACCCGGGCCAGCGTGTCGGCCATGGCGCGGCCGGTCTGCTCCACCATGGCACGCAGCACGCCGCCGTCACGCTGCAGCAGCTCGTGCGGGTGTGTGAACCGACATAGGGATACGAGGAAGTTACCTGCAGCGCGACCCGGGCCAGCGTGTCGGCCATGGCGCGGCCGGTCTGCTCCACCATGGCACGCAGCACGCCGCCGTCACGCTGCAGCAGCTCGTGCGGGTGCGCGAACTCTACCATCTGCCCCGCGTCCATAACCAGAACCTACGGATTGGTGTTGATATAACAATTATATTATTATTTTTTAGCAGTAATAAATTTTAAACCCCAAAATGTTATCGAAAAAAAAAATCTCGATAATTTTACTACTATAAATAAAAAATAATAATAAAATAAACCTTGTCGGAATCCATGACAGTATGTAATCTGTGAGCAATTGTAAGTACAGTGCAGTCAGCGAATTTCGTTCTTATCGTTGCTTGGATCAATGCGTCCGTTCTGCAAAATCAGGATAAAATTATAAGACATAGAAATAAAACAATTAAAAAATAGAAGTGCATTTGTCAACACGCATCAGCAATGCGCAAAAATTTTTAATTAAAAATTGCAAAACAGTGAGATCCACTATAAGAATAAAGATATGAGAAAGCCTTTTTAGGGATCCGTACCCAAGGGTAAAAACGGGACCCTATTACTAAGACTTCGCTCACTGTTCGTCCGTCCGTCTGTCTGTCACCAGGCTGTATCTAAAAAACCGTGATAGACAGTTGAAATTTTCACAAATTATGTGTTTCTGTTGTCGCTATAACAACAAATATTAAAAACCAAATAAAATAAATATTTAAGGGCGACTCCGATTCAACGAAAGCGATTTTTTTGCCTTTTTTTTTTTGCTCGATATCAATAAAAGCAATAGGTAGGCTTTTGAAATATTCACAAAATACTCTATTATACTTTTAGTTTCATTTCTTCTAGCCGGATTTTATAGTACTTGAACATTTTAATTATATATTTAGATTCATCTATTAAGATGTAATTTACTTATAATTTATGTAATAGATTATAGATACATAAAATTTGCACCTGAGGTAGCTAAGAAATATGTATGTAACATTATTAAAACAAAACGTCAAACACAAATTGTTTTCTCGGTTATAAGACTACAGGTCGTTTTGTGCGATAATTGTGTATTTACGATTTTGTATCTCAAATAATAATCGAACGAAATCCTTAGAGCTGAAAGAATTAAATACCCTCATCAATAGTACAATATACATTACTCGAGAGCAGTATTATTTAGCTGTGACCTTAAACGGTACGTCAGCGATTGAGACCAGTTTCTATATACAGAATAAGATTCGTTTTGTTCCAATATGGGAGCCGGGACGGGACGGGCGAGTACTGACTGCGGGTCGACGTTGGCCGTGGCCTCGTCCAGCACGAGCAGGCGGCTGCGGCGCACGATGGCGCGCGCCAGGCACACGAGCTGGCGCTGCCCCACCGAGAAGTTGCCGCCGCCCTCCGACATGCGCGAGCTCAGCCCCGCCGGCAGCTCCATCACCGCCTCCTTCAGCTCCACCTGCGGCAGCGCACACTCCTACTGTCTACTGTGCACTGTGTACTCCCCGCAAGGTTCATCGTACGATATGAACCCCATTCGTGTGCCATTCGACATGTTATTTATTGCGACTGTATCGAGAAGTAGACGAGAATAAATGTGGGGATAACTTCACATATTGTATTATTGCTCATTTTCTCAATTTGGAGTATGTACATATTATGAACGGTCTCGATAAATTTTATTTATTGGGACAGTATGGAAAACAACAATAGCACTAAAAATAAACAATAGTTTTAACGCAGAAACGCGGGGATGTATATTACAATAAGATGTCACGCGAGCGATACGCACCTCCTCGAGCGCGCGCCACAGCACCTGGTCGGGGTACTCGTCGAAGGGGTCGAGGTTGTGGCGCATGGTGCCGGAGAACAGCACGGGCTCCTGCGGGATGATGGACACCTGGCTGCGCAGCTCGTGCAGCCCCAGCGACGACGTCTCGCGACCGTCGATTATTATCTCGCCCTCGATGGTTGCTAGTCTGTCGAGTGCGTTCGTTACGTTATTTATTTATTTAATAAAACTTTATTGCACCCATAACAAAAAACCATAACCTTTTTTTAAATATTTATTGTATGTTTTTTAATGATAAAAAGATGCTAAGTGTACTGAAAGGTTTTGTTCAATTAATTTTATAATGCGTCACTTAGATTGTTAGAGGCTTTGGGTGTACGTTAAATCGCACTCATACTAGGGGATCGTTACTCATAGTAGGGATATATCTGCCAACCCGCATTGGAGCAGCGTGATGAATTAAGCTCTGATCCTTCTTCTACATGGGGAAAGAGGCCTATGTCCAGTAGTGGGATATTACAGGCTGAAGCGATTAAATTGCACTTACAAAATGCATAGTGATAATACTCGTATACTTTGATTCAATTTGGTATTGTTGATACAGTGACCAGTGTTCATCATCATCATTTCAGCATATCACAATCCACTGCTGGACATAGGCCTCCACAAGTTCACGCCAAAAATGGTGTAAACTCATGTGTGTTACCCATAGTCAACACACTGGGCAGGCGGGTTGGTGACCGCAGGGCTGGCTTTGTCGTACCGAATACGCTGCTGCCCGTCTACGGCCTGTGTATTTCATTGCCAGTGGTTGGATGGTTATCCCGCCATCGGTAGGCTTTTTATATTTTCTTAGTGTTGTTATCTAGTAAGTATGCGATTAATGGCATTTTTAATTGCATTTTTTTTTTAATATTTAATGGCATTTTTATAGCAAAATCGTAATTGATATGTAGTTGTTATTACAGTCCACTGTTGGACCATAGGCCTCCGCGTTTTCCACAATCGTCATCCAGCCTACACCAGCAACTTACTAGATCGCACAGGCGTTTACCAACACGCATGTGGGTGGTGCATGTCATGTGTATGATAAGAAATCAAATGCGTTTATTTTGATATTGAAAACTGGTAACGTGCTCATGCTACTTTGATTCTATGAAGTTCGTAGAATATCATTTATGTATACTTAAAAATTAAGCGATTGAATAATTCAGAATTTCGTAATTAAATTATTTCAAGGGTTTAAAAGTAATACTTTTATTTGAAGAATTCTTTACGTACAAAGTAATAACATTAGTACGAGTACAAATAAATAACATTAATTACCTAAAGAGTGCGTTAATGAGCGAAGACTTCCCAGCTCCGGTGCGTCCGACGATCCCCACTTTCTCCTTCGGCATGATATCGAAAGAGAGGTCCTTCAGTACGGGCGGCTCATCGGGCGTGTAGTACAGGAACACGTGTCTGAACTGCAGCCGGCCCTGCTCCGGCCAGGACGGGGGAGGTTTCTTACTCGGTTCTGACTCTAACGGCGGTTCTGATTCTATTTGTGAATATTCTTCTATCCTGTAATAAATATAGTAACTTTTAAAAGACAAATTAGTTCTTAAACAAGAGGTAGTGTGGGCTTTCCTTAGCGTGATGAAATGTGACGAAGGATCTCGAGAAGGGTCAAAAATGATAAAATTTCTCGTGACGTATTCTATGGATGGCTTCTTATAGAGAATTAATAATTGTGGAGTTTATTGGTTCTTGATTTTATTATCTCTTAATAGTTATATATTTTTATAAAAATCGGTTAAACAAGTAAAGAATTAAATATGATTAAAATCAATAAACAAATAACGTTTTATTGGACTCGCCTCTCGACACTAGTCATCTGGTTCTCCAGCTCGGTGGACTGTCGCATGCCCCACTGGAACATGCCGGTCAGGCCCATCGCCTGCGTGATCGCCAGACCCACATTACCGCCATACTCTTCTGCGAGATTCACATAAAATCAATTACTTTTTGGTTTTTTGGGTGACATTAAATTCGATTGAAAACAAGGTCAAATCTACAAGCCTACAGGCACAATCCACTGTAGATTACACCCTTACAGTAAATATTATTCATATTGTTATTTACAAAAACGAACTAAAATTAAGTTACACAATATTTTTTTATAATATTTTGGCAGACCATGACATAGGTAACACACACAATCTACGACTCTTCTAATGTTAGTAGACAAATCCCTCAGTAGCAATTCGATAATTAATAAGACTAATCCTTAAAACAAATCTCAAAATAATTGAAAACAAAAATTTTTTAGGTATATAAAAAATCTTACCCTTTCCGAACACGAGGAAACTTAGCGTGACCACAGCAATATAGACAACACAAACGAGGTCGAGCCAAAAACCAAAAGCACGTGAGCTTGCAATGAATAGGTACCTAGAAAAATATTCCATACAATTCGAACACGTCATCACGTTTTCACATTCATAATTAAACTTGGCCTTAATGAACATTAACAACACTTTAAAGCCATTAAAAACATATATTATTTAAACTACAAATTAAAATGAATAAAACCGGAACTCACCAAGCAGAGCTATGTAGATCTTGATGGTTATCAAACTCCCTTATAAGAGCCTCTTGAGCACCGAATGCTCGTATGGTAGTGATGCCTTGAAGAGACGCGTTGAGATGAGAGAAAACGGGACTTCGCGCTGTGAGGGAAATGTATCCACTATAATTAAGTTATTACACATATTGTTGAGACTTTAGCTGAATATAGATTATTCCACTTAACAAAAATATTGATATGGCTTTCTTTTTTTTATACTTTGAACTTAGAATTTACAACTTACTTAAACTATTTTAATTCTAAGCTTCAATAACTCTAAGAGCAAAAAAGTTATAGCAATAATCCGTGATTTTAAATCTATAATTTTTTTGTGAATTAGGGTACCAAGTACCAGCTGAAGACTTGAATTAATAAGAAAAAACTAAACGCCTTATACTCAACGGTCACACACACAGACACACAATCATAAACGCCCAGACAACTGCAAACATTTGTATGGCTAATACAGCCCCTCAATAAATTGTTTATACTGTATAAACAGATTGGGTTAAAGGGTTAAACAGTATAGCTACCCAGTTTTAAATATAAAATTAACCATTAACCTACAAAACAATGTGTGAATTATATAGCAAGGGTCGCTCAGAGATGACTCACTCACACCCTCGAGGCGCTTGATACTGCGGCTGGACGCGATGTAAAAGATACGGAGCCCGTAGAACACTAGTCCGATGGCGAGCGTCGGTACCAACAGCCAGTAGTTCACTACAGCCACCACCACCACGATACCGATCAATGAAAGCCCGATCTGTAACATTGGGAAACTAGGCATAAGTGAACTCGTTGATGTCTCATGGATGGGCAAAAGCTTTATCAGGTCGATTGGCAGTTCAATTCTTCAGTGTAGACATATACGTTTCCTGAATAAAGTGGCTAAATGGAGCCTGCTAAGATATTATATATTTATATCTCACGACCATGGGTTGACTGGAAGAGATCTCTTTTAGAGATAAGTTCGCCCTTGCCAACATCTTATATTATAATGACTATTGTAAAATTACTTAGTGCAATAAAGAATATATATGGTATTATTATACGTTATAGTCTGCAAGTGGAAACATAATCTGTAACAATCTTTAAGCTTTGTGAAGTAAAACTTATTTATGTACGTTTACGTTACGCTTGACTTGCAGAGTAAGCTGGTGAATGTGTGACGAGAGCATTACGAAATATGATCAGGCGAGGCGAACGGAGCAAGAAAGAGAGGTGCAAGCACACATTTTCTTTATCTCTTTCTCTCATAGTCAGTTTCGTTTTGCCTATTGCTAAAGAAGTTTTACTTCATTTGGTTGGTACATTCATTGGTCTAAAGCACACTCGTTTATTGAAATGTATTTGTGGTGTATCTAGCGTAAATAATAATAAAAATATAATGAGTGTTTGACAGAATAAACGATTTTAATTTACAACGATAAAATAAAAAAATATATACAAAAAATGAGTGTTTCAAGTGTTGGACGTAAAAGAGATGACCTGGTAACCGCCTGAAAAGATCATAAATTGCATCTAAGAACCGCCTCAATTACGCCAGCTTTGTAACAAAATACCGTATCACGATCAGTGAATTCGTTTAGGAGCTACGGTGCCACAGACACATAGACACGTCAAACACATAACACCCCTTCTTCAACAAAAACGATATGACCTGCAATACGTCGAGTAGGGCGGACGGCAGAACTTCGTCGACGGCGCCCATGTCCTTGGAGAACCGGTTGAGGATGCGGCCGGACGGGTTGCAGTGGAAGAAGCGCATGGGCGCGCGCGTGATGGCCGCGAACATGCGGTTGTGCAGGCGCGTGGACGCGCGCATGGCCAGCGAGAAGAACAGGAACGAGCGCAGCAGCGACACCGCCACCAGCGCCACCACCATTACTGGAACACGACATTACTTTCGCTCTAGCCGCTCTGACTCACACTCGGCGGCACCGACTTGGATTTATCGTTACTCCTTTGTCGGGGCTCGGGGGTCCGAAAATATTTAGTTATTTTATATTTAGATAATGTAGATTTTTTTGTATTTAGATAATAATGATAAATCTTTGAAATCTCCCAGTAACTTTTTATTAAAAGAATAATAACAACAACAACGCACACATAGCAAAATATATAATCAATAATTGTAAAAAAGAATGTGAAATATAAATTATTGAAAACAATTTTAATAAAAATATATGCATATAAACAAAAATTAGGTTTGATTATTATTCTAATATAAAAAGTTTGTATATACATCAAAAAACACACAATACACAAGCATGACCACGCTAAACATATATGATCGATACAAATACATGTATATTATGTGCTGGGATCAAACCCGCAACAGCCATACGCCGGTGCTTACCATCGACCGTTGCGCTAAAGCGTCGTGCAAACACATTTACTTTTAATTTTTATGACAATCAAAAATTGTAACTTCCCATTTAAGAAACATGCAATAAGTTTAATCAATGAAATCAAATAAAAAATCAATATTAACAAAGTTAAATAATAAACCTTTATTATAGGACTTTCTGTGACCCGGAAGCACGAGGGTAGTCTTAGTAATAATTTCTCGATCATAATCAATTTCATTCTGTACATATCAAGTGGTGACGCGTTAATTACAAAACATTACTTCCTAAGAACGATTCTTAGAAACAACACATGTTTAAAACTATATTTATCTCTTTCTCGCAAGAGTTGTTGCACAGTAAAACATCATTCTCAGGGCAGGTAAACATTAACACAACAACTGTTCTACACGATTTCATTCCGATTTTTTCATACCGCGGGTCTTATGATTCTCAGGGAGTAATGATCAAAAGCTCGTTATTTATTGCCGTTACAAGTCGAATTGTTTAAGACAATTCATAATGCAACTTACCATGACTTCCGGTACTTATTAATTAATATTAGCAATTATTAACAAACAAAATTGCTAACGAACTTTAGTTCCAATCTATTAGCAGTTATTTAAAGCCGTTTCTCTTTTTAACCAGTTAAAAGTATGTATGTGTTAATAATATGAAATAATAATATGATAGTTTGCCTCTACTGCCTCTATTATCACAACAAAATAAAATTTAGCAAAACGTTGTCCAGACAAGTAATTATTTTCTTTACATTCATAACTTTTTAAATTTTCTTTTAGTATATATATAAACAATTCTTATACTTACTGGTATATATGTAAATACATTCATATCTAGTCAGACCAGACTTAAATTGTGCATTTTCTGGTAAGCTTCTCGTGAAGTTGGCTGAAAACTGTGTCGGGTCAGACAAGTTGCTCGAATCTAATCTTTCTATTACTGATCTTGGATGATCTTCTTCTTGGTTAACCCTATAAATAAAAACAAAAAATAAATAATGATAAATAAAATTATACAAGCATTGCTTATACAAGTATAATATTTTTACATTAAAATTTTGTATACTCATATTTAAACGCAGGGAAAATACCCTGCAATATTTTGGTGCACGCATCTAAGTGGAAAAAATTAGAAAGGTTTTTCTCTCGGATTCTAGGCTTTTAGAGAACAGCGATCCTTAAATGTACCACCTTTTTTAAATTTTAATTTATTTTTTTGACCAAGTCCAAATTTATGCAAGGCCTTGTTACGCAATGTTGAATTAATTACATTTTGGGCAGGAAGCCACTCACCAGTAGCTAGTCCACCAGTCGGAGCCCGAGCCCAGCAACTGCGCCAGCACAGCCACCATCACCATGAGCGTGACGACCACCGGGTGTCCGCTGGCCCGCAAGTAGGCCCCGTACACCTTCCCCGACACCGCGCCCGCTGAACGCATCTCCGCCTCTTCTCTCCCGCCCTCTGGTGGCGCTGTAGCCGTTAAGTTGTCCACAGAGCTTACCTAACATAAAGAAATATATTTGAAAATTATTAAATGTGGATGACCTTTATAAATACTTTTGTGTATTAGATTTAACCGTAGCTTTACAATTTAATGGTACAGCTATTGTCGAATTAGTGTGAATTTCGAGACAAATGTAACATTTCAGAAAGAATAGAACCAAAATTGGTCATATATGGTTCGGTAGTTTTAACCAAATGATAGCTATCGTATATCTAACCATCATAACAAAGTTTCGGCTTATAATATTTATATTACAAATACTATTTCATATCATTTAATACGCTATACTCACAGAATGTATGCTCATCTGCCGTTTCCTAAAACTTCCTTGCAGCACTGACTCCTCAGTGTCCGCAGTAGTTTTTTCCTCGGCAGCGGGTTTCTCTTCCTCTTGTTCGTCTCGCGCTAGTAACGTGGCGAAGTCAAGACCGGAAGCGCTTAGCGTTTCAAAGTCACCCGCCGCTGCTATCGAGCCGTTTTTCAATATAATTATCTGTTAAAATATTAACTCTGTTAGAGACAAGATTATTATTTATAATGTATAAATTGTATGTATTTTTATTAAATATACGTAAATATTTAACGAAATAATAGCGTATTATCGTAACTTATTGACGTTGATTTTAGAATTATTTTTATTTTCTGACTTAGCAATAAACAATCACAAGAACCAAAACTGAATAAAAACATACAGCATATCTTAAACAAAGACATATGGTCCGCCTGAACGTAAGCAGACACCTTATGCCTATGGTAGCCTATGGACGCCTGTAATACCAAGGGTATTGCAAGCGTGTTTTCGACCCTACTTCTAAACCTCCCCAGCTCAGGCCACCTCACTCACCACAGGGAAGCAATACTATTTAGCAGCACAGACGCAAAGTTATAAAAATGAGCGAGCTTGAGACCACACGACTGTACAAACTTATTTAGCTCCATCTATGTATATAATAATAATTCAAATTATAAGAGAAAATGTGTGCTCGCACCTCTCTCTCTATTTTACCCCTACAATAATATTTTTTTTTTTTTTTTTTACGACAAATAGGCAGGCATTTGACCACAATCTCACCTGATGTTAAGTGACGATGCGGTCGAAGGTGGAGCATGCCTGCCCAATAACAGCCTATTCACTCTGGCCTTGAAGGCACTCAGATTGTATCGTTCGGGAAACACAGACGCGGGCAACGAGTTCCATTCCTTAGCTGTGCGCATCAGGAAAGTAGAGCCAAAGCGTTTTGTGCGCGTAGGTGGCATATCGATGACATAAGGATGGAACGATCGACCGCGCCTAGTGTCCCGATGGCGGAAGGTTGTTGGGGGAATTAGATCGTGTAATTCCTTCGCACACTCACCGAAATATATTTTGTAGAACACCGACAGACGAGCTACCCTACGCCGATGATCGAGACTCTGCAACTTGGTGTCTGTCAGAGTAGGGTCACCTATGAGTCTCTTAGCTCGTTTTTCCACCGAGTCCAAAGTTGCCAGTTGGTATTTGGCGGATCCATCCCAAAGATGGCAGCAATACTCCATACAAGACCGAACTTGTGCTTGGTATAGTTGGAGCAGCTGTTCTGGAGTGAAGTATCGCCTGACCTTAGAGAGAATACCTAGTTTTTTTGCTGCAGTTTTTGCTTTGGACTCGATGTGTTGCCCAAAGTTCAGATTGGACGATAGCTCTACACCGAGGAGCTGTAGGGAGTCGGTAATTTCCACAGAAACATCCCGGAAAGTCGGAGCCAGGTGTAAAGGGCTCCGTTTAGAGGAGAACACACACGCCTGTGTTTTTGTAGCGTTGAACGTGACCAGATTGGCATCGCCCCATTCGGAGACTGCCTGGAGGGCGACGTTCAAGCGGCTGACCATATCCTCTCGACAAGACTGGATAACACCCTTACTAGCCCTTGCACTCGAAAAGTATCTGTCCGTCACTGTGCAGTCGTCAGCGTACCCAAAGGTACCGGGGACGAGCAGATCATTAATATGCAGCAGGAAGAGGGTAGCGGACAAGATTGATCCCTGAGGAACACCAGCGTCGATAGCCATTTGGTCCGACGAGTAACCGTCAAGGACAACTTGTATTGAACGTTCGCTCAGGAAGTCAGAAATCCAAGTGCAAAGGCCAGGTGGAATACCATATGAAGGAAGCTTGCTTATAAGGCTCGCGTGCCAAACCCTGTCAAAGGCCTTCGAGATATCGAGAGACACGGCAAGTGCTTCGCCGTGCTTGTCAATGGCCTCACTCCAAATATGTGTGGCATACACTAGAAGGTCCCCAGTCGAACGGTGCTGGCGGAAACCGTACTGCCGGTCGCTGAGGAGATCGTTACCTTCCAAGTGGGCCAAGAGTTTGTTGTTAAGTTCACGTTCCATAGTCTTACAGAGTATGGATGTGACCGAGATGGGACGGTAATTGACAGGGTCTGCACGACTACCTTTTTTGGGCACAGGCTGCACGTTGGCAAGCTTCCAAGACTTCGGCACTGTGCCAGTCTTAAGTGACAGGCGGTACAGGCGTGTAAGAGGTGGAGACAACTCAGGGGCACAGGTACGCAGGACTATCGCTGGTATACCATCCGGTCCGCTGGCCTTGTTCACGTCTAGAGTTTGCAGGATTTTAAGGATCTCTTTTTGGCGTATGCGTACTTCCGCCATAATGCAGTCAGCACGAGTTGAGATTGGTGGAGCTTTTCCTGCAACATCCAGACGCGAGTTCTCAGCAAAAAGAGATGCAAACAAATCCGCTTTCTCTTTCGCAGAGTGGGCCAGTGATCCATCAGTCCTCAGCAATGGTGGAAGTGACGGCCGACAAAGGTTAGATTCAACGGCTTTTGCCAGGGACCAAAACGCTTTGCTCCCAGAAGGGTAAGAAGCTAGTTTGGCCCCAATGCGGCTGATATGGTTGAATCTAGTCCTGCGTAACGTCCTTTTACATGCCTTGGCGGCTTGGTTAAAAGCTTTCTTCAAATTCCGAGAATTTGGAGACTTGCGCGCTCGAGCTTCAGCCCATGCAGTGTATGCCGACCGCTTTTTGGCTTCTGCATGATAGCATTCCGCATCAAACCATGGGCGAGCTTTTCCATTCGTCGCTACGTCAGAGTATGGTATAAAATATTCCATACCCTGGCGTATAACCGCGGTAATGGCTTCAGCGCAGCTCGACGGATCATCAGAAGCAAAGCATACCTCTCGCCAAGGATAGGACGAGAAAAAGTGACGCATCTCATCCCAATCCGCTGCCTTATATCGCCACACCCGTCTTGGGCCACATGGGGATTCTTCGGGAGGGGGAACAGACGGATATTGATTTTACCAGACAGTGGTCAGAAGTACCCAGTGGTGCAGAAACTGTTGTTGAGTACCTGTCTGGATCAGTTGTTAAAAAAAGGTCTAAGCAGTTGGCGGTATGAGAGTCTACGTCTGGTACCCTGGTAGCACAATTTACGAGCTGGGTGAGGTCCAGCGTCAAGGCTAGCTTACGCACTTCTCTCCCAGCATGGTCGGTCACCTGGTATGGGTACAGCCACTCCTGGTGGTGGGCGTTGAAGTCCCCCAGGATGACTAACTGTGCCGAAGGGTAACGCTCTCGAGCCTTATCCGCCGTTAGGGTAAGATGGTCACATAACTGAGTTGTCTCCACGTCTCCACTGTGCGAACGGTAGACACAGGCATACAGGATTTTCTCCTGTCCTGTGTCCACCAGAACCCATAGGATGGAGTAACTGGGTGTCTCAAGGTGCTTAAGACGCTTGATGCAAATGTCATCACGGACGTACACACGGACGTACGTTACTCTTTTTCTATCTTACTAACTTATATCTCCCTCTCAACTTCCATTCGCGTCGCCCGATCACACTTTTCGTAACGCTCTCGTCACGCATTCACCAGTTACCTACCCAAATCAAGCGTAAAGAAGTTTTACTTCAATAATCATTTAGCTATTCTTATGCATCGTAATTAATTGAATTTATCTTCTATTTCTTCTGTAAGGTTTAGGTACTTTCCCTGATGAGCTGCTTTAGATTTTGAGTAGGGTGTGTTATTAACAAGCGCACGCTCGTTTGTCGAGCTAGTTGTATATAAAAAGGGTCGTTACCTGTTCGACGTCCCTGAGGAACTGCAGCTGGTGCGTGACGAGCACGCGCGTGGTGTTCCGCAGGTAGCCCACCACGCACGACTCGAACAGGTGGCGGCCCACGTGCGCGTCCACGGCCGACAGCGGGTCGTCCAGCAGGTAGATGTCGGCGCGCTTGTACACCGCGCGCGCCAGGGAAATGCGAGCGCGCTGGCCTGGGGGGGCGACGCTTTCTTATTAAGATATTAGAGGTCCATGCTGCTCGCGTGCCCGGGGAGAGAGACCTTTTCTTATTGAGGGCAATGCTAGCGCGCGTGCCTGGGGAGAGCAACCTTTCTTATAAGATATTAGGATGTTTGTCCGAGGAGAGCGACTTTTTCTTATTGAGGGCAATGCTAGCGCGCCTGCCTGGGGAGAGCAACCTTTTCTTATAAGATATTAGATGTTTGCCCGAGGAGAGCGACCTTTTCTTATTGAGTCCAATGCTACTGCGCGTGCCTGGGGAGAGCAACCTTTTCTAATAAGATATTAGATGTCGATTTTGGCGCACTGGCCTGAAAGAGCAACCATTTCTTCTATTATGTTTAATGTATATACACAGTCGTTTTTCTAAGCTAGGAGACTTAATCTCTGTGCTTTAAGTAACAACCTACTGACATAGCATTAAATTTTATGGATAACGTACCCTCAATAACACTCAAAACTAATATAGTCTAGTATTTATTTAGTGTATGTGTTATTTTTCTTTATTCATAATTCTGCTAGTATTTTGAATTAGTGATACTTATTTTTGGAAAATTAACTGGTTTATGAGTTATCTTATTCCTACTTCGAAAAAAAAGTTGGAGGTTCTCAATTCGATTGAACTTTTTTATGTCTCTTACCTCAATTTTTTTTACTGAGTGTACCAATTTTGATAATACTTTTTTTTTAGTTCGAAAGCTGGTGCTCTTTGTATGGTTTTATTTTATTTAGATCCAGACTGACTAGTAGTTTCGTAATAAAGTGTATACTATACTTGTCAAAATAAATTGTAGTCGGTTT